>NC_143396.1:258102071-258707428 GCF_052110815.1 Crocodylus siamensis
CCCGGGGTAACCTGCTGCACACCAAAGTGCATGTGGCATGGGCATTCCCTGGGGGACAAGTAGCTGCAACACAAGGTGCGCCACTGCTGTTGTCCCCAGGGAACCAAGGGCATGTGTAGATGAAACAGGGGCCCTAAATTGAATCAGTGGGTTTTTAAAAACACCGCTTCAATTTAAGGCCCTTTAAACCCTCATATTGTACACATACCCACTTACTGCCTCTCCGGTGGCGGAAAGGGGAGCGCAAGCTGCTGGTGGGTGGAGAGGTCCCTGGGCTGCAGGGGTGGGGAAGGGGTGCTGGAGCTTCCCTTTGTGGCAGCAGTGGCCCCACCCCAGGTGGTTCCTGCCCATAGGCATTTGGCTTGGGTAGTCCCAGGGGACACCACAGCCGCAGAGAGAAGCAGTGGATCCCCTTGCAGCTCAGGCAGTCAGGCAGGCTCCAGGGAAAAAAAGCAGAGCCTGCCTTCTCGGGCTGCTGCCTGCAGGGCTTCCTGCAGAGCCTGGTGCTTCGCTCTACAGCTGTAGGGCAACAAACTAAAACTCTTCAGAGGAGTTTTAGTTTGCTGCACCCCAAGTCATCTAAGGCGCATTACGTTGCTGAATTTGCTACAGCAGCTGGAATTACAGTGCAATATGCTGTTGATTCATGCAAACACCAACACCATTAAAGTGATGCAAAAGCATTTAACCCACTTTAAAGTGTCATGCACACATACCCCTTGTTTAGTCTACACATGGCCCAAATGTCCACGCTCATCTCAACGTGCCCCATGAGATTTTTTTGTGTCCAATCTTCCAATTTGTCAAGGTTTCTCTGAATCTTAGCCCAAACCTCCTGCATATCTATTACTCCCTCCAGCTTGGTGTCATCTACTTACTGAGGATGCATCTTCCAGGTCACTGAAGAAGATATAAAAAACAAAACAAAACAACCCAGCCCCAGGACTGACCCAGGGGCACTCCACTTGATACTCACTGCCAAATAGATATTGAACCATTGACTACTACCCTCTGATGATGCAGCCAGTTTTCTATCTACCTTGGAGTCCATTCATCCAGCCCATACTTCCTTAGCTTGCTTGGAAAGATGTTGTGGGAGACCATATGAAAAGCCTTGCTACAGTCAAGTTAAATCATATCCACTCGTCTCCCTGCATCCACAGAGCCAATCATCTCATCATAGAAGGCAATCAGGTTGGTCAGGAATGACTTGCTCTGGGTGAATCCATGCTGACTTTTCTTAGTCATCTTCTCCTCCAAGTGCTTAGAAAAGGATTCCTTGAGGACCTGCTTCATTATTTTTCCAGGGACTGAGGTGAGGCTGACTGATCTGTAGTTCCCTAGATCCTCTTCCTTCTCTTTCTGAAAGACGGGCACTATATTTGCCTTTTTCCAATTGTCTGGCTCCCAATTGCCATGAGTTTTCAAAGATGATGGCCAGCAGGCTCTGCAATCGTATTGGCCAACTCCCTCAGTACCCTTGGGTGCATCCTGTCCAGCCCCATGAATTTGAACATGTTCAGCTTTTCTAAATAGTCCCCAACCTGTTCTTTTGCCACTGTTGGCTGCTTACCTTTTCCCCAAACTGTACTGCCAGGCGCAGTAGACTGGGAGCTGACCTTGCCTGTCAAGACTAAGGTGATAAAGGCATCCTCTGTCACTAGGTTGCCTCTCTCATTAAGTAAAGGACCCACACTTTCCTTCATATGTCTTTTGTAGCTGACATATTTGTAGAAACCCTTTGTGATACCCTTCACATCCCTTGCTAGCTGCAACTCCAGCTGCACTTTGGCCTTCCGGATTTCATCCCTGCACACCCGATCAATACTCTTACATTCTTCCCCTGTTTGTGCAAGTTTCCACTTCTTATAAGTTTCCTTTTTGTGTTTTAGCTCACTGAATAGTCTCCTGCTAAGCCAAGCTGGTCTTCTGCCATATTTGCTAGTCTTTCTACACATCAGAATGGTTTGTTCCTGCACTCTAAGTAAGATTTCTTTGAATTACAGCCAGTTTTCCTGGACTCCTTTCCCTCTCAGACTCGCCTCCCAGGGGATCCTGCCCATCAGTTCCCTAAGCAAGTCAGAGTCTGCTTTTATGAAATTCAAGGTCCTTCCTGCTACTCTCCTTCCTTCCTTTCCTCGGGATCCTGAATTCAATCATCTCATGATCACTGCTGCCCAGGTTGCCATCCACTACTACATTCCCCACCAATTTTACCCTGTTCATGAGCAGCAGGTCAAGAAAAAAAGGGCTCCTAGTTGGCCTCTCCAACACTTGCACCAGGAAGTTGTCCCCAAAAACTTCCTGGATTCCCTGTGCACTAATGTATTACTCTCCCAGCAGATGACTGAAGCCCCACCATAAGAATCAGGGCCTGTGATTGGGAAATTTGCCCCGTTTCAAGAAAGCTTCATCTACCACATCCTTCTCATCATGGTGGTCTACAGCAGAACACCACCATTATATCAGCTTTGTTGCTCTCCCCTCTGACCCTAATCCAGAAACTTTCAAACAAGCCTATCTCCAGTTTCATGCTGGGGCTATGAGCAATCATACCACTCTTTTGCATAAGGCAAATTCTTCCTCCTCTTCTCCCCTGCCTGTCAATCCATGACAATGCTCCAGTTATGGAAGCTTTCCCACCAAGTCTCTATTATGCCAATCATGTCAGAGCTCTGACAATGCAAGGACTTCCAATTCTTCCTGCCTGTTTTCCAGGCTCCATGCATTCATCATTAGCATGGCCTCAACCAGCTATACTTAAATTACTATTTCCAAGAAAAATTCTTACACGATCTGAGAATGTAAACAAATCTCTGAATTTGAGAGCTTCAACTGTAGGACCATGACTGGAATTCATAGATTCACATCAGCTACTTCAGTTACACAAGCTCGAAGAGAGAAAGTGGACAAAGTCCAAGCTCCTTATGGAAATCTTTGCATTTAATATTTAATTCAGAAGGAATATTTCTTATATAATTTATGAATTAACATGCTGATTCTTCACTTGAATTCATTCAGTCAATTCTGCTCTCACTCTGGGTTCAATTCAATTGCTGTTATTACAGTAACAGTGTTTTAATTAAGTGCAATTCTGTTTTGTTACAAAGAAGATTGCACCAGCAAGGAGTGTATGTGCTTGAATGTCAGGGCTCCTGGAAGGCTGAAAGCCCTTGTGGGTAGACTTTATTTAGCCACTAATATATGCAGGATCCTCCCGCAAAAACGCATCATTATGTGCCTCCAGGTCAGAGGTAAGATAATCTCCAGGTGAATAAACAGTCTTTTTACCATGAGGCTCATTCAGTGCTCGACCCTTCTGTAGGTCTGTGAACAACGATGTCTATTAGAATCAACTTGATGTTTCTTTAATGTAGAAACTGGTTCACAGTCAACTGGGATGAGACCAAGACTCATTTAATATAGGCCTCTGAACAGCCATCAGAGAGTAACAGCTTGACTTCAATGGCTGCCTCGAGGCAAAGACCTGTGCCTCCTACTTTTCTAAGCCAGCCATTTCCCCCCATAAATATAGTTTCATTTCCATGAGACACCAGCAAGTAATTATCAAGCCCCTGCTAAAAACTAACTAGACTCTCTCTTCTCCTTCTGGAGGAATATTCTGAAGGAGCCTGAATTCTCTGTGCCTCTCTCCCCCTACAATTAAACATAGCATTAAAGGAGTTACTCCATTAAACCTTCCCATTATCTTTAGTCTCTGCTTTGCATTAGGTTCTTTGTCTTGAGAAAGAAGCAGCTTTACTTGAACTTCATAGAAAGACAACTGTCCTGAAGATAATAAAAGCTGTCTGCAAACTGGGCACTTCTGAACAGAGGCAACTACAGTTCAGACAGCAATTTTCAACCTGTTGCTATAGTAGCAGGCTGAATGCGATTCACAGGCAGCATTGCTCTGGGCCTAGCCATTGGAAATCCCTACTAAACATCCTAGACCACAGGCTCTGTGCAGCTCATAACAAGAAGGCAGAAAGGTTAACACTTTGCCACTCTTCACTAGCAAAGGGCAGCAGGTGGTGTTGCTACAGGAGCACTGGAAATAAACAGGGGCTTGTCTACATGAACAGTCTACTACAAAAATCACATGAGGTGTAAATTTAAGGTACATCAGGTATTTCACCTAGCTCTCCATGGAGATTTATTCAAACTAATCATTTTGTGGTTCAGCTGAAGCCATCTCTGTTCTCTTAGAACAAGACTGTCCACATGGGGAGTTAGTGGAAACTCACTGTTGCAGAACAGCTATTCAAGGCTAATCACTCAGGCAGACAAGCTCTACAACTTGTCCTCTGAACTCACAGGCCTCAAAGGCTTATAACTAGTACTGTGCGAAATTTCGCCAGCAGTTTTGTTTCGATGATGTTAAGACTCATTTTGAGCTCAAAACAGCAAAATCGAGACAAAACAGCGGGCTTCAAAACAGCCTTGAAATGAAACGAGGCAAGTCAAAACTTGAGGCCAGTACACACATCCACAGGAGGCCTCAAATGCCTCTACACAAACACTCGTAGTATGGGAAACAAGCAGGAGGAACTTACCCTCCTGCTAGCTGACACCAACCTGGACATAGTGGGGATCACTGAAACGTGGTGGGACCCAACGCATGACTGGGTGGTGAATGTCAAGGGCTATAGGCTATACAGGAGGGACAGGATAGGAAGGAAAGGTGGGGGCATGGCACTCTACATTAAGGAGGAATACACATTCTTGTCAATTTGCCAAGAATCAGAGGAGGGGACTCTGAAGTGCTTTGGGGTAGAATACAAGGCAGTCGAGGGGAAAGAGACTACTACAGACCACCCAACCAAGGGGAAGAGCTAGGCCAGGAATTCTTAAGTCAGCTCTCGGAGGTAGTTAGGTCAAAGGACATTGTCATCATGGGGGACCTGAACTTTCCAGACATCTGCTGGGAAGAGCAGTCAGCCAGGTCTGACCGCTCACATAAGTTCCTAGCCAGAATGCAGGACCTCCATCTAACCCAGGAGGTGCACAGCCCCACCAGGGGAGACGCCTTGTTGGACCTGGTGCTGGCCGCGGGTGACAACCTGGTGAGGGGGCTGAAGGTGCTTGACCACCTGGGTGACAGTGATCATCGCCTGCTGGAATTCACCATCCAGCACAAGGTGGCAAAGGCCTACAGCAAGGCAGCAGCCCTAGATTTCAGGAAGGCGGACTTCAATGAGCTAAGGAAAATAGTCGGGAAAGCACTGGGGTCCTGGAGGGGAGGGGAACCTGGTGTCCATGAAGAGTGGTTGCTCCTTAAGGAGACGATCCTCCAAGCCCAAAGGGAGGTAATCCCAACACGGGAGCAGGAGGGCGCAAAAGCCCCCATAGCTCACCAAAAGCATCTGGGAATGTCTCCTGGCTAAAAGGGAGGCATACACTGATGGAAGGGAGGGGCCATCACCAGGAAGGATTATACTGCAATTGCTCCGGGATGCAGGGGGGCAGTCAGGAAGGCCAAGGCAGAGATGGAACTGGGGCTAGCTTCCTGGATCAAGGACAACAAGAAGTCCTTTTTTAAATACATAGGGGGCTAAAAGAAGGTTCCAGGTAACGTGGGGCCCCTGCAGGACACACTAGGAAATTTGGTCGTCACACCAGATGACAAAGCCAACATATTTAATGATTTTTTGCCTCCATTTTCCTGAGCAGGGACCAGAACAGTCACCCCCCTCTGGGCCCCCCTTAAACTCCAGGAGAGGTGCACTAACCTAGGGTTAGTGAGGAACTAGTTAGGGAATTTCTGGAAGGACTGGATGTATTCAAATCAGCTGGTCCGGACGATCTCCACCCCAGAGTGCTGAGGGAATTAGCGGAGGTCACTGCGGGACCCCTGGTACGGCTTTACGAGCGCTCGTGGTGCTCTGGTGTGGTGCCAGAGGATTGGAAGAGGGCCAGTGAGGTTCCCATCTTCAAAAAGGGGAGGAAGGAGGACCCGGGAAACTATAGGCCAGTTAGTTTTACCTCAATCCTGGGCAAGGTTTTTGAGAAAATGATTCTGGCGCATATCCACGAGGGGCCAGCAGGGGAGATTATGCTTAGGGGTGATCAACACAGGTTCATCAGCAGCAGATCCTGTCAGACCAACCTGGTGGCCTTCTATGACCAGATCACCAAATCCTTAGATGCAAGGGTAGCAGTAGACAGTCTTCCTGGACTTTAGGAAGGCCTTCAACACCGTCTCTCACCCCATTCTCATTAAGAAACTGGGGGACTGTGGTGTCGACACCTACACAGTCAAATGGGTCGCCAACTGGCTGGAGAGCCGCACCCAGAGAGCGGTGGTGGATGGGTCATTTTCGACTTGGAAGGACGTGGGCAGTGGGGTTCCGCAGGGCTCGGTCCTCGGGCCCGCACTGTTCAACATCTTCATCAGTGACTTGGACGAGGGGGTAAAAAGCACCCTGTTCAAATTCACTGATCACACTAAGATGTGGGGGGATGTGGGCACGCTAGAAGGAAGGAATAGGCTGCAATCAGATCTAGACAGGTTACAAGGGTGGGCGGATGAGAATAGGACGGGATTCAACACTGACAAGTGCAAAGTGATGCACCTGGGGAAGAACAACCGGCACCAGACCTACAGGCTGGGGATCTCCCTTCTCACCAGTGCAGAGGCAGAAAAGGATCTTGGAGTCATCATTGACGCCAATATGAACATGGGCCGGCAGTGTGGGGATGCAGTCAGGAAGGCCAACGGCACCTTGTCATGCATCCACAGATGCATCTCAAGCAGTTCCAAGGAGGTGATCCTCCCCCTCTAGGTGGCACTGGTCATGCCACAGCTGGAGTACTGCGTCCAGTTCTGGGCGTCGCACTTCAGGACGATGTGGACAACATGGAGAGGTCCAGAGGAGGGCCACTCGCATGATCGGGGGCAGCAGGGCAGACCCTACGAGGAAAGGCTATGGGACCTGAACCTGTTCAGCCTCCACAAGAGAAGGCTGAGGGGGGATCTAGTGGCCTGTTACCAACTAGTCAGAGGGGATCAGCAGGCATTGGGAGAGTCTGTGTTCCCCCGAGCACTACCAGGAGTGACTAGAAATAACGGTCACAAGCTGGCGGAGGGTAGATTTAGGATAAACATCAGGAGGCGCTACTTCACTGTCAGGGCGGCTAGGATCTGTAACCAACTTCCAAGGGAAGTGGTGCTGGCTCCTACCCTGGGGGTCTTTAAGAGGAGGCTAGACAATCACCTTGCTGGGGTCGTTTGACCTCAGCACTCTTTCCTGCCATGGCAGGGTGTCGGACTTGATGATCTGCTCAGGTCCCTTCCAACTCTAGAATCTATGAAACGTTTTGAAAATTTAGAAACATTTCAAGTTTTGAAGCTCAAGCTGGGTTTGCCTGAAGGGAAACAGAAACTAAAGTAAGGAGAGGGAAGGGGAAGGGGCGCTCTCATTATTGACTGTGAAGCTGGCCAGTGACTGTCACCCTTCCCTGAGGTCCCTTCCAATCCCAGCGCTCTGGGGGAGGGATGGAAAAACTGCAAAGAAGGCAGCACTGTTTGAACTGCCCTGCTTTCTGCCTTGGTGTCAGTTGAGTGAGGGTGCACCTTAATACGCACACAGTGTCACCCACCAATGTCATTAGTTTTGTCTGTCTGCAGCTAGAGATGCAGGGCCCCAGAACCCAGACTCCACCTGCACCTATCTCCTTGACAGCTGGCAGGCTTTGTGGCCACAACAGGGCCTAGCAGGCCTGCAGTTTTCACCCTCCTGTGCCCCAAGACAGACAGTCTCACAAGCACCCATGTCACGAGTTTTGCTTGAGGTGAAGTTTCCCTGAAACCCCTGCACCTATCTTCTTGAAAGCTGGCAGACTTTGTGGCCTCAGCAGGGGCTAGCAAGCCTGCAGCTTTCACCATTCTGTGCTTTAACACATACAGTGTCACCCACCCATGTCACGAGTTTTTCTTGTCCTCAACTTGAGGTGTAGTTTCCCCCAAACCCCTACACCTGTCTCCTTGAAACTTGGCAGGCTTACCATTCCTGTAAGTCTCATTCAAGTCAGGCCAGAAATGGCAAAGTTATAGGCTGTTTCAAGCTTCCGCATTATAGCCTATGGGCGAAATGTCAAAACAGTGAAACTGTTTTGACGAAACAAAACAAAACAGTGGTTTCAAATCGAAATGAAATTCGAAACAAAATGCTATTCCATCGAAATACAAGTTGAAATGGAACGGTGCCATTTTACACAGCCCTACTTATAACCACCTTAGCCAACAAGCTAACGCCTTAATAATCACCTTAACTAAAGAATAAGAACTAATGCCAGAAATTTGAACTAATTTGATTAAAACAAATAAATCAAACCATCCGAGTTAAGAACACAATAGGTTCAGAACTGCAATCATTTTGAGTTCATCTGAATTAATATGGGACAAATTCAGTGTAGTCTCAGAACTGCTAATTTTCCAAGGAACTCAGGTGGAACAATAATGACCAGTATTTCCTGTGCACTTTTAACAAAGTAACATATTCTCTCTCTCATCTCGCACAAGGTACTACAGTGCTAATGACAATGAGTCATTTAAATAAACTAGTAGATGTTTCCTGAAGACAAACAGCAACTGAGACACACAAGTGCTACCATCCCTACCAAACTGAAGCCGAATGTTAATGAGAGGCTATCCCCTGGAATTGCGAGCTTGTTCTAAGACTAAACCCAACCCTCGGCACAGCGTCTCAAGCAGTGCATGCAGATTCATGAATTTTAAAGGCCCAAAGGGGCTGTCTGGTCCAACTTCTTTCATAAACTCATCCCATACCATTTTATTAAGTAGCTCCAGCATCGAGTCAACAACTTTTGCTTGAGACAGAGCATAACCTTCTAAAAAGAGAAGCAGCCTCTATCTGGCCAGTTTTGGATGGGGAAAAAAACAGATTTTTTCTGTTTATTATAATGTCCATATGCTGTACACACATAGTTTCTTAGAAACTTAGGGAGCAGCTTCCAGTATAAGCAAATTTAGCTCCCTTCTTACCCAGAGGAAGACTTCCTTTCAGTTAAAATAGAAGAAAAGTAGGGTTTGACTGAGGCCTACCTACTCAAGAAATTTAAAAACCCAATTCAGATAAAGACATGAAGTCTGGATATTTCTCTGAGCCTTTCTAGCCTAGAAATCAGAGTAGAAAGTTCCTGAGAACTTGCTCTTGTGTGAAAATTTCAGGACTTCAGGTCAGAACAGAAATACCCCTGGATCAGCATTCCTGACAACATTTCAGTGCTCCTCTGTCTGGTCCCAGCTGCAACCTGGACATGCTGAGGCAGCTGTGAAACAGACGATAAAGAAATATAATTGAACAGTTTCCAGCTTCTAAAAATTCTGGGGTTCAGTTTAAATTTGGGAGGATGTAGCTCAGATCAATCCTCAAATCATTCACCCATTTTCTAGCAAAAGACCACCTAGCTGAAGGACTGCTGTATCTGCCAAGAAATGGTCAGGTGCCAAAGCAGACTTTATCACTTAGCTAAGATGCTTCTTAGGCAGTTGTACTCTATACAACCTGTATGTTGCTGCAGCTGAGACATAAACCAGGGCTGTTGCATTCTGCAGGCTTCAACTTCATGGGGCGAGACAAAAGGGAGCCTCCCTTTCTGCATTAAGCCAACAGACACTGAGCTCAGCAAAGAGTTATTTCACAGATCTTATGCTTATTGTGCTTTGTAAACATATTTTATCATGAACAATTAATTTAGTGCTATAAATAGAGTGTATGCATCTTCCAGTTCTAAAGAGAATCAGATTCATACACAGATTTAATCTGAATCCAAAAGGTTTCATTTTCCATCATCATATTTGTAGTCTACAGTATATTTATAAGATGGTTAGAATGTAAATAACCAGCAGTGACCATTAGGACAGAGGGCATCAGAATAGCTGAAGTCACTTACAATATGAATATGTGAACAATACACAAACTTGGCTCACTAAGCAAGGGTGGTTGGACCATACAGTCTTTGGGGTAAAGATAAGATATGTACCATCAAAAAAAAAAAAAAAAAATCGGGCCACCTAGAACCCAAGAATGTACAGAACTGCAATGTTGCCAGACAACACTGTTCACCTCTGTCCACACTTTCTGGGCAATGCATCTCAAGCTGCAAATACTCAAGGGGTTCAAATACATTCTCTGATGGCTTTTCATTTGTAGGAGCCACCTGCAATGAGGATGATAAAAATGGAGTGTGACAGTATTTGTCTAGGTTGGTACACCTGAGGGCTGGTCCAAATCCCTCCAGACACACAAGTCTCTACCGTTTAAGCTAGATGCACTCAGGCTCTGCACCCGTAATAGGCTCATATTTGTGTGGACAGGACACAGATGAGGTTGCATAACTCTTATTAATCTGTTGGTTCCAATAGCAACTAAGGAGACAGTGCTCCAGATGTCTGAACTCCATTTTTCATTTTGCTTAGTAGAAATGCATTCTTTGCCATGAAAAGTCAGTGTATAGAACTAAAGTAGGGTGTTTGGTTTTTTGCGTCATTGTGTGTACATATACATGTATATTGCACATACATAGCTTTAATCTATTTGAAGGCTTGATCCAAATTTTTCAAAAACAGACATTACATTTCCATACATATATTTGTATTCTCTTTAACTGTCTAGGCTTCACCACCAATATTTGAAAAGTATGGCCTTAACCTAAAAATTAGTCATCACTGAAGACCATGCTTACATGGTAGGTCTCAAAATATGATTGAAAATGTGGAATTATCAACAGAAGGGGTATTTCTAACGGGGTCCAACAGGGCTGATTCTGGGTCCTATGCTATTTAAATGTTACTTTATCAGTGGACTTGGAAGAAAGCAAAATTATTAAGGTTAAAAGGTTTAGAGATGGCACAAAGATTAGTAGAATGTTAATAGCTTTATATCAGTAATAATATTCATTATGTGAACTGCTTGGTTTTGTGGTACAAGCAAGCACAATTTGTGCTTTAACATAGCCAAATGTAAAATCATACATCAACACATACACTGCAAGTTATACTTACAAGAGAGGGGACTTAACCTGGGAAGCGGTGACTCTGAAAAAGAAGTAGAAGAGAATGAGTTGAAACATTGTAGCCAAAATGGCTAATGAAATCCTTGGAGTTATGAAGAGGGGGATACTGAATATAACTAGAGAGGTTATAATTCCTATTGGGGTAGCAACTACAGGAATATAGTTTCCACTAGAGGTTTCAGAAAAGAGCTGTAAGAAAGATTAGGTTCATAAGAAAGCAGAACTTGAAGGGACCTCACAAGGTCGTATGGTCTCACCCTCTAATCAAGGCAAAATTGTCCTTGAATAAACTATCTATTCAACCTGGTTTTGAAAATTTCCGAGGATGCTGATTCCACAACTTCTCTAGGAAGCTTGTTCAAATGTCTGACCATCCTCAGCTAGAAAGTTCCACCTAATCCCCAACTAAAATTTCCCCTACTGAAGCTTTAGCAAATTGTTCTTAGTCTCGTCCCCCATGGCTACAGAGAAAAAACCCCATCTCAGTCCTCTCTGTAACTGCCCTTCACATATTGGAAGACTATTATCCAACCCCTCCCCTGCCCCCTAGTCTTTTCTTCTCCAAACTAAATAACCCTAGGTCTTTCAGCCTTTTTTCATAAATCTTCATTTTCAGGTCCCAAATAATTTTTCCTGCTCTACGTTGGGCTCTTTCCAAACTGTCCACATTTTTCTTGAAGGCGGGCAGGGGACGGAGGGGAATGACAAGGGGGACAGAAGTGCATGCTATATTCTAGGTTAGACCTTGCAAATACTGAACAGAAATTTATTCTCTTGATTTGCAAGTGGCATTGCTGTTAATACAATCCAGTATGCTGTTGGCCTTTTTTTTTTTTTTTTTTTTTTTAAATAACAGGAGCACATTGTTGACTCATATTCAGTTTATAGTAGACTGTAACCACCCCCCATGACCTTCTCTGCAATACTACAGTCTAGCCAGTCATTCCTCAGTCTGTATTTGTGCATGCAATTATTCCGTCCAAAGTGCAGGACTTTGTACTTGTTCTTGTTGAATCTCATCTGATTGACTGCAGACCATTTCTCCGATCTATCCAGGTCATTCTGGATCCTGGCCTTACCCTCCAGACTGTCTGCAGTTCCACCTAGCCCGGTGGAAATCTGCAAATCTGCTCAACATGTAATCAATCCTATCATCCAAGTCATTAATAAAATTATTAAACAATACCAGATCCAGGACAGACCCCAGCAAACCTCCTCCCAAATAGACACAGAGCCAGGATGACTCTTGAATGCAATGATTCAAATAGTTATTATCCACATTACAGTAATTTTGTCTATCTTGTTAATGAGAATATGGTGGGAGACAGTGTCAAAAATTCTTGAGAAACTGAATTATTGAGAAAACATACTTTACAGTAAAAACCAAAAAATCCTCAAGGGGTTTAATTCTATTTAAAATATCAGACAGAAGACTGAGGAGCAGCTTGGGGACCAATAATAGAAGCTCTTCAGTATAGCAAACAAAGATAGGGCAAACTCCAAAGGTTGGAAGGTGTATTACTTAGATGTTAACTATAAATGCTCAAAAAACTCTAGGCAGATTCACACCAACTTTTGCAGCTTTTTCTAAGTGCCCTAGATTAGTTTGGGAGTGAACAGAACTTGCATTGGCCCTTTGTGGAGAGGGCATGGAGGTGGCCTGCACTAGGGAGGCTGGGAGCACTCGAGCGCATTTCCTAGCAAGCCAGGGGAAAATGATGAGCCCAGCCAAGGAACTGGTCAGCCCTGATTGGCCAGCACAACCCCAGCCCTGTCCCCTTCCAGTTGTTGGCTGTCAGCAGTGACTGGGGGAACAGGGTGGAAAATGGAGCCCCTTGCTGTACAGGTCACCCCAGCTATGCTGGCACAGGTCTGGGTGGGTGGGGGCCAGGGCCAGGTGGCTGTCTGCTAGGCCAGAAACTGGGGGGAGGTCGGGGAAGGTCCATGAAGCAGGGGGCCTCTGCTTCTCCATCCCTGCACTCCCAGTTCCCAGCCCAACGTACAGCTACATGGGTCTGAGCCCTGGCTTTGGTCTCCAGTTGTCAGTAGTGGCTAGGTGGGATGGGGGTGAAGCCCCCTGTCACACAGGGAGTGGGGGGGGGGGGGGCGTGTCTTCATCTGCAGCCCTGAGCCAGTACAGCAAAGAGGGCCCGCATGGTGCGGGGCTCCCTACCCGCACCCTTCTGACTGCCCGACAGCTGCAGACGGGAACTGTGGCTTGAACCCATGTAGCTGGCTGCCGGGGTAGAAACTGGGGACAGAAGGTGGGGACACTGGCGAGCAAAGGCCCCCCCACCAGGTGAACCTGGACTGGCCCTTCTCTGCTTCCCCCATAACCTGCCCGCAGTTTCTGGCCCAGACCCATTCCTGGCCCACCCGAACCAGCAGAGCTGCAGGGCCTGCGTAGGAGGGTGCTCCGTTCTCTCCCTGTCCCCTGGTTCCCGGGTCAGCCACACAGGTCCGAGCAGCCAGGCAGGAGAGGGGTGGGGGAACAGAGCCCCCGCACTGCACAGGCCCCTCCTTACTGTGCTGGCTTGGGGCTGGGTCCACACAATAGTGGGCTCCATTCTCTCTCTCCCCATCGCCTGACAGCTGGCAAGGGAAAGGGCTGGGGAGAAAAACCATTCTGGGCCAGGCAGTGAGGAAGAAGGGAAGCCCGCGCCATGCAGCAGCCTCCCAACTTTGATGGAGGGGAGGGGTGCAGGATGGAGTAATGGATCTCTTCCTCCCTGCCCAACCCAGCTGGCAGGCACAGGCAGGAAGCAGCACTGGGGAGCAAAGTTTTGCTGTCTCAGCTGTGCAACAGCTTGGGGGCAGGACCAGCCCAGCGCTAGGGCCAGAGCAGGTGACTGTGGTCTGAAGCTGGCCCACCTACTGTGCAAGAGTGGGGATCAGGTGCAGCTGGTGAACTCAGATTGGTGGGGTAGTGGAGTGTCCCACAGGAGCGGCAGGGGGGATAGGGGGTTTGCAGCCAGCGGGGAGCGGGGGAGTGTGTCTTCATCTGCAGCCTCCCTGCTACCAGTCAGAGTGCCCAGCTGGCTGCAACCCTCCCCACACTCCCTGCTCCTGGCCAGCTGCAACCCCCCCACAATGGGACACTCCACAGCCCCACCAATCTGAGTTCACCAGCTGTGTCTGAAGGGGATAGCAGGGGAGCAGCAAAGGCACCTGGGATGCCAGGGGACTGCAACCTAACTTGGGTCAGGAAAGCATCTGAGACAGACATTCAATAAACCGGTCTAATCTAAACAGATTAAATCAGATACTACATCCATCCAGGTCTATCTTAGATTGGGTTCCACCATTCTTAAACTGGTCTAAGTGTACTACTTTTCTGTTCTATTACAGGTTTACACTGGTTTCCAATAATTTATACTGGTTTATGTATAAAGTCTGTACCTATGCAGTTTTTAAACAGCAGGGGTAATCAGACATTAGAGCCGTTTACAAAAGCCTGTCAGTGGTGGATTCTCTGTCACTAGAAATTTGCAAATCAAAATTAGGTTCCCCCCCCCACCAAGAGGAATACTTCTAGTTCAAACAAGAATTAATTCAAAGCAGTCCCACGGTCTGTATTGTGTAGGAGGTCAAACGAGATGACCACAATAAGCCTTTATGGATTTTGAATCTATGAACCTATAGTAAATTTTAACATCCAGCCATTTTGATAACTGAGAACAAAAGTTATTATTGTTAAAACATAAACAAGATTCAGCCCCTTTCCTTATCCTTTGGAAAATCAAAAACTGCTGGGTAGATTCTGCTACAGCCTCCTTGAAAAAATCATTATTGTGCCAAGCCTAGGGCATGGAAAGCTGATGCTGAATTGAGAACTTTTGAGAAATTAGGTGTTCATAATGAAGACTGGGCAGCATTCATTAGGCTCGGTATTGGCATTTGGGCTAATATGAGACATCAGGATCAGTGAAGAAAGTGCTTTGCGCTGACATTTGATGCTCTTTAATGTAATCATCAGGTTGCATTTCAAACTGCTGTTTAAAAATAACAGGGGTATTAAAAAAACAGCCAGTGTATCAAATTAACTTCTGTAGATCACTGTAAGATTTGCCTTTAACTGACCTTTACCTTCCACATTTCAGGACTCAGGTCTCAAAAGTTGTGACTATCTGTAAACCCAGCTATTTATTCCTGCATATGCAAATACAATGAATTTCTTCTATTTTCATCAAGTGGCAAACAACCCTGAAATCCCCTAACAACAATACAGCACTTGAATAATCTGAATTGGTCGCTCACCCACTGAATTTCTACACATAACTTTGAGCTGCTAATCTCAGCAAAGCCTGCTTCAAAACCTCCACTCCTTTTCTGGAGACCCCTTTGTGCTGTGTTCATTGGACACATATGCCCATCCTCCCTTCAACAATACTTGAAGCAAATTCATAGAGATCTGTTTTGCTTGGTTCGGTTTCTCTTCTCTCACTGAAGAGAAGCAGCTATTACTTTTATTAGCCAGGAAGCAATCTACTTTTACTCTCCTGATCAGAGGAGAAGCTACCTCCCATAAAAGTTAACGAACCAACTTGAAATCCATCCTTCTTGAAATGTTCAAACTCAGATACTTGCCACAGTGCCAAAGCATTATAAAAACTGCATTTCATCCTGGGAAAACACGGCATATTGATTCCACTACATTTTCTAGCCCCTTCAGCAACCATTGTAACCAAACCTTTCTAACTAGCTTCTAGAGGACCAAAGCGCAAGCATGTCTCATTGTACCAATTCATGCTTTCAAAAAACCCTGTTTAAATAAAACCCCCCACCTTTTCCAACTCATTGCTATTACATTACAAGTTCTCACACACTTCACAGCTAAAACATTTCTTCAAACCTTTCTGTAACACAGCTAGCTTTTTCTATCTATTCATCCATTCACTTACATGATTCTCTCTCACTGTAGCATCTCTCAAATCATTTTTCATATTCTTCTTCCTCACCCATGACTTAAAAAAAAAAAAAAAAAATCAAACTAACAAGTCTGTCAGATGAACAGATTCCCTCCACTTGTTGCACTTACCAGGGGATCAGATAACACTTTAGTAAGTTCCCTTATGCCAGCCCATGGCTCTTCAGCCTCTGTGCATGTGTATGACTGCGTCCTTGTAGGAGTTGTGTGGGGAGGTATGCATTTTGCATGCTTGAGCAGGACCCGTGGTTGTCTGCCTGCCAATCAGCCCTTGTTGTTTGTGTGGGAAGGGCAGATATGAAAAAATGTGCAGGTTACTCTCAGATCAGGCACACCCAGAAAGAGAGGGGATGGGAGAATAGGCAGAGAGTTTGCAGGAATAGGCAGGGAGCCCAGGAGCTAGGGGAAGGATGGGTAGGAAGGCTTCGGGTTAGTTACATTTCTGTGTAGTTATAATTTAAATTAATTTGTATTTCATGGAAATGATACTTTGTTCTGGCAAGAAGCACTTCTACTGATCACCTTGCAAGATCCCAGCAGCCTCCACCCTATGCCAGCCGCTGAATCACTTCCTAAAGTTAACTCTTCACATACTGACCATTATTATGCCTGAAATATTCTTTTCTCTCTTTTGCTCCCAGGTGAACTGTTTCAGATTTAATCCCTACCAGGAAAACCTAGAGCCCACTCTAACTCCATAGCATTCAGCACATTTTAAACATTTAATTTTTTAAATGGAAAAAGGGGTTTTGCTTCCCTCTTGCAAACACCTTTCCTTGCCCCTTTTCAAGTAAAGGCTAGGAATTAGAATTAGATCCTCAGGAGGAGTGAAGCATGGGAACAAGCCTTTTAGTGGTATTAATGGGGGCAAAATCCTAACTGGTTTTAAGAGTGAGCATGATACATTTATGACAGGGATTATATGACTGATTACTCCTGACGGCCAAGGACTAGACAACGACCCAGGAAATTTCTTCCTGTTGTACATCCCTACTGGAATTGGGAAAATACAGCTTGATCCCAATGTAAACCAGTTCTCCAAAACATTTCTTGGATGCAAAACACACCCCTGAATTCTTCCAACTGTCCCTTCTCATCCTGTTACCTGATGTCCCCCTGAAATGGTCTTGATAGAAAATCCTATCACATATCAAATCTCGAGGCCACAGGCACAATCCTGTCAGTGTGCCTAAACAGCAGGTAGTGTCATTCCACTCAGATGCTGCATTTTAAAGGTCACTCAGGGCTTTCTCATTTCCCTTAATGGTTACTATGGAGAAACAGTGTACCGGGGAGTTTAATGCAACACGAAGACAAACAGATCTGAGAATGCAGTTATCTGGATGATTTTGAAAATGTGCTGGGAAGTACCTGGAAAGTGTACATGTTGCTCTGATTTGCTAGTCTCCTCTGCCACAATTTGATTAAAAAAATAAAGAGGGAGAAATGTTAATAAATTTATAGATGGTCTAAGTAGAAAGGTGAAAAGAGGCGAAATGTTGAATCCACAAAAGAAGACCAAGCTGGGATCCCTGAAGAGAGTTCAGAGAAAGTCCAACAGTGAGAGACTAGACACAGCAGTAAGCTAGTGATACACGTACCATGGTGATGAGCAAGGTATAAACACTAAGGGTGGGAGAGATGCAAAACAGCAAGCAACAGACAGAGGCTGCAGACTTGAGAGAAGCAGGCTGCCCATTGCAAGAGGCAGATGAAAGACTCCTAAGTGGACAAGAGTACTAAATGGGGACTGGGCAAGTTGACACAGACCAGTTAATAACCACCACCCTGCCAGAGCCACTTAATCCTCCTATATTAAAGCAGCTGTTATTCACACTGAGCAGAGATTGGTTGCAACCCCTGGAAAAGAAAAACAAAACAAAACCTCCCAAAACAAAAATAAACTAGGCAGGAGTTAATAAAAGGCATGACTGAAGAGCAAAAAATGGTCATTATCATAAAAAAATTATGATATGCTAGGAAGATGAAAATTGCACTGTGGGATATTCTGTAGCAAATCCTGCTCCTTCCTAGAAGGAGAGAGCCAGCCAGCCTGCAATTTCCTGCCACCATGAGATAGAACTTGCAGCAGTTTCCAAATTTCAGAGAGCATCCAATTTTCAGAAAGCAAAATCTGAGGCACACTTCTGGATATTCCTCATCTGGAAGAAGTATACAGCACTTCCACCTTAGTCTGCCACCTCTGTGCACTGTTGCAGGTGGCCTAATTTGCTGAGAGCAAATGTGATGTGACTGCTTATACTTGGAAAGTGGCTACTGCCTCCTGAATGAGAAGCAGTGGAGGTGTGTTCACACAGCAAAAGGCAATGTTTTTCTGCATCCTCTCAGCCAACATAGCAAGATACTGTTAGAAACCATGGGGATGTTTGAAGAAGCGGACAAGAGCACGGCCATTAAGGATCAAGTTTTCAAATTTAGGACTGAAGTCCCATTTCAGAAACACTTTGGGGATGTTGTGACACCCCCAGAATCCAGGATTGTCCAGAAAACTCTCGGATGGCCAGTTGCTGTAGAGAGGGATCTCATCAGAGAAACAGCATTCTGAAGGAAGCAAACTCTTGCGCTTGGGAGTGCATTAAAGAAAAAACATGAAAACTTTGTGAAGAAGTTCAGTTTGAACTGAACAACTCTGGTCCACATTCTGACCAATTCTAGGAAAATCCTCTGTCTCCTGGTAAGTTGCCTTGGAGCACCGTGCTGCTGCAGATCTGGGGCCACTTATATCAGAAGCTCAAAAGTCAAAGATCTGTCCGAGCCCAGCAAATTAGCATGCCTAAAAGCACACCAGTTTGTAGAAGCATAACTGGCCAACCCTGTGTAGTGGTGCATGATGCAGAGGCAGTGGTTAGGAGGGTCACTGCTGCTGCAGAGGGATGTCATCTGTTTTTGCCACTGACTTTGTTTCATGAAGCCAAAAAACCCACCAATTTTTAGTGGCAAAAAAGGGACATCTCTTCCCCCATCGCAACGTACCACCAGCTGCTGCTCTGACATTGTGTTCCCACTGCTGCTCTGTCCTCCCTGCTACTGGGGGATGGGAGGGTGATGTGCCCCTCAGCTCCTTCCCCTTAGGCAGCACCCAGGGCTTTTGCCCAGCTCACCCACCTATCATTACACTGCTGCCAATTTCTCTGGCCAACACATACAAGGGACATGGTCAGCATCAGCATCAATGCCCAGCTGCCTTTGAATCCCCAGCCTTAGTGACTTGATACACATTTACAGCTGGATCACCACAAGTCCAGAGGGGTGTGAACCCGCACCTTTAGCATCAGAGCAAGAAACCCGCATCTGATCTGTCACTAGGGCCCCTTTTGGGAGATGAGATTGGAAAATCATGGCACATCTGTTACAGTGCTATTTCTTTGGGACAGGCACTATAAATTTTCTCTCTCTTTGTACACAGCATACCATAGCAAAGCCCTGACCTGATCAGCTTGATGCTTATGATAATTGGTGATTTCCCCACAGATTTTGCAGTTTTCCTTACTTTTTGCCCACTCAGAGCCTACACTCCTCTCAGCTAGGACAGCTCATGCCTTCTTCACCCTTTCTAGAAATAACCAGTGTTATTGACAGCTGGAGGGCTGGAGAGTGTATGGTATACTCTTAGGAATCAAGAACATGGTTTCCATGGCACTCTCAGCCCTAGCAAGGGAGATAGGAATGAAACTCCAAACCCACTTTCTCCATGGCAGCATGCAATATAAATCTCTGGGTCCTTGTGGAAGAAAAGGGTATAAATAAAAAAAAATTAGCCTTACAACCTAAATTCAAACTAAACTTAGTTTGCTTTCCTCAATTCAGTCTTGTGAATGTTTCCATTAAAACAGGACATGTGAATCACATTTCTAGACAGCATTCCTAATAACAGCACGAATGTGCTCTTGTTCAGCATCTTCTACCCAGGGATCTCAATGGGCCTTGGAGATATTACTGAAGTCCACAAACTAGAAAAGCTTATCACACTTTACAGATAGGAAAATTAAGACAGGGGGAAGATAAGTTCAGTGTTTTCAAAAGCATTCACACATTTTGGGTGTTTGATTTGAGGCACCTGAAAGCACCGTATGAAGTGATGCAGAGCTCCTACCATTCTCACAAGCTTTGCTAATACTCAACACCTCTGAAAAATCAGACAATTGGTCTCTCAATCAAATGAAGGCACCTAAGATGCAGTCTTTTGAAAATCTGAGCCTAAGTGACTCACCCTACCTAAACCATCTAGCAAATCGGTAACAGAACTGGAACTTGCATCTCCCAGGTCTGCCTGTTAACTCCAGACCATCTCTGATACACACACCTCTTTGGTGTTCACTTCCCTCTTTGTTTCCTAAAGCGAGAACTTTTCTACAGAAGACTGGGTTTTGTCTAGCCAGTGGCACAACAAGAAACACAGCCTTCAACATAACTGAGACTCTAACAACTTCATTGCTTGTGACAGGTTGAGGCCGAGACAGAAACGAGATGGAGAATCAGTAAAAATGCAACATTAAGTGGGGTGATGGCTTAAAACAGCTTCTTCACAGTAAAGGAGGAAAATTCCAGCCTGAGACCATGACTTCTTTAACAAACGTGACTGATACTTTTCTCTCTACCCTTCTGCTCTACACCCCTTTACCCTCCAACCACCCAGAGTGTTGCTGATGGACAGTTTTCTGCCTGTTGTTTCTGGTTCCCATCTTTCTGGCTGAAATGGCAAATTAAGCGGACCAGCATGTTCCATGTTTCCAACCAGAGACCATGATTAATTTGACCACCAAAACTACGCCCCACACGAGGAGGAGGAATGTCAGACAGGCTGAGGCAAACTCATTTAATCAAGTTTGTTATAAATTGTAGAAGTACCGAAGAATTCACATTAATTAGAAAAGGGGAGTAGGGGTGGCTGGAAACCCCACTCTGTATCCCTATTCTTGAAAAATTTCACGGTGCGTTTTTGTTCCTCATCAAAGCAAAAGTGAGAATCTTTAAAATATTTTGTGAAAATAAAGTGATACACACAGAGACCTGTCACTAGACTAGAGTGACTAATAGTCTGGTGGTTAGGGCAGTTGGACCCTGGAGACATACATCTGAGGTATGTACTCTAACATAAGCAGACCAGGAATTTGCACCTAGATCTTCTCTCAGTGGTCTGCTAAGAGCTCCAATTACTGACAGAAAATCTTGCAGTGACAGACTAGTGACAAAGCCAGAGGACCTCCTGCTGTATAAATTTTGCCTGCATCTGGGGACTAGGCTAAAAGTGGTTTGGCATGAACAAAAATATAAATACCCAAAGCCTGCAAAGACTGAACTGATTCAGCCTCAGGCTTTTTGACTGTCTGTACTTAGCCAAAGGGCTTAAAGAAACTGAAGTATTTAATGCATCTTCTACTTCTCAGAGATAGAGAAGCAATATTATCTCCATTTCACAGACTAGGGAACTTGAGACACAAAGATAAAGGCAAAACCTTGCTCAGCAGTAGACAAGTCAATGCTTGCATCTCTCAGAACTGCCAGCTTATAGGAAAGAGATATACTTTTAAAAATCTAACCTTCCTTTCTTCTGTAGTAAAACAGAAGTCCAACATTCTCCGAGTTACACATTTACCAAACAATCCCTATGGCTTTGATGACTCCATTATAAAGGTGACCCATTTTATCTATTTTTTATTGATCACAGTCTATATGCAATAGCAATTGGTACTAGTAAACCAAAAGACTCAGGTTGATATAACAAACAAGAAACTGACTGAAGTTTTAAGTGATAGAAACATTTATTTAGGCATGAAGTCTTGTTTACCCCATCTTGGGCAGATTGCATAAGGAAATAATACTTGGACTTGGATGAGGGGTAAAAAGCACCCTGTTCAAATTTGCTGATGACACTAAGATGTGGGGGGATGTGGGCACACCAGAAGGAAGCAACAGGCTACAATTGGACCTAGACAGGTTACAAGGGTGGGCAGATGAGAATAGGATGGGATTCAACATCAACAAGTGCAAAATGATGCACCTGGGGAGGAACAACTGGCACAATACCTACAGGTTGGGGAACTCCCCTCTTGTCAGCACAGAGGCGGAAAAGGATCTTGGAGTTGTCATTGACTCCACGATGAACATGGGGAGGCAGTCAGGAAGGCCAACCGTACCTTGTCATGTATCCACAGATGCATCTCAAGCAGGTCCAAAGAGGTGATCCTCCCCCTCTATGCAGCACTGGTCAGGCCACAGCTGGAGTACTGCGTCCAGTTCTGGGCGCTGCACTTCAAGAGGGACATGGACAGCATGGAGAGGGTCCAGAGGAGGGCCACTCGCATGATCAGGGGACAGCAGGGCAGGACCTATGAGGAGAGGCTACGGGACCTGAACCAGTTCAGCCTCCAAAAGAGAAGGCTGAGGGGGGATCTAGTGGCCTGTTATAAATTAGTCAGGGAGGATCAGCAGGCATTGGGGGAGTCCCTGTTCCCCCGAGCACTGCCAGGAGTGACCAGGAATAATGGTCACAAGCTGGCAGAGGGGAGATTTAAGCTAGCTATCAAGAGGCACTACTTCACGGTCAGGGCGGCTAGGATCTGGAACTAACTTCCAAGAGAAGTGGTGCTGGCCCCTACCTTGGGGGTCTTTAAGAAGAGGTTAGATGAACACCTTCCTGGGGTTGTTTGACCCCAGCACTCTTTCCTGCCATGGCAGGGGGGGTCGGACTAGATGATCTACTCAGGTCTCTTCCGACCCTAGAAACTATGAAACTATGAATACCCTTTTAACTAAAGGTGCATGGATACGTCAATCCACATTGTATTGGCAGCGAGAAAAGGAAAATTGGCATTACTGGCGACTGTTTTTTTTTTTTGGCTGATATGACCAATAATGTCTCCAATAAATGCCTCATGCATGTGCACAGCTGCAGCATGTTTGCAGCCAACCCGGTAGCTTGGACAGCAGCATCCAGCTGGTAGGTCTGTTGGAGGGAAGGGGTGTGTGTGTGGGGGGGGAAATTAGAGGCTCCCACAGTGAGGGATGGAGTGGGGCTGGTGCAAGCCCACCACAGTGGGGCATGGGACAGAGCCACAAGTGGCTTGGCTCAGATGCTGGAAGGAAGGGTAGGGGGCTCCTGCTGCTGTGCACACCGCTAGGGGAGGCATAGGGGTCACATGCCCCAGATCTGTGCTCAGCCCCACTCCCTCCCTCACCATGGGGCCTCGATCTATTCCCTTACAGCTCTTTCCCCCAATAGACTTACCAGCTGAACACTGCTCTCCAAGCTCCTGAGCTGCATATTGGCAATCAGATTAGTATCGGTCAATATGGCTCATAAATAATAGGTATTGGCCCCAAAATTCTTTATTGGTGCCCCCTTACTTTTAACTATAACATTGGAAGGAGAGATTGTCTAATATCATTCCTATCTTCTAGCAGCTGCAGGTAAAAGTAACATAAGTGATTTCCTCAGACACTAAGATGGAAGCTACAGTCACAATTCATAAAAGCCTACAGGGAAAACCAGAGAAGACACAGGAGACACAATGACGAGAAGATAAAATGTCCTATTCCAGACAGCCATTTACTTCCATAGGACTTGAGAGTTACATGGTTAAATTTTCAGGCTACCAAATCACCTGACAAACCCCAAGGAGTGACATGTAGAAAGAGCTGTGGTTACAGTGAGAGACCCCATGACCCTACCCTGTCCTAGGAAACAAGCTGCTGTGCTATTAATTGTGAACAGAACCATAGAAACCAAACAAAAGCTTTTCAGATCTCAGGCATTACGGTTGATTTGTCTGGGTCGTGGCTTAAATGGAGGATGGGACTGAATAAATCCCCCCAGCCCAGTGACATGAACAGTTTAATGAAGATTTGTTCAGTCAACCTTATTAATGATCTCCATAGCTCTTGAGTAGTGGGGGCTGTTCTGCTTTTCAGTAAGGATACAATGGATGCTAATTTCAAACCTATAATCTGTTTGATGCTGTTTTAAATTCATAATCAGGTTACCAAATTTTTCTAGAAGCTGAGAGAGTTAACATCAAATTGATAAAAGAATCTCTTGCATTCTGAGCTCTCAAAGCTGCAGCCTGCTTTTGCTGCCACTTCAATACAGAAATTTCTTCTGGATAAGCTGAGGACAGCATGATTTTGTGGGCTCTTTTGTAGCGCTGCTAGCATCTGAGCACCTCATAATACGACCTGAGCCTCTCAGAGTTTGAGAGATCAAAAATTACTTATTACCTCTATGTTACCAATGGGGAACTGAGAAACAAAAAGATTAAAATGACTTGCCCATCCTGACAAAAGACATTAAAGGTACAGCAGAAAACAGAATCTTTATCTTGCTGAGCCTTGATCTAGGGCCTTAACTATCCTCAAAACTAATTTCTCTCCTTCATCTGGACCAGCATATAAATAATCTCCATTCCTATTGCATTATAGCCATGTAAACTTGAAATTCAATTTAAAATAAAAAACAAGTGCCAGAACTGATGGTTACTCTGGAGCCCCTTGCCAATTTTTGTGGACTCACAATCATATTTTTCTGGGGAGGGTTTTTTTTTTTTTGTTAAATGTTTGTCTTCTCTGTTGCTTCATTAAAAACCCATAAAAAACACAAAGTGCTGTTAAATGAACCAAGGAAAAACCCCACAATTATTTAGAGAAAACTTGCCAAAGAGACATGTCATTTTTAAGCTGACAGTATCCCTCTTAAAATGGAAACCATGAGAATGCAGCTGATGTTTGGCATTCTTAAATCTTTGAGGATGTGGTAATCACAGAATCATAGAATCAATGGATCAGAAGGGACCTGGAAGATCACTAAGTCCGGGCCCCTGCCATAGGTGGTAAGGAGAGAACAAGTTCTTAATGTCAATAGTACTAGAGTTCTGGTGCCCTTCCAGCACCTTTAGCAGTACTCTCTGGGGCCTGGTGAATGATGCAAGGCATAAACATTTAAGGGGTGATTCTAATCTTAGTCGCACTCATTTTAATTCCACGTAGTGGCACTATTCCAGTTTATACAAGTTTAAAATTGGCTGAAAATCCTCCCAGTAGCATTTTTAAGATTTGGAAACACTGGAAGATTTTGGAACAGAAGTGATATTATAATTAAAAACAACAACAAGGAGAACTGAATTTTATTGTAATTTTTTAATGAAACTGACTAGAAAAAACACCATCTGAATTTCACATTTCAGTAAAAGCTAACAAAAAAAGCTATCACCAATAGTGGAATTTATACCATATTTTTAGATCATTTAAACGTCTGTAGCAGAAGCAATTAGAAGCAATATATATGCCCCAAAGAACATCATTTGCATCTTGCAGCATCCATATAATCTTTGGGTGAATTATTTTTGTTAGTTCAGTGGCAGTGTTTAGAGTCCCTGTGTAGCAGATTCAGGTTTAACCTCCCACAGGTAAGAGGCAGGAGGTGTAGAGATGGCATGCTCATCCTCAGAGAAGTAGGCAGGGTAGAGGTGCACCTTGTACACTAACTGAATCAGAGATGCACAAGTTTCAAAAGCAACCATGAGCTGTTTATAACGTGCACTTCTACCCTGCCTTCTGCCTGACTTCAGACCAACATGGCTGACTACTTCCTACTGCTCCCTGGAGTGACAGCAAGCACTTGTATTGCCCTGATGCTGTCTGTAAGCCATCCTCCACTGGAAAGGTGGTTCCTCATTATGTTGTCAGGCAAAAAGAAGGAATGCAACACCCCACTAAGAAGGGGAAAACTCGAAGGGAACAGAAACTTGAGGGATGAGAATGAGGAACTTCTCAGGCAAACTTAGCAATACTTAAGATAGAGCTTGCTGATGGATTTAAGTATTTTGACAGTAGAATAACAATGCTTTCTTGAGCCAGGACATCTCTGCATTGTAGGCAAACAATGGAGCTTCATTAAAAAACAACAGCATATTAAGTCACCGGGTAGGACCTAGAAATCCGAGTGAAACACACATATGTGTGTTTACACAGTACTGGAGAAGACAGTGCTTCTGGGTAGTTCATGCAATAGAAAGGCTTTCACACTATCTTGAAAACTGAACAGTATGCCCTAATAGCATGCAATACATCACAGGGTCATAGAAAAGTAGGAGTAGAAGGGACATCAAAGATCATCTTGTCCAGCCTTGTGCTTAAGCAGAACAATCTTCAGCTAACCTATGTTTGCAGCTGACAATTTTAGAGGAAAATAAATGGTCTTACTGACATAGTGTAGTGTGCATTTGGTCTTAAAGGATCCCAGAGCACCTTACAGACTTTGCTGACTCAATTACAAACACACCCCTGAATCCACTACTGAAATGCAGCCAATTCAGGAGAAAATGCAGGAGCCCATTGACAGCCCAGAGAGCAATACAAAAAAGAAAGTTAAAAATACCTTTTCTCCCCCTAGCACCTAGGAAGTTAGTACTGCAGGCAACTGCCTGAAATGGAATATGGCTGAAAAGTGGCTGCTAACAACTCTTACTCTGCAATACACACCACAGGGTAGGTTAAAGATTCATCTCTAGTAACCGTGGATGAGACCAAGCTCTCTGACTGCAGCGCTGCTTCCTAGGACTACTTTGACATGCTGATAAAAAAAGAACTAGGATTTTTTTGTTTTGAAAGTACATCCTACCTGTCCACACTCTTGTTGCTTTGCTTCTCATTTCCTCTTGGTTCTACAATAGAAATCACAAGGCAGCAGAGCTGAGGTTTTCCGGGTGCATGCCAGCAAGCTTGCTGGGATCTGGTTACATGTCATCTGACTTGGATTCCACTTTTAAGCAAGCTCCCAGGAAGTCTGGGGTTAATCTCTAGCACCTTCCCACACAGAAGAAGGCCCTTTGACAACTCCTCACTGTCCCTCACTTTTGTGAGGAATGTGACAATTCACACTGACCTGATTTTCTTTTATCCAGCAGTCAGGGAGCTATCGGCCAAGGGAGGCAACCCCTCCCATCCCCATCCCTCTCGTCACACCTGTTTGTTCCATTAGTTCGGCCTTTGGGTTGTTCAGACACGCGAGACAAACTGGTTTTGTTCTGTAGATGCAGCTGGACTGTCAATCACAGCAATGCACAGAGCTAACCCTTTCCCCACCTAAAACACCTAAATTCCTTGCTCAGCAGAATATAGTTTGGCAGAGAGACAGTGGGCAGGACTGAATTCTAAATAAGGGACAATGGGTGCTCATAACCACAACTCATTTGATGAGGGTACATGGCACCCTTGTGGGGTTTGCTGTAAATGCAGGAGGTACACTGATCAACAAATCAGCCAGTTTTCATGAGAAAGCATCTCAGAAAACTAGTTAAGTCCAGCCTTCTTCACGGAGGGATAGGAATATAGCTCCCTAAGGCAAGTAAAGAACACATTATAGATTCACAGGGAATGGCACTTCAGCCTCCTGATACGTGGACTGCCTATTGAAAGGGATTGCACTAAACACCTAGAGACACCTTGTTACTACATCTGTAGCTCCAGAAGTGGCATAAATGATGGGAGCAGTAGAGTACATGGGCCATCAGTATCTTCACTGTTGTACTCAGAGCAGGTCTGGATGATGGTGGTTATTAGAATACATGTTGGTGCAGATGCCCTGACTTCCAGAACAGCTTCACCTGCTCCTGCATTGTGAGAGTTTCTGCCAAGATATTCACAGTGAACTATCAAAACCACCCCAGGGCCAAATCTGTCTTGTATATGTATATGTATCTTATGGAAAGCACCTTTGGAGACCTGTGATTTCAAAGTGACCTGAGATGTGCATCTCTACTGCAAGTGGAGGTTGACTGCAGCACTGCTTGGCTGCATGGCCAGGTACAGACATTACACTTTTACCAGTATAAATGCTCAGAAACCAGCAGAAGTTTGGTGCACACAGACCGATTTAAAAATGGCAGAATCTGGTCTAGGATTTATGCCCCTGCTACCAAAGGGCAAATGTGTTTTTTGTTTCCTACCAATCTAAACTATGCTGCTTACAGAAAAACCACATAACTTGCATTGATTCCACCTCAGGCTTTTTGAATGCCTATACCTAGCCCATGAATTTAAATCTAACTAACATACATAACCAGAACAGCAAAGATACGGTGGCATAGGCTTCAGCGTGGGCAGTTCAAACCCAGTGGGACCCAGGAGATATATTTAGGTCACTAGCCCCTGCTAAAGCTTTTGCCACCTTATCTTTACTGCTGTTATTACCCATGCTAGCTAGGTTCAAGCTGGCGTGGGAGGTCTGTGAGCCCTGAAGTCATATCTTCAGTTGCAGTCCAGGGACATATCCAGGGACTGACAGAACATCTGCCATTAACCAGAAGCAAGCCTGCATAACCCAAGTGGAGAGCAGGTAAGCCCACTGTCTTGCTGAAATCCTCTCAGCTAAGCCTGACGTGCCGCATAATTTCAAATAGAGCATTTCACATAGTTTAACTAAGCAGCATCAGTGGGGGTCTGCTTTTCCTGAGAAGGGTGTCCCATTGAGCAAGGCTGTGAGAAGAGATGCGGGGGTTGACGTTTCAGCAGCCACTGAGAGGAGAGACTAAACTGGCTTTAAGGTGTTTCATAAATAGGAAGAAGAACACGCTAAAACCAGCTACATCTAAAGAATGCTTAGTTGTTTCACCCTCCCTGGAGACTAAGAATCCAAAAGGTTTTCAGGGAATCCTGTAAATCTCCAAGGATACACCATAGTTCACATTAATAATGTGTTGTTGCTGGAGGCAACCAAGCCTGAACAAACAAATCAATCCAATGGGAGGAGGAGAGATGGAGTCATGAAAGCAAAGCCCCCTAGTTCTTTTGTGTAAACTTTCCCATCTGGATCCTAATTCTGCACAGCTACACAATGGTCAGCCACAGAAGAAGTGCTGCAAAGCATCCTGGGGGAGCCTAGTGTCCCACTTTTAGAGCCAATTCTCTGTATAGAAGAAAGAGAGCTCTGCCTTGAAGTGTAGTGAAGCAATGAAGCTGGTGTGCCAACTGGCATATCAAATGAACAAACACTGCCCCCTTGTCTGTTCTACTTAGTTGGTCCATACACCTTTGTATTCTTGGGCACCTGGTATTCACTCTGTGTTCATTCAGATTCATCCGGAAGACTAATTCCTACCTGGAAATGCACAAATTCAAGGCAATTAGCAGAGGATGGACTGTAAAGCAACTATTAATCTATGGATAGCCCTGTGTTTTTGGCTGATGTCTGTCACATCTCAGGGCAGGGACTGTGTTTCCTTGCAGAGCAGGGCAGCAGAGAGCACACGTGGCACTTCAGTAAACACCTTCCCTTTAAGTTCCTCCAGAGTTGCTACATATTTCTTCTGAGAACACACGTCTCATTACATGGACACAGAGGGCACGAGCTCACTCCAGCAGATAAATTTATGATAACCCCCTAACAAATTCCCATAAAATAAGTTGTATTAGGGTACTAATATAAAATAGGTTTTATATTAAATTAGGGCCATTTATAAAATAATTATGGGAAAAGGACTTATGAAAATGGCATATGTATATCTACTCCCTGCATTTTTCTGAGTCTCATAAACAGAAAATGCGTTTTTCACCAGAGCCAGCCAGTACTGGTATGAGACAGCCAACTAGAGCCAACTAGATCCTATATATTCCAAGGGCTGGGTGCCTCAGATAATGAATAGTATCTGCTTGAAGGTTTGCCATAGACTGCTAAGTTGGAATGGTTTGTTTCAATGGTATTCATCACCAAATTTCTATCATCCTACTCCTTAGTTTTTTTGTACTATGGACCCTGGAAGACACCCAAGTATTAATTTATCTGTATGTATGCCACTCATGCTCCTGTAGAAAATTATTTCACTGCTCCAATATGTGCCTCAGGACATTTCAGGAAATTATAACAGTGAGCCTTGCAATTTCCATTCCATGACTGAGTCTTTGCGGGTGATAACTATCAGCAAACCTCAGGGCTGGAACCAGTAGGTGTCTATACAAGCACCTACCAATTTTGTATTATCCAAAGCTCAGATTTCAATCAATCAACAAAATCCTATAGGCACAATCTAGTCTTACTATCTGAGTACAATAGTTTATAATTTTTGACTGCTATTGTGTATGTAAAATTAAAAAGGAAATCTCCTATAATACCAGCACCAATGTAGTATTGACCTGGACTACATTATTGCTATCAGGGTCTCTATAAACACTACAGCACACATAATAGTACCCTTATGGTCTTAGATACTATTTGGAATAACAGTAACAGGAGGTGTTTCTTCCCCTCTCTAACAGGCCTCAAGAGGGATATCTGACCATCTGGGAGCAACAAGAGGATGGAACACCCTCCCCTTGAGTGCGCCAAGGTTTTGATGGTGTCCACCAGAGCAGTAAATTCTGACATTAACACACCCTTGAAATAAATGGACCAGCTCATACATTTCGTAGCTTTGTTTCAAGTTGTTTACAGATTCAAGATGACATTTCTGCATTGATTACACTTTGGTCATGTTTCCAAGTTTTACAATGCAACTAGAAAGGCTAAAAGTATACTTGTATTTGAAAAATAGAGCTTTTTACTCAAGACTCCTGCAACTGAGACCTTAAGCATGGATCTGTAGTGTCTGTGTTTTAATCTGAACATGGGCATAACCCAAGATGATTCCAAACTATTAAAATTGAGGTCAAAAGCCAAACTTCACCAGGGACTGAAGATAAAGGACTACTTGAAAGAAATAAAAAATAGCTACAAAATTGGAATCCAGCACTAAATGACCCCCCCCTGCAAGCAGTGGTACCCAAAATAGGGTTTGGATAATCTTTTGGCTTGAGGCATTAAGATAGCCTTCTTCAGAAACACAAGGCTGAATATTCACTCAGCCCATTAGGGCAGGTTGTCTGTCAGGGTGCCATCAAGGAATGGGGTAAAGCTGAAATGCCTGTCCTCCTCCACAGTCACAGAAAGGATCTGATTTGCTAGGATTTACTTGTCTTGGGGGAATGCAGAGACACAAATACAGCATCTCACTTATTTTTTCTGGGTAATCAATATTTTGGTTTTCAGAGCAGGTTTAACCAAGCAATTTCCCATACATATAACACACACAATCTATGGTTCAAATTCATCCATGATTTAATGACATAGAAGGCCTGAAGTTAGAGATAAATTTAAATGTTAGACAATTTTCAGCAGCAGAATTTGCTTTTCTTCTGTCTCCTCTCTCAAAAGGCATCCTGCAAACTCAGCTGAAGTCAAAAGACTCAGAAAGCCAATGCTGAACTATTCTGACATGGGAAAGTCAAACATGAGAGGGGAAGGCTAAGCTCTCACATCTCAGAAACAGGCTCTGCTATTGAATGGCTCTGGATTTAGCATCCTGCCTAATGAAAACACACACGAAAACAAAGCAGGAAGGAGGGAGGACACTGTGTAATGACAGTAGGGTAGAGAGTAAACAATTTGATGTGGCCCTCAAACTAAATGAAGATTTTGCCTCAATTTTTAGCCAAAACAATGAAGTTGAACACATGGGCAATGGCAGAAATGGAAAGTACTACATCCAACGCGGAAAGTAAAATTACATGAGTAATAGACATGGGATGAAATTTAATAGTAAAATGTGGAAGGTCATTCACTTAGGCACTAATGCCAATACTTTCTTCAACAAATTGGAAATTATCAGCTGGAAACAACAGATGAGAAGAAAAACTTTGATGTATTAATCAAGATGACTGAGCCACCAGTGTGATGCAACTCTGAAAAAGGTAAATGTGACTCTAAGATGAATTAAGTGAGGTATTTCTAGTAGGCCAGGGAAGTAGTTATATCACTGTACAAGGTCCTTGGAGACCTCAGCCGAAATGCTGTATACAATTCTAATTCATCTTCCAGAAAGTTTAATTGAAACTGAAGCAGGTGCAGAGAAGGGCTAGGAAGAAGATCAGGGGAATGGAGAGCCAAATTTATGAAAGAAGACTAAAAGAGCTTGGTTTGTTTAGTCTAGCAAAGCAAAGGTTGAGAGGGGATATGATTGCCCTCTATATATACATATCAGAGAGGTAAACCCTAGAGACAGAAAAGAGCCATTAAAGATAAAAGCCAACACTGGCACAAGAACAGATGGGTTTAAACTGGTCACCAGTAAATATGAGCTGGAAATTATACGAAGGTTTCCATGAGATGAGTTTTGGAACAGCCTTTGCTGTACTGGAGGCAAAAGCTAACTAGTTTTAAGAAGTAGCTTGATCAATTTATGAAAGGGATTATATGGTGCAATTGCCTGTGACAGCAGAAGACCCTTTTTGATCCTGCGTTCCCATGTGAGCCAAGTTTAAACCTAAGAAAGGCTATCCATAGACAAAGCTGCATCAGTTTCATTAAACCTGACTTCATAACACACCTTTAGCTAAAATATTACAGGTTTGATGTTTAGAACAGCCTGCAATGTGTAAAATTGCAGAGCCCATATTCACTAGGTGCTTAAAATAAATCTATTGCAAAATAAGTGGGATCAGATTTAAAAAAGAATGCAGAACACTAGGTATTAAAAACTGTTGAAAATCCAGCCTGTAAACTTCATAATGGCAACTACAGAATACTGAGAACTTGTGAAAAAATTGTAGGTGCTTAAAAACAACCACATCTCCTTGACTGAGAATGCTAAGCACTTGAACATCTAGCCTGTTTGTCATGTTGTTTTCAGGAGCAAGGCTTTTAGCCAGATTCCTTAATAATAAATTGAATTGAATAGAAAATCTAGCCTTGAGCTCTTTAGAAAATACGATCCTCCGTGACTACTACAAATCCAACCCATATAGGATTGGGGACATATTGGGCCTATGAGTTGGGAATCTTAGCTCAGTGGAGAGATGTCCATGTCACGAAGTTCAGTATCAGAATTACCTGTCTAAAAGGCCAAGAGCTGAAAGAGCAAAGCAAACTGATCTCCTCCCTCATTTTTAGTGTTGGTTCCTGCACAGCAAAGCTGAATCATACTAGGGCAGGGCCGAGCAAAAAGAAATCTATAAATCTGACCCATACCTGCTCTGCAGCTCTGGTCTCCAGATAAGTACAGGCAGTCAAAAAGCTTGAGACTCAATTGATCCAGTCTTTGTGGGTTAGCCTAAGATGCAGAGATTAAATTGAAACAGAAGTAAACAGGCATTTACCTTTGATTCAGGAAATGCAAACACATACCTCCCAGCTCAGGCCAGAAGCTGGGGGGCATGAAAGCACAGCTCTCTGTCACATAACCAGCATGGGCTATGTGTTCACTTCCTCTTCCTGCTACCCCCTGAGGTCTCTGGGATTTGCAGTCCAGAATCGCATCAGCAAGACTCAGCAGGGTTGTGACTTCCTCTTCCTGCTTCCAGGTGCCTCTGGGATTTGTAGTCCACAGTTGCAGCCAGCAGGAAGTTCAAGCAGGGGAAGAGGTGTTTAACTCCCCTCCCTGGCCCCAGACCCCAGCTGGGGTTTTCCTGGGCAGGAGACAGTTCCCCCATCTGGCAGACTGGGCTGTATCCCCAGCCAGGCTTGCCCCCCTCACTCCTTTGTCAGCCTGCCCTCACTGCTCTAGCTAGGGAGCAGTGGCAGGGCCAAGCCTGCTCTCTGGAGCAGACAGCATAGCCAAGCCCAGGGCTGCAAAACATGCTAGGATGCTGGGGGACTGTGGTTTGATTTGGACCAGGAAGAGGTCTGGGACAGAAGTTTCATAAACTAGTTTCACCCAAATCAATTAAGTCTGATACTACGTTCAACCAGGTTTATCTTAAACCAGTTTCAGTCATTTTGAGACTGATTCATATGCACTGAGCTTCTGTTCTGTTACAGGTTTAAACCAGTTTCTGGTCACTTAAACCAGTTTAAGTACAACTTCCGTCCCTAGCCCAGCTGTCAATCCAGCCACCACTAAATTACATTACTAAAATAAAAAGTAAACCTTGTGGAATGGGCAGGCAAGATGCAGATTTATGTGATGCAGTATCCAAGCAATATAGTGTGGTCTCCCCAGGGGCAGCAGAGCTGCAGGAAGAAAATTGAAGTGGAAGTATCCATTGCTAGCACCTGTGTCCTCTCTGCCTATCCTGCCCTCATCCAACGCTATTACCCAAGGTTCAGACTTTAAAGTATGGAAAGTGTTAAACTTTCCCCCTTACCATCTGGGGCCAATTAAGGGACTAAGGAGGCAAGAGCCCAGAAAAAAATATATATCAAGCCACAAAAATCAGGAGACTTCCTAACCTCTAAGTGGCCACAAAGGAATGCCACACCAGTGTGGAAGAAATGAAAGATTTTGCTTAAATGATCCCCCTGTTTTTCCTTCTTTTAATATCAAAGCTGCTTTCAGTTTTCTTTCTGCAGCTCAGTAAGAAGCCAAGTCTAAAACTGATCCTCTAAAGCCTCTCAGAGCTGCAGTGCATTCCCATACTACTTACTCCTTCATCTCTTCAGCCTTTCCCAGGCATTAGCTGGGAAAAGGTAGAAATTAACAGATTCTCACATGCTGGGGCAAAGATTCTTTCTGCTGTGTCACTGCCAGCCTTGGGGGTAAACTGTACTCATCACCTAATCATCAGTGCAGCAGGCATACACCACTGGGATGATATATCCCTAATTGCCAGAAAACATGAAGCAAGTTACAGCTAACAACAGCTTGTACTGCTGCTGAAACATCAGTGATTTCCCTGCCACTTAAGACCCATATTGAACATATAAGCTCTTCTCCCTTGTAATTTGTCAAATCTGGGAAATCAGCTATTTGTAACAACAGTGGAATTATACTCTCTGCCGGAGACACCTCTGAAAGGAACTTGTCGCGTCTCAGTGGAGAGTGACCCTACCCGAAGCAGCACCATTCTGCCATGTGAGGAGTTTATTTCTGCATTATCCCTGCTTCCTGTCAATCACAAGGTTTTGCTGCCAAGAGCTAAATCTCAAAGACCAGACCACCCCGTTGACAGCTGCTGCTCATGTTTTCCAACTCCACACCCTACTACTTAAGCAAAGGGCCTGGGAAGTGCTTGGGTGTTTATTAGTCCCAATGACTTCACTGGGGTTTGGAGGCAATTCAGCACCTTGCAGGATGTGACCCCAACAACTCCAAATTTTCTTCTTTCAACATAGCAATTATGCACAGTCATCAGGGGTAGAAAACCAAGACTTTCCATATACAGTTATGCCAAGACTGAAATGTTCTATCTAGCTGCAAAATTCCTAACTTAACCCCTCTTATTTATCACAAAAGCATATGGCTTTTTGCCACGCATTGCAGAGCAACTGGAGCCAAGGTAAACATGCCAGACCAGGAACCATAATCATTAGATGCACAAATAGAGGGCATTGCTCAGCCTAGCTCACCTCACTGGCATAATATGAATTACAGAGCATAACCCCATTGCTACTGTTGTGGGCTATTGACTGCATAAATGAGAGACTACACGGCTGGGGAAGAAACATAAAACCCTGTAAGATATGCATTAACTACTTAGGATTTCACCACTGTCACTAAGCTACAATTCATGGTAGTGATGACAATAGAACTCAGGTCCCCACCACTTGAGTTAGAAGAGACTCTTCTCTAGCTGCCAGCAGGGCAGGGCCAATGACACTCCAGATGGAAATGGCACAGACCAACGGGCAGGCATATAAACACCACTTCACTACAAAATGGCTAGAAATATTAGGAGTTTCTCTCTTTTGTTTCAGAAAACATACCTTTGCTTAAAATGTTCCCATTCAATACTGAAAATCTGACCCAGCAAGCTTGCATTAACCTCTTGAAACCAAAAGGGAGAAGTGATGTAAGCACTTGAGATGACAAGGGGGCACAGCATCATCAGCTCCAAATTTCAACTATTGCACATTCAACCCCCAATAAGTCACAAGTTTGGCCCTAAATGCAAGGTGTTCTTAAAACAAAGATTGTCTTGTGTTTATTGTCCATCGTTCAATTTTTGAACTTCCCTTGTCCAGAACCAAGAGAGAGAGAGAAACAACTCTCCTATGTATATAAACTGAGTGTGACCTCTGGTGCAGAATGCCTGGTGGTAAGCACACCCAGTTTTTCCCCCAAACTTCAGAATTGCAATTAATTTAGTGCCTCCCCGAAGTCAACTTCTCTCCATCCCCAAGTCACTCCTAAACTCTGAAGTTGCCAATAGCTGGAAACACTAAAGTGAGTTCAGTAAAAACCTTTGTTTTAAAGTTAAGATTTTTAATGTTATTATTACTACAGGAAAGGGCATTATGAAAAAAGGAGTTTCCTGATACATTTTCAAAAGTTTTGAATGGTTGGAAAAAACTGGAAAGGTGCAAGTCACCTTTAGCCAAATTCATAGGGAGTTTCTGCATCAAACTGAATGCAACTTGAAAAAAAATTGGAAGTTAGCTCCAGATAGGCTGTACCTCCAGCAGAAGTCATGAGCTTGATAAAGAAGTTACTGGGTGAGGTTTGCTGGACTCCAATATGTAGGAGATCAGACTAGATGATAATGAGATCATAATCAGCTCTTCTGGCTTTAAAACACATTAATCACATGAATACAGACCAAGTGTATTCAGTAATTCTCTTTACTAAATAATTTAAAATCAATTGAGACTTTTATTTCACCTTAGTTTCTCATGCTAAACATTCCCCCTCTCCCTCTTCCCCTCCCCTGCACCCCCTCCTACTTGGGGACTTAACATTACCTTTCTTTCCACATCCAGTACCTCATCTCCCAGAGATTTCCTGGTCCTTAATGTTTTCAGTGGGGGAGGGAAGATGCCTGTAACTCTGAATCTCTTCCCCTTTGTCACTATTGTTGTATGTGATCTTCATCTTGGTTCAGAGTGGAAGATTATCACAGATTAGGGAGGCAAGAAGCCTATATCTTATTCCCTGCATCTCACACAGATAATCAGGGTGAATTTGAATCCTTCTGGTGCCTAGAAGAATGGGGATAACGGCACTTTCCTATCTCATAGGGTGGTTGTATATTTGATTCATTTAAGTTGCCATATATGTGTTAAGTGTGATTTTAGAGATGGCTTCCAGATGCACAGCTCTGATTTGGATTGGATCAGAACTTTCCCATCCCTTCTGGGATATCTTGACCCAGTTTTCTAGTTCGGACATATCTCAAGCATCACTATCAAAATGCTTAACTCTGTTTTGTTTTAAATAGTCCCTCTGAAGGCTGGAGGGACTTTGGAAAAGTATCTTCAAGCATGACATGTGCTTCCATGGCTATGAATATCTGAACTACAGGTAGCTGTTACAAGTAATGAATCTGAGGGACAGAAGATAATTGTCCCATCTCCCCTCCTATAATTGAGCTTGGTCTGTTGGAGTTCTGTATTAGCCCGTTGAAATTTTCCCAAATGTCCACTGCCTTGGCTCACCACGTTGTACTCCAAAGGTCCTCTCCTCCTTGCACAGAGGCTGCATACCTCCTACATGTGATGTTTCAGTAACTACACAGTGTGCTTGAAATGCAGCCACCTCTGGGGCAGAGAGTTGGAACCAAACAGCACATACCACATTTCCCCTCCATCCCTATGATTAATCTTGGCTAGCTGCAGTGTGTGTAACAATGCCTGTAACCAAGCAAGTTTTGTTTGTTTTTGGCACTCAGTGCAAACATATTGCACAGCTGTACAAATAGTTCAGGAATTGATATTTAAAAAAAAAAACATGGAACGTCACTCCTACAGTGACTGTCAGGGTAAATTCATATTAAGTTGTGTGAATGGGAGTACTGTAGCACAGGTATGGGATAGAGGAAAATGATGCATCCAAAAAGCAGAGTCGACCCCAGAATCCTCATGACAAGATGCTCTTAAACAAGTCAATACAGCTGATGTGTTTTGAATTTCCAACCCTAAAACATTCAGAGAACCATAAGACAAGCCCTGAAATCATACAATTAACTTAAAAATCATTAGATTCTAAAAAATAATAAATGTAAGCAATTTATTTGCCTTCTGGTTTTCAGATCATTACACAACATGTTCACAAACTTCTCAGCAAACATTTACAAACTTGCTTTGAAAAAATGAAACTATGGTTCCCAGATAAATCACAAGACTCTAGGAGCTGGAGCATTAAGAAACATCAAACAATGAGAGAAGAAGCTGCAGGAATCAGCAGTAACTAACTACCCTTAAATCTAAAACAGCTCTTACTATGAAATGGGATGGATGTTTCTCTGGTTACAACCATCTTTTATCTCCTTTTCCATTTTACAGAGATAAGAGCTGCAGTGCAAGACCTAAAGGTCTAGGCTGAAAGATTTCTAAGTTGATTATCACAAGTCACACAAGAAGCTTGTAGGTGCTGATACTCACAGCATTTACACTGATGTAGTCATGGTGCAAACACACAACATACAGTTATATATCAGCGTAAGTCAGTCCATTCTAGAGGAAAGTTACTCCTTGGAAAGTCAGGTGTAAAACTGATGCAAGTTACACCAGCTTTAGTCAAAACCCATTTAGCTACCTAGCCCCGTAATGGCAAGATGCTGCAATGGCACCTATGACAAGGAGCTGTCACTAGCAAGCTGTTTGCCTTTACAGTCTGGGCAGCAGTGTAACCTTCATCACTGTACAAACCAAAGCAACTTAAACCAGTGCAGAGATGTTATTTCTCTTTATTGTGTGGCAACCCTTCCAAACTTAGTGCCTTAAGCAGAAGATTGTCTTCTTCCTTTCTCTGACTCAATTCATGTGCAAATATAGAACATTTTGTTGATTAAACCAAGTATCAGGCTCATAAGCAGTAAATAACTGCACTGTATTGGAAACACAGTTACCCTGTGCTGCTTACTGTAAGAATTATAGCACTAATGGAAAGAGCTTCTGACATTTCTCTTTTGCGCATTAATCCAGTCAAGTAGAGCATAGTGACAACATGTGGGGCAACAAGCCATTTTACTAATAACAGTTCATAAATGGCACTGTTTGACAGCCTCATCAGCATCTACACGTTTTATTGTGCATAACTACACCACTGTAGGACAGTACCTGTGTTGGGCAGTACTATCCTACAGTGGAGTTAATTAGTTTACTGCAGCCTAATAGCACTGCATGTGTAGATGGTGATGCTTTACTGTGGAGCCAATTAGCGCCAGACTAAAGCATCTTGTGTAGACATGGCCACTGTGTCCCCCATTTCATCTGGCTAGCCTAGGATTCTTTTGCCCAAAGTTATCACACAGCTGTTACAGGCTGAAAACAAGCCCTTCTCTTAACAAAGACCAAAACAACGTGCGTGTTTCTGAGCAAAAGGAGTAAGATTTGCTGCAGAGTCCTAAGGACTAAGCCTGGCTTCTTACTCAGAGCCCTTGAGCACTCTTATTTCAAAGCTAGCCTGCTTCATCTCTCAGCTCAACTCCTGGAAGACTTTTATCTTTTGCTATGAAATGCTGTCCTCTCCACCAAAAAGCTTTGAATGGGGTATACTTAAGTCATGTGATGGGGTTACTTTGCAAACCCTGAAGAGAAAGTAATAATAGATTCATAGATGTTAGGGTTAGAAGGGACCTCAGTAGGTCAGAGTCCGACCCCCTCCCCGGGCAGAAAAGAGTGCTAGGGTCAGATGACCCCAGCTAGATGCTTGTCCGGTCTCCTCTTGAAGACCCCCAAGGTAGGGAAGAGCACCACCTCTCTTGGAAGCCCATTCCAGATTCTGGCAACCTTTACCATGAAGTTCTTTCTAATGTCCAACTTAAATCTGCTCTCCATCAATTTGTGGCCATTGTTCCTAGTTAGTCCAGGGGATGCCCTAGTAAATAGAGCATCTCCTATTCCCTGCTGCCCTCCCTTGATGAATCTATAGGCAGCCACAAGATCACCTCTCAGCCTTCTCTTGTGAAGGCTAAAGAGATCTAGGTCTCTCCTCGTAGGGCCTTGCTTGCAGGCCTCTGACCATACGAGTGGTCTGACCATACGAGTGGTCCTCCTCTGGACCCTCTCGAGGTTCTCCACATCCTTCTTAAAGTACGGTGCCCAAAACTGCAGTACTTAAACTGCAGCCTGACTGGTACCACGGAAGGGAAGCATCACTTCCCTGGACCTGTTTGTCATGCATCTGCTAACGCATGATAAAGTGTGATTAGCCTTGTTGATCACTTCGTCACACTGACGACTCATGTACATCTTGAGTCAACCATGACTCCAAGATCCCTTTCTGCTGCTGAGGTCATCCCCCAGCCTGTAAGTATATTTCATAGATTTCATAGACATTAGGGCTGGAAGGGACCTCGGGAGATCATCGAGTCCAGCCCCCTGCCCAAAGGGCAGGAAGTCAGCTGGGGTCATAGGATCCCAGCAAGATAAGCATCCAATTTACTCTTGAAGGTGTTCAATGTAGGTGCTTGAACCACCTCTGCTGGCAGACTGTTCCAGACCTTGGGGGCTCGGACAGTAAAGAAATTCTTCCTTATGTCCAGCCTGAAACGGTCTTGCAGGAGTTTGTGACCGTTCGACCTCGTCATCCCTTGGGGCGCTCTGGTGGGTCTTTTTGCCCAGGTGCAACACTTTGCACTCGTCTTTGTTGAACTGCATCCTATTTGATTCTGCCCATTTTCCCAACCTGTCCAGATCCACCTGGATCCATTCCCTACCCTCTAGTGTGTTAACTTTGCTCCATAATTTGATATCATCTGCAAACTTGGACAGGGTGCTCTCTACACCCTCATCCAAGTCACTGAAGACACTGAACAGCACTGGTCCAAGGACCGAGCCTTGCAGGACTCCACTGCCCACCTCTTTCCAGGTTGATATCGACCCGTTCACCACCACTCTGGGTCTGACCCCTAAGCCAATTTGCCACCTACCTGACTGTGTAATCATCTACATCACAGCCTGTCAGTTTATTTACGAGAACAGAATGAGATACCATATCAAAGGCTTCTTAAAGTCTAGGTAGATGACATCTACTTCGACTCCTGCGTATAAGCATTTTGCGACCTGACCATAAAAAGAAACAAGGTTAGTCAGGCAGAATCTACCTGCAATGAACCTGTGCTGATTTCCTTTCAGTGTTTTTTCCCCTGCTGGGCTCCCACAAACGTGATCCTTAATGATTTTTTTCAGAGTTTTCCCAAGGATAGAGGTGAAACTAACTGGCCTATAGATTCCTCTCTCCTCCCCTTCTTGAAGATAGGGACCACATTGGCTCTTTTCCAGTCCTCTGGGACCTGACCAGAGCACTATGAGTGCTCGAACACCCGGACCACTGGCTCTCCTATAACACTGGCCAATTCCTTCAGCACCCTTGGATGAAGTTCATCTGGGTCCGCTGATTTGAACACATCCAGCCCCTCCAAGTTCCCCTTCACTAAGCTTGGGCTAACAGTTGGCGGGCTGGTGTCCCTCCTCTGTCTATCAACGGTTCAAATGGGAGATTTGTCTTGGTATGCATCTAGGAATACAGACGCACAGAACTCATTGAAGAGCTCAGCTTTGTCCCCACCTCTGTCACCAATTGCCCTAGTTTGTCCTGTAGGGGTCCTATGCTATCCTGTGCCTTCCTTTTGCTCCCTATATACCTGAAGGACTTTTTGTTGTCCTTAATTTTTGTCACCAGCCTAAATTCTAATCCTGCTTTGGCCTTCCTAACTGATTCCCTGCAAGTGCAAGCCAGGGAGGTATATTCCTCCTTGATAGCTACCCCTTGTCTCCACAGCCTGTATCCCTCTTTCTTTGCCCTTAGGTTTTCCTGGACTTTCCTGTTCAGACACAAGGGCTTCTTGGCCCCTTTGCCCCCTTTTATGTGCAATGGGATTGTCTCCTCCTGCACTTCCTTGAGGACCGACAACGTTCCTTTGAGGTACAAATCACCTCTAGCCTGGCATTGCTCAACTCTCCACAGGTCTCAGGGGTCTGCACCTCAGACCACATCAAACATAAGCATAACCACTATTCAGATGCAAGAAATAAGCTTAAACTAAAAGCTTGGAAGTTTGTGGGAAATCTCTTGAATTCCATCCTACCTAACCCCCCTTGTGTGTCTACACTGGAGTTTGGTCACCTGGGTGTGTGTAGCTCTGCCAAGTCAATGCTATCATGTGGGTTTAGCATATCCAGAAACCTGGCCTCAGGTACACTCTGCAGCGTAGGCATACCCTCAATAGTGGACCAAACCAAAATTCTAGATCAAAACAGCAGTGGAGTTTGATTAATCTGGACCCAAACTCAGTTCTGCAAAGATTCAATGCTGGTGGATTTGACTGGAACCAACAAGAAAGAGAAACAAGTTTGAAGTACTTTTGATCTTACCAGCTGAGTCTGCTGCAGAAGTCCTACCGCTGGTCACCTCCTCTGTATTTATTGACTGCAGATCTGTATAGGATGGTGCAATGCTTGGGCTGCTCGTATCCTCCGAGTTGGTTGTCCAGCTGCTCTCAGAAGCAAGAGGTTGTCTCTCGGAAGAATCTGAGGAGGGAGTTGTCCAGCTGGGTGCTTTCGATGGAGAAGCTAGGTGTGTAAAACAAAAAGAAAGATTAGTGCACTGTGAGAGACTCTTACAGTGACAGACGGGTGAGAGAAGTGACAAAATGAATGGCTTTAAGGCTCTTTGGGCTACAGATGGCATGATAGACCACTAATCTATTAGCAGAGGGGGAAGGGCATGGTAATAGCAGGTTAACACCATTCATCCCCTTTGTCTCTAGAGATCAGGGGATTATGTCCTGGTTTGTTGCATAAACAAATGTGCCAGTCAGCCTAAACCTATTTCTTCTCATCCTAAGATCCTCCTGGGACTGTGTACAATTCAACATGGCTGTCTGCTTCTGCTCAAGATGCAAGCAGGCATTGGCACAATATGAAGGTCTATTCACCGAGGCTGACATGGAATGGCTGGACTATGGGCAGATGCTCGTGGCTAGAACAGAAGGAGGTATACTATCGTTTATATAGCTTTGGTGGGGAGCTTGGAGTAGGCTTGGCTTTAGCTTGAGTTAGTAGTTCATGATTTTCATTTCACTCCCTGGTTTTCAAATTGGAGAGTTGCCCAGCTTTAAAAATAGTAAAACTCCCTGAACACGTGAGAGTAACATAGGCAGCTGATTCCAGGACTAAGCATTATATTTTGGGATGAGGAACAGTTCAGCATTTTGCCACTTTAGAACTGAGATCCAACATGTCCATATTGCAGACCACTAGCATGACCGTAACAGGAGTAAGTAGGTCTGTCCTGAGATCGTTTTAAATCATGAAAATGCTTTGGCCACATGCAAGCTTTCTTCCCTCAACATGTCTCATGTAATGCAACTTAAATAGATACCAAATCTGCTTTCATTCTGTCCTGTGAACTGTTGACACATGGGTTGAAAAGTTCTTCTGTTTTACTTTGGCTCATCGTTTGCTATCATGCTGCCTAGTAATTCCTCACAGGAGCCACTTACCACAATAGTGATCTCTACGACTACAACAAGAGTAACACTTGTATACCATCCTGAACAGGCATTTGATAAATATATAGACATAATTACATTAGTAATTCTTCCTGCCTCATCAGCAGAAGGCCATAACTACTTCAAAAATGTATTAAATCAGAGTATTACTACTGCCCCCCCCTCATAAACACAGGCCTAATCTCCACAAAAGTAAGAGTTATCCCACTGTTATATTATATATATACACATATACACACATATATATATATATACACACATATATATAAACACATATACACACACATAAAATTGCATGTCACTGTTATATAAAACAATTCATTGCGTGTACTGGATAAAATCAGAACTGTTCAACTGTGTGTCCTAAACCTTATACTGCTAAAAGGTGAAGGAGGTTTTTACTGTAGCTCAAAGAGCCGAGGCCTGGGATTTTTGGAGCAGTAAAACTCAAGTTTTATTCCTGTTGTAACTGCCAAGTTCCAAATTCCTGTCAGACAGAATAGTGAATGCCCTAGATCACTCTGGTATTATATTATTTAATCAAGCAATCCCAGGCCATGCTGCCCACTTGAATGCAGCAATCCAATTGGGTGAGTGCAGCAGGGAAATGACAGTCTGAAAAAAGAAACAAAACTGGCTTGATGACACAAACCAGAAATGGGCCTGTACATCTGATATGGTTAGATGCAGCCTGCACAGTAGAGAAATTGCAGTCTAAACTGATTGCACCAGGTTTTGAGGCCAAAGTCTTACTGTACTAATTTGCCAGATTTCATTGCCAAACATTAGCCCCAGCACGAACTTAATCTGGAATTAATTACATCTTCCTGAACTCATCTCCAGCAAAAATACATTGTGCATGTTTTGTCCACAATCCTGTTAGAATTTAATTTAGAATTAAACTAAATCTGGTTTGTAGGGCATGAAGAAGCTCCAAATAAATATAATTTTAAAATTGCATCTGCATATGAGAATGTTGGGAATAACTAGACACAGTGCAAAGAGATTCATTACTGAGAAACATAACTCTTAACATTAATGCTTATTTCAGCATCACATGGGCATCCACGTAGCACTGACTAAATTTCTAAAATCCCGTTCCATAATACACTGGGTTTGGTATAACATCTGTTCTGGGTTTTCTAGGACATGATTCTCTTCCTCTGCTGTTCCAAAGAACTGCTTGTGGTTAGGAAGGGGGTGCCCTCAGAACACTGCATGTGTCTTCACAGAAAGAGATTAACACAGATGATGCATCACTACTTGCAACAGTACTGAGTACATTGTGCCAGATCTGCATATTTTTCATCAGCTCAGCAAGATTTTTTTTACAGCATCATTTTCTGATTTCCTAATTAGGATCACCTGTTTCTTCCAATTTAATTTTATTCTTGATCCAGCTACTGCTTTTCAAGTCATTACTGTAATGTTCCAATTATACATTGAACACAAATTTTCAGGTGGGGACTGGAACAGTAGGAAGTTCAATTTTAAGAAAAACAGTGTCTTCCCTGAAGGTGGTAATATTCTACACACACATTAGTCTTATAGCTCAGTTGTTGGGGGCCTGATAATAGGCTGATACTGAATATTACATTAAGTGCAATTTTTTTATGGTTCTTCTTAGGGGAATAAAGGTCAATTTATAATCATAACAATTCAGTACCCTCATGACTGAAGGAAAAAGAAACGTCAACAGATGCATGGTGACTATAAACCCTGACTTCCAACTTAATTGAGAAATCTATGGCATCCCAATTTCTACACTAGGAAATTTGGGGCATTATCTGTGAAGTCTGGGGCCCTATCCCATAATGCAGGTTCAACTCGCCTTACATTGGCTTGTACATTGGATGAGAATAGCAAATAAATCAGAAGGGGGATTTATCCATATGCTTGTAATCTCCAGAATATTATTGATTGTTGGTGTGCAGAAAATATATTTCTTACTAAAGAGAATACATCTTGAGGCAAGGATGAATAGACTGTCCAGGCTATATCTCTACTTTGCCTGATCAGCAGGAATCCTAGTTTTCTGTGGGGGAAGAAAAAAAAGCAGAAAATCTCCATTTAAAAAACACAAGAATCTGTTTTTCTGCAACCTGCTATGAGCATGGCCATGTCCCACAGAGAATGGCGCCACTTCTGCTCTTAGTTTTGCTGCAGTTTTTGCCTCTTGGCCAATGAGCAACATGCACAGATCCTCCCCCGGTGCTGAGTGGCTTAAAGGCAAAAATAAGAGAAAGCAGAAATGGTGCTGCTCACTGTGGGACGCTGCTGTGCTTTTGGTAGGTTCTGAAAAAAAAACCTGGGTTCCTTGTTTTTCCGTGGCTCCCTTCTGATCAGACTGCCTCCATATTTCTTGTGTGCATCTGCATTGTTGTCTTTTCATGGGTGGATTCCAGTCTACTTTTGTATATATACACACGTAACAGCATTTTGGATAGAGCTCTGTCACTGAGAAGTTGAAAATCAGGAAATCTAAGCTCCCCATTGCACATGACTGATTTGACAACTGTGTTTAAGTGATGTAGCAATAAACTACGGTGGTACTTAGCCTGCTTGGCTAATGGCTAGTGATAAAACTTTTCACACCAGAAGCTGGTCAGAAAAGAAAGGTGACAGGTGTATAATTACGTCTGTCAATGCTCTCTCTTCTTTACTCTTTTGTTTAATTTGGCAGGAAGTATCTGGGAAGCCAGCCTTAAAACTTCATTTTAAGTTATTTTGACAGGAACAGAATGTTTTACTCAGTCATAGTTGACAGGATTTTAGGACTTGAGCTTCATAAGGGGCCTAGACAACTGGCAGGAGAGAAGCTCTGCTAAGGATGATGTGTACATTGATCTTAGAAGATGCACATAATTTTACTCAAATACCATAGGATAAACTAAGAGTTGAAAAAAAACAACAACCCAAGAGAAAGAGATTGGATTTAGAAATATGAAAAAAAATCCTGTAAGCATAAAGAAACAATATTTCATAATTCAAATACTGCCACATTTGCCAATTCAGGATTCTACATCCAACATGAAAGTGGCTGAGGCCACACACCCCTTAGGTCACACTATCAAGGGTCACGTGCCTTGTGAGGTGTACCAGAGCGGGTCATGAGCCCCAAGTGTGCACCACCACCTGCTGCACTGTGCACCCCTCACACTGCTGTTGCATGTGCCCATGCATGCACCTCCCACTTCACTGGAATGACTCCACGTGGATGCTCCTTTCCACTGCTATGCTGCATGCCACAGACTCACCCTGAGCTCTCTATGCTACATTGCACCACCCTCTGCAGCAGGCACAGACCATGGAAGCTGGGTGCAACCTCCCCTCCACTCCTGGGGTGATGAAGTGAGTGGTGGCTGGGTGGCCTAGAGGCCACAATTTAACCCCTCATGGGCTGCGTGCAGGCCATGGGCTGCCTGTTGCACATCCATATTCTGTAGGATTAGGATTTGTCTACGAAGGAAGATGGAGCAAACTGCCTCACTGCATGAACAAAGCGATTCTATTCCTTAACACTCTACTTGGAAAGCACATTATTATTTTATTATTCTGGATAAAGAGATGTTTAGTTTGGAAGAAAGTACCCACATGGGCTCCTATGCTACAACAGTCCTGGTGGAAAAGCTCATTTCTTAATAGCTGTTGTGGTCCATTTCCCTGGATCTGAAAGAGAAACTCTTCAATCTTATTTCTCAGCATTAAAACTCAGAATCCATGAAGCAAGCTTCTACCTAATGATACAAAGTGGACTATATCGCTTAAACATTAAGTCCAACTTCTTGCAGTTTCACATCAATGCAAATAAAGTGATTTGTAACTGTTCACTTCAAAAGAAACTTCAGCTTTTCTATGGAAAACCTTGCTGCTTTCCAGCTTCTTGCAACTGCTCATTAAACAAAATCCAAAATGAAGGAAGCTTTCCTTGGAATCAGATCCTTAATGACATCAGATCGTTCAGTTGAGGGAGTGCCTAGCAATTGCTCCCACTGCAAGCCTTATACTGGAAACATCCTTGCAATGCATATCTTATGTCAGGCTGTTCAGCTTTTAAGTGGCCAAGGGCTGAATGCCCTGAAGGCTGCACCAGTAGGGAAAGCTATGCAGCCCCTTCCCCCTGGGTCACACACTGCACAGATGCCCTCTACCACTGCCCCATGCACCAAGGGCTCCACTCCACCTCACTACTGCCACAGGGCAGCAAAAACTGGAGGAGGGAGGGAAAACCCAGAGAATCTGGCTGCTATTGCAGCCCAGGGAGTGATGGAGGTATGGTGATTGGGTACAAGCCTGGGGTCACAACTTAATCTGTCATGAGCTACCCATGGCCCACAGGCCGTCAGTTGGACAGCCCCACCCGATGTCAGGCATTGGGTACTGATAATCAATTCATTATTTCTGCAATCAGAGACTTAAATCCCCCCAGCCCCCCTTTTTCACATACCTTCTTGCTTTCCCAAGGCACTTTTCCTAGTAAACTGTATTGTAGTTTTACAGATGCACAGCCTAAAGGATCCATTCTCTAGAGAGGGTTATTGAGGCTGGCTCTACCATGCCCATGATGAATTCTAGTAACTCAGACTTGGCAACAGCTTCCTTTTCCTCTAGTAGCAGCTGGTACCTTTTCTTTTCCTTAATTTTAATATCTTTGAATCTTATTTTGTTTTAAGTTACTATTTTCTTCTTAGCTCACATCCTACTATGGCTTACAGGTAGCACAGCATGAAAAAATTTGCTTTCCTGTGGACCAGACAGCCAGGAATATGGTATAAGTCCAAGTGTTTTGAGCCATTTAGAACTAAACAAAGCCCCAGGGAGGAGCTCGGGTCAGATGATGTCATCAGTCTTTTCTAGTTCTAATTTCTATGTTTTGTTGAATGCTTTGTTGAATTCAAGAGCAGAGCTCTCGCCAAGAGGACGTCTGAGAGGGAACTTGCTAACTGGGGGCCTCCTATGTGACATAAAAACGTTAAGTAACATGCCATTTATGATTATTTACATGTCACAACACCATTCTGTCATAGAAGTATTTGGGTGGTTCAGCTGTCATGACTTCTTATGGTCTCACTCCTAGCTTTAGGGGTTTTGGTCAGCCACAGAGTAATTATGAGAAAAATCAAATTCCTTCTCTTTCCAGCAAAAGGAGGATATAGGAAGAGGAAATCAACAGAACATGCTACTTCTTTAAACAGGACTGTGTTTAAAGGAAGTTTGAATAAAATAGGCTAACTTCTCAGGAAATAATCTACATGACCTGGTGGCAGATGGTCATCCACCAACAGATTTGGAAAACAGAAGCATTTTGACCGCTAGAAACCATGAGCTTTTGCCTGGTGTGTGGCATGTCACAATCAATGCAGCAGGAAGAAGTTTTCTTGACAGTGCCCCAAATCAACACAACCTTTATTATGAGGCTCACAATGCATGTTGTTCCTTTTCCTGGTTGTATTTCAATTGTTAGGCTTGTCTTAGAGCTTCTTAATGACTGTCTTAACTAGATAATGGGCCTTGTTTCCTCTTACTCATTTTCAGGTATTCTGGTTTTCTCTGTTTAAAAAGCACAAACTCTCTTATAAAAAAGCATGTTCACCGATTTAAAAAAATCCAAAAACCTAAAATCCACAATTAAAATGGAATGCCCTTATATCAATTTAACACAATCTTTTATTGACATTACAATTTTAAAGCAATCGGGAACCTTACTGGTGCCTCAGTCACTATAACAACAAATTTGAAGTACCTATAAAACTTTTGGTATTTGATTCTGGGTTTTATTTATCATGGAATATCAGAGCTCCCCCTGCCCCTTTGCTCACCAGGATGCAGATCCAGGCCCCTCACTCCCCACCCACAGGCCCTGGCTCCCCACAGCCCTGCCAGAGGGGGCCCCAGCTGTCAGGGCTATGGGGTCAGGGACCCAGGTCTCCAGCCCCCTGTCCCCGCAACAGTGCCCAAGCCCCAACTGCCACACACAGGAGGCGGCAGCTGCTGTGGCAGAGCAGAGAGAAGAGCCTGGCTCCCTCTCCTGCATGAGCAGCACGACAGGAGAAAAGCCTGTGGTGGTGGTGGGGGATGCGTATGCAGGCTGGTGGCTGCAGGGTCAGGGCTTCCTGCCCTGCTGCCCTCTCCCTGGGGCCTCCGTGGCCCATTGGGCGGGACCTGGAGCAGTAGGGGCTGCCTTGTCAGGGTGGCATGGGGCTTGCAGTGGCAAGTAGCTTTCCTGCCCTGCTGTGCTGGGTCCCACAGGCCTGCAACGGGCAGCTGAAGCCTGCAACGGGCAGCCTGCCCTGTGCACAGATCTGGGGGACACATGCTCCCCTGGGAGTGCATGCAGCAGCAGAGCCAGTCCCTGAGCTGCCCATGGTTTCATCCCACTCCCTGCCTGGACCCTGCAGCTGCACATTCTGGACCCAGCCCTGCCCAACCCCCTCCCTCCCTCACTATGGGAGCCTCAATTCCTGCCCCACCCCCCCACAACTTACCTGCAGGAGCTGCTCTCCAAGCTACCAGGCAGCCACGTGCATGTGTAAGCACACACATGCACATGACACTCCTCTGCCTGACCATCCACCTCCCATTCCCCCCAGCCCCTTGCAGACTGGAACTCTGCCAGCCTGCAGAGAGCTCTTTGCAGAAGTGGGAAATCCAAGTGTTTCTCTGTTGAAATGAAAAATAGGTACTCTTCTTAGTTAAAAGGGAAAAGTCCACATTTTCCCCCACTTTTCCTTGGGAAATGGAAAACCCAGATTCCTGCTGATTTCCCACAAGTCTCTCTCTTGCTCACCAATAATGTGCATTTCAATGACCATTTTTTCCTCTTGCTCCACTCCCTGTGCATATCCTCACCCTTAAGCGTGTGCATCTCATGCCTGCCCCTTCCCTAGTGTGCCAAGGCCCTATCATTACTTCTTTTGAATCTGACAAGCCTACTGATTCCTAGGATGAGTCTAATGTGTTTCTTTGTTATTCTTAAAATAGAAGCATCTCAAGAGAGGGACTCTACTGCTGGGTGGACAGTATGGGGCCAAACAAACAAATAATACTGTTGCACTGAAAAAGCCAGAACAATATTGCTTTCCCTTTTTCTCATGGCCTATCCTGCCCTCTCTCATAAGGAGCCTTTAAAATGCAATTTTGTAAGCAGTTTTCAAAACATGTTTTCAGCCAACTTGTTATGCTGGGTAATCATCTAGTGAGCTCTGCAACCACTCCATTCTGGAGACAGAGATGGACTATTTCATAACAGTTTAAGAGCGCTTAGAGAAACATGATCAGGGTGCTGAGCCTGCAGGACACTGCTTCCTATAGTGGCTACACAGGAAATAAGAGTTCAAGCAGCTCTTTCCTCCCCACAGCACTCTCGCTACTGACAGCCTGTGTTTAAGCTAGGGAATTTTCTTATGCTCTCCCAGGCTGTAGCCAATCACTGTCTTTCCTAATCTGAAAAGTTAGCGGCAGGAAATTAATAAAACCAACACCACAGCATCTCTTGCAAGCACCCCTTCCCTTTCCAAGCCAAAGGCTTGTTTATACCTCTGCAGCAGCAGGCCCCAGCAAGGTAGGCCAGTGTACACCCTGCCCATGCTCTGCATACACACACTGAAGTTTACCAGTGTGGCTGCTCTAGCTTTTCTCCAAAATCTGCTCTGAGATCCTCTGAAGGTTGAGGGCTCAAGGGTGGGTGTTGGGGATGAGAGCAGCCTCACTGGCTATCTTTCAGGTCTGGAGTGTACCTGTGGATTCAGCTTTGGTGGGGGGAGGGAGGGAAGGAGGAGGAGCGCTTAGCTGTCTTCTCTAGGTATAAGCTATGGTATAGACAAGCCTTTAAAATCTCTGCAATGCTAAAATTCTGCTGCACACTGTGCCCATTAATTGCTACACCAAGTAGGTTACTGGAGGATGGTTGTCATGGAGAGTCTCTTGCATACAGCTATTTTTTTTTTTTTGGGGGGGGGGGGGGAGAGAAGACCTACAAATACACACACTCAAAATGTAACCCGTACATGAATTAGTCCCTATCACAGCTTCTGACTGTAGAGATTCCTCCAGATGAGAAAGCTCTACATGAAGAAACATCCTCCACTGTCCTCCATCCCGTTCCAAGAGTGTGGCATCAGAAAATGGAAACTGCAGTGTTCCAGGTGTCTATCAGGTGGAGCACAGAAAGGGAGAGCAGTCCTGGCCCAGAAATAAGGGTTTTAAAGATCAGAATTGACTCTTTGAGGTAGACAAAGAAGAGGAGCACTAGTACAATGTTCTCTCTTCAGTTTCTGCCCTAGAAGGCAGACTGCACACTGATGGACCAACTGCAGTTCTTGAATGGCTTTCAGAGTCAGAGCATGTAAGGGTACATTGCAATGATTGAGACTAGAGGTTGAAAGGACACTGATGACTTAGAATACATCTTTATATTGGAGGAGAGGGTGCAGTCTCATGCCCAGCAAAAGGTTAAAGGGAGCTTTGTCCAGTGGCTTTTGCTAGGCATTCAGGAGCCATGATTAACAGAAGAGGACTGAAGTTGTACCCTGAAGTGATTGCTGGATGCTTAGTGCCCTGAAGACATGGGGAGCCATAGATTCTGTCAACTGCTCAAAACATATGTAATGTTTTTGGTTGCCAATCTATATTCTCTGACACTTTTTGAAGTCTTTAAGTAACTGAAGGAGGTAGGAAAGGCCTAAAAGATTGGGGCCCCCACAACATTTCAAAGCCCTTTTCTCTCTTTCCATGCTTTTCAGTGGCAACCAAAAGTACTCTTCCTCTCTAGCTCTCAGGGTGCTTAAGTAGCAGCACCTTTTCCTTTCTGTGTTAGCCATGACTTCTTGGAAACAGCTCCTGTTAATGTGTGATGGCCCTTAAAGGATAACTAGGGGCACCTACAGCCAGTTTCCAGCTGCAATGCCTTCTAAAAAAAAAGGAATAGGGCTATAACATCATCTTTTTCCATTGGAAGGGAGAGATGAGGATATGTCCACATGCTTTCCTGGGTCAAAAGAACCCAGGTAGAATGTCCAGAGAGAGGCAGAAGACTGGAAAAAGGCAGAAGACAGGTCAGTGACACTGTAGTGGGAAGAAAGTCTAAGGGGATGCTGGACAAAGCCCAAAGATGGACAGAGCTGAAAGTCAATGGAGCCGAGCACTGATTTACAGCAGCTGAGCGTCGAGTTCAAAGTCTCTAGTGCAGACTTAAAAAGAAATCAGTAAGAACTTACAATATACAGAACACACTTTTATCATCTCAAAGTCTTGGCTGGCTTCTGCTCCTTTTGTGACTTCCAAGACACTATGTGCAGCACTAGGAAGCAGCATTACTAGGCTAGTTATTGCTAGAGCCCCAAGCCATACCATTTGCTTTCTTTTCTACCCCATTAGCCTCCAAACACCAAAGTTTCCTTCACACCCAGGACCCTGAGATGCCTATTGATCCAGGACCTCAACACTAGTACACGTGGGAAAGCCCCCATTAGAACCAGATCTGCAGGCCCATAACAACTATGCCAGCAGCTCCCACTTCTCTAGCAGAACCAATTTTGATACAGTCAGGCCTTTCACATTACATTTATTCAGTGCTTGACAAATGACTGCTTGGTGCAGCAGAATGGTAGTGAATCAAGAACTCGAGGAGGCACAAAGAAACATTAGAGAATTGAGGGCACAAGCCAACTCCACCTTTTCTGGGATGCAAGATCTGTCCCCATTGCTCAGATCTGTCTAAGCACTCCTGTAGGGAAGACTGATCATATTCAGCTATGTCTACGCACATGGCAATTGTAGCAGCAAGGTTCTGACACAGACAATCCCTTTTCCCAATCACCTCTGGGCTTGCATCTTGCAACAGGTGCATCATCAAAATCATCTCCTTAAGCCCACAGGATGCAGTGAGATCAGGCTGGGATATGGGGAGGAATGATGAATGCTAAGAAGCTTGAGTTGGGTCCCAGAGTGCTTTCAGAACTGAACCACTAGGGGGCAGGGTCACTAGATGATGGACAGGCCAAATTTTCTGCTCGTGATCCAGGGCCATATGATATGAAGAACAAGCTGCTTGATGTTAATAGGGTTTTGTAGTTGTAACTTGCTTTAATTCTTTAGACAGCCCAGTTCTCTACTCTTACAACCATGACTCAGAGTATGCCAGAGAACACTGCAGACTTTATTGAAACTTCGTCCACTATTCTCCTAACTTCCACACCAACACATACTCCAGTTCTGAATCCATCCCACTACCTTCTAAAACTGAATGCTTCTCCCTCCCCATCCCCAAGCTGGATTGGCAGAGTAGTTTGAAGTAAGTGGCAGGAGAAATTGTCATGTGTTGTCTTGGATCTTGGAGAAATGCTGGAAGGTAAAGAATCTAGATTTTTTAGAACCAGTGCTAAGGCATTTGACCTTTAACAGCCATCTCTTAATTAGCATTCCTGGCAGCTGGTAATTTCATATTAGAGGTGTAACAATAGAAGTTGCAGAACACTGCTTTCTCAACCTAAGACTGCCCAGCAAAGGGAGAGTTGGCAAAAACATATGGGGATTAGGATGAGGCATCAGAAAATGCTAGAAAAAACAGCAGCTTCATCATGAAGTCTCTCACTTTCAGGTCATCCTGGAACAAGCATGGGCCAGAATTATTATGCAGCTGTTTAGTTACCTACTAGACATGAAGTGAACTGAAATTGCGGACCCTTAACCCACTTCTCAGTGGACATGAATCCTCCCTCTTCCCTAAAAATACCTAAAACATATTATTCCTCCCTAAATTATTTCCTAAAACAAATTATTCCTCCCAACACCTTGCCAGTGAGCTAAACTGACCATGGAAACTAGTTAACCCATTCCAAAATGAAGGAAAAACACCAGGTCTCCATTGCTTTTAAACCTATGGGTTCATTAAACCCAGAACCATGTGTCCTAAGTGGCCAATTCCTATTAAAATACATAAAACAGTAAGTAGCTGTTACAAAGGAAAAGGAGAGAGACAAGTTGTAAACCCCATTTGAAACATTCTGTAAAACTGTTCAAATAAAGCTGTGATAAGCAGTTTCATCAGGAGTGGTTTGAAGGATCAGAAGAGTAAGAAAAATGTCTTAGAAGAATTTATGCAGACCACAGGTACCACCTGATGTATTACTGTAATGTATTTTTTATGCAGCTCTCACCCATGTGTGTGTGAACTGGTAAAGTGTTGGTCCATGGTGCATCATCAAACTGAACCCAGGAATTGATGGATGAAGGCAGCTCTGATTTGGGAGACTCATGGTTCTCAAGTACAGATGCTGATGCAGAGTCCTCCACCTGGGGTTTCTCCAATACATCACTCAGCTCGCTCTGCAGGAGGTCCTGAAACTCTCCATCCACATTATGGTTATCTTCTGAGGAGGTGTCTGAGGAAGAAAAACGTCTTTCCAGAGGCTCTTCATTGCTGCCTAAAGTAGGAACACAACATATAAATGTCTCCACACCAAATTTAACAATACATTCTCAAATCTTTTAGAGGATGGGATGTAAACTGAGAAGTGGGGAAATGACTAAGGCAGACAGGGTGACTCCTGGAGAGGATATGAAAGGAGAGAGTAGCACCCTTATAGACCAAAGAAATGCTATCTGTAAGGTTAACATTACCCTATTCTAAACGAGGCAGATATTTCACCTACTTTCCTGGATGGTTCTTTTATCTTAGAGAAGGGTATATCCCAATTCCTAATTAACCTTTTGAACAAATTTGTGATAAAACCATTCCAAAAATCACAGTTCTCTCAGCTAAGTTGACATGGCTAGTTTGCACATCAATAAATCCATGGCAACCTGGGACTGCCTGGTTGTCACTACTGAACTTCCAAGTCAGAGTGGGCGCCGAAGCTCTACAATCACTTATACACATGACACGGGTTTCATCTTCTATGCCCTCTAATTGAAATGGTTGGTTTTTCTATTTAGGGGTTTTATTTTTCCATCACTATTACAATGAGGGACCCCAATCCTTTTTTTTTTTTTTTCTTTCTTTCTTTCTGATAGAGTCTGCCTGCAGTGGGGGGCAAGCTGCCAGTGGGCTGAGTGGCTCCTGAACAGTGGGGACTAGTCCTTCCCTCTGTGGTAGTGATGCCCCCCAGGGAAGAGCTGGATTGAGCCAGGTGCTGCCTCTGAGCTGGGGCAGCCCAGGGGGCACCACTGCCACAGAGGGAAGGACCAGGGCCCCCTGCAGCTTAGGGTCCACTTTGGCCTGCTGGCAGCTTGCCCCCCAGCTGTGGGAGAGGTGGGCAGGCTCTTACAAAAAGAAAAAGGATCAGGCCCTTCACTGCTTCTGCTTTCAGCAGGTACCTGTTGAAGGCAGAAGCAGCAAGTAGCCCAATCCTTTTTTTCTGCAGAGCCTGCCCACCTCTTCTGCAGCCAGGGGGCAAGCTGTCTAATAGCTGACTAGCACTAGGATGTAGTTTAGTTTGCAACAATGCAAATTCATCTAAAGCCCTCAAAACTCGCATGTGTGTAATATGTGATGCCATTAAGCATCAAAAAGTAAATTTCTGTCACATGTACAAGCACCCAAAAAGGCTCAGGCCCCTGCTGGCTTTTTTCCTGGAAATAGTCCAAGAGAGAGGACACAATTCAGCATATTCTATTCCATTCTGTAGAGGGCAATACTACAACCTAAACTTCACTCCTATAAATGACAGACATTTCTACTCCAAAAATAGGTCACACCTGAAAGATGTTAGTGAGTGTGCAAACACTAATGCAGAGCAGACAAGGATTTTATACCTTTAATACAAATGGTAGCTGGTTGTGGCTGACTGTAGACTTCCCAACAGGGGCTGTCATGACCACCTAACTCATTAAAAAAATTCACACTCATCTAAACTTAGCTTGTTTTTTTTTTTAAAAAAAACAAGCTAATTTTCTCCCCTTTTCAAATACATTGTCTGTTTTCATGCACTGGGCAGGACTGGTCCATGCATGAGCCAAGGGGCACAATGTACACAGCAAAGAGTGCCAATGTGAGGGTTTCCTAATGATGCAGATCTTGAAAGAAAAATAAGCACCTACTATCAGAATAGCCTTTTTGTATTTTACCCTTTAATAAATAACAGTCCTAGTAGAGAGAAATTAAAAATCTTCACTGTATTACCAATAGAAAAAAAATCATGCAGTCAGGGTCCATTTTCATAGAAAAGGAATTAAACATAGCTTGTATAAATAGCATTTCTGATGGCTAATGCTGAGATGCTCTCTGGCCTTGAATTTTTTAACCAAACTATCACCCTAAGAGGTGAATCACTGTGAACAGAAGAGATCTTTGTTGCAGCTGCCTTCTATTTGTTTATTTTATTTCCAAGAATGGTCTATAGACAAATCTCACTAGAAACTTCTGACTGTAGTTCAATTACAGATTTTACACTCCTTGTTCTGACCCTGGTTGTACAAAGTGAAACATGCTATATAATCAGGGCAAGACACCCTTATAACTGAAGGCAAAACTGGATGTCATAAAAAAGAAAAAAACCCACAAAAAAAAATTCTGATATTTTCATGTGCCTATAATTCTTGAGTAATTATAGACCACTTAGCCTGACTTTACAGTTGGCTCTAAGAACTATCCAGGTTTTAAAAGTCAGTTTGTAAACAGTTTGAAGCAAAAACGAGTGATCAAAAACACCCAACATGGATTTGTTAAGAATAAACCATGCAAAACACCTTGATCTACCAGTACTTTCTTGACAGATTAACTAATGGGGTGAATGACAGGAATGCAGTGGACATAATATACTTTAACTTTAAAAAGGTTTTGATACAGTACTACACAATATTCTTATAAACAAACTGGAGGAATGTGAATTAGAAAAAAAATATTGTTATGTGGATATATAATTAACTGAACATCTATCTGCAAATAGCACAGATTATAAGATGGATCAATGTCAGGCTGTCAAGAGGTTTCAAGTGGGATTTCGCATGGTTCTGCCTTGGGGCCAGCATTGTAACACACCAAGTGTGCAAATGATACAAAACTGGGAAGGACTACACAAATTTGGAAGGGAAGGACTGGAATTCAGAAAGGTCTTGGTGGACTAGAGAACTGAGCACTGGATAACAGAATGAAGTTCAGCAAAGACAAACCTTAGCTGCTAGGGAAGAAAAAAAGTGCAAAAATATAGAATGGGAGAGAACTGGTTAAGCAGTAACGTTTCTAAAATGAATCTAGGGGTTTTGATGGAGCATAGACTCAACATGAGTCAGTGATGGCATGTAGTCACAACAAAAGCAACTGCAATTGTGGGCTGTATTAACAGAAATATCACATGAAAGACACAGGAGGTGACAGTCTACTCCAACTGATGCCTAACTGGCAATAAACACTGTGTGCAGTTCTAGACTCTTCATTTTATGAAGGATGTAGAGAAAGAGGTGAGTGACCAAAATTATTAAGGGGTTGGAATGCAAGTTATACGAGACAAGGTTGAGGGAACTAGGTATGTTTAGTTTGGAGAACAGGAGATTAAGGAGGGTGGGGGACATGATAGCAGTTTTCAAATACTTGAAAGTCTGCCATATAAAAGATGGAGAACAACTATTTCTTGCTGTAAAGAGTAGGACATGAAGCAATGGATTTAAAACTGCAGCAGAAAAGATAGAGATTAAATCTCAGGAAAAACTTCCTTACTGTAAGAACAGTAACAAAACAGAACAAAGCTGCCCAGGGAAGCTGTGGAAACTCCTCCATCTGAGGTTTCAAGAAGAGGCTAGATAAGTTCTTTTTGGATAGTTTAGGAATAGCATTCTGCATTGGTGCAGGGGTTAGACTAAATCAAGGGTGGCCACAAGCAGTATGGCCAGCTTCCGTGTGGCATGCAGCAGATATGGGAGAGGACGGACAGAACAGCACCAGATAAGGCAGAAAGCAAAACAGGATATTGGGCAAGGAGCAAAAAGCAAGGCAGCAAATCAGGCAGAGGAAGGGAATCAGAGTGGCACTCAGGGAGGGTGTGAGGCTCATTCATGACATCTGCCAGAAAAGGTTGGCCCATGCTGAACTAAAAGATCATTGACATCTTTCTTCCAAGCCTATGATCCTATAATATTTTTACCCAGGTTTTTTTTATTATGCCAGGGAAGTAAGAGGTAACAACCTATAATCCACTGAAAAAGCAAGTTCCAAGACCCTAAACCAAGTGTTGGTACTTGGGCCACATAAGTGAAGAAGGTCTCAAAGGGTTACAAAGAAATCTGAGGTTATTTACCCTGTGAAGTTGCAGGAAGGAGGAGCTCATCACTGAAGGATACCCATTCAGACTGGTGGGAGGCAATGATACTTGTCAGCGACGTCATGCTTGTGACAGGCTTCTCATCTTCACTCAGTGGTTGTAGAAGAAGCCCAGCATGGATCAGGAGCACAATCAACAGAGAGCAGCACCTCCTACCACCTCAAATTCTGTTAAGAGGCAAGGAAGAGTATAATTAGGTTTCTCAATATTAACTGAAAAAGCAACAAGCCCCACTATTTTAATAGTGTTGGGCGCTTGTATAAATGACAGGGGTTTAGTCCTTAGGGTTGCATTCTATGCCCCCTAAATTGAAATGGTGGGTTTTTAATTGAAACCTACTGTTTCCATTTAGAGGTTTTATTTTTCCATCAGTTACAACAAGGGGCCCAATTCTCCATCCTCTCCCACCCCAGCACCCCACTGGGCAAGCAGCCCCTGAATTGTTGGGAGCCCTGGTCCTCCTCTTCATAGCAATTGTGTCTCCTGGGGCTGCCCCTGTGGGCTGCTGCCCCAGCTTAGACACAGTACCCAGCCTGATCCAACTCTTCCCCAACCCCAAGCTGGGACACCACCTGGCCTGCTAGCAGCCCACCCGGGCAGCCCTAAGGGCACCACAGTCACAGAAAGAAGGACTGGGACCACCAGCACCTCAGGGGCCGCTTGGCCTGCCAGCAAGTCACCCCCTTGCCACAGGAGAGGCAGGCAAGCTCTGTGAAAAAAGATCACCCCCCCTCCTCCCGCTGCTTCTGCCTTCAGCATGCACCTGCTGTAGGCAGAAGCAGCAAGGGGCCTGATTCTTTTTTTCCTGCAGTCTGCCCAGCTTTCCCATGGTCAGGGAGCAAGCTGACTAGTAACTGCAACGCACTGTTGTAAACTAAACTACATTGGGATGTAGTTTAATTTGCAACAATTCAAACTCATTTAAAACTCTCAAAACTCTTGCACATGTACAGTGTGACACCGTTAAGCCACCCAAAGTGACATTTTCATCACATGTACAAACACTCAAAGGCTACTGCATTTCACAAGCTATGCACACAATATTGCCACAATTCAGCCATCTCTGGGAATTCAAACCTAACCTTTGCATAGGGAAGGGATAAGTTTGGGCAATGGCACTAAGACAAACCCCTACTTTAAAGATTATGGTATTTAAGATTTCCCTTCTTAAAAAAAAACAAAAAAACAGTTCTTGCCCTAAAAACAGACATAAGCATCTTGCATCATTCCTGGGAAGGAACATTACCTCCCTTTTACAGAAGTGTGTGCATTCACTCCCTGCTTATCCAAGGTTTTTGCAGATCATGTTTCCATGGCATCTAAGCATTGATGGAATACAAGTAAGTATGAAATTCACATCTTTTAAAAAGAGTGCCACAAGAGGCATCTGTTTATCCAGTGTTTCTTACCTAATTAAATCTAGGTTTGGAGCTGACTGGTGAAGCTGCAGTGGATCATAATGGTTGGGGTCCCGAATTTGTTTAAATAAGTTCTTTAACCCAACTTAATGCTAGTCACCAAAACATATATTTAGTAATAATATGGAAATTCATTAAATTTATAAATACTTAGGCCAATCAATCAAGGAACAGCCAGCATCATACGAGTTAGATAGTTAATTATACTGTGTGAATACTCACAGCAACAGGCTTGTGACCAAACATTAGATAAAATCTGTTTGCACAAAACTGTTCATTTGATCATTGACAACAATAGGCAAATGCAAGTCACTCAGTGTAGATAATTTGAAAAGGATGGAAAATGGCTAAGTCTATCAGATAAATTATTCATAACAAAAATTCAACTAGCTCTAGCTGAATCAAATATAGTTGAAGCCTTTAGATTATTTTTCCTATTCTACAAGCCATAAGATTAAAAATGTATTCTCCAATTTCTTCTCACCTCTTATATTATGGGTATTTGAAATTTTAAAGCCACCTACGCATACAAATCATGCTTACCCAACAATCACAACATCACAATCAGAACACTACTTAATCTGGATAGAAATCCTTAGCTAAAAATAAAATAAAATAAATTGAATAATCTTGAGTAGACAAAAAGTCTATCTTCAATAGATCATGAGAAAAGAGGTACTGGGGGGAGCAAATAAGGAAGAATTATGTCTAGAAAATCCTCTGTATACCAGCAAGTGCAAAACCCAAATGCTCTGGTTCCATATTCAGCTTCTGGCTGGGGGTGGAGGGCCTGGTGGTGGGCTGCAGCCCATCTGGCCTTGCTGCTGCCACCGCAGGCACCTCATCAGCTTAGACAGGCAGCCACAGACAAATAATTAGTTTTATAATTTTTTTAGGGGTCCTGCAGGCCTGGTGGGCCACATCTGGCCCATGGGGCATATTTTGACCACTCCTGATTTACAGTTTAATGATTTCTGCAGGAGGTAGGACAGAAAGCTTAGCTCTAACATGTTTATTACTTTTTTTTTTTAAATCCACTCCCTTTCTACAAGCACATTTGGACACCAGCAAATAAGATCCAAGTGAAAAAACTGAAGGAGTAATTCTCACATCACAGCCTGGTCAGTGCAACAGCTGGCAAGAGTGGTAACTGATGTGTCTAAAAGTATTATTCAGCTGCTGTAGGCTGAAGACAAAACCCTAAAAACTGACATCTAAAACAAAATAGATGGCTTCTTACAGAAGGAGAAAAGCTCTCTGTGGCCAATCTGTATCGGCTACAGAAAGGCCACATTTCAGGTCTGTCAGTGCCAGGCCGGTCCTCTTTCTGTTCTTCCCTGCAGAACCCAGTGTACATAGTCGTACCCCTCCTGGGACTTGATTGAGAAACAGCTGCAGCTCAGCTCATATACATTTTCTTTCCACACTCGTGGCAGGGACTCTGCAATCTTGCAGTGAGGACAGTTGCCTTTTGCGCCCCTCACCCCACCAAACCCAGGACCAACTCCATTATGTGAGAAGCAGCAGATGGTGCCAACCAGAGAGATGAACTGATGGAAAAGAATAATCAGACATTTAGGGTTATATAGAGGCTCCACGTTCCTTTCCCTCCAACCCAAGAGAAAGGGAGGGAGAGAATGATCTTGATACTTTGCTTTCCCCATCTGACCTATTAAGTAGTTTGTTTTTCTACACAGCTGAACACTGACCTCTCCCCATTCTCACTGGGAAAGTCCTGAAGGAAACCCAAAATGGCAGGAAATGAAGAAACAAAACTATTTATCTGGCTGTTAACAACCAAAACACCCAGGGGAATGCATGTTTTAAGTGTCCAAGAAAGACCTCTGGAAGGAGGCAGGAAGATGAGCCATTTCTGCTATACTGACATGTCAGAGAGTTACATCAACTCACTATGGTTTCCTCTTTTACATCCCTCCAGAAGTTGTCCTGACATGCCACATCTACTCAAGCAGAAAAAGAGCTACAAAAGGGTACAGACTTCAAGTATTTTGCTGGAGTTTGGGTATTTCCCCCCTTCCGCCACCACACACACAAATTCCCAAGATTTTCTGATGTCCCTTCTTGTTTCACTGCCATAGACTCCCTCAAGTTCTCTCAGATCACAAACAACTCGATAATTTGTACTTAGGATTGGGTGGTGATCACATTCAAAATCCCTTAAAACATTTTTTTTTTTTTAAAGGGAAGGGGGAACTAAATCACAGTGGTTTTGTGGACTGTTGAGTCAGAGAATCTGTGCTTGTGAAGTTAGCTTGCCCTTAAAGCAGAGAGAAAGAAACTCCCAATTTTTTTGTACAGAATCTCTATAGTATATAGAGGGGCTGTACAGTGCCTCTTGGGCACGTAGTTCAGTACCAGGCCTTTGTTACTGTCAATTCCTAGTTTGTTCAGTAAACAAGAGACATGGCTACTTTGTTATTACAGTTGTTTCTACTGACTTCTTAAGGAAGCAGCTTGATAAAAGAGAAAGTTGGAGCTAGCAGAATGAAGATCAGACTGAATAAAATGCAAAGTCTGGTGGGGAGAAAGATGACAAAGCACAGGTTTGTGCTTTATCTGCTTTTAAAGACTGCTGAAGACAACACCAATTCAAGAGAGGACTTAACTCTGAGCAAAAAGTATAATGATTTTTTTCTACTCTCCCTAAAACTTAGAAATATTGGACTGGAAGAGACTTTTTGGGGCATCAAATCAAGTTACCTGCTGTAAGAGGCAAACACACCATGTAATCCCCTTCATAAATTTAGCAAACTTAATTTTAGGCTGTGGACAGACAAGGAGAATATTTGAGGCACAAGCCTGTAGCTAATCATACCATGGTAACTGCACGCAAACAAGCAGGTGGTGCATTTGAAAGTGCGAGAAACAAGCAAGCTGTACCTTCAAAAGACAGGCATAGAAAGTGTGAAAAATTCAGCTCCTATTCAGCAAGAGGTAAATGTGCCAACATCAAGGCAAGACTAAACTGCTTCTGAGGCCACCAGCACGTGTTCTCAACTTTTAAAAAAATATAGACAGCCTGGCTGGCAACAGGTTGACCCATTTGTGTCCATGGGTTTAAAAGTAGTTAACAACAAGGCTGTTCCAGAACTTCACTACGCTGTTGACTAGGAACCTTATATCCTACATAAGTGTAGTGATGGACAGATTTTACCCATGTGGCCTTTTGCAACATTGCCCTTTGTCTTTTTTTGCTTGCTGGTGTTTAGCCACACCTTCCATACCTTATAGAGAACGCTAGATCCCCTCTCTGCATTTGTTTGGTTAGAAAACAACTCTAAGTGCAACAAGTTGCTTAATATATCCTGTGTCTTAGTTTCCCACTATAGGTTCATACAGTGTCTGGCACAACTGATCTTAACTGCAGCCCATTTAATTGACGGTATGACAAGAAAACAGCTCCAAGCACAGATTCTCATGTAATCTAACCCAGTGGTTCTTAACCTTTCTTGTATCAGACCCATTTGTAAATATTGATGGCCAGTCTCGATCCAGTGTCCCTCACTCTCAACCCACTGCCCCCAGTGCTAGCATAAGGCCACGTGAGTGGGTGTGTGGGGCACACCCCCCACCAAGCAGCCCATGGCAGGCTGGAACTGGGAAAAGCCATGGTTTCCCATGTTTCTTTCTCCTTTAAAAGAGAATCCACGTTTAAAGTTTATTCATGACCCTTTCATGTATTCTTGAGACCCACTTTTGAGTCACAACCCATGGGCTGAGAAACACTGAATGCTAGCCTATGCTGAAAATGAACAACTAAATGCAGCTGATTGTTTCTTCTCAGAATACTGAATTTCTGCTTTTTAATTTGACCGTAATCCAACAAACTCTAAAGAAGCAGAAACAAAACCTAGTGCATCAGGTGCATACAGCTTCAAGTAGGATGCATTTCTGTGATTAACTAGCATCTTTGCTAAAACTGACAAGATCTAATTTAGGACTTATTTTACAAAGCTAGCATAGAAGAAGAATCCAAGGTGTGGTTAGCTTTAAAAAACACAATGCTTTTAAGGGCACGATCTTAAATGGTGCTTGTGCCTATGGTTTGTACAATGACATTAAAGAAAACCAAAACAAAACTCTTGCTTATCCCAGCATTGCTGGACACCCAAACTACAACACTGGGCTACTGTAGGAGAAGTAGCAAATGCAATGGACTAGATCAGTTCACCATCCCAAACTGAATGCAGTCAGAAAAACTGCAGGAATGGTTAGAGTTAGACCAATCATGCTGTTTGCTGGACTAATTCAAAGTATTACTAATACAAGTAAGGACTCAAGGAAAAAAAACAAATCATTTTTATCTTGACTATGTCTGTTTGGCAAACCTGTGCAGACCAAACAGTTCTAACTGCATGAACTGTGGAGCAAGAGCTGCCTTGGGCTAGTTTCCAAGTGAGCAGAAGCTCCTTGTTCTTCTTCCCAACTTGGCCTGCAGCAGGCGCTGACAAACAGCATATCATTTCCTGAATGATAAACAAGCCTCCAACTGGAAATCTGTATCAAAACCTAAAAAACAAAACACAAATTGCTCCTACTGAAGCAGAAGAAAAAGACTCAGTGAGAAATGAAAGAAATAAAGTACAAGAAAGGAACAGGAGTGCCTTACTATTCTTCTTCTTCATGTTGTGGCAATGCTCTAAAGAGCCAATCATGCTTGGGATCCTGTTGCACTAGATATTAGGAAGGCACCAATCCTAAATCTACAAGTGGCATATGTGAGGTACAGGGAAAGGAACAGAATCAGATGTTGGTGTATACCTTTGTGGTTTTGAGAGCTGTTCAATAAAATGCCCTTACCTACAAACAACTCAATCGATTTCTATTTAGATCAGTTTTTCAGGGTAGAGACCAGCTTTATCCAGTCTGACTCACACCTGCAGTGAGCTGTTGCATGGATTTCTCTGCCTTTCGCACTGTCCCTAGAGGTCCAGCCTCTATTCAGTGTACATAACTTTCATTACCATGAGACCAAACAATATACAAAGCATTTAAAATAATGCAAATAGAATTGATATAATTTGCAAAGCTCCTACTGATCTCACTGGGAGCAGAACCAGGCTTTTCCTTTTACAGATTTTTCTCTTCCTAACTAATGACAATACCGAATACACTTGATGACACTGAAATGCCTGCAAGTCAGTGACAGAGCCAGCATTAGCATTTTGGCATGATGTCAGATCATCAAGATTCTTTGTATTCCTCTCTGCTACACACACATACACACACAAACCCCCCTTTTAGGTCACATTTTCTTAACTTGAGTTCAGAATCTATCCAACTTGTTGAGAAACAGTAAGAGGTGGATTTTTCAGGAGATGTGAGAATAGGACAGTGATGAGGATCTCCCTCAGGGATATTTATGTCAAGACTAATAAATAAAAAGGTCAACAGTTGCTGTTTTCTCCACCTATAACGTCACACCTGTCAGTCACTGAAATTCTTCTCTTCACCAGATAAACACACCAAAGGATCTTTTCTGAAAACACCACCAGTGACATTTAGAGAAGTCAGTAGGCAAGAATCTCTTGGATACATCTCTGGTGAGGCTATACATGTAAATACTAAGCAAAGAAAGTTAGCTGTCTTAGTCTGAAAATACTAGGTACAATTCTAGGTCCCTTGGCACTATAAACAACTTAGTTAGACAGTACTCAGAGGACTGGAGAGCCTGGAAAGAAAAATATAAAGCCCCATTCTGTGTTCTATACAATGTGCAAGGAATGCAGTCGAGGGCCTTAAGAGAACAACACTAGGGGGAAGCAAGGAGTCCACAAATACAAGAATGGAAGTTATTTTGAACAATTCAAAGGGGTATTAGGGTTCTGAATTGTGCAGGCTTAGATTAATTAGGAATCCTTTCTACAGCAAAATATGTTTTTTTTCCCACCTGAAATAAATAAATAAATAAATAAATAAGTGATCACACCAACAGGCATCATCCAGAAGGCTGAATAAACTAGAGGTGAGGGATGATTAGTAATATTGTTTTACCAAAGGATACTAGACACATTCCTTCCTGACACTTCCTTATTTTTTCAAAGGGTACCATTCCAACTCTGTGTCTGAACCTTGATGGCACTGTGTTACAAGCTGCACATCCATTTCCTGTCCAGCATCCACTTTAGATCATGAGAGTTCTGCCCAAGGATGGCGAATTTGCTATAGAGCTTGGAGGCAACTATTACATGGAAGAACAGAATGTCACAGGTAAATTGCTTTCAAGAAAGGGAACTAGCTTTGCACAATGGATTTCTCAGAATTTTTTTTTTTGGCTTGGCAAAGGAGAGTATAGAACACGCAGAGCTTAAATTTTAAAAAGTTTGCATATCCAGTTTTGGTAACTTTGAGCCTTTCCATATTTATCACAGCAAGCCCTGAAAATTTAACATTCTGTATTTCAGCACCCTAACTAGGGCAGGGTGAGTAGGGCATCAGCCACAGCCACTGACTTTGAGGGGGCACCAGAATCCCCCACCATAGCAGAAGCAACACTGTACCTTGACCAGCCATAGGAACAGTCCCACATCCAGCAATACATGGGGCATGAGAGGGTTAGAAGTGGATTGGTGTTCTGTCCTGTCCCTACCCCAAGGAGTTTTGTCTCTAGCATATCAGGGGAGATGGAAAGCAACCAGGACCACAGGGTTGCTCATGCGATGGCGTTAGTGTATATGACTCTCTTCACTGCTGCAGCAGAGGTTCCCCGTGCAGAACCTGTGTAGATTAAGTCTTTCCTTCCCCTCCCCCTCACACCCCACGTAGTGAATGAGATTGCTACCCCTCTGCTGTATTTAAGCCTGTTGTGAATGAAGACAAGATCTGAAGGTCCAAAATCATGATAAAGACAAATTCAACCATACACATTCCGTGTTCTAAATCTTACTAAAATGACTCCTGTACTTATTTTGCCCTCCTGATGACTATATAAAAATGTCTCAAAAAACATTATCCCCCCTCCCCCCGATACATCCAAAGATGTAAAAAGCTATACATAAAGATTCTGTGATGGTTAATTATGACACCACTACCTATCGGACACTACCTGTGGCATCACTGAATATAACCAATATGATGTGAATACTAATTAAAGCAAGAAGTACATATGCACTCACAAACTTTTTTTGTAACTAGCAGCAATTAGAAAGGAAATGGGAAAATGACCCCAATGGGTTCATAACATTTATAAGAATGTGGCTGTTGGAGACATCTTTCCAGAAGAATTATTTCCTTGCTTATGCATCTAGAATGCAGTGCTACTCTATCAGCCACTAGCACTTAGCATTGCATTTACATCTCAGAAGAAATTACTACCTTGTTTAAGCCACGAGTGAGTGTTGCATTTGCAGATGAAACATCAGATCCATCAGCAAAAAAGGAAGACAGAGGGAAGACTGTATAATTCCTCCTCCCACACCCCAAAACTGACTTGTTATACAAGCCAAATAAAAAATTCTAGCTTTTGAATTCTAGGAAAGTTCATGCTATTGTTAATGCTCAGTGGTTGGGTGAAATCTCACTGAAGACAGTGGGTGTAATAGCTGCCTTCTTCCCTGATACACTTAAAATGCAATTAAGCTCCTTTTGGACTAATATAGCTAAAACTACAGGGACCATTACCCCCTAAACAAAGGATACTAGCTTGGCGTAAGCCAGTCAGGAGCTGAGGTTCAGTGCGAGAGAAATTGCACTGGAGACTGAATGAGTTTTTAAACATACAGGACTGGGCATTGTTTCAGTTGGAGCTGTGGTGCAGGGCAGCTTCAGAGAAGAGAACACAGAAGTAAACAGAATAGGCAGCAGAAAGCCAAGTACAGCCTGAGCAACGCTTGTACCCATGACCATGAGAGAAAGCTAAGAGAAATTTCTGGGTAGTGTCAGGTTCAACGTGAGGACTGACGTATTAAAGAAACGATTTCATATTATTTGACTTCTACTAGGTAACTTCCATGTTAGCTACTTTTGAGTGAATTGTGCTTAAGGCTGAATTCTTAGTTGAAATAAACTAATATTTGAAAACTACATGAAAATGAGATGTTACAACAAGCAATAAGTCTTCCAAGAAAACTAATGGCAGTCATCTCACTTCACTAGTTTAAAACCTGGAAAAAAAAATGTACTCCAGGGAACAAGCCTGCCCTGATAAAGAGACCAACTGGGTGGTTTAATTGGTCTTTTCCCATCTCATGTCTTGGGCTGCCAAGAGATTATGCAATTCAGTATGATGCCAGGACACTGACACCCTTGAGGGGCAATTCACAAATAAACAATTTGTTGTCACTGTCTAGTTTAGACACCCTAAATATAGGCACATGATGTTAGATGGCCCTGCGGGTTTAGTATGATTACTGCTTCAACGGAATACACAGTATGCGCCTGAAAGACGGGACAAAATTATGTGTGCAATGGCACAGCTTCTTTGGAGGTCATTTATGTATTGGTTATTTATTCATCAAGTATGAACATAATCATACACAAATTAACACACGGTGGGGGGGAGGGGGGGAAATCACATATTTTTAATCACTCTGTGTGATCCTTTGCATGACTATTGCTGAAATGCTTGGCAGAACTTACTGCATATTGCCTTGGTAGTGCACAGTGGACATGCAAGGCTGTCTTGGATTTAGAAACAGTGAGAAGTGTTTCCCAGAATTAGCCTATTTTAGACAAAGTTTCTGTCACCAGGTGTTCAGTTGGGAGGAACAGACAACATTTCTTAGTAAGCTGGTGGCATAAAGAAACATATTTCGCACTGAGGCAACCTGATCTTCTAAATTAGCTCCTAAGAAGAACAGGACCTGAAGGCTTTCATCACTTTGGTGAATGGAAGCAGATATCTTTGATGAAGAGGACCATCATTGCTAATTCTAAACATTCCCCCTAATTTCTAGTTCAAAATTTCTACACTTGACAAAGTTAATTTTGAGCAAATGGCTTATCTCTCTTAATATGTTGTAACATCCTTTCAGCAGTGTTGGTTGCATCTTTGTTAAAAGGGATATAACAAGTGCCATTAGACCCAAACTGGTAGAACAGTTAATGATATAGTACCACTTACCATCATGGTCTCACATGGACAGTGGAGAGAGAAGCAGAGAGGGGGGCAGGATAGATACCCATAGAGAGGGCAGAATAGATCTCCTACATAAGCCTACACAATTGAAGGATTAAGGGAGGTGGGTCAGTTGCTTAATCATTCTCTGTTGGAAAAAGAATGCCTAAAGTCATTATAGTCCTGCATCACTGGCATTCAAGTGGGTCAACTTCCCTGCATGCTCACCTGAGTGAAATACTGTAAAAAGGTTTGGTGCAAGTGTTAACATGTGGCCTTCCATCATTGTCATGAGGACCATCTTGATGCTGAAGCCGAAATGGAAGGTATCCAGGACGCTGGCAAGTGTTATATTGCGCCAGAGTTCACTTGAGCACTCCTAGTACCTTCCTACATTCTGTTACATGATTTCAGCCAGAAGCTGAAGAGGGCTAGATAAGATAAACCCATCGGCTAGTTAAGGCACACCTTTGGCTCTGGTCTTACAATACTTGGTCCAAGGAGAGCATTGTGTCAATATGTAGGTTTACAAAATTCAGTACATTTTATAGAACAAAAAGTATAAAAATGTTGAAGAAGTGGATGTTAGTAAAAAGGAAGGGCATTATTGCTGAAGTAGAGTCACTGCTCAAGAAAGGGCCAAAAGTGGAATAGCAGGAGGTACTGCATGTCATTTGCACTGGTACAGATCTATATGAAGGTCTTGGCTACCGAGGCTGCTGTAAGTCACTTACATATGCTGAAAAAGCCCCTGTGATTATGGGTACTGCTTACAGGAAGCATGTTGCTGCTACCTTCAAGCTCATACCTGCCAAGCATCTACACAAAAAACTCCAGAACAACCATCAGCAGTCCCACCTAATTCTGGAAACTCTGCTGAACTTCAGGGTCTGAAGTCAACCCTGCCACACACTGCAGATTTATCCAGAGGCTCCTGGCTACAAGCAAAGGAAGTCCATCAGCAGCTCTCTCACAACATCCTGTTTTTGACTGCCAGTCCTTTATCATCCTGCTTCCTGTCTTCAATGCCCACAATTAGAGCCAACCAGAGATGGAGGAAATGAGGAATCCACAGATTGTACTTCTGGTCCTCAAGAACCAGATGCCCAATGTTGATGATTTTAGTGTGAACAGCAAGGTAAAAAAAAAAAAAAAGAGAGAGAGAGACTAGGTGGGGTATTATGAATTTTGAGCAGATTGAGAACAACTCTCAGGATTAACCCTCAAGGTCTAGGTAGACATTCCCTTAGATGACTGCCACCTTGCAACTGATGAGCTTGGGCTACAAAAGTTCTTCATTTCATAGACTTGCCCTGAGCACATTCACAGTCTAAAACAAAACAAACCTCTGTATATTTCCAAGTAGAGGAGGAAATTCCAGTTTTCAAACAGGACCTAGGAATGTGATTTGAACTTTTAAAGTTCCTCATTTTGAAAACAGAGCAAGCTAGCTGACTTCCCCTTCCATGTCAATGATGTTCTTGAAGTATTTTAAGAATCATAGCTAAAAAGGAAGGTGAAAACAGCTGGCTGCTTTCTATGCCACACAACTAGAAAGGTCATCGTAATCCTTAGATTTAAATCAAGGCATCAGACATAAGTCCTGTACATCTCTTATATTTTGGAAAAACATAATATATCCTTAGAATAGAAAAGAAAAAAAATATAATGGAAAGGTTCACTTTGCTTTGAAGATTCATCGGAAACTGTTGCAGGAGGGAAGCAGAGAGGAAAACCTTGATGCCCATCTCATTCTTTAATCTGAAAGCAGTATTAAATAATGTGTATATAGAGCTAACTGTGTGCCTGGGTACTCAGACAGGACAAGACAGGGTTTCTCCTTTGAACAGATTACAACAGGATCATTTTGCATAGAATTCCCTGGGGATAAACTTTGCAAAATACTTCAGTGACTTTTGGAGCCTGATCCCACTAACTTCCCAGTGAGAACTAGACTATAAAATTCTTTAAGTCACTGTTGAAAATGAGACTTGAACAACTAGGTTGTTAAGGTGTTTTGGCCAGTTTTATCCCAGTCTCCTCTACTTTGCTTAATTTCATAGAGATGCAGATTTGAAAAGAGCAGAAACACAAGAGAAGGCTGGGAGGGGATCTGGTGGCCATCTATAAACTTGCCAAGGGGGACCAGCAGGGAACGGGAGAGTCCCTGTTCCCCCAAGCACTACTGGGAGTAACAAGGAATAACGGCCATAAGTTGACTGAGAGTAGATTCAGGCTAGACATCAGGAGGCACTACTTCACAGTCAGGGCCGCTAGGAGCTGGAGCCAACTTCCAAGGGAAGTGGTGCTCGCCCCTACCCTGGGGGTCTTCAAAAGGAGGCTAGATAGTCAAATGCCCCCGGCACTCTTTCCTGCCCATGGCAGGGGGTTGGACTTGATGATCTGCTCAGGTCCCTTCTGACCCTACCAACTATGAAACTAACAAAATGACATTTCAGGCTGGAGGTTTTTCTCACTGCTGCCATTATGACAGTGACAAAGAGAAGAAACAATGTGTCACAGTGGTAGGAGCAAGTGACTGGAATTCAAGACTGGAATTATATTGCCAAGCCTGCGACTGACTCAGTGTGATCAACATTTATATCTCTGACTCCAGTACATTTCATACAGACAAACAAAAGCATGTAAAACACCAATCCTAGTTGAGCAATCTGGTAACCCCAAGCAGTCACAGTTTCAGTTCTTTTATAACTGACGTGGTTTGAAAAGACAAGGAATTAAAAGGTTAGTGTTAACAACTGTTTCAGTGCAATGCAAAAGCTTAATCCAGATGTCTGGAGCTGTAGTCCCTAAAGCCTGTGGCCACCCTCCATCACTTTTGGCTTCATGCACTTTCAAACCAATAGATGGGATTGAATGAAGGGTGTATTTGCAATCGGTTTTGGGAAAAAAAAGCAAATATAAACACTCTGGTGCCAAACTCAGAATACACATATATAGTGTGGTAAACCAATGCAGCTGGCTCTACTCAAAGAGACTTACCCAATTAAAGCAAATTGCAGAAGTCACAATGATGGGTCTGTTATTAAGGGTGGGGAGTGGGAGAGTACAAACCTGCCGAGTCTACCCTGCAAGTTTTATCCTCTGCAGTGACACTTGAGATGCACTGACAGTGAATACACAATAACCCCATACAGCAAGTTCATCTGAGCCCTCATTCATGAACATTACTGTGCAGTAATTTAGAAAAGAGATCTCAGAGACATTGCTTAAAATGTTTTGCTTGCACCCAGGAAAAAAGAGGAGAGAACATTTTCAGCAAGGTAAATATTACATAAGGATTTTGGATTAAATAAAACGGAGACAGCAGAATAAGCATGCAAGTAAAATTAGTGATGAAATCTGTTAGGATCAGCAGTCTGACAGCAACCAGTAGAATTGCTAAAAATGAAATGCCATGGGCCCAATTTTTTCCCAGCGTAACTTGCTCAAAGCTGTATTGGTAGTGGACCGGCCCTGCGCTTTGGAGTTTGGCTAGCTCAAGTTTCGGTTCTGTAGCTGGTAATGATTATTATCCTTAAAATGCTTAGTAGTGCAGTTTCCATGGCTCTGTCATCCACACACCACAAAACCACCACGCAGCTCTGCAAAAGTGGTACCTTCTCTTCATGAAAGGCCCATGGTTAAGATAGCTAGAGAACAAAATTACTACATAATTCACCCACCCCCATCCTTGAAAACAAACTGAAGATGGTTCTTTCAGCTCACTAGTGATGCCAACAGCTGGTAAAATCAGAAGCCCACAAGGGAAGACTCAGCTTCTATAAATACCAATTAGAACTTGGCATACGATGAGTGGAGTGACTTCACACTGATCCTACCAGCAGAGTGCAGGCTTCTGTCCAGGTGACCAGATGGGGCTGTTATCCATGGGTCCAGGGCCAGAGCTCTGTTGTGATTCTACTGCCTGCTCCGTGACAACAAGGGCAGTTGTGAACTACTGTAACACCTTCCCAGGCCCTTAAAGCATGTGTGCTGATTTCATCCTAGGGGGAAGTCAAAGGAACTTACTAGGAAGCCATTTGGTTCAATGGCTTTGTTAAGTCATTGTCTTGCCTCTCTTGCTAGAGGCAGTTTCTGCCTGAGTACACCAAACCAACAAATCCTCCCATTGTGGGGTAAGCAAAACATGCAAAGAAACAAGTCAATGTAATACCAGGAAATCCTTTCCCTCAATGCAGACTCACCCATGCTTGTCCAGGGGCTTCCAGAAGTCTTTTACCAAACTGAAACACAGCCCTCCCCCAGGATCTTTCTCCATTCTGTGGCTTGGCTTCCTTCTTAGACACTTCCAGGCTTCTTCTCCCACTCTCCTCCACCCAGTTCCTTTTAGGATCTACTGCCAGCCTTGCCTGGTCCTGGTCTTACTGCCAAGGCCCAAAGCTTGAGAAAAATTATTTAAAATGCAAAATATACAGCAAGTCACTCTGAAGCATATCAGCAGTCTCAGTTTGTATATTATTCCTTTTAATTCAGTGCCCAGCTACAGAAATCTTCTTACTCGGCAAGGAATGAATAATGTGGACAGCTCAACATTGGTTTGCTGTTCAAGGGTTTTTATCACGTCATGGGAATGCCTCAAACCAAAGTCATTTGGGACTAAATCGCTAAGTGCTGTGTGCAAGTAATAGGACAACAAATCAAACTGTCCACATTGCACATTCATTCTCTCCTGGGAATCAATAAAAATTTAAGCTTACAAGAAATCAGGCGTATTGTCTGTGCCATCTTATACAGACTTTTAGAAGTACCTGACTGATCAAGCCAGGTACCTGTGACACATTAGAGCTTCAAGTGCTGGCCATATTGAGGTCTGCTGCAAAATTCTTACCAACTAAAATGGAAGCAGGATTTCATTCTCAATACTTTTCCAGACAGAGTCTGCACAACCGTCCCCAAATCAACAAAAAGGCCTCTGTCATTTTTTCCCCCAACAGTTTGATCTATCTAGTTCCAAACAGAGGATGACAAACATGAAGGCAGCACACACATATCAACTACATAATAGGGCATGCGTTGTTTCTTTATTAATGTGTTCACTTAAATGGGCATATCCAAAGGCTGCCATCCAAGGAAGCTCCAGTCCTCTAGTGAACCATCTGGCAGCTTGTCTAGGAAAAGACTATGCAATTGGCAAATCCAGTCACAAATCAGAGACTGTTAAATGACATGCAGTGCAAAGAAATTAAAATACCAGAAATGTATTTTTGCAACAAATAATTTATGGAACTTACAGCTAACAGATAAAAAAAAAAGCAACTTCCAGAGACTCTTAAATGACAGATTAATAAATTAATCAAGTGACTTTGTAGGTATATAGCCCTTTCTACCCAAAGGCCTCAAAGCACTTTACAAAGATTGAGGTAAAGCCTCACCAACCTTTCTGCAAGGTGAATCAGTAAAATTAGCTCCATTTCACAGATGGGAAACTGAGACACAAATAGGGGAAGAAGCTTGCCCAAAGTCACCTAGCCAAAGAACAAACTCAAGTCCCTCAATGACCTTCCATTCCCCTGAAGATGTGTGGCTCTCAAAAAAATATTCATTGGCGTTAGAGAACAAATCCACGCAGTGCCCTCCAGATCAGGACTAATAAGTGAGCTTTGTAGCTTAGCATGTTGTTCCTTTAGCATGTCACTCGGACACACTGGGCACATCTACATGTGTATTAATGTTAGTATTAGTAATAACAGGTACTAACTGAATGCACAGTAACCGGTGCTACTGCGCAGTAGCACCGGCACACAGCTTTTTAATGGCACTACTGCACAGTAGCCCAACAATATTGCGCAGTAGTGTATTAGCATTGTTTGTCCTGTGACATGCTACTGTGCAGTCGAATTAGTCTACTGAACATTTAGCTTCTTGTGTAGACATGCCCACTGAATACGTGTGTGTCATTTCCTACTTCATTCTCTTAGTTTTTCCACTTTCAAAGAAAAGGTTAATATGGTTGTTAAAAAGCTTCAGATTTTGGCCAGAACCTTCAGGCTGTGTAACAGACACCATTCAAATAACCTGACAGACATCCAGCTCTGTCAGTTTATAGGCAAGAATCAATGCAACGTTAAGCATGGAACAAACTCAAAGCAATTCTTTCATTGAAAGCACTGAGGCAGTAGTATTGTCTACATGTAAGTCAGAGCAGGTGACTGAGCACCAGGATTTGGGAAATCCCAGCTCTGTAATGTCTTCTCTGACTACAGGGATGTCACCACCTCTTTTTGCCTCTATTCTTCCCCCTTGAAAAAATAAAGATAATGCAACTTCATAGGGGTGTTAATAAATCTTAATATTTATAAAACAATTTGGGCATTTGGAAAGAAGGTGCTACTTACTGCCAAAACTCTCTAGATTCAGGATGGAACAGTGAAAGGCTCACTTCTACTAAACTCGATGGCCTATTTCTTGCATGGATTTCTTATCTACATTTAGAGAGTAAAGCATCTTCTTGAGATACCCCCAGCATTAATATTGCATGGATATCTCCAGTCATTTGTTTGGTGCTTTCTCTTATCTGGCTTCAGCTGAGCTAAAAAAAACAAGAAATCTAAACATAATGGATTTAACCCACTCACCGTCTGTATTTAACCCACGCACAGTCTGGGTTTTTCACACATGGAAACACTACTAACCATTAATTCTTAGCAAGCTGATTGATAAAGTAACAAAAGCTCAGAAATTTGGTCTTGGTCACAAATGAGATGTGATTGTTCTTTGTCTTGTATGATGATTTGGACAAATGACCAGTGTGCACAACTGGATTTTAAATTACTCCCTGGATTTTGAGAGGCATAGGACAGGAATAACAGGAAGTTCAACAGATAAACACCGAGGTATAATGGCAACAGCTATATAAGGACCAAGGACAAGACAGTGCTCCTGGTCAGGATGCCAGAGAACGCTTGACTAAGTCTTGCTTTTCATTATCATGTTTCCTGTGGTACACACTAATACTCATTGATTTAAAAACCAAAATTAAAACTTGCTTTGGTCAAGATAGCTGCCGGCTGCATTTCCATACCTCAGTAATTCTGCTCCTGCTCCTGCCCCTGCCCCTGCCCCGCTTTAAATAGGCAGACCTGTCCTGGGGATTATAGCGCTTCTACACTCAACTATTACTGCTGTTTGCTTTTTAGATGTAACCCTCTTGGGAATGCTAGGAAAAACCTTTGACTGTTACTTAGAAAGGAACAAATCATATTATGAAATGGCATGAGCCTGAAGACTGTTAAACAGAAGACAGGTTAAACAGAATCCATGGAAACCACCATTCTCTGAAAAAGTAAATGTTAAGGCCACACCTTGGAAAATGTGTTAAGGTAGAAAGAACCAAGACTTGTGGAAACTAGGCACTGGGGCATATTACATGCCGGCACAGCCCTGTGCACTGTCTCCACGTGAAGTAAATATCAGAGCAGGTGGGATAATGGAGCAAAAGTGGAGGCAAGTTCTCAAAAATATCTTCCATCAAACTACATACACTTGATCTGCTGCTACTCCCCCAGTCAGGGAGTCCCCCCCTCCCCAACTATTGAATTAATAGTTCAGTCTCCAGAGGAGACTGGATAGGCACCTGGCTGGGGTCTTATGACCCCTGCCACCCCCAGTGCTCCTTCCTGCCCATGGCAGGGGGTCGGACTAGATGACCTGTCTAGGTCCCTTCCCACTCAGTGATTCCATGATTCTAATCGTGAGCAATAACTAGAAAATACTGATTGCAAAACATGCACATTTTCTCACCGACCCACAATTTTAAAATGATTTGCCCAAACCTATTAAATCTGCAACTAAGTATTTTGCAGCACCTGGAAACGATTCAGAGAAGATTCACAAGCCCAAGAAACCCACTTAAGTTTCCTCAGTGTTTGCCCTGACAAGTACCATTTGCCAGCGACGCCCGAAACACCAGTGCTGGGGGTTAGGTTGGGGCCGGCTGCCACCGAGAGGCTTCTGGAAAGAGAAATTGCAAAGGAGTCCCTCCAACAGAAATCGCAAAGCAGCTCCTCAAACGCCCAAACCAAATCCAGGCTCCTCCAAACAAAACCCTGTGAAGAAGATGAGCGGAGAGAAGAGAAACGCAAGGTCTCAGGAGGGGACGTGAAGAGAAGTGCAGGAAATCATCCCCCACAGAGCCGGGGGGGCGAAGGGAAGGAGCGGGGAGCAGGGGCAGCGCGGCAGGTGGCCGCGAAAGGGGCCCTGCGCGGGCGACGCTGCTGTCCAGCTCCCGGCGCCGCCCCGCGCCCCGCGCCCCTTACCTTCCGCCTGCCGCGCCGCGCTCCCTCCGCCGCCCACACTCGCGCCGCCGGAGCAGCGGGCGGCAGCAGCTTCCCGGCCGGCGCGAGCGGAGCTCCCCGCGGGGCGGCACCGTGTCCCCGGAGCCCGCCCCGCCCCGCCCCGCGGCGGGGCCGGGCTGGGAGGCGCTGGCGGGCGGGAGCACTGCACCGCCGACCCCGCGCGGCCCAGGCTGGCGGCGCTCACCTGGCCGAGCCCCGGGCGGGCGGCTCCGGCGGGAGCCTGGGGCGGGGGCGCTGCTCCAGCAGCACGCGGCTCCCTGGCTCCCTGCGCTCAGCCCGGAGGAGGAGGCGGGCGAGCCAGCGGGATCGAGGGAGAAAGGTCGAGGCGGAGGTAGGTGCGGAGCAGGGAGGCCGAGGATGCGCTGTGCCGCCCCCGCTCTGTCCTGCTCGGGGCCACAGGTCTTGCTCCTCCTGCTCCCCACCCCCTGCCCAGCTCCTCCCCCGGGGCGCAGCGCACGGGAGCGCCTCACAGGAGAGTGCCGCCGGGGCCGGCCGGGCTGGGCCTGCGGGGCGGCGTCTCCGGGCCCGAGCTCAGGGTGAGGACCGGTTTTGAATACAAGGCTTGACAGGTGGAGCCACGGGGTTCACAAAAGGCCAGCCACCACCAGACGAGAGTCCCCACCTCTCGTCTGACATCCTTAGTCGCTTCTCTGGGGTAATTTAATTGGGATACTTAATTCTTGACTATTTTATTTACCACTCCCACCCCCTGTACCTCCTCTGGGTTAAAACAGGTACAGTGTTGTTTGCACAAGTAGACCAAAGTGGGTTAAGAGAAAGGGCTTCCGGCCCCACGTCCTGCAGGAGTTGCAGTTTGTGAAGTTCTTACAGAGGTAAATGAGGAGCATTCCCACACAGCTAATATAGACTTGCTATTTGCTATTTATACTCGGCGTACTTCATGTAAGGCCTGAGAAAAGGCCGTGTGCTAGAGTAGGCAAGGTTCTTTGGGTAGACGAGATAGCTTTTATTAGACCAAGTAAATAGTTGGGGCGGAAAGTTCTTTGCAAGCTTTCGGGCACAAACACCCTTCATCAGCCATAGGGAGTCTCAGCACAGCTGGAATCAACAACCATGCACTAGCTAGAGTATGCGTTTATCCCAGCTTAAAGCATCCCATTACATACACAGTGATGTGGTATTAACGTCCCCCATATTAGATCCACTCATTGTCAGGCTATAGTAGGAAGCCTTGAAAATGAAGGGAGGTAGCAGCCCTGAAATCAACTAGCACTTGAGACGTCCAAGGCTCTGAGCAGCCTTTTGATAGCCTTTCTTTTCCATCCAGTTAACCAGAGTATAAACACCTCAGAGGTAACAGTGGGGCTGAAAGAGACTATGCACTTATCTGCACACTGGTTCAGTATATACACTGCTTTAACCAATGTTTGTTTTAATGGAAGGTACATGTGACAAACAGACTGGTGTTGTGTAATGCAGTTGTATGTTATGTAGATCATCACTTATACATAACAGGTAAGTTTAAACACAAAGTAACATTGGACTAAAAGATTTCCACACACACATAAAGTTAGAGTACAATTCATCAAAACGGAGAGACATGTCAAATCGCCAAGAGCTTTTCCCAAAATTTAGCTTTGCTTGCTGAAAAGGACACCACCACCATCATTATTATGAATAAACTTTTATACTACAGTAATGGTTACATGCCTCAAACAAAACTGGAGCCTGTTGTACTCAGGGGTGGATTAACTGTTTATTGGGTCCTAAGCAAATAAACTCAAGGGCCCCTACTTTTTTCACTCAATAATTATAATATGTAAAAGAAGCACCCCTGGGTCTCTTCTTCACTTAAGACTCTAGGCATATGCCTAGTTTGCCTATGCATTAATCTGGCCCTGGTTGTACAGTGCTGCACAACTGCACAGAATTATTGCTCCTGCCCCCAGTGAGCTCACAGTTTCAGGAAGACACTTGTGCACTTTGTGGTTGTAAAATGAAAAACACAACTTAACTGCATAATCATTTTAAAAGTCAGGTTTGGCAACTTCAGCATTTCTGGCTTGTTCTGCCTTGCCTGCCTTTCTCTAACAGTTTGTAAAAGATATTTGATGGCATCCTGTGTGTATCCTGTTGGCTGGGCCTGCTTTGGAGACTCATGTCAAATCTCCCACAAATGATGAACTATAATAAATCCTCTTTGCTTAAAAAAAATTGACAAATGAGGCAGTTAAGTGTAATTATACATCTTTGTTGCATAAATATTTTCAAGCCTTAAAGAATGTGATGTATCCATCAATTTAAAATTTCTACCATCATAACAGTAGTTGACAATATTTTGACGCTGCATTTATAATGCAAGTATCTAAAGGCTATGAAAGACTTAAGATATTAATTGTATCTATCCCTAAGTATGAAGTTTTTTTGTTTACAGATCCTTTTTTACAGTATTCAGTTTGACAATTGCAACTACATTGTCATACCTTGCTTCTGCAAAATCTGTGCAGAGACCAGTACATATGCACAGGTTGTCATTTTGCATGTACAGTTATGTATTCACATGCAAAGTTAAGGTGCAGTCCTGTAAAATGCTCTGTTTTCTATAAGGTACTGAGTTATCCACTGATTTCACTTGGAGACAGGTATGTGTAGTCTACTAGACAGATATGTATAATCTACTAGGCCTCCCTCTGTGATCCATTTACATACAGTGGGTCACTTATAGTTCCCAGCAACAAATAATTAGTACTTAGTAGTCCTTGCCAAGCTGAAGTATGCTGGCCAAGAGACAAGTTCTGAATTAAGCAGGGTATTCATCTGGGAATTTATTTGATTCTCAGATGTTCAGAACCAGCTTTCTTGGAACAAGGGGAATATATAACCCTTTAGAGAATGTGCATTACAAACCCTTCTCTATTTTTGGTCCACAAAGGATAGCAGTTGTTACAGAAGATGAGAACTTGGCTTTTTAGTTTTGAAGGCTTTTAGTTTTCAATCTTGTACACTGGCTGAGAGGATGTTGTCACAGCTTCTTAGCCTCTTGCATCATCAGAAAGCTCCTTTGCTTCATACCTGATATGCACAAATCATATTTTCAGTGTAAACCTGCCCCTCTCTGGAGCTTAGGGTACCCAAGTCAGGGCTGCAGACAGGGTCCTGTCTACTTGGGAACCAGAGCTTGGAGTCCTTTCCCAACAAGGGAACTTTACCAGGATCACTATTTTTCTTTTAAAACATGGATAACTGGGGGGGGGCATCCTTCCCATCTTTTATGTAATAACCTAGTGGTTTGATCACTCAGCTAGTATGTAGGAGACCTGAAACCAAGGCTCTTCTCACCTGAGGGGGTGCCAACCCACTCTCACCTGTTAGGAGAATGTTCTAATGACCAAGGAAAGAGCCTCGGCTGGGAGGGGACACAGCTTCAACAGGAGAGGTGCACTCTGCAGAAAGGTATAGGAGCTTTATGGGGCCAGAAAGAGAGGGCATAAGAGGATGATGTTTTGGGCAGGTAGCTATAGCATTCACCTGGGAGTGGGAAGCCTAGAGTTTTGGTCCTCCAAGGACTTTCTCCATTTTCTATTAAACAATACTTGTATAAAATGCATGAACAGTCACTGAAGCAGAGACCAGCTCCCAGGACATCCCACTACTCACCTCCAGTTCAGTCTGAGTCCACTTTCTTGAAGACAAGGCTAATTTAACCGTCTGCGGACTACACGTTAAGGCTCCAATTCAGCACGATATGTAAGCAGTTGCATAACTTTGGATGGCTCTCCTCTCCACATAAGCCCAAGATAAATATTGTGCAAAAGCAGTCTGCTTGTTTGGTAGTTACACTGGGGTGCTTAATTATCCTGTGTATGTGTGGGAGCAGTCTCTGCCCCAATCAAGGTAGCCTGGGATGGAAAGCCAACATCCAGCCTAAGATGCATATATCGTTATACTATCCAGTCATAGCATGCGTTGATCCATGAGCTGTATTTATATACATATGCAGTGACTTTGATACACCCAAATCTCTCAGAAGAAATGCTGTGACCTGAAACACGGTGTAGGTATAGGTACTGGTGCAGGTATGACAGAATTCCTGAGTCTAGCTACCTCATACCCCATCCACAGAGAGTCTAGAAAGAAAAACTGATTCAGAACTACATTTTGATCTAGCAACTTTCCCTGTTCATGAGTCCCAAAGGGCTTTGTTGAAGGGCTGGTAAGATACCAGAAGGCATTTTTGGGTATCAAGCATCTAAATGAATTACCGCACCTAGGGCAGGTATAAGAAACAACAAACAAACAACACCTGCACCTAGGCCAGGTATAGTAAACAACAACAAGTAAACATGACTAGCTCTCTCTGTTATCATCTGGAAATAAGCTTATTTGGGGTTTGTTTTTTTTTATTGTTATACCAGATCTTGTACTGAAAGTGAGAGAGAACCCAGCAGGCAAGAAGATCTTACTCAGACTTAGCATTACAACTATTTTACACTGGGAGAAGGAAGACTGAGAAGCATTTTTACTCTCCTACTTTTTCACAAGTTCAGTGAGTGGAAGGGCATATACAAGTGGAAATCTAAAACAGACATTACCTGTAAGAAACACCTCACACTATTTGCTTGGTGGGGAGGCAGAAAGTGCCAGTCCAGCTGTGTAAGATGATGAGATCATCACACTGATCTCACTGTTTTGAATTCTCTCATTTTACTGACTCTGTCATACACAATGTTTTCTCAAAGTAGGCCTAAAATTATTATAAAAAATTAAAAGAGATAATTTCACTCACCCCATCACAGATTAACTTTTTAATGATTCTTTTGAATTCACTACCAAACTGCTGTTTTGTGCATACTACTCTTTTACAGCTGTGTTGAGAACTCCAGTTCCTCAAAGCAAGACAGATTACAATCTGAGAATGAAATTAAGAACAAACTGAAACTCACTAAACTCAAGTCACAACACATTGCTTGGGGGGAGCAAAGCTAAGCACCAACAACATCAAAAGTGAGGATAATTAAACAATGGAACAATTTATCTAGGCATATGGCAAATTCTCCATCACGTGATCTCTTTAAAAAAGATGGTAAGTCTTTCTAGGAGATAGACCATTGCTCCATCAGAATGACTGGGTATAATTCTTTGGTGGTATGTGATGCAGATCAATGTAGATCATCATAATGACCCCTTCTAGCCTTTGGGGGGGGAAAAATCAGTAAAATATGAGGGAGATATTTGAATATATCAATTTCCAATAATATAAAGTGTTTTATTAACATCATGAATATATTTTTCTTTTTTTTTTAATATAAAAATGAAGTTCCCAATGCAGTTAGGAAAATATTACAATATCCCTTTAAAATCAGAACCGGGCATTGTAAAAGAAACCTGTTTAAAAGCCAAAATGTAATCTACAGAGTTCATTACTAGTAGAGCTAGGCCAAGAGTATAGCTGGCTTAAAAGCAGGATTGGACAGTAATGTGAAATGAGCACATCTGTAGTATGAGGGCTTCTATTCTTATCTAATGTAACTGTCAAGGGTCTTAAAACCCATCGAATGAGCAGTTTTTAAAAATCTCCATTCCAGTGGAATCCATCTTATGCATGGTGTTTTGATCTGCTTTAGTGAGAAGCTGTATTCAATCTAAGCATCTTTTTTATGTTAGGAATATAACAGTTGGGGTGCTGATCAGACCAGTGATCCATCTAGCCCAGGACCCTTTCTCTGACAATGGCCTGTACCAAATACACAAGGAGAAAATGCAAGAAAACCTGCAATGAACAACTATGGGAAAACTAATCAGTCCATAGGAGAGGGAAAACCACAGAATAGAAAAACAAAAAGAAGCCAAAAAACAAAACAAAAGAGTCCACTTCGTATCCCGCTGGATCCAGTAAGAGTAGCATCAGAAGTGCATTTTGTCTGGGATGCAGGATGCAGATAGGGTCTACTTGGAATACTGAACAGCTTGGTAGAAACATCTTAAAGGGTTGTTGAAGCAGATGTTCAGAGTGAAGAGAAGCTGACTACCATCTTACTGTATAGGCCAAGAAAGAGCTAGGGAAAGGAAATTGCAAAAGAACAAAGAGTGTTTTCTTAAGCAATTCTTACAGGGAGAGAGAGTAATGGAGCCTGGAGGAGTAAACAAAGCTTATTTTAAGACCTGAAATTAAAGCTTTAACAGTTATTTTGTTTGGAATTGACTTTGGTTAAAGGGACACTATCCATTTAATAGCTACTACATTTTCAAAGACAAGTTAAAAGGAATTTCAGGTTCTGCACCTGCCCTAGGGAACCCTGCCAGTATTGCTGAATATATCATCATTTTTAAAATAAAATCTCTCTCTGTTTCTGCATTAAAGGCATGTGCGCGCACAAACACACATGTATGCACCCATGTGGTGTCAGTACATTAATTCATTTTGCAGTCAGTTTTACTCTTTCTGTAAATACTGTCCCCTGACTTGCACACATTTATTGTATTGAAAAAGAGGAACACTTTTCCTCCCGATGTCTGTCAAGTTTCTCATAGCACAAACGTATGCAGGAAGTGCATGACATTTTTAAAAATGTTCAGCTCTTGAAAGTATTCAAGCTTGATTTTGCAGATCCATGCATTTTGAATAGCTTAGGGAAGTCTTTTGTCTGAGCTACCATTGGTGGGAGAAGCTATGCTTCCCTTATGTGGCAAAATCCATCTGCTGAAGATGAAGTGGTGTCAGAGGCCAACTGAAGCAAGATTCTTGAGACATGGGTCCCCAAGGAATGAAGAGAAGTAAAACGTCTTTTCTGCAGCAGGTGGAAGAGACCATTTCTAGGTGGGTCTCAGGGATAGAGGCACTCACAAGCCACACTTGGAAATCACTTGGGTTTTTTTTCAAACTTCCTCTCTCACAACCATTATTGCATTACTTTGGTACCAGCATGCTAGCACATTGTCACTAAAAGATACATTGTTTCATTGACAAATGGGAAGAACAGTAACTCTCTAATAGGACACAGAAGATACCAGATAGTCCAAGACATTGAATTTTTTGGGAAAAGACAACTGAAAGTCTTTTGCAAGGGAATTTTAGTTTTTAAAATATTCAACCTCAGACTTGTAAGGTCCCAGTACTCAGATATTATATTATTCCTTGATCTATCAAGTATTTCTAAAGCACCTATTTCCAAAGCACTGTGCACCAAAATTTTTTTACCTACGTTGTATATGAACTGAAAGACAGTTGGATAGAATGGATAAAGTCCTGAACTTTCAGACTTTACCTAGCATCCTTAAAATGTCTAGTAAGTGTCTGGTGACCTCTGCTGGTCTAATACACAAACATGTCTTGGACTCTGTAATCCCATTTTCATAGCTGAAGAAATTAAGTGACAAAAAAGGAAAGTGACTGCAGACCTTGCTATTACCCCCATATCTGTCTCCAAAATCGTCTGCTAATTGAAACTCCAGTTGTGTGAATGACTGATTTTCTGGGGGCCAGTGGTTAAGCTGAAGAGTAATTTATACCCAAAAGTTTGTCTCTACCCATCCCAGGTATATAACTGATCTACAAAAATCCTTGCCTCATAAGTTTCAGGTCATCCTTGAAACAATTTGTTTTTGGCAAATAAAAAGACTAGTATTGGGTAGAGCAATAGTCATGCTTTTGTGTTAGGTATTTTTTAATAAAAGCAAAGGAAATGAAGCAGTAAGCTAAAAAAGGCTGAGGAGGCTAGGCTGGTGCCCTCAACACCCAGGGGTTACTGTACTCACTTGGGAGATGGGAGATCTGGGTTCAAACCATGCTTCTGCCAGATTCAGAGCAGGAACTTCAACTCTGTCTTCCCACCTCTCAGGAGAGTTACTAACCACATGCCGAGTACTCCAAGGTAGGCGCTCTCTTTTTTCAAAGCCATTTCCCTTGTTAAAATTGTAACATTCGTTAGAAATGGAATCTGGGTAACCCACCTACTTAAGCAAGAACCGCAAATATCAGGATACAGTGGAAATGATCCTGCATCCCTCCCAATAAATGTAATTTATGCAAAGTGAAACAGCTTCAGCCAATAAAATTGAGAAATTCCTCCCCCTCCAACATAGGTCATCATATAGCCAAGTGGTTAGAGCACTCTCCTGTGAGAGAGGAGACCTTGGTTCAAGTCCATGTTCTGAATCAGGCCAGGGTAGATGAAACTGGGTAACAGGCCTAAGTACATAAGGGGTCCACTGTCTCCTCTTCAGCTTTATGAATAGTACCTATGTCTGCTTGTAGATCTAGTCTTGGAAATGTCAGAAACAGCAATAATTCATTTTGGCATTTCTCATCTTTTTTTTTTAGCTGGAATGATTTGCTGAGTTTGACCTGAGTTTATTAATAGTCTTGGCTGCTCCAATGTATTTTTTGTCAAATGATTTTCCAAAGTAACATTTAGTCTAGCTCTAACATACACAATATTCTGAGACTTTTCAAAAACTAAAACGAGTGCAGATTTCAGCAGTCTACTTATTACATGGCATGTCATGCAGTCAAGACATGATATCATAAGTCTGGGATCTGCCACCTGTCCCTAGGTGGAGTTAAAGATGTTTGTTTTAGTTAATATTTAAAACCTTACGTTGCTGGAGACAGGACTTCAGAGACACCTCTTTGCCCAAGGAATGCTATTTATGTCTGAAAAATATACTTCACTGAATAGAAATGCTATTATGCCTGAGTCTGTCTGTAATTAAATCAGTTCGGTACCGTATGTAAATACAAGTTAAATGTGGTAAGACTTCAGGCACTAAAAAGATTGTGCTAGATTCTGGATAGGACTTGAAAAGGTCGGCATGAAATGCCCACATAATATAAAAAACTTGCACAGCTAACTTACATGGCCTCATGCATGAAATGTGCAGATGGTACCTATGCCTTCCTCTCCCCAGATGAAACTAAGATTGAATTCTCTGAAAAGGTTGGATGCTCTCATAGGAATAGAGTTTGGTAGAACAAAAGCACAGGTTAAGGTAGGAGGTTCAAACTGTAGAACATAAGAAAACAACATTGCAAGAGGAAGGACTGGGGACACTCAAGCTGTTACATAAAAAGAATTTGTGTGTAGTAATATTTCAGTCTTTTCATCACAAAGCATTGATGGGCATACACTTATAGAAAACTGCCTTATTTTTAGCACCTGACTTGCATCTGTAACGATGAACATGATAAAAGCAGTTGGTATGTAGTAAGTTGCATGGCAACAAGATCCTAAGGAGGGAGCCCCCAACTCAGGTACCTTGGTCTGACTCCTAAGTTCAGATCCCTCCTCAATTACTGTTGCCTCCAGTGAAGCACTCAACAAAAAGTGGAATTACTGTCTTCTGAGTAGTAATGCCTTGAACACATTGCAGCATTCTTCCTCCTCCAAATGCTCCCACTATTCAGGGCATGGGCAACTTGAGGGAAATGCATTTATCTTTTCCTAACCTTTACCTGGATCCTATTTTCCAGGAAGCAGGACAGAATTGGATCCTAATGAGATGTGTGTCTGTCTCTCATTTGAATCCTGAATGCTTGCTTCATTTAACATTTGATTTGGAGAAAAAGCATTCTGCCTTCAACTTCCATTTGGTAACTGGTTAGCTCATTGTACACTTCATTGTGGAGCCCATGGAAGTTAGTTATACTGCTTTTCTGTTCAAATTGCAATAAGCAAACTCTAGCAAACCTATTTACATGCCCTTTCTGTTTTTTCACTTATATCAGAGACCAAAAGAAGAAAATTTCTGTTTTGACCCAAATCCACGATGACTCCAAACTAAAGACAACCCTCCAATAATTAGATTCTAAACATAGACAATTTAAAAACATGTTTAAAGTGTCACATATAGCATCTTAATTATTGGAGTTGTCTTCAATTCATTCCTCTCCAAAGCTGCCACAGGGAAAGAACACAGTGAGAGGAGGAGAGGGAGGCAGGCAGTGGGAGAGTGACCCTTGCCCCTTATCTCCCTACCACTGTGCCCTTCCTGTTGCTTGTCCCTCCCCATGCCTGCCCTGCTGGCACCTGCCACTTGCAGCCCCAGTGCCTGTGCCCCCAGCCTCTCACTGCCTCCCTCTCCCTCAATACACTTACTTTCAAAATTGCAGCTCTGGCTCTGCTCCATGCATGGTGGCTTCAGGCTGTGCTTGACCAGGCAGCAATGGGTATGGAGGCAGCAGGTTTGGCCCCGGCCCTGAGACTGGGCTGGAACCAGAGCCAGAGGCGCTGCTACCACTGCTGCTGCTGCCTGGCCAAGTGGGGCTGGAGCCACCATGCATGGAGCAGGACCAGAACCAGAGCCACAACTGAGGGTAAGCAGTGGCGGGTGCAGACAAGAGGGGGTGCGGGGTGAGCAGGCAGTAGCTGCACTTTTGACTCCAATGCCAGGTCAGGGCTGGAGGTGCAGAAGCTGCTGCCTGCCCCACTTTCACTCGCTTTCCCCTCCTCCCATCTGAGTGCAAGACAAGGGGCTCCCCCAATGGCGAAAGAAGCCTCATCTTGGATTCAAGTAATTACAGTAGATGTTCATAGTGAAATACTTCAGCACATACAAACAAATCTATAGTGTTAAACCATTCAAATCTGTATATTCTGAAATCATTTCTAGCTGTCTCCCCCATCACATCCTTCATGATTAAAGTTAAAAATGGTTATTTCCCCATGAGACTTCTCCCAAGTTTTATAAGCCTAACAAACATTAAAAATTGAGAGCAATTCTTAATTAGGATTTCAATAAAAAGTAAATGACCACATCATGCCCCAAATTCTAAAGGTATTGGGTTGGAGGTTGACAGAAATTATAAAATAATTGTTCGCTACCCCATCCAATCAATAGTCAATTTTCTGTTGCTTTAGAGATCACACAGAAGATTTGCAAATTTCAGTTTATTTCTGTTAATTTGAATTTAAAGCTAATGCAATGAATTAGAATTCTGGTGTCCAACAGAAATGTTTTTCAAGCAGTTAATAACAAAAGAATGATATGGCTGAAATCCTGAAGACAGCTTCAAGTATGCTTACCTGGACCAGGAAGTTTTAATGAACATTTACATAATCTTGTTTTATTTGATGCTCTTATTTGAGCAGGGTTGTGTTCTGGCACCCACTCCTTTGGGATCTATACATGTACTCTGGTGCGTGTGTGCGTGTGGGGGGTTGCTTTTATTAGAGCAGCTTTACATATGACATGGAAGCTGCTGGAGCGCACTAATTAGCATGCTCCAGCAGACTCAGTTAATTGAGTCTACTCCAACTCACGCTAATTAGCATGCATCAGAGCAGAGCTCTGTCACATGTATAGATGCCTTCTGGGATCTTCTTTTCTATGCTGCTGCACTATGCTTTTGATGGCTTGGAGGAAGGTATATGCCTTCACACAACATCAGATGGCAAACTCTACAATGTATCATGTATACAAGCCAAAACAAAAAGTGAAGCGCATACTTGTTAGGGAGCACTTTTTTGCTGATGATACGGCACTCACCGCCCATAAAGGTGGCCAACTACAAATACTCATGAATAACCCCTCCCTTGCTTGTAGGATGTTTGCCCTGACTACCAGTATCAAGAAGACTATGGTCCTAGGACAGGGCATTCACCAATCACCATCTAGCAACCTTGACAACACACTTCTTGAAGCAATGAACAATTTTTGCTGCCTTGGATCCACAGTGAGAAACAACCTATTGTTGGATGAAGAATTAAACGTGCATATTGGAAAGGCAGCTACCACTTTCAACAAGCTCTCCAAACGAGTCTGGAACACCACAAAAGTCACAATCAAAACAAAGTTGCTTGTGTACAAAGCCCACATCCTCAGTGTCCTTATGTATGGCAGTGAGACGTAGTCAACATATGCATATCGAAAAAAGAAGCTGAACAGCTTCCACCTATATTCTTTATGGCACATCCTTGACATCCATTGGCAAGACAGGATCACCAACATGGAGGTCATCACTAAAGCCAACCTGCGAACCATGGATGGAAAATGGGCACATCCCAAAGGACATCCTGTATGGGCAAATAACAGGCGGGGAGAGAAGAGTCTGGTGCCAGAAATTGTGCTTCAAAGAAGTCTGAAAGCAGGATACGAAGGTTTTGGGAATTGACCCAAATCTCTTGGAGGCCTTAGCTGGAAATAGGACAAAGTAGAGCTCCCTTCTCAATCATGGAGTCCAACAGCATAACAAGAAATGGTCACTTGAATTACAACAGAAACATGACAGAAAGAAACAGCCTGTCAGTAGCCTCAAATGCCATGTAGACCAGTGACCACTATGGCAGGACCTGCAAGTCTTAATCTTTAGCCCCAAGAGAAAATGTGCCACCAGTCAGTAGAATAGCTGCAATGTCCACCATCACTCGCTGACAGAACAGATGCCTTTTTGAGGCTCTTTCCTCCCATTGCACCACTGACCATAGTCATTTTATTTCCTGTAATAAAAACATCAGCTACTTGCCAAAGTAAAGCCTCACTTTATCCATCTCTTCTTCACCCTCCTGAAACAGATTATCCCTCACTTATTAAAAATTATAAAATTAAAATTTCAATAAGAATCTGCATTTCTGGAAAACCCTAGCATGCATAGTCCATTCAGAGTGAAACAGGTCTGCATGACAAATAGCTCAGAGGTGTTTTCCACCCCACATTAAGGAAATGGATAGAATATTTTACTATTATATTGGGAGACAAATTATTGGCCCATATATCATATTTACTTGCATACCACATGCACACCCTCCCCTGCCCCCATCAGCACTCCAAAACTGGGGTGCATGTCTTAAGCAGGGAAGCTGATTTTCTATGTTGGAGTACAAGCATAGGGATGCTGTAAAATGGCTGTCATATTTCCCCCATGCCAGCCTCAAAGAGTGAGGGGGGTAGAGTCTGCTCTTTAGGGTCAGTGTTAGACTGTTAACCGTTTCACAGCCACTGCAGGTCTTCCCAGAGAAATAGGAATATACCATTTTCAGGTATCCTTGACTTACCAGAATCATAGTATCTTACTGCAGAATGCAGACTCACCAGTGACCACAGAGTCATTTTTCCTGTAATAAAAAATGAGCTATTTGGTTAAGAGAAGAATCACTTTATTCACCTCTCCTTCAACAGATTATCCCTCAAATATTTATTAATCAAAATTAGAAAATTAAATTTTTCTAACCATAGAGGTGGTGTCTTTATTTCACAAGATTAAAGATACAGTACAAAATGAATCTGTACATCTTTCTATTAACAGAATTTGTTTACACAATTATATTACACTTTGCCAGCCTTTATATTGAATTTCCTTAAATACAAAATAAATTTACAAAAATTCCTACAATACCCTCTTTAACTGCAGCTGATAAAAATCAAAATGGGCTTCCCCCAACAGCTCTGCCTGCTTATGCTTTCGAAGTAATTCTCAAAATCATATTAAACCTTCTTGTTTATGCATTGTTAAAAACAAATATATTTCAAATATATTTGAAAACAGATATAATTTCAGCTTATGGTTCATCTGAAATAGAAGCAATTGGTGAACATGAGCTTCTTTCCCTGTAACAGCCTCGTCATGTGCTAAAGCTAACTTACATGATTTGTGGAAAAAGGATTGGTACATATTTTTAAATCCTCTTACAACACACACTTGCATGTAGTTTTCATGATGAAATAGGACATGCATTTGATATATTCTACTTCTGTGAGTTTATCAACAGAGCAACTGATGTCTCAGGGAAAATTTTTTTTAAAGGCCACACTATTTTCACTTTCAGTTTCTGTATTTTTAAAGTTTCAATAAAGGCCATGTATATAAAAGCTCCTTCCTTCTACCATTTACTCCTCACTTGAAACCATTAGTTATTGGGTGAAACCACAGATGTAAGTACATTTTGGGAAAAAACCTTACTGGGAGAAGGCAGAATATCAACTTGAGAGTTCAGGATACTGTAAGGTGTTATATTTTTAAATTACAAAAAACAAAGTTTATACATTCATTGGATTAGTGATTTCTAAAACAAAAAAGTTCCCCTCAGATCTTCAGCTTCATTTTTCTCTTGTCTTTCTGTATTTTGAACTTCTGTTGACAGCCATAAGACGTTTAGCCTTTCTGCTCTCCCAATGCAAAATAGAGAATGGGAAGGTTTGAAGATGTGAATTTTACCTTAAAATACTGCAGGAGGGGGTATAAATTGCTCACATTCAGAAACCTCAACATTTCCAAAATAAAGAATGAGGGACAAGAAAGCTGGAGAAAACTAAGTTGAGCAGCATGTATAGTGCCAGTACAACTGTGGGTTGCTACTAATTTCTGAATGACATTACCAAAGTTTCCTGTTTGAATTTTCAAGTTGGAACTCCCACTTTAGCCTTTCAAAAAGGCCTGTGCAGACTCAACTTCAGCAATATTAAATTCCACTGAATCAGAAAAATTATCTGAATAAAAATTCCACATCACTAGAAATTCTGAATAATTTTTTCAAGTCTAAGCCCACTTTTAATCATTGCTGCACATACAGAGAGACAAGATGCACCAGTAAAGAAGTTCTATAAAAACAAATCCTAGGAGAAAAGTTAAAAAGCAACTCCCAGTTCTGTAAGGAAACTGGGTGCATCTTTACTGGTGCATCTTCTGTAAGGAAACTGGGAGAGTTGGTTAGTAAATTATGCACAACATGCAAGTACTCACTATTGCCAGTACTGATGTTATTTAAGAGGGAAAAACTACGCTGCAAATTCTGGAAGAGAACAATTCTAATTCAGGTATTAGAAAAAAACCTGAAACACATTGTAGGCAACTGATCTAGAAAAGTGTACTTTATTTCTTTAATTCTTGAGTTAACTTGATGTTATTCATGTTAAATTATCTCTATTACTATTATTTTATTCAAATGATTGCCAAAAGAACAGATTGTTTTGTTCAACACTAAGGGGAAAAAGTTTTCCATATTACTTTTTATATTTCTGAAAAGGCAGTTCTTTAAAATGAAGAGTTCAAGCAATGTTTGCTTATTTTCTTTCACTAATTTCTTATAAAATGTTTCCATTCTGTGCAAAGCCATCTATAAAAGAGCACACTGCTAAACCATTTGGTGGGGATACATTCCCCAAAACATACAGCTTAGCCATCAAAAATTATTCAAACGTTCAAAAAAATTCAAACTTAAAGTAAAATATAGCAAAAATGGTAGAATTGTTCCAAAACCTAGAAGACAAGCATTTAACACAAATTTAGTAGTGGTTAAATTGGAAAGTCTGTAGTTAGCAGTGGTCAGTTGGAACTGTTTTCTTTGGAGCCTTTTAGGTCTTTAAGCTGAACTAAAGTGACCTAGAAAATAAGAAGCAAGAATTCTTGGTGGTGATCTCTTTTTACTGACCCAACTACATGGTTGGTGTAGACATAAGCAAGCTTTCAGGTGCCACAGTACCTTACCTTAGGCCTAAGGAAGGGTACTATGATTCCCATAAACTTCACTATGTCTATACCAACCATATAGTTGGTCCAATAAATATATATCACACATAAGAATTCTTGCCCTTTACATATCTCCTGGACTATCATGGCAACAAACCCCAAAAATGAAAGATGTAAAATGCAGCAGGGGAAAAAGCTTAAGAATGTCAATGAAATTTTAAGAGAAAAATAATGCCGTTAAGGATTGCTGTGCACAATACATAAGTTTAATACTGTTTCCTCTCATATTAAACAGAGTTGAAACAAGACTTCCCTCCTCTAAATAATGTAAATTCTTTCAGAACCAGATATAAAGATTATGATTCCATGTATTCAGTAACTGCATTTTGAAGATAAGCTCTCAGAAGCATTTAGAAGTTTTTTTTGCACTCATAATACTGCAGCCAGCCATACAATTTCAGCTTCTGAAAAGGGGTTTTTTTAAGCCCTTCTCCCAAACTACAATAAGAACTTCCTCAAATCATCTCAATATAATACATTAAGTACAAAAATATACAGAATCACACAGTTTTGAAGCTGTTTGTTACAGGCTGGTGCCAATCCACTGAAAAATCATTTGTATAAAGGAAGCTGTTAATACCCAAATAATGTGTGATCTACAGGAAGTGTCAGACCTCCACTTCAGATTTCATTCTGTTGCAAACATTGTGTATATTCAGGGTGTAGTGCTACAATAAAAAATATGTTGATTTGCCATTGAGACAAAAAATATACCCCTGCATTTACTTTGTGTATTAAATTTTCATCAAGAATTATCTTGTAAAGTAAAAATAAGAGTCCAGAGATTGGATTCACTCTCCCCACATGGAGCCTTTGCACTCACTGCTTTTGTAACATCAAGGGGAAATAAACCATGACACCTCCCATTCCCACTCCTCTGGATTGTTTTTGAGAGAGTGCTTACGGTAGCATAACTATGATGTCATTCTGGACATCTGGTGACATCACTGCAGGTTAGGGCAGGGTTGCCAGAGCACTGTAATGCTTAGTACGTTACACTGACCAGGCAGCTGAAGCACTGACATAAATCCAGCTCCAGTAGTATGGAGCTGTAGTTTGATTCCTTGCCTGGCTGTACAAGCAGACAGATACACCAAAGAATCTGCCCGTCCAATGTGTAGTGAGATATGTAGATTTAGTTCATGACTTGTAGGATACAGGTCATTTCCTCTGTTTGCTTTTGGGATCACCGACCCTAGGAAACTGGATAAAAGCAACAGCCCCACCCCTCACTTAAAGAAAAACTGGATAAACTATAATCTAGCTATATAACTCAGTGAGAAGACTTATGGCTTTGTCCCTCCTTCAGTGTCCTCTATAATACTGTTTCTTGCTGCATTCTATAAGTTAGCCCCTCTGCTGACTATTGGCAAAATTTAAAAAGGGTGTCCTTTGCTCATGTCCAGAAATCTCACATCACCCACAGGTTCTAAGAAAATATGCAAACTTTCTAAAAAAGTCTGATTTTTGCATCTTGCATAGAATGTTAAGTCACACTTTTATTTTACATCTGCAATCTACCCTATTCACCCTCTGTGCTATATACTGACCATCAGGAAAAATTTAGGCTCTAAGGAAAGTCAGAGGTAAGTTCACTCAACATTTATAGATCTGTTTTCTGCTTTTATCTGCTTCTTCTGAATGCAGAATCCAGGTTAAACCATCCAAAATTGATTAAGAGATTATGAAGTATGAAAGCTACTACTAAGAAATGATGAAAACACAAGCTGTAAAATACTTGGGAAGCAGATCAGGAAAATAAATTATCTTTGTAGCTCTAGAGCTACTTTTTTCTCTCTTATTTATTTAGTTTACTTAAAAGGTCAAGAGAGTTCACCTGTTTCAAACTTAAGTTTGGGTTAATATTTTTCTTTCTACATAGGCCAGCTCCTATTGGAAAACATGCACAATCTTCCAAGACCAGGTCTTCAGCATACTTTAGAAGATATTGAAAAAGGACTTTAAATAAAGAGAAACTGGATACAGCAGGCATCACTTTTGTAGTTGCACAATTGTGTTTCACAAAAAAGCCATTGTATTATTCCACTGGCATAGAAACAACATTCAAATCAGTCTTGGAAAAAAAAGTTTCTTATCCCTGAAAAAAGGCATCATTCTAAGCAGCTTTCAGACTTTTATGCTTCTTCACGCCTCTCTGGGGGAAGGGACCATTCAGCTGATGTCTAAATCACAATGAAAACAGTTTGCTGGAGAATCCAGTTCTTTTCATTGAGGCTCCTGTTGCTATTGTGGTGGCTGGTGTTCTGGTGGAGGTTCTTGTTGAGGCACAGCTTGTCGCAGCCCTGCTGGTCTTGGGATTGCTTGATGTTGCCTCTGTCTATAAGCTATAACTGTTCCCAGAAGCAAAGCGATGATAGTCATAAGGTAAAGGTCCCATTCTGGTCCCAGCAGCTGATCCATGTCAATATGTGAAAATATCTCTCTGATCTGAAAACAAGAACCCCAAACCATTATGTTCTTTTGACTTAAAGTATGAGAAATGGCCGAAACCTTAATAACCTCTAAATTTGAGGAAAACTTGTTTTTTTGTTATATTTTTTAAGCAATTTTTTATGCATAGAACAAGCTTTTGCAGTTCTAGATTAATTGAAATCCAGACTAATTCAAATAACTACAAGCTCTACAAAACAAACTGCCTACATAGGTATACCTTTGCAGCAGTTCACAGGTTTCACTTACTTCCTGATAAAAGACTGAACATTTATATTTTATTGATTGCAAGCTACCTAGTTTCCCAGGACATAAGTAGAGAAATAAAAATAGAAGTGGAAAATTAGGGAAGAAGGGTAAATGTTATGGCTAAGGCACTGAGCATGCTCTTGGGAAATGTTCACTCATTTCCCTACTCTGCTCCAGCCTTCCTATTTGACTTTGCTCAAGTCATTTTAGCTCAGTTCCGCAAAGGGGATCTCACTTATCTGGGATCATGCTGATTATGGCTATGCCTAACGTTGAAGTGCCCAGTTTTTGAAGCAGAATTCACGAACTCTGGTTTGTTTTCTAAGTTCCCTATACAATGCAAGGTTAGATTCTGGTGCCTTGGAATGGGATTCATAGCAGCCAGTACGCATTTTTGGGCACAGAAGAGGCCACCTAAATTAGCCAACAGAAAATGCTGGGGAGAGAGGGATGTGCTTAAATTCTGCTCATCTTGCACTGCAGCCCAGAGGCAAGTTCTTAGGGATGCAAGCTAGTGTCCTGAATTCCAGTTCCTGATCCCCTTCAGGTGACTTCTTTCAATACTCTGCTACGAAAAATATGCTTCCAATTACACTTTTTTTTGCTGTTTCCAGAAATCTGGTGTTATTTTCTACACATGGGCTCAGCTTCAACAACAGGAAGCACAGAAAATGCCCCAATCCAGTTTTTCATTGATTTCATAGACATTTGGGTTGGAAGGGACCTCGGAAGATCATCAAGTCCAGCCCGCCGCCCAAAGGGCAGGAAGTCAGCTGGGGTCATAGGTTCCCAGCAAGATAAGCATCCAATTTGCTCTTGAAGGTGTTCAGTATAGGTACTTGAACCACCTCCAATGGCAGGCTGTTCCAGACCTTGGAGGCTCTGACAGTAAAGAAATTCTTCCTTATGTCCAGCCTGAAATGGTCTTGCAGGAGTTTATGACCATTCGACCTCGTCATCCCTTGGGGCGCTCTGGAGAACAAACGTTCCCCCAGATCCTGGTGGTCACCCATGATAAACTTATAGGTGGCCATCAGATCACCCCTGAGCCTGCGCTTTTCCAGGCTAAAGAGTCCCATGGCTCTCAGCCTGTCATCATAAGGTCTGTTTTCCTGACCTCCGAACATGCGCGTGGCTCTCCTCTGGACTCTCTCAAGCTTCTCCACATCCTTTTTGAATTGTGGAGCCCAGACCTGGATGCAGCACTCCAGCTGCGGCCTCACCAAGGCCGAGTACAAGAGGAGAATGATGTCCCAGGATTTGCTTGAGAAGCATCTATGGATGCAAGCCAGCGTTTTGGTCGCTTTCGTAGCCGCAGCATCGTATTGCAGGCTCATGTTCATCTTGTGGTCAATGATGACCCCCAAGTCTCTTTCTTCTGTAGTGCTAGCCAGAGTAGCACTGTTGAGCCTATAAGCATGCTGCAGGTTTTTCTTTTCAAGGTGGAGAACCTTGCATTTTTCGGTGTTAAACACCATCAGGTTCTCATCCGCCCATTTGATGAGCCTGTCCAGGTCAGCCTGGATCACCCGCCTGTCTTCTGGCGTGGATGCTTTGCCCCAAAGTTTGGTGTCATCAGCGAACTTGGCCAGTCCACTCCTGACTCCAGTAAAGATGTTGAACAATATGGGTCCAAGGACAGAGCCAATGAGTCCAAGGACAGAGTCTTGCCCCTAGCCTGGCAATATTTTAAGAAAAATGTGGGTTTGAACTCTTACAAGCTGAGAAGGAGTTAAAACCCAAGTCTCTCACTTCCTCGGTAGCCGCTCTGATCATTAAGCTCCCGTTTAAGTGGGAACCAGTGGGTAAACCGTCAGGCTATTTTTGAATGAAAGCAGCCAGGATGACAGTTAAATTAGCTCTGTAACTGTGTTAGTTACTTGGGTTGAAGGGATGCCTATTTGTGAATTCCAAAACCGACTAAGGCAGGGTGGGCAAAATGTAGCCTGGGCGCCAGATGTGACCCGCCAGGCCATTCTATCCGGCCTGCGGGGCCCCTAAAAAATTTAGAAAATTAATATTTATCTGCCCTTGGCTGCCTGTCATGCAGTCCTCGATGGCTTGCTAAAACTCAGTAAGTGGCCCTCTGCCCAAAATAATTGCCCACACCTGGACTAAGGTATGAGATTGGAAGAGTTCAGCAGCATTGGGCCTATGTGGCTGAGTCTCTGGGTGCAGGCAGCTATGGAACTTAAGGTGCCTAGGAAACTTTAGTGGTGAAATCCTGCAAAGTCTCATTTATATACATACTTTTTTGTCCCATGACATGCAGGCGATCTGCCGCTTTGCAAGCTGGTGCGAACTGCACTGTACTGAGTCCAATTGTATAAGCGGAAAAATACGCATCAGTGCACAGAAAATGGCAGCAGTGCACTTTTGAACTAAAGCACCTTCTATGCGATTAAGTTCAAAAGTGCACCGCTGCCATTTTCTCAGCGCTGATGCACATTTTGCAATTTATACAATTGTAAGCAGTGCAGTGCCAGGCACTTTTCAAAGTACCTGGGCGCTGCAGCACTTGCATGTGTAAAAATGCCCTCAGGTGCTTGACTGTTTAATCAGGAGGTTTATGGATGATAGTCTTGGACACAGGCACCAAACTCCATGTAAATGCTTTTTGTGGATCTAGGTTCTATGCATGTTCCAGATCCCAATATCTAAAGCAGAGATAATCTTTTCTCCTCACTTTGCCTATTTTAAGTACCTCTTACACTGTTGAGGATGCTATTAATTTTTATAACAGTCAAGCTATGGAGATACTGGATAAGTAAGCACCTAGGACAGACATTTATTTCTTTAAGGGCCTATCACTATGTTGAATCTCTGCCAAGAGCAACTAAGTACCTGTACACTTAGCTCCTATTACAGCTCTGATATCAGACTGGACTTGGGGCGGATGTTAAAGTATTAAACGATGATCTCCCGAGGTCCCTTCCAGCCCTAATGTCTATGAAATAGTCAAATATAAATTGGAAATACTTAATTTTGGTGATACTTGCTCACATACAAAAACGACTAGTTTTGGGTAGGGATTTTTTTCCTGAAAGGAGTATTCAGACAGTTTCTAGGCTAAGTACAGACATACAAAAAGCCCAAGCTTGAATTGATTCAATCGTTGCAGGTTATCGTAATCAGTCTAACCCACGTAGATTGAACTGAGAAACAAGTGAATAGACATTCACTTTTGATTCCAGAAATGCAGGCACATGCCTGCAGTGACTCAGGGTAGAAGCTGGGGGGGACACTAGAGCAAGCACTCCCTTCCCTTCTGCAGTGGCTAGAAGGCTGGAGGGAAGCTGAGCTGGGGGGGGAAGGATAGTGTGACCAGGCCCTGGCAGGCCACTGAGTATGACTGGGGAGGGGTTTAAACCCTCAACTGTGGCCTGCAGGGACTGCAGCTGGGGTGTGCCTAGAGTGGGAAGGGGGAAGCAGCCTTTGCCACATTTGTCCCCAAGCTGAGGCCTGGTCAGCGCCTCAGGCTCAGGCGGAAGGGCAGGAGGAAGATTAAAGCCACCCTGCCTTCCCTCTCCCATTGGCATGGGACCCCACCGTGGGGGCCCCATGCTGGTGGGAGAGGGGAGGTGGGGGGGTTTAATCCCCTCCCTCCACTCTGCCTATGCCTGCCGTTCCCGACACCTCAACCCACTCCAATGGGGAAGTGTCTGGCAGGGGCCTTGCCACCCCCATCAGGCAGACCAGGCTGTGTCCCCAGCCAGGTTTCCCACCCCGACTCCCTTGTCAGCCTGCCCTCACTGCTCCAGCTAGACAGCAGAGGGGCAGGGCCAACCCTACTCTGCTTGAGCAGACAGCAGAGTCCAGTGCAGCCTAACTCAACCCAGGGCTACAAAGCATCCTGGGATGCTGGGGGACTGTGATTTGACTTGAACTAGGAAGGGGTCTGGGACAGAAGTTCCATAAACCGGTTTATCCTAAATCAGTTCAGTCTGATACTACATTCAATTAAGGGTATCTTAAACTAGTTTCAACCATTTCAAAACTGGTTTATGTGCACTGAACTTCTGTTCCGTTACAGGTTTAAAAATCGGTTTCTGATTACTTAAACCAGTTTATGTGTAACTTCTGTTCCTAGCCCTAGAGACTGGTTGGGGATCAATTATGATTAGGGGCAATGTATTTTACAGTTTCTTTCAACTTCAGAGGCAGGAAAGATAGAGACCTGGGACCACCCCAAAACCAGGTACAGTAAAGAAAACTGGTTTAGAAGAGCGAGATGGGAAGTTCACTTTTAGATGGTGTTTCAGAAGAATCTTTGCCATCAACTTTAGGCCTCTGTGTTACTTACATTAATTTCTCGTATATACTGCAAGGAATAAATAACCCCAAGCTTGCAGAGTGCTAGGAAGACAGGAACTTGTGCATCTGGGCTGGCTTCAGCTGCCATGTCATAGAAGCGTTTTGCAAGGTGAATATCCTGCAATGTATAGAAGATACACTGAAATCTATTTCCAAACAGAGAAAAAAGTTGGAATATTTAAACTAACAGATGAGAAACAAAGGTTTCTTTATACTGTAAGCAGTTTTATGCTATGAGCTAAGACATTTTGTCTATTTGACAGATAAAATCCAATGATCCTATTTCATTAAAACACTTTCTGAAGAACATATGGTAGAGTTTTGAGACCATTCAATTTGACAGACAAATTTTATTTAGTACATGCTCAGACAATTACCAGGGAATTAGTTATGGTAGTACCTTATATACACCACATCCATGACACAAAATGTAAAAAGTAGAGATGCATCCTTTTCTTCTACTGTTATCTATTAGCTCTGAGGCACCTTAGTAGGTTCCTACTAAATATGCCTGTAGTGTCTGCCACAGGCAAATCTTGTTTAATGTCTCTTAGATTATTATAAAATGCTTATTAATACTACACTATGAATACGACTATTCTCATCACACTGACTCACCTGTTTAATACCCAGTCCTTTTTCATGCATGTACCCCAGGTTAAACATGGCTTGGGCACTATGTTGTTGCTCCGATGCCAGTCGGTAGTGAATGAATGCAGTTTCATAATCAACATCTGTACCAAAGCCATAGAAGTGGTAATCGCCAAGTTTAATTCTTGCAACAGTGTAACCTAAAACACAATACAAGTGTAAAAGCCCAGAGAAACATGCAAAATACCAAGACATACTAAAACTGACTCATTTAGTAATTTAGCTGTGATCCCTCAGCCCTGGGAGTGCATGGGGCACTCCTCTGGTTACGAGTCCCTCATTTAAAGGGACTCCCAGCTGTGGGAGCTTACTTCCTGCTGGTGCAGAGGGAGCCCAGTATTGGGCTGCCCCTGCACCAGCAATAAGGCATGATGGGATCTAATGAGCAATTCCACAATCACGCCGCCCATCATCTACATGTGGCATGGCAGGAAGTGTGAACGTGTGGATTGCACATTAGAGTCCATCGCAACTTTACCTGCACATGTAGAAGGGGGCTGTAGACATTTATACCACTACATCTACCTTGATGGCTGGCCATTCAGTGGCTACATTATAAATTGGAAACAAGGTCTCAGTAACCAAGTAGTAGGTATTTTCTAAATACATACTGAAACCATAATTCCAGAGCACCTGAAGTCAAATCTTAAAAATGGGTCAAAATAATCTAAAAACATACTTTCATCATAACCTATAACCTTGCACTCTACACTGTAGCAGTGTTTACTGGAATGGCAACAGGAAAAATAAAATGGTTCCAAACCTATGCAGAGGATATTCTTCAGCAAATAAAAGTGTTTAATGCTTTCATTTGGAAGGATCCTGTAGTCACAGAATCATAGAAGCAGGGTCGGAAGGGACCTTGTAGATCTTCAAGTCTGACCCCCTGCCCAGGCAGGAGAAAAACTGGGCTATGCCGGTTGCTCCCGCTCCCCTTTATTACATGTGTCAGGGTATTTTTAAAACTCCCTCAGAAACACTGAGCAACAGCCAAGACTGGGAATTTTGACTGGGGTGTCCCAGTCTTCAGCAAGCCCTTGCAGTCAAAGATGATAGTTTTTCATGATAGTCTTATCCGTGTCTGAAAATGGCTGATGAGGCCTTTCCAGGATAGACAGACTGTACTGCAGCTCGGACGTGTGTTTCTACGTGGGGTGGGTGGCGCTGAATTTTTGATATGGTCTGCGACACACTTTCAGCCACTCCTGCTTTTCCATCTCTTGCTGTCATGAGGTTTCAAAGTACCGAGGTCCTTGCAGCAAACTCTTCCTCCATTTGGGGTGGCCCTGGGTGACAGTCTTCCATGAGTTGACAACGATATTGCATTTTTTAAAGTTGGCCTTAAGGATCTGGAACCAACTTCCAAGAGAAGTGGTGCTGCCTCCTACCCTGGGGTCTTTAAGAGGAGGTTAGATGAACACCTTGCTGGGGTCGTTTGACCCCAGTAATCTTTCCTGTCATGGCAGGGGGGCGTATTAGATTTCATAGACATTAGGGCTGGAAGGGACCTCGGGAGATCATCGAGTCCAGCCCCCTGCCCAAAGGGCAGGAAGTCAGCTGGGGTCATAGGATCCCAGCAAGATAAGCATCCAATTTACTCTTGAAGGTGTTCAATGTAGGTGCTTGAACCACCTCTGCTGGCAGACTGTTCCAGACCTTGGGGGCTCGGACACTAAAGAAATTCTTCCTTATGTCCAGCCTGAAACGGTCTTGCAGGAGTTTGTGACCATTCGACCTCGTCATCCCTTGGGGCGCTCTGGTGAACAGACGTTCCCCCAGATCCTGGTGGTCACCCCTGATAAATTTATAGGTGGCCATCAGATCACCCCTGAGCCTGCGCTTTTCCAGGCTAAAGAGTCCCATGGCTCTCAGCCTGTCATCGTAAGAGCCGTTTTCCTGACCTCTGATCATGCGCGTGGCTCTCCTCTGGACTCTCTCAAGCTTCTCCACATCCTTTTTGAATTGTGGAGCCCAAAACTGGACGCAGTACTCCAGCTGCGGCCTCACCAAGGCCGAGTACAAGGGGAGAATGACGTCCCGGGATTTGCTCGAGAAGCATCTATGGATGCACGCCAGCATTTTGGTCGCTTTACTAGCCGCAGCATTGCATTGGAGGCTCATGTTCATCTTGTGGTCAATGATGACCCCCAAGTCTCTTTCTTCTGTAGTGCTAACCAACGTAGCACTGCCGAGCCTATAAGGGTGCTGCAGGTTTTTCCTCCCAAGGTGGAGAACCTTGCATTTTTCGGTGTTAAACACCCTGAGGTTCTCGTCCGCCCATTTGCTGAGCTTGTCCAGGTCAGCCTGGATCACCCGCCTATCTTCTGGCGTGGATGCTTTGCCCCAAAGTTTGGTGTCATCGGCGAACTTGGCCAGTCCACTCCTGACTCCAATGTCCACATCGTTAATGAAGATGTTGAACAGTATGGGTCCCAGGACAGAGCCTTGAGGGACCCCACTGGTCACAGGGCACCATGAGTGACTGCCATCAATCACAACCCTCTGGGTCCGACCACGAAGCCGATTTCCCAGCCAGCGGATTGTGGTGGAGCCAAGGCCACAACTGGGCAGTTTGGCCAAGAGGTGATCATGGGATACCAGATCAAAACCTTTTTTGAAGTCAAGATATATGACATCAATCTCTTCTCCCTTGTCCAGGTGATAGGTCACCTGGTCATAGAAGGAAATGAGATTGGTCAAACAAGACCTACCCGCAACAAACCCGTGCTGGCTGTCCCTTAGAATGTTAGCCTGGGCCAGTCCCCCAAGGATGGCCTCCTTAATAAACTTTTCTAAGATCTTCCCCAGGATAGAAGTCAGGCTAACAGGCCTGTAGTTAGCCGGATCCACTCTCCTCCCTTTCTTGAAGATCGGCACCACATTGGCCTTCTTCCAGTCTTCGGGCACTACACCAGAGCACCAGGAGGTTTCAAAGATCCGTGCCAGGGGCTGGGCTATGACGCTCGCCAGCTCCTTGAGTACCCTGGGGTGCAGGTTGTCAGGGCCAGCTAACTTGAAGGTATCCAGCTTCTCAAGGTGTTCCTTCACAAGGTCAGCATTGATGGAGGGTAGGGGATCCCCCTCACCCAGATTTCCCTGTCCCATAGCAGGCATGGGCATCCCGTGTGACTGATGAAAGACTGACGCAAAGTACCTATTTAATAGGTTGGCTTTTTCCTGGGTGTCAGTTGTCAGTTGCCCCATCTGGTTGAGCAGGGGTCCAACATGGCCCTTGCTTTTCCTCCGGCTCCCCACATATCTGAAAAAGGACTTTTTGTTGTCCTTGATGCCTGAAGCTAGTTGGAGTTCAGTTGCAGCCTTGGCTTTCCTGGTTTGGTCCCTGCAGGACCGGACCAGCGCGGAGTAATCCTCCTTGGAGGTGAATCCCATCCTCCATCCTTTGTAGGCTTTCCTTTTTAGCCACAGGAGGTCCGCTAGGTCTCTGGAGAGCCAGGGGGGCTGCTGTGCCTTCTTGCTGCCTTTCCTCCGTGTTGGAATAGATTTAGCTTGTGCACTGAGGATCGCTTCCTTGAGAAGCAACCACTCTTCTTGAACTCCCATCTCCCTGGGGTCATGGTCCCTGAGGGCCTGACTGACTAGCCTCTTGAGCTTGTCAAAGTCGGCTTTTCTGAAGTCGAGGACTTCCGTGTTGCTGACTGACTTGCCAGCTTTACGGCGGACGGCGAAGGTGATCAGCTCGTGGTCGCTGTCACCCAACTTCCCATCAATCACTAGGTCGCCAATTAGGTCGTCCCCCGTAGCCAGTACCAGGTCAAGCAGCGCTTTGCCTCTCGTTGGCCCATAGACTTCTACTTTCAGGTAGAGGTCATCCACGCATGAGAGAAAGCTTTGCGCCCACTCAGATTTAGCTGAGTGATCTTCCCACGCGATGTCCGGGTAATTGAAGTCACCCATGACAACCAAGGTCCTGGAGCAAGCGGGCTCAGTCAGTTCCCGGGCGAACTCCTGGTCAAGCTCGGGACTTTGAGTGGGAGGTCTGTAGTAGACTCCCACCGTTGTGTCCCCTGTGCTGAATTCCCCACAAATATTTACCCAGAGGGTCTCTAACTGTCCATGCCGGTCGCCAACATCAGCTTGCAGGGACATGTAGCTTTCCTTCACATAGAGAGCTACACCCCCGCCCCTTTTGTCAACACGATCCCTCCTGTATAGGGTATAGCCCTCTATACCCATGGTCCAGTCATGGGTGGAGTCCCACCAGGTCTCCGTTATCCCAATGACATCATATTTCTTTGCACCGAGCAGGACAGGAGGATGAGCTCGTCCTGCTTGTTGCCCAGGCTCCTGGCATTAGTGTACAGGCAGGCAAGTGTGCCCCTGGGGGCTCTTGCCTTGCCCACAGATTGTGCCAGGGCTGGGTTCCCTTAAGTGCCTTGGCCCGCTGGCTTTGCAAGGGCCGTTCAGCGCGCCAGCAGGGGCAGTAGTCCCCCCATCCCCCAGCGGGCTTAGTTTAAAGCCCAGTGGAGCAGGTCAGCCAGCCTGGCTGAGAAGAGCCTCCTCCCCAGGGGAGAGAGGTGGAGGCCATCTCTTCCCAGCAGCTCGCTGCCTCTCTTTCCAAAGAGCAGGCTGTGGTCATGGAAGCCAAAGACTTCCCAAGAACACCAGCGCCGCAGTCTTTGGTTCACCGCGTGGATCCTCCTCTCCCTCCTCAGCCCATAGCCCGAGACTGGGAGGATCGACGAAAACACCACCTGAGCTCCCAGACCCCTAAGCCCCGCTCCCAACTCCCTGTAGCGCCTCATGACCTGGTTGGGGGTGCTCCGAGCCATGTCATTGGTGCCCACATGAATAAGGAGCATGGGGTAGTGGTCTGTGGGCCGGAGGAGCTGCAGGATCCTCTCCGCAATGTCTCAGATGCGGGCCCCCGGGAAGCAGCAGACTTCCCGGGCTAAGGGGTCGGGGCGGCAGATTGCCCCCTCAGTGCCCCGCAGGATGGAGTCTCCCACAACAAACACCTTACACTTTGTCTTGGGGAGAGTGGGGCCAGTAGCTGCGGTCGAGCCTGGGTTGCCTGCGGGAGCTGGCAACTGTGTGGGCTCTGCTGGGGCTGCAAGAGGTACGAATCTGTTGCTAAGCTCTGGCGGGGCAGGGGCCTTGGTGCGGCGGGCCTTGGGGCCCTTGACCACCTTGGTCCATGCCCCTGATGATCTACTCGGGTTCCTTCCGACCCTAGAAACTAGAAAACTATGTTGTCCCTAAAGCACCTTTTCTGCCCTTCTCTTTAGCATACACACTGGCTGAGCTTGGACAATAAGCTTGCTTCAGGAGTCTGGAGTCAGCCACCCAGATGACATAGTCAGCCCAACAAAGTTGATACCAGATGATCACTACCTCAATACTCATGGTGTTTGCTTGCAGGAGGATGCCAACGCTACTACATCTCTTTTCTCACTGGATTTGGAGGATCTTCCACTGGCAGCATTGATGGTACCTCTCCAACAACTTTAGAGGTCTCCTGTACATTGCTGTAGCAGAACACAGGTTGTGCCTAACACTTTAAGGGGTCTAAGCAGGCAGCAGGCAGTGGGAGCAGACCCAATTAGGCAGTCACATGTTAGGCAGGAGGCTGCCTGATTGGGTCTGCTCCTACCTGCAGGCTCCTTGCTGCCTGTTCAGACCTCTTAAAGTGGCAGGCACAACTTGTGCTCTGCCACAGTTGTCCATGACTCAGCTCCATGCAGCAAGGTGGGGATCACGACTGCTTGATAAAATCATAAGCCTGGTTTTGTATTTGGCATTGAGATCTTTCAACACCTGTTTCTTCAAGTGTCCAAAGGCTGCACACGCACATTTCAGGCAAAGTTGGCTTTATTTGATGTCAGTGAGAGATACCTTCTGAAGTACTGGAAATACTCAACTTTCTCCAGAGTCTTGCTGTGGATCTGGATTACTGGAGCTGGGGACTGTTCATTAGGAGTTTTGTTGGTGGAGCACCTTAACTTAACATTTGGAAGACATCAGTTCAATTTACTTGTATGGCTTGGTAAAGATGTTGATGATTGCCTGAAGATCTGCTTCTGAGTAAATGCACACTACAGCATTATCAGCATACTGGAGCTCAATGACTGTGGCTGGCGTGGTCTTGGTTTTGGTTCAGAGTAAGCTGAGGTTAAATAGCTTAGCAACCTTTCAGCAGTTTAGCTCCACTCCAGCTGGAAGCTTGTTGGTAGTCAGATGCAACATCACAACAAGGAATACTGAGAAGAGTGTTGGAGTGATGATACAGCCTTGCTTAACTCCTGTTTTAACCTCAAAAGGATCTGCAATTACTGAGAACCACCGCTCATATACCATCATGGAGCAGGCAGAAAATGGTGACAAATTGAAGTAGGCATCCATACTTCAGAAGGATCCTGCACAACACTTCTCAGCTGTTTTATGAGGTCAAAGGCAGCCATGTAGAAAGGCTTATGTTGTTCCTGACATTTCTCCTGCAGGAGCTGCATGTTTGCTAACGCTCCTGAAGCCAGAGGTTTTTGGCTAGATGGTCTTGCCCCTCTACTTGGAGTCAGATCAAATCGCCATATTTCGCAGTCAGAAAGGAATTTTACCCCATGATCAGACTGGTACAGACTGTTAGGGTTTTTGGCTTCCTCTGTAGCAGAGGTATTACCCTCTACCTGGGATCTCTTGAGCATATATTGACATTTAATAGAAGCAGGATATTGGCTGCTGTGGCTCCCCTAATTTACCTGTGACGGGTTAGGGTCTATGTTGTGTCAGGGTTGAAGACAGTCTTACAGAGAGTTTTGATGATGGTTTGGATAGGGATGATCCTGTCTCAGGCAAGGGGTTGGACTAGATGACCTCTTCCAGCCCTACTTCTCTATGATTCTATGATAAATTATGCTAATGGCCAGCAAAATTCCTTGGGGGCAGATGGAAATTTAATTTCTGAGATTCAGGAAAACAGCAGTCCTAAGAGATCCAGCCTAAATGTGATAGTTCTTTAAATATGAGACACTAAATAAACTGCCTAATCATGTTCAAATTATGTAAAAATAGCAGTTTAAAATTCTGTCAAAACAATGATTAAGAATGGGAAATCACCAGGACTCAAAGGCTGGCTAGTGGAGGTGACAAATGTAGGACTGCAGACTTGCAAGTGGCTTAATCTTCTCTAATCCTGTCAAGCAATATTCAACCAAATTTTCATACTGAAAACTGGATAAAGAATTACCCTGCAGAGCCACAAGAATACGTTAACAAGGGAGTAACCCAGAACATAACCTGTCTTTGGAAAAATATTAATATTTCATAGATTTCATAGACATTTGGGGTGAAGGGACCCTGGAGGATCATTGAGTCCAGCCCCCCAGTATAGTTTCTAAAGGGCAGAACAAGCTATTAAATAGTATTGAGTTTATTATTTAATAAAATGTTAACAAGTGCGAGTGAAACTGGTAACCATGAACTGAGACTTACCTTGGGAGGCTGCTCTATTCCAATGAAGCAAGGCTCGAGGGTAAGTTTCATTCTCTCCAACTATGCTGGCCTCTTCTGCAGAGAAAGTCATTCATTAAAAGTGGGAACATGACATGCAAGCTCCTTACTGTATTCTACACTGTAAATGGGTGAGCATGTGCAAAGACAAACTGTCCTGCTGAACTGGACTAAAGGGCTGAAACTCAAAGTTTACTCTGCCAAAAGCTAGCTATATATTTCCACCTCTGTACTCCTCTGCTGGTGCAAAAGGGACAGGATCTTTAGGTAATCTACAGGTAGTACAGCTGTATCCCTCTCCAACCTTATACCACTTCCTAGGTTCCCAGGTGGGCCAAATATGAAGCAACAGTCCACATCTGGCACAGCATTCACTCCAGCTAGAGAAATCTGAGTAACCTAGCATAGCATCAAAGTTTCACATTTAGCCTACTGCATGTTTCAGCCATGACCAATTCGGTCTTTTTATCAGGGAAATGTGAGGTGGATCACGAGACATTCCTTTTGTTAGATCCTGTGCCAACCACTCCTCAGCTGCACTTGGAGGGGATCTAGCCCACTGTGCTTATAAAGAGGCATTTATCTCGTGAGGAAAACCTCCAGCAGTGCCACCCAAGTAATTAGAGTATAATTATATCCACCACCTCATTGGCAGTAAAGAATAATTTCAGGTGCTGTGCAACAATATTTGAATCTACTTACAATAAACATAAAAAGTTCATTTGGAGTTTTCCTTGTAAATGTACTGAGAAAGTTACCAAATTTGATATCAACATGAAATAGTAACTACTGAATATCTCAGAACCCATACAGAGTCTTTTCTGCTTATCCCAGAAAAAGCTTCTCTGTTCTTCACAAAGCCATAACACATTGTTGAAAGAGGAGCTTTAACAGCAATGGGTTATTGCTCAGGTTCCTATGTGCTTTACACACCTAAAGAGCTTAAATAAATATGCTCCTTTTAAAGCTCTGATAGTACAGTACTGTTGTTTTGGAAGGATGTATAAAATAATTAATGTTGATGAATCAAGTTAGAAAAGTCATCATGGAAAATGAAACAAAGTATATTGATCTTGCAGATGATCTACAGATTTTTGAATAATAGCTGCTCTTATTTTAATGGGGATTAGAGGGTTCTCTCATTCCTTGGAGTCTCAGAACAGCAGAGACTTCCTATGCCTGAAGAAGGGTGATCGCACCTGAAAGCTTACTAAGAACTTTTTTCCAACTACTCAGTTGGTCTAATTAGAGTTATCACATCTACCCAAAGAACCCTGCTTGCCTATGTCCTAGAGCAACACAACTACAACCAAAACCCAGCAACTGGGATTAGAGTAATTTATGACACTACCAAGTTTTAGGGGCTAGATTTTTCAGGAATCTTCTGCACCTATAACAGAGCCAGACTTTCATAAAATTAAATTTCAGTCAGGCACCTACATAAAATGACCAAATATTAAGTACTCAGCAATTCTTATGCCAAACAATGGGAGCTGGGCACATTTGAAAATCTGGCTTTAACTGTAAATTTTGAACTTGGGGGTGTATTTAAAAATGCCTCCTTCCCCCTGAAATTCTGTAACAAATTCGTCTATAGGAATTACTTTATGTTTCATATCAAAGTATGCAGGTTTAGCATGAATTCACACTTCTGGCTGTCTGTTTTATCTTAGCACACACCATCTTTCAGTACAGCTATAGCATCCAATCATCTTTTTGAAGCTTAGTTACTGTACACACAGGCTTCATCCAGACATGGTGTGGATGTTTGATTCTCCAGGGATAACTAGTAGCCATGCACCTTGGGCTGCTGCTAGTTGTCCCTGGGGAATGCCTGTGCCACGCACGCTCGGGACATGGCCACAGGGTGCATCGATCTACACATGCACTTTACTACAGAGCTGACTAACTAGCTCAACAGTAAAGTCACTGGCTACATGTGTGCCCATATTAGGTGGCAGTTAACTCCACTGTAGGATAGTACTGTCCGGGACAAGTACTATCCTATAGTGGAGTAGTTACATGCACCAAAACACCTGTGTTGATGGTGACTGGAGCTGGCTGGGACACAAGGGTGCTACAGTGTGGGGGCTACCTGCTGACTTGCCCCACACTAACACCCTTGTGCTCCAGCCAGCTCCTCTGCAGCACACTGAGCTGGTCAGGAGCAGCTCTGGGCTGGCAGCGAGCTGGGGTTACTCTGCCCCAGCTCAACATGCTGTGGTCCTGGGTGCATGTGTAAATGCTGCACCTGGAAGCAATAAACACTGGTACAATTGCTACATGCTAATTGCATGTGTAGGGTAGTAATAACTAGTCAGAAATTATTACAGGGTAGTAATTTCAGAAATGTGCTGAAATTCCAGGTTTTACCTGCCATTGTCACAAGTAAAAGATTACCGAGGAAATATTAAGAGGGCTGAATAGCTGAAGACACTGGTAATATAAAAATCAATTATTTTACCTCTAAAGTATTTCTTTCACATTTGAAACACTGCTACCATGTGGTAGTAACTGCATCCACACATAGGACTGATAGTACAACTGGTATTCTTAGAGACTATGGAAATTAGCCCTCTTGTTTTCTGACAAAATGCCCTCCAGGTCAAGACTCGTATGGCAAGCTTCCAAAACACCTGACTATAGCTGTATTTTTTAGGGGTGGAGAGTGGGGAGGGGAAGGTCAGCCTTTTAGGTGCTCAAAAAGGTACCTCTTGACAATGTTAAATGGGCCCAGGAAGGAGGGAGGACAAAATCAAAACTATATATTCTACTAGCAAGTCAATTTGTGTGCTTCATAACGTGCTGGCTGCTAGTAGACTATTTACTTAGCTCCCCATCCTTCCTGTAATATGTCCCTATAACTCTGAGTTGTAGCAGACCTTACTATGATCACCCACTTTCAAAGGAAGTTTGATTCAATTATTAAAAGCCTTTCCAAATCTAACAAAGAAGCTTAGCTGCCTGACCAACTACTCATCACATTTTCAAATCAAAAACAGGAGGGCAGCCACACCTGACTAGGAAGTAAAGGATGACCTCTCCTTGTTCCACCCTCTCTCCTCTCCTACTGAAGTTAGCCTGATTTCAAATGTTCAATAATTGTTGTGTCAGGAAAAACCCCCCAATGATTCTCAAAACATAGAAAAGTAGTCAGAATGGCAAAGTATACTTGCTTTCAACGAAAATCTGCTAGTTTAGACCAGCTATTTATCCCCAAATTCTTTTGGCAAGGATGAATTCCATTTTAAACGGAAACTGTTTGATGATTTAATGCAGCCCCTTACTCTGATCAAGTATGAAGGCAGCGTTGCTTTGTGCCACTTCATAGCCTTGTTCTGCCAATAAGAGATACTGAACCACAGCAGAATTTGAATCACCATCTTTATAGCTATTGTAGGCAGTCATGAGCCGCTCAGACCAACGCCCTCGTTCACATACATTCTTAAATAACTGCAAGGGAAAAAACAGCAGTAACAACAATATAAAAAACACACTGTCAGCATTTTTTAAGAAGAAGCTTGTTTCTATGAGGTACAGCTTTAAGAAGTCTGCTTATGCAGATATACTGGAGGCTGCAGAAGGTGGACACAGTATAACCTAGATACTTCATGGCACAAGTTAATACTCATGCCAAATAACAGAAGGACTTAAGATGTAAGCAGACTCAAGCCAGTAAGTAAAAATGTACTGCATCTGATAATGTACAGGGCTTCATCTGTCATAATTCTGCATGCCAATGATGGTGTTTATTTTAACCTCGGGAAAAAACAGCCTAACCCAAGGAGAGAAAAGGAAACATGGGAGTCCAAGGCAAGACAACACAATAACAACAAAATAATGATAGCTCTACTGCGATCAGGCAGGGGTCTTGTTTTCAGCAAGGCTGTTTTTATTTCATGTGTTCACATGCAGGAGCTGTATTTTTCTTATTGTTTCAAGCAACAAGTTATAAAATTAAAATCTGCAACTTTTCCTTGCTGGGCATTCAGTGCTAAAACAAATGAAATTTTTGTTTTTCTTATTTGCTTTCTTGCTAAATCCTTCTATTTTTTGCTAATTTAAAGTGAAACTATTGCAACATTTCCAGTATGCTGTAACAGAATAGCACCAAATCTAGAAGTCTTGCCTTGTATTATCAACCTCTGCTGCATTCCGTAAGCTTTATGAAATACAGTCTTCACTCTGCAGGCAAAATTCACCACTGATGTAAGAGGGTACAAATGTTGCCTGTAATAATTCTCTCTCAACCAAAGCTAATTTGTAAGTTTATGAAGAGAGGTACTTACTTCAACAGCAGTATGACAGGATCGCATCACTCCAGTGCCAGTAGCATGCATTTGTGCCAAATTATAGAAAGCCAGAATGTGACCCCCTTGGGAAGCCAAGTTAAAGTATTTCAAAGCCTGTTTATAGTCTCTCTTGACTCCAATACCATCTACAAAAGAAAGACTAGGTAAACAATATTCATTGGTTTGGATACCCTGCCAAGCAAAATTGCAAATAAAATAAAAAAAGACGACTTGTTTGTATAGTTAAAAGTAGCTAAAAGCAAATTGTTATAAAAATATCAAGTAACATCAACAGTAGCAGGAACATGCTTTACCATTTCCTGAAGAGGAATTGGGCCTATATGCTCAACCCTGGCCTGCAACATCATGTCATCTGGATCTGGAAGCTTGGCAGTGGGGAAGCAATGTCCCTGTTCCTCTGCTGCCAAATTTCCAGACTTACGGGAAACCCCAGAGCTTGAGCGCTAGATTGGGCACCCAATTTCAGCATGCAGGACTGGGTCAGGGACGTGACACTGGGCCCCTGGGGCCCAACTGCAGTCAGTAGGGGTGATGCCATGCTCCTAGTGGCCCAATTCCAGTGTGCAGGGCGGGGTGAGGGTGGTGTTGGGCCCTAGGAACTGATTCTGGTGTACGGGGCTAGATCTGACCTGCTGACTGGCTCCACACCACTTACTGGGCCCACTGAGCCCAAGGTTTAAGTACCACTGCATTAAGCAATCTAAATTCCTGCAATAAATGTATCAACTCATGTTAAGTACATGCCTGGTGCTCCACTGACATCTAGTGAACATTGAATGGACTAGCAAAACTCTTCCGTTTCTGCAGATCCATCATCTATTCAGAAGCTACTTACTGTAATACATGGAGCCTAGCTGCAGCTGTCCGTCCACCCATCCCTGTTCTGCAGCTTTCTGGAAATATTTCAGCGCCAGTTCATAGTTCTGTAGAAGAGCCAGTCATTAGAGCAAACCATGACAGCATGGTAAGAACATATATACTGATCAAAACAAAGGACTTGCATCCCTGTGTGTCAAGAATTGACTATACAGCCCGTAAAACTTAACACATTACAGGAAAATGGTGTAAAACATGGTATACATGTTTTCCCATCCAGCCATGTTGAAAATTACATTCAAACACAAAGGAGCTATTATTCTATTAAGACGACTATGCAATGATATTCTTACTTGACAGATCCACACAGCAGTGTTTGCTGACAAGTGTACACAACAGGATTTATTAACAATCAACTGCCCCACTTGTCTTACAGGTTCTCCTAATTTCCTCTTCAAAAAGTATTTCTAGTAACTATAGGACATGGCCATACACCTTCTTGTGAATACCTAATTAATTTATATTAAATGGGATGGACATGCTGTACTGTTTCAGAAGCCAGCAGCTCTGTAAGCACTTAGCTATACTATTTAGCTTTGAACTAGTTCAACAATACCATTGAGAAATCTGTTTTTGAACAGCTGAACATAAGCTCCCTTGCATATGGAAACACTGGCAAGGTAATTAAACAAGCAGTTGACCCTTCAGTGTTCCATAAAGTCTAGACAACAAACTTACATCCCAGGAGGCAAAGCACAAAATAAGAACAATCTAGATTTGTGAACCATATTTTAGGAGGAAAAATAAAATACTTTCTGAATCTAGCTATAAGAATTATTTTTGTGATGCAACTAGACTTTAAAGCATGAAACACATCAGATGTGAAGGGAAAGTCATCTTATTACTGTACTTTTAATTCCAAGATAACACTTTTATCTGTCACCTACCACAGTTTAAGAGTTTATTCATCAAGATCAAGGTTAAGAAGATATTATTCCAACTCACCACTGGAACTCCTCTTCCATATAGATAAGCCATTCCTAGTCCACTCTGCCCAACCGGATTACCCTGAAAACAGAGGAACACACTTCTGGGAAAAAGAGGGACTTTGCTATGAGTGTGTGCAGTCTTTAATAATCTTGGCTATTTACTGGGTTGTGTACTGCTTAAGATGAACAGAATTTCATAAACTTAAATGTTATAGTCTGTTTAAGCCCTGTACTAGCAGTATCTTCCAAGTATTTTCCCAACTTTATTCTGTTTCCGCTCCAGTGATTTCAGTGGAAAATGAGGGCATGTGATACTAGTGGTGAGATTTTGCGTCTTACTTCTAAAATAAAGTATGGCACTTGCAATTCAGGGAGAGGAGCAGATAAGGCAGCTTTGGACATCTTTGTGCCATCTAAATCCTGTGCTCTGGCAGCTGGATAGATCACAAATAAGCCAGATCCAGTCTGTGGACTGTATGTCTGATACCCCTGAGTTAAAGGACATTACATTCAGGTCTCCCATATCCTAAAGCTGTGTTCTTACCACTGGGCTCTTTTGTGCCATGGGTTATTTTTCACAAAGCAGAGAACCTTCACAAGTCTTGGCCTTGTCTCAATGCAAAACAGGAAAAATTTGAAAATGGAAAATTTTTGTGGGATAGGAAAACACTTCCTTAGCCAAGAACTTCCCATTTTGACCTTTTTATTTTAACTTGTAAGCAAACATACCATATCTGCAGCTTTCTTGAAATACTGAAGAGCAGTCTCATTGCTCTGAGGTACAACATCACTTCCTTCTGAATACATCTAGAAGACATAAATAGGGTTAATCATTAAGAAAGAAGTCTAACACATAATTTGGGGTGGATAAGATGAAGAACCTTAACTGGCTTTTTATGTGATGTTAAATGCTTGTTTTATTGATGGATAATGAAACATTAAAATATTATATGTTAAAATATCCCCTAAATATTATGGGTAAGCACAGGTCTTTAAGCACTTAATTAGTTGTCTCAAGGGGTGTCTGCAGTGTCTGGAAGCAGTGGCACCTTCAGAGAAAGAGTATGTTGTGCTTGCCTGAGCCACTCTTCCTCTGTTGGTCCTCACCAGCACCCAACTCTCAACTGTGGCTCCAAGTAGCTGCCTGCATGCAACAGCCACACCCCATTAAATCGCCTCGACGGGTGGGCCAAACCAGGAGAGGGTACTCTGTCAGTCTCTAGACCTCTGGAAAGATAGGGACATGCCTATCCCTGCATTCAAAGTCTGACTCTAGTTGACAGGGCAGACGAGACCCTTGTATGGTCCAACGGCCATGATGGCGATACAGCAATGCGCAGTGGATTGTGCAGAGCAGGACAAGACACAAAAGATGCCCTGATCATTTGCTGCACCTGGGCCAAATTACAGCTGCCTTGACACTGTCTTGCCACTGGTTACCTATTGACTCAGACAAGAGAGTGAACCTGATGCTGCATAACTTTTCTTCACTCAAATCCAAATCCTGCGCAACTCAGATCCAGCACAAGCCCTGTGGCGACAGGCCTGTGACAAAGCAGCAGGTGTGGACACACTAGAAGCTGTAGCTGCAAACCTGCACATGGGCGGCTCTGGGCTTTGGGTCACTTTCTACTGGACAGAAGCAGCAGTAGAACTCAGCAGCCCCCTGGGTGACTGAGCAGCCCTATTCAGGACTGCACTGCTCACCTCCTAGAACAAGGAAGGGGCTAGAAAAGGTGCCCCAACATTGTCTGCTTCACCTCACCCTGACCAGCACACCATGGCTGGCAAGGGTCCTGCTACAGTAGTTAAGGGGAAAAAAAAAAAAAAATCAAATCTCCCTCAAGCTGGCTGGAGTGGTCATGGCAGCGGAGCCAAATGGGAGGCAGGTGTTAACGTTGCTATACAAAACAGCCTAGTCAAGAAGCTGACCTACCTGCCTAAAGGAGTGACTGACTGACTGATGGTGCTCAAACCCCCCCTGCTCAGCAAAAAGTGCACCACTATCATCAGTGCATATGTCCCTACCATGACCAACTCTGATGAAGTCAAGGACCAGTTCTACAATGACCTCCACTCTATGATTGCTGCTGTACCAAAGCCTGACCATCTCTTCCTCCTTAGTGATTTCAGTGCCAGGACTGGCTCTGGCTGCCAAGCATGGGATGGCATCATTGGGAATCATGGGATCAGAAGCTGCAATAGCAATGGTCTTCTCCTACTCAGACTATGTGCTGAACATGAGCTCCTGGTTGCCAACACTGTGTTCTGTCTCCCCAACTGGAAGAAGGCATCATGGATGCACTCTCACTCCAAGCATTGGAATCTCATCGACTATGTCATCATCCAAAGAAGGGACAGACATGATGTCCATGTAACCAAAGTGATGTGTGGCGCCAATTGACTCATCATCTCCTTACTAAAGATCACTGTTCAAACCAGATTGTGTCCACAAACACAAAGTGAACCAAAGCACCTCAACACTGCAGGGCTGATAAACAACAGCACTGGTTTATCTTTTGCAAACCATCTGAAAGATCAGCTTCACACTATACCACTACATTCCAGCTCCATCGAAGCCAACTGGGAGCATCTGCAGACACAAAGACTGGTTTGATGAAAATGAGGAGATACAACAGGTGCTGAAAGAGAAGCAACGTCTCTACAGAGCCTACCTCTATAAGTCTGTGTCAGCACAACATGCCTACAGCTCAATACGGACCATTCATCCAGCACTATGCTGACTGCAACGATGCAAAGTTCTTTGACACCATAAAGGCTGTCTACAGTCTGCACGTCCTCAGATCCTCCCCTCTGCTGTCTGCCAATGGAACCATGCTGCTAAATGACAAGGCCCAGATCCTCCAGAGATGGGCTGAACACTTCAGCACTGTCCTCAATCAGACATCCTCCATCAACATAGACACCATATGCAAGCTGCCTCAAATCATCATCAACACTTCACTTGAAGCTCTGCCTACAAGTGTGGAAGTCCAAAAGGCCATGCAAACATCTAGTGGCAAAGCTCCTTGAGCCAATGTGATTTCAGCAGAGGCCTACAGATTAGGTGGTCACAGCCTCATGGAGAAACTAACCAAGATCTTCTGCAGTATGTGGGTGCAGGTGGTAGGCCCTCAAGAATTCAAGGATGCCTCCATCGTCCACCTGTACAAGAGGAAGGGAAATTGCCAACTCTGTGACAACCACAGGGTCATCTTCCTCCTCTCAACTGCCAGCAAGATTCTCATGACAGTCCTCCTCAACCAGCTGACTAGCCATCTCAACAACTTACTGCCTGAGAGTCAATGCGGATTCAGAAAAGGATGTGGAACCACCAACATGGTGTTTGCAGCCTGGCAGCTTCAAGAAAAGTGCCAGGAACAGAACATCCACCTTCTCCTCATGTTCATCAACCTCACCAAAGCCTTCGACACAGTGAACTGTGAAGGGCTCTGGGAACTCATGAAGAAGTATGGATGCCCTGGAAAATTCATCAGTATGGTTTGACAGTTCCATGACAGCATGATGGCACACATCCTTGCGAACAGCAAATGCTCTAACTCCTTTCTGGTCACAAATGGCATCAAGCAGGGCTGTGCGCTCACACCTACCCTCTTCAGCATGGTGTTCTCTGCCATGCTGTTAGATGCCTTCCAAGATGATGACCGTGGTGTGGGGATCAGGTACCATTCCAGTACAGACATCTTCAACCTGCGCAGAATCTGAGTGAGCTCTAAAGTCCAGACAGCCACGCTTTGTGACTTCCTCTTCACTGATGACTGTGCATTATGCACAGGCTCAGAGGCTGACATGCAACGGTCCGTGGACCGAGTCTCATCAGCCTGTGACAACTTCAAACACACTATAAACACAAAGAAGACTGAAGTGATGTTTCAACCTGCACCTGACACAACACCCCAGGAACCACATGTCTCAGTTAAAAGCCAACAACTGTTGATGGCCAACAAGTTTGCCTATCCAGGCAGCACACTCTCTCATACTGTCCACATTGATGACAAAATCAATGTGAGGCTAGCAAAACCCAGCGTGGCCTTCGCAGACTCCGGAAGTCAATCTGGGACCTCAGAGGCATCGGAATGTCAATGATAGCTTTGTAAACCTTCAGTTTCATTCCCTCAACCCTCCTTTATGCCTGCAAAACCTGGACTGTCTACCAGCATCATGCCAAAAAACTAATCCACTTCCACCTGTGCTGCCTGTGAAAGATACTAAAGATCAAATGGCAGGACAACATTCTGGACATGGAGGTGCTCAGAAGATTATCTCTCCCTAGTATCCACACCCTACTGAAACTGGCACCGCTAAGATAAGCCAGCCACTTTTCAAGAATATCTGACACTCACCTGCTGAAGAAAATCTATGGCGAAGTGTCAAATGGAGTATGTATTCGTGGCACACCAAAGAAGTGGTGCAAGGACACCCTAAAGATGTCCCTAAAGAGTTCTGGCATTGATCCAGAGTTGTGGGAGCAAATAGCTTGTGACATCTATCCTGGAGGTCATTCATTCAGAGTGGAGCATTGGCCTTCAAGCAGTGGCACACTGCAGAGGCAGTGACGAAGCATGTGGCCAGGAAAACAAGGATGTCTTGTGTCCAATCCTCATCGCTCTCCTGCCCCTGCTGCAGTAAATTGTTCAGGGCAAAGATTGGGCTTATAAATCACCTGCGTACCCACATGACTTAGCCTCCACCCCCTCCTCTCTCTTCTTTTTCCTTTTTCTTTTCTTTCTCCCTCCCTTTTTCTTTCCCACTTCCTTTCCCCCTCCCCTTGTCCTGCCCCAGATGCGGTCATCTTCACTTGCGAAGGACAAACAACTAGTTGTCTCAAAACTCTCCCTAAAAACCCCCAAAATGCACCACCACAAAAACACACATACTTATGAACAGAAATTGCTAATCTCAAATTAAATCAAATTAATGTGCACACTGTACATCCTAAAGTTCAGCTACCACAGTGCTCTAGTAACAGCAATGGATACTATACACACACACAGCTAAAATGCCAGAACAGTGTTAAAGTCACCAGAACAGGCCAGAAATCTTGTAAAACTATAGCTGTAAAATGGGGGTGAAGAGTGGGAAAGGGGAAGGAATAACTCCACAATTGGAAGACTAAAAATTCTGCACCTTCCACTGGAACATCTAATGGTATCCATTGGCTGTTACAAAGGGCATCTATACATGTGTCCTGGGGTCGGGAGAGGTATGTAGGGGGATGCATTTTAATTAGAGGCTCTCTGAAGTTACTCTAATTAAGATGTCTACAACATCTTGTGTATTCACCATCCCAAGCTTCAAAACGGCAGCAATGCTTTAACTAAAGCTTGTATAATGAAGTTTAAAGCACCTCCACCACCATTTTGAAATGTGAGGATGCTGAATACATGTTTCATAGTAGTTAGGGGACAGAAGGGACCTGAATAGATCATTTAGTCTAACACCCTGCCACTGGCCAGAGCACACCCTGGGATCACATGACCCCAGACAGGTGTTCATCCAACCTCTTTTTGAATTTACCCAAGGTAGGAGCGAGAACCACTTCCCTAGGAAGTTGGTTCCAGATCCTAGCCACCCTAACAGTGAAAGAGTGCCTCCTAATCTCTAACCTGAACCTATTCTCCAGCAGCTTCTGGCCATTGTTCCTCGTCACCTCAGGTGCTGCTGGGAGGAACAGGACCCTTCCTATTTGCTGCTGATCTCTCCTAATGAGTTTGTGTTGAGCCAAAAAATCCCCCCTCAGCCTCCGCTTGCTGAGGCTGAACAGGTTCAGTCCTTCAGCATCTCCTCACAGGGCCTGTCCTGTTGCCCTCCAACCAAGCGGGTGGCCCTCCTCTGAACCCTCTCAAGGCAGGCCACATCCTTCTTAAAGTGCGGTGCCCAGAACTAGATGCAGTACTCCAATTGAGGCTGGACCAGTGTCGCGTAGAGGGGGAGTATCACCTCTCTGGACCAGCTTGAGATGCATCTTTGGATGCATGACAAGGTGCAATTGACTTTGCTGGCTGCTGTCTGGCGTTAGCGACTCATGTTCATCTTGGAGTCAATAACAACTCCAAGATCCCTTTCCGCCTCTGTGCTCACAAGGGGGGAGCTCCCCAGCTTGTATGTATGCTGTGGATTCCTTCTCCCCAGGTGCAGCACCCTGCATTTATCTATATTGAAGCCCGTCCCATTACCCAACTTCTGTAGTTTGTCTAACTCTAATTGCAGCCTCTCTCCCTTAGAGCGTGCCTACCTCTCCCCACATCTTGGTGTCATCGGCAAACTTAGACAACGTGTTTTCCACCCCCTCGTCCAAGTCGCTGATGAAGATGTTGAACAGTGTAGGCCCCAGGACCGAGCCCTGGGGGACCCCACTGTTCACATCCCGCCAGGTCGAGTATGACCTGTCCACCACCACCCTCTGGGTGCGCCCCATCAGCCAATTTTTGACCCATCCAACTGTGTGGGCATCAATGGCACAGTCGTTCAATTTATTAATGAGAATGGGGTGAGACAGTGTCAAAGGCCTTCTTATATTCCAGAAAGACTATGTCCATGGCGACACCATCATCCAGGGATTTAGTTACCTGGTCATAAATAGCCATCAGGTTGGTCTGGCAGGACCTGCCTTTGATGAACCCATGTTGATTTCCCCTGGGCATGATCTCCCCTGCTGGCCCCTCACAGATATGCTCCTTGATAATTTTTTCAAGGATTTTCCCCAAGACTGATGTGAGGCTTATGGGCCTATAGTTTCCTGGGTCCTCATTTCTCCCTTTCTTATAGATGGGGACCATGTGACGGTGAGGCTACTGAAGCATTCCAATTAGGACACTCCAGCAGACTCACTTAATTAGAATGCATTCAAACAGACGTCAAGCACGTGTACGGGCACTCAAAGATACCAGACAAACTGAACAATGCAGCTTGATCCAGCATAGTAATTCTTAAGTTGGATGCTCACAAAAATAATTATACACTGGAGGACCACATTTAAAAAAAAAGTGCTGCTCCACAGCAAAAAGCAGTGAAATGGAGAGCTAAAAGGTTAGCATTATTTCAGAGAATGGAACTAACACTCAGATGTATTAGTAATGTTACAACAGATCTACAATGACCGAGTAAACTATTCACTGGAGAGCTTCTTCACAGAGAAACCCCGCTAAAAACAAAACAAAGAAACAGCTTGTTCTTTGAGTGGAAAAATACCACACAACCTTTACACAAAACTTGACTCCTTTCAACCCAAACAGATCCCAAGTGTTCCAAACTGGAGAATGCAGAGCCAGATGCAAAAAACACCCTGCTCAGCAGCTGCCAAAACCTGAATTTGCCTAACTGGCTAGGCTTTTTTTTTTTAATCTAAAAAAATAATTTTTTAGTGGCCAGCAGTTACTTCTGCATGTTAAGAATCGCTTCAGCCTGAACAGGTAGGCACCTATCTCTTGCCTAAGCCTCATGGGGGTTCCAGAAACCAGGTCAGAGCAGTCCCTAAATTATCTGAAGGGCTAACTGTGTTGATAACATCAGACTACTTGCAAAATGTAATCACAGCGCTTTTCTTTTTAAAATTAAAACTTCACTATATAACAGCTTCATGACTACAGCACTTTTCCAGAAGTGACGTCTTTATAGTTACATAGTTTCTAGGGTCAGAAGGGACCTGAGCAGATCATCTAGTCTGACCCCCTGCCATGGCAGGAAAGAGTCCTGCGGTCAAACGACCCCAGCAAGATGTTTCATAGATTTCATAGACATTAGGGCTGGAAGGGACCTCGGGAGATCATCGAGTCCAGCCCCCTGCCCAAAGGGCAGGAAGTCAGCTGGGGTCATAGGATCCCAGCAAGATAAGCATCCAATTTACTCTTGAAGGTGTTCAATGTAGGTGCTTGAACCACCTCCGCTGGCAGACTGTTCCAGACCTTGGGGGCTCGGACAGTAAAGAAATTCTTCCTTATGTCCAGCCTGAAACGGTCTTGCAGGAGTTTGTGACCGTTCGACCTCGTCATCCCTTGGGGCGCTCTGGTGAACAGACATTCCCCCAGATCCTGGTGGTCACCCCTGATAAACTTATAGGTGGCCATGAGATCACCCCTGAGCCTGCGCTTTTCCAGGCTAAAGAGTCCCGTGGCTCTCAGCCTGTCATCGTAAGATCTGTTTTCCTGACCTCTGGTCATGCGCGTGGCTCTCCTCTGGACTCTCTCAAGCTTCTCCACATCCTTTTTGAATTGTGGAGCCCAAAACTGGATGCAGTACTCCAGCTGCAGCCTCACCAAGGCCGAGTACAAGGGGAGAATGACGTCCCGGGATTTGCTCGAGAAGCATCTATGGATGCACGCCAGCATTTTGGTCGCTTTACTAGCCACAGCATCGCATTGGAGGCTCATGTTCATCTTGTGGTCAATGATGACCCCCAAGTCTTTTTCTTCTGTAGTGCTAACCAACGTAGCACTGCCGAGCCTATAAGGGTGCTGCAGGTTTTTCCTCCCAAGGTGGAGAACCTTGCATTTTTCGGTGTTAAACACCATCAGGTTCTCGTCTGCCCATTTGCTGAGCTTGTCCAGGTCAGCCTGGATCACCCGCCTATCTTCTGGCGTGGATGCTTTGCCCCAAAGTTTGGTGTCATCGGCGAACTTGGCCAGTCCACTCCTGACTCCAATGTCCACATCGTTAATGAAGATGTTGAACAGTATGGGTCCCAGGACAGAGCCTTGAGGGACCCCACTGGTCACAGGGCACCGTGATGAGTGACTGCCATCAATCACAACCCTCTGGGTCCGACCACGAAGCCGATTTCCCAGCCAGCGGATCGTGGTGGAGCCAAGGCCACAACTGGGCAGTTTGGCCAAGAGGTGATCATGGGATACCAGATCAAAAGCTTTTCTCAAGTCAAGATATATGACATCAACCTCTTCTCCCTTGTCCAAGTGATAGGTCACCTGGTCAGAGAAGGAAATGAGATTGGTCAAACAAGACCTACCCGCAACAAACCCGTGCTGGCTGTCCCTTAGAATGTTAGCCTGGGCCAGTCCCCCAAGGATGGCCTCCTTAATAAACTTTTCTAAGATCTTCCCCAGGATAGAAGCCAGGCTAATGGGCCTGTAGTTAGCCGGATCCACTCTCCTCCCCTTCTTGAAGATCGGCACCACATTGGCCTTCTTCCAGTCTTCGGGCACTACACCAGAGCGCCAGAAGTTTTCAAAGATCCGTGCCAGGGGCTGGGCTATGACGCTCGCCAGCTCCTTGAGTACCCTGGGGTGCAGGTTGTCAGGGCCCGCTGACTTGAAGGTATCCAGCTTCTCAAGGTGTTCCTTCACGAGGTCAGCATTGATGGAGGGTAGGGGATCCTCCTCACCCAGATTTCCCTGTCCCATAGCAGGCATGGGCATCCCATGTGACTGATGAAAGACTGACGCAAAGTACCTATTTAATAGGTTGGCTTTTTCCTGGGTGTCAGCTGCCCCATCTGGTTAAGCAGGGGTCCAACATGGCCCTTGCTTTTCCTCCAGCTCCCCACATATCTGAAAAAGGACTTTTTGTTGTCCCTGATGCCTGAAGCTAGTTGGAGTTCAGTTGCAGCCTTGGCTTTCCTGGTTTGGTCCCTGCAGGACCGGACCAGCGCGGAGTAATCCTCCTTGGAGGTGAATCCCGTCCTCCATCCTTTGTAGGCTTTCCTTTTTAGCCACAGGAGGTCCGCTAGGTCTCTGGAGAGCCAGGGGGGCTGCTGTGCCTTCTTGCTGCCTTTCCTCCATGTTGGAATAGAGTTAGCTTGTGCACTGAGGATCGCTTCCTTGAGAAGCAACCACTCTTCTTGAACTCCCAACTCCCTGGGGTCATGGTCCCTGAGGGCCTGACCGACAAGCCTCTTGAGCTTGTCAAAGTCGGCTTTTCTAAAGTCAAGGACTTCTGTGTTGCTGACTGACTTGCCAGCTTTACGGCGGATGGTGAAGGTGATCAGCTCGTGGTCGCTGTCACTCAACTTCCCATCAATCACTAGGTTGCCGATTAGGTCGTCCCCCGTAGCCAGTACCAGGTCAAGCAGCGCTTTGCCTCTCGTTGGCCCATAGACTTCTTGAGTCAGGTAGAGGTCATCCACGCATGAGAGAAAGCTTTGCGCCCACTCAGATTTAGCTGAGTGATCTTCCCACGCGATGTCCGGGTAATTGAAGTCACCCATGACAACCAAGGTCCTGGAGCAAGCGGGCTCAGTCAGTTCCCGGGCGAACTCCTGGTCAAGCTCGGGACTTTGAGTGGGAGGTCTGTAGTAGACTCCCACTGTTGTGTCCCCTGTGCCGAATTCCCCACGAATTTTTACCCAGAGGGTCTCTAGCTGTCCATGCCGGTCGCCAACATCAGCTTGCAGGGATATGTAGCTTTCCTTCACATAGAGAGCTACACCCCCGCCCCTTTTGTCAACACGATCCCTCCTGTATAGGGTATAGCCCTCTATCCCGTGGTCCAGTCATGGGTGGAGTCCCACCAGGTCTCCGTTATCCCAATGACATCATATTTCTTTGCACTGAGCAGGAGGACGAGCTCGTCCTGCTTGTTGCCCAGGCTCCTGGCATTAGTGTATAGGCAGGCAAGTGTGCCCTTGGGGGCTCTTGCCTTGCCCACAGATTGTGCCAGGGCTAGGGCAGGGGTGGGCTCCCTTAAGTGCCCCCTTAAGTGCCTTGGCCCGCTGGCTTTGCAAGGGCCATTCAGCGCGCCAGCAGGGGCAGTAGTCCCCCCATCCTCCAGCGGGCTTAGTTTAAAGCCCAGTGGAGCAGGTCAGCCAGCCTGGCTGAGTAGAGCCTCCTCCCCAGGGGAGAGAGGTGGAGGCCATCTCTTCCCAGCAGCTCGCTGCCTCTCTCTCCAAAGAGCGGGCTGTGGTCATGGAAGCCAAAGCCTTCCCAAGAACACCAGCGCCGCAGTCTTTGGTTCACCGCGTGGATCCTCCTCTCCCTCCTCAGCCCATAGCCCGAGACTGGGAGGATCGACGAAAACACCACCTGAGCTCCCAGACCCCTAAGCCCCGCTCCCAACTCCCTGTAGCGCCTCATGACCTGGTTGGGGGTGCTCCGAGCCGTGTCATTGGTGCCCACATGAATAAGGAGCATGGGGTAGTGGTCTGTGGGCCGGAGGAGCTCTGGGATCCTCTCCGCAATGTCACGGATGCGGGCCCCCGGGAAGCAGCAGACTTCCCGGGCTAAGGGGTCAGGGCGGCAGATTGCCCCCTCAGTGCCCCGCAGGATGGAGTCTCCCACAACAAACACCTTACACTTTGTCTTGGGGAGAGTGGGGCCAGTAGCTGCGGTCGAGCCTGGGTTGCCTGCGGGAGCTGGCAACTGTGTGGGCTCTGCTGGGGCTGCAAGAGGTGCGAACCTGTTGCTAAGCTCCGGCGGGGCAGGGGCCTTGGTGCAGCGGGCCTTGGGGCCCTTGACCACCTTGGTCCATGCCCCTGAGTGGGCAGAGCGGGAGGTCCCAGAGTCCTCCTTAGTCGCGGAGGGAGACAGAGCTCTCCCCTGCGGCTCCCGGGGGAGAAGGGCCTGGCAGTAGGAGTCTATCTCCTGCTCACAGTCCCTGATGGCACGCAGTCTCTGGACTGTGGCCTGGAGCTCCTCCAGCTGGCGCGCCAGAGACCCCAGTAGGGAGCAAACCCCGCAAGGGGAGGTGGCCATGCTCCCGGGCCCCAGAGCCTGAAAAAGGGACAGGCAGCCCCCGCAGCCAAGAGCCAGGGGCGCCGTCTGCGTGGAGCCCGGAACCATGGGCTCTGTCTGGGTGGCCGTCACTGAGGTGCCCAGTGGAGGGGCCGCAGAGCCCCTCATCTAACCTCCTCTTAAACCTCCTCTTAAACACCCCCAGGGTAGAAGCCTGCAGCACTTCTCTTGGAAGTTGGTTCCAGACCCTAGCTGCCCTGACCGTGAAGTAGCGCCTCCTGATATCTAACCTAAACCTACCCTCTACCAGCTTGTGACCATTATTCCTGGTCACTCCTGGCGGTGCTCGGGGAAACAGTGACTCCCTCAATGCCTGCTGCTCCCGACTAGTTTATAACAGGCCACAAGATCCCCCCTCAGCCTTCTGTTTTGGAGGCCGAACAGGTTCAGGTCCCGTAGCCTCTCCTCATAGGGCCTGCCCTGTTGTCCCCTGATCATACAAGTGGCCCTCTGGACCCCCTCTCCATGCTGTCGACATCCCTCTTGAAGTGTGGCGCCCAGAACTGGACGCAATACTCCACCTGCAGCCTGACCAGTGCCGCATAGAGGGGGAGGATCACCTTTTTGGACCTGCTCAAGATGCATCTGTGGATGCATGCCAAGGTGCGGTTGGCCTTCCTAACTGCCTCCCCACACTGCTGGCCCATGTTCATCTTGGAGTCAATGATGACCCCCAGATCCTTTTCCGCCTCCGTGCTGACAAGAGGGGAGTTCCCTAACCTGTAGGTATGGTGCCAGTTGTTCCTCCCCACGTGCATCACCTTGCACTTGTCTGTGTTGAATCCCATCCTATTCTCATCCGCCCACCCTTGTAACCTGTCTAGGTCTGATTGTAGCCTGTTGCATCATTCCGGTGTGCCCACGTCCCCCCACATCTTAGTGTCATCAGCAAATTTGAACAGAGTACTTTTTACCCCCTCATCCAAATCACTGATGAAGATGTTGAACAGTGCGGGCGAGGACCGAGCCCTGCGGAACCCCGCTGCCCACGTCCTTCATGGTTGAGAAGGACCCATCTACTACCACCCTCTGGGTGCAGCCCTCCAGCCAGTTGGCAACCCATTTGACTGTGTGGGTGTCTACACCACAGCCCCCCAGTTTCTTAATGAGAACGGGGTGAGAGACAGTGTCAAAAGCCTTCCGGAAGTCCAGGAAGATTATATCCACTGGTACCCCTGCATCTAATGATCTGGTGATCTGATCGTAAAAGGCCACCAGGCTGGTCTGACAGGACCTGCCACTGATGAACCCATGTTGGTTGCCCCTAAGCATGCAGTCCCTGCTGGCCCCTCCTGGATGTGTGCCAGCATAATTTTCTCGAACAGCTTGCCTAGGATTGAGTCTTCTATGCCCCTCTCAGTCTACGGGGGTTGCAGCCCACAAATTCAAAGATGTGCCCTAACCAGTGGTGCAAAGGAGTTTTCCACCCCTTTTGTTGAAGTTGTGCCACTTTTTGGAATGGAATGCAAGATTCATGGAGCCAGAAGGAGAAAGCACAAGAAGGATCCCGCGTTTGTTGCTTAGTGGTCAGGACATTCATTGTGGAGGGTTTCTATTCCCAGATTACTTCTTAATATAAATAAGTAAGCAGTCCTTTTACACCAATCACCTAAATAAGGATCGGAGCAGTTAGATACTCAATTATCACAGTTTCCAGGAGCTTGTAATTAACCTATCATCTCTTACAGAGACAGCAAGATTTGCATTCTTTGGAAAATGCTCATGTTTTACCTTTCCTAGGAAGGCCATAGCGTGAGAATTACCAGCATTTGCTGCTTGATTGAAGTATTCAAATGCTCTCTGTAATAAAATACCCATAAGTATGTCAGACAATAAAAGCATACATACACACCACAAATTTCAAAATACCAGTCACCTAATAAACAGCACTGGATGACAATATGCCAGGAAGGAAAAGGAATTAAAATGCATAGAAGAGGTGATATCTTTTATTAGACCACCTAGATATTTGCAAACAAATTATTTTATTTATTTGCAAGCTTTTGGGCATAAATTATTTCTTTTGCCTCTAGGATCAATACGGCTACAACCTAGACACCAGGAAGGAAATGAACTTTTTTCTTCTTCTAGCTCTAGAGTAACTTAAAGAGATTCTACATTAGGTTCCACTGGCAAAGGTATAATACCAAATATTACTTGTGATGGACAGAAAGGATTCCAGGATAAGGATGAACATCTTTATTCATGCCATAAATTAGTGAGAAATAGTGTCATTTATTTCAGTTTACATGTAAGTATGTCATAAGCTTAACTCAGATGCTGAATTCTCTATGTAAATTCAGTCTCCAGCGTCAAATATCTTCCACAGTTCATAATTACCCTCAAGAGTAATTCCCTCAGGCATTTCCCCATATTATTCACCGCACAGAACAAAAAGCCAAACAAAACAAAAATACCAGTCACCCTGCACATAGTACTGAATGACAATGTGCCAGGAAGGAAACACGTTCTTTAGTGTTCCCTGTAAGGCGTGCACGTGTGCAGCCACGCACAATTAAAAATCTTGCCGTGCACAAACTCTCTCACACTGCGCACCCGCCCAGAGAGGAGCTGGGTGCACAGTGCAGTGGAGGCACCGGGGCCAGCACGGGACATTTAGGCAAGTTCCTCACTGCAGGGCAGGCAGCAGCTCGTCCCTTAGATGGGCACGGGAGCTGGCGTGGGAGTGAGGAGGCACGTGGCGTCCAGGGCTGGAGAGCGGAGCAGTTCCCCAAAGTCGGCAGAGCCCATGGAGCACTGCTCACTAGCTACTAATGGAAAAATATTGAGCTCTGCAGCAAGCTGTTAGGGAAACAGAAACCCTTAATCTAAAAGTTCTACACCAGGTACTAGAATTGCTTTTATATTTAAAAAAAAAAAATCTGTATTTAAATTCAGAACAGAAGTGAGTCCAAGCAGAACAGTAAAAACAACACGTGGTATTTTTTCCTCTTATAAACAGAACAAAAATAGTTCTCTTATCATTTGCACTGCAAAACACTGTATTTAAATCAGCATTTATGTTAGACACTGCTTAAAAATAAATCAGACCACTAAATGGAGCAGATAAAAGTTTGGCTGTTGTTTATATTTTTAATCTTGACAAAAATACTTCTTTTCAAAACCACTGTCTGTTCCTCACATCACAGATTCTCTTTGGCACTTTACCCCATTATAGGGGGAGGAGGGGAGAGGGAAGACACTGTGCCATAACAAGGTGGGGGCAATCAGGATGACTGCCCTGGGTGCTGAAACGAAGGGGTGCTAACAGGCACTGCCCAGCCAGTGTGGGCCATGGGATAGAGCCCACTTAGGGGGTTTGGGGAGGGCGGCTCCCACCGCTGCATGCCTGGACAAGCATGGAGGGAACTGCTCCGCTGGCTCCAAAGTGGTGTGCTCACAGACCATTACTCCTTAGAAGGAACACTGATGTTCTTGTCTTCTAGCTCTGAGTAACTTACAGAGTTTCTCCAGATCTATTCAGCAATTAAATCTACATAGAAAGGAGCCCCCCCACCCCACCCAAAACAATTTGCATATAAACTGGTAACCCCCTTGAGCCTGGCATGTCATAAAAATCATAAAAACAATGTCACATTCATTTACGGGCCCCAAATCTAATACTCTTAGATGAGTGTCTACGCAGTTTTTTCAACATTCAACTTCATATGAATAGGAAAGGCTGATTTAAGTAAAGATAACTTTTGTAAGAGTTCAGTGTAGTCAGCTTCATAGTTGCTGGCTCTAACAGGCTTCCTAGTTCTAAGCTCTTGATTAGTAGCTGAGCAATAAGTGGAAACTTTTTATCTCTTTGGCAGTCACAAAGATCTCCATTTTCCATTATATAATTTTTTAAAAGCTGCTTTATTCTCCATGCAGCATAAAGCAATACAGTACACTAAGTCCTTGGCAGTTTCATTTCACACATTTTTCTGTTTTTTTCATCATGAAAACCTGTATTTGTTGTAACACTTGTGTCAACATGAGCCAAATTTTGGTGTTATTACATGCATCTAAAGCAATAAGAATAGCCTCCTATCATGCATGCGAAGGTCAGTCACTGCCTGAGATATGCAATATTGCCTGCTGTACTAAGATTTAGTCTGGCTCTCTGCATTTTAACTTCCTTACTTTTTTCACTATTGTTGTAAAACAGTGGTGCTAAAGCTTTTGGTTCTGCAGGCCAGGTGACTGGTGTAGGGCCAGATCAAACTCTGCATGTGAGGATTGGGCCCTGGGGACTTGCTAAAGTCCAATTCTGGCTCCCCACACCAGGATTAGGCCCTAGGGCCTGGCACTGCCTCATGCCAGGATTGGGCCCTAGGGCCCAGTGTTACCTGCCTGCCTCTGCCTGCTGGGGTCAGGCACCCGATTCAGTGCACAGGGCCTGAGCTTCCCCATAAGTCCAGAAATCTGGCAGCAGGAGAGGGGTGCTACTGCCCCTGCCAACAGGCTTCCAGAACCATGGGGAACCCCATGGGCCCGGTGACACAATGCCATGAGCCGGATTTGGCCTGTAGGATGGGGGTTGAGAACCCCTGTTGTAAAAGAAAAACCATGTCTAATTAGATTGTGCTGATCAAAGCAGCATACACAGCCAGCTAGGATATCATTCAACTGTGATAAGCAGCAAGCAATTTAGATTACACTTTTAATGTTTTTTCTCTCTCCAGCTTATCATTACTCATAAAGGATGCAAAATAGGTACCTGGTGATTCTGCTCTACTCCTCTTCCTCCATGTAAGTGTAACTGCCCAAGGCCAACCTGAACATAAAAACAAAGACTTAAATTACACACTTACATGATAAGCTTAATCCATGTAGAAACAAATCAATTACAGCACGAATAAATGAATCACACCAAGATACAGCATACCAAGCTGTTTATACAGTGAAAGAGAAAACAAAGGAAAATTTTAAGAATGTCTCCTCCCTTAGTCAAAACATAATCTGAGATAAAAAGATGAGTAAAACAAATAAGTTACCTACCACAGGTGTAATGCCCAATATCTAAATTCTTTTATCCATCCTTTTTTTAACCCTAGCCAAACAACTATTTACTTGTTGTGAGCCTATGTGCTTCAAAACATGAACTGGAAGAGCCATTGTATTTTCAATGTATTCTTTGCCAAGACTGCCAAAGCAACCAATTAATGAAATCTGTGATACAAACACCTACTCTATTGGCAACTGGGCAGAAGACATGAAGCTTTGCATATGATGGTCATTAAAATTAAATCATTTCCTAGAAGAGACTACATAAACTAAGAATTAAACAGGTTTCCCATAAATCTACAATAAAAGTTAACTGCAGAACGTCAGGCAACACTAGAGTTACTGCTAGGAACCTCACTTTAATGACCATCATGTATTTAGGCTGTCTCTTCATAAGAAGTTTTGATCACCTCCTATTTACCGTATTTACTCAATTCTAAGAGGAAGTTCCCCTCATTTATCATGGCGGGGAAAGGTCCATCCTCTTAAAACCGAGTATGTGGAGCAGGGTGGAGATGGGAGGGGAGGATGGCTGCTATAGCTTGGGCTCCAGGTAGGGGTATACTGACAAAGATTTTCTTGGCCAACACCGATAAATGATTATTCACCGGGAATATTGGCCGATACCATTCCAATAACTGATTTACAGGAATGCAAATGGGCAGTGTGGAGAGCACTGCTCTGCAGGTAAGTTTGTGGAGGGGAACAGACATAGCAAGGGTGCAGATCGAGGCCCCCATGGTGAGGGAGGGAGTGGGACAGGGGCTGGGGGTGCTGCCCAGACAGGGCAGCAAGTGGGACCCTGGGGCCAGGGCGGAGAGCGGGATGGAGCTGGAGGTGGCACTTAAAAATGGCAGTGGGAGCACTTGAACATAAAGCTTGTCAAATGAGCTTTATTTCAAGCACCACTGCCACCATTTTTAAGTGTGGGGATGCCTCCAACAGGAGAAGAGCAGGGTAAGGGTAGAGGCAGGCTGCCCACTGTGGGTTCAGGGCTCTCCGCCTTGGTGCCCTTGTCCCGGGAGCCACACGCTGACAACAATTCCCCTGCCTGTCCAGCAGCAGGAGGTACAACTCACCACTGCCACTGCTGCGGGATGGGCAGGGGACAGTGTGTGGCTCCTGGGGCAACGGCAGCAGGACGGAAAACCCACCTCCATCACATACACAAATCTGGGAGGGGCACATGCTCCCCATGCCTCTCCCCAGGGGTGTGCACAATGGTGGGAAGCTGCCCCCACCCTCCGCCCCGCACCCCTGGACAAGCCCACAGCTCTGTCCCACTCCCTGGCCCCAGCCCTTGGTCCCAATCACCGTTCTGGCTGAGCAGCACCCCCAGCTCCTTCCCTCCATCATGCCCTTTTCCGTCTGCAGGTTTACTTGCAGGTCCTGCTCTCCATACTGCCTGGCTGCATTCCTGGCTGTGTACATGCATGCATGCATGCAGCATCCAGGGCCCAGGCCAGAAGGCACATTATATTTATTGGTACATTAATTGACTACATTGGCCAAAAAAAGCCGATAACAATAATGTTAAATTTTTCTTTTTATCGGTGCTGATCTGATATGGCACCGATACATTGGTGCACCTCTAGCTCCGGGTCCTACCCAGGGTCTGGGCTATAGTCCCAGCTGCTGCCTGCCAACCCAAACCCCCTGCCCTGCTGCCTCTATTCCCCATTTCCATCCTGCCCCCACACAGACTCTGCTCCCCTGCCTGCCCCTCATCCTTCCCCCTGCCTCTTATTTTTGCTCTGTGTCGGTAGGCTCCACCTATATTTCAGCCTGAGCCATGGAGCATAGCCCCAGCCTGGCCCTGCACAGAGTTGCTGGGCTGACCTGAGGCTGTGCTCAGTGTCTCAGACTAGAATGAGGACAGAGCCCAAAGCAATGGGAGGTTAGGGGGAGCAGAGGCTGGGGGGGTGGAGGTGAAGGGTGAAAGGCACAAGCAGGAGGTAAGCTACTTGACTTCCCCACACCACCTACACCCCCACAGCAGTGGGGAGGATAAATTAAAGATGACCCCCCAGTAATTAGATTCTATACATGGAAAATTGTAACAAAATTGATAAATTTTCCATGTCTAGAACCTAATTATAATAAAGGGTCATCTTCAATTCAGGGCTGGCTTTTATTCAAGCAAATACAGTATATAGTGAAAGTCCCCTGGTTTCTACTTAACTGCATCACTGCCTTCATACATGCTTGCTTTGCTGCTTGACCACAGACCTCTGGTATTGGGTCATGTACATTGTGATAACGAGCCTTCTGATCAAAGATCCCTTTATAGTGGCTAACGCTGCTCCTAAAAGAAGCAGGGAGTGCTCTCAGAAAGTAAAGAGAATAACCATCAGAAAATTGTTTGAAAGAAGAATTTTGTTTCCCATCAAAATAATTAGAAAAAGAAAGCACTCAGAACATTTGTCAAACTGAAATTCACCTTAAAAATTCAACAGCATTATTTAAGTTAGACCCCTACTGGAAAAAATTTAAATTATTTTCCCCATTTAAAACAGTTTTGGTGAACACTGCCAACCGTATATGTAATCATTTTGGCTTGGGTGCAAGAAAAAAATTGAGTCTAGGATTTTCATATCCCTGCAAATTGTGCACATGCTTCAATAGTTTCTGGGAGCTTTTCATCTTACCAGACTGGCCATACCTGTGCTTGTACATCTCCTTTTTCTGCTAGAAACTGGTAATATTGAATCAAATCTTCCTCCAGCATCCCACTGGCCATTCCTGGATTTTCTATTTCGTCGGCCAGCCGAATTCTCTGCACCACCGTGCCTCCAGTCAGAGATATATCACTAGCAACTGGAGAGAAGATGAGAAGAGGAAGAAAAAAAAATATTATTAACACACTAAGAAAAAGCCAAGTAATTTACAGACACATTTTAACTAAGAACTAAATTTCTGGTATACCAATGAAATAATATACTTTAGTATAGCCAATCAGTACCTCCATTATTTTACTTTTCTCGAAGAGTAAGTTTTAAGTATGTGAACATCTTTCAAAATTAAGAGTACTATTAGAATTGGAGGCTGCTATAAAATTAGTCTTCAGAGTCCATATAAGCCACAATAACAATATCATTCTAAATCTTAAAAAACCTGGTACCTTTCCATTAAAATGTAGCAGACATTTTATGTAATTATAGATCTACATCTCAGATAGGGATTTAGCATCTGTCGGTCTCACGAGACACAACTGCACCAAGGCATTAGCCCAACATGCAGAGGAAAGAAACCTCAGGAGGAACCCGGCACCATATTCAGCATTGTTTGATACGAACATCACAGGTAATAAGTGCAGAAGGGAATGCCATTCAAGAACTGGGTTTACAACTACACTCACAGATGTTTAACTGAGATCTGTATCCTAGTTAACAAGAAAAAAAGATACCATGATTAGCTACAAGTCGATAGTGAGTGAGAGCAGATTCACAGCTCTGAAGGACTCCTATCCCAGCCCAGTATCGGTAACCCTGGAAAGATTATATGAAATACAAAGAACCATTAGTTGTTATGAACACACTTACAAGCACATTGGCAATTAAATAGCCAGACATGTTCAGGTCACTTAAAATTTTTCAGAGCAGAAAGTGCTTAAGTTTAGACAAGGTCATAAACAAAACTGAAACCATAGCTTTTTGAAGATGTCTACTAGTTGCTTTTAAATAAAAATGAAGGCCAGATCAGCCAACAATCTTTGAATTTTGATCCTTCCCAGGACAGGGAGGGAACAAACTAATACATTTCATTCAAAGGCCAGAAACGTATCCTATTCTATTTGCTGTCTCTACTTGAATCAAAATCCTGTTTTCATCAACAGCTTTACAGTTCTTTGGTTCCCACTATTTTCTACAACCATTAAACTTAAAAACTCGATTATGTACGATGAAGCCAAAAGATACTCCACTTAAGTAAAGAGCAATGCACAAGAACAAAAACAGTGATATCCAAGTATTTTCAAGCCTTAAGTGTTAGCTTTTACCTTCTATGGAAAGGTTATATAAAAAAATAAAGAAGTGGCTGAGTAATAAGCAATACCGAATGCATATACTCCATTATTCAGATGCAGTGCATTTAAAGGACAGTAAAGGCATTCATTATGTTGATATCCAATATATTAGATTAAAAACAAGAAGTACACTTCTCTTTTGCCAGCTTCACTTTTGTAACTATGAAATTTTACTTACTAAAATCATGTGTGCTATCAGATTTCCTCCGAGAGCTCCAAAAGTGTAGTAAACAAGGGCCTGAAATAAGAACATAAGATATTTGGCCACATACATCCGAGAGTAAATGGAAATATAAATTAAAAAAAAAAAAAAAAAAAAAATCAGTTACCTTAGCTTGACTGGAATTGACACCTAGACCAGATGCATAAAGAAATCCAAGAGCCTGAAATTAAAACTACAAGTCAGTACTTATTTTGGAAGTTTCAAGATTATTAGGAATGATTACAAAAGGTAAAAATACAGAAATAGATACTTTTAGTTATGATGCTGAAGGACTTTTCTATCTAATTATTAATATCAAACTGGAAAGTGGGGACCTGAGTGAAGTTTGATCTAGTGGTTCCTAGTTCGGTTTCTGGTTGTCAGAACACTATATCAAAAGCATTCTAAAGATTCTCAGAAGATAACAAACATTTTTATTCCGAGTTATGAATTAACAAAGCTGGACACTAGCTGGGCTTCTTCTTGCCACAATCAATAAGAAGGAACTAAGCACAATCTACTGCTGTCCTACCCTTTATGTTTGTATAACAGAGACAAGGAAAGGTATATCCAGGATACATACACAGCACCCACAGATGAAGCTAGTCAAGAGAACCCTTGTGTTTTGCATCCGTGAGATGCATGCCTGCTTATAGTGGATTCTACATAAACACCCATTCAGTGAAGAATTCAGGAGAACCAATAACTAAAATCTGCTGAATATCTTTGGAAAAGTCACTTAACTTCTGTTCCTCAACTACCCAAGTCTGTAAAATAAAGGGGTGTTTTTCAAAGACTATTAAAGAGCTTGTTTGAACAGCACCACCCTCCAAAATTTTGGAAATGCTGAACTTACTTCCTACTGGTTCCAAACAAAACACTGATGGCTCTTCAAGCATATCTGTCAGAATTTGGGGCAGGGAGCATAATATGAGAGCACATTCCTTGGGGCTAAAGGAGCAGTTTCATTGTTTGCTCTGCTTATTTTTTAAACAGTTAGTTTGTTGTTGGGTAATAGGCAGAGAAGGTTCTTTGGGTGAATCTGATATCTTTTATTAGACCAACTTAAATAGTTGGATTTTTTTTTTTTTTTAAGCAAGCTTTCAGGTTTAAAAACCCTTCGTCAGGCTGAGGAAGTCTCTGCAGTTGGTGCACTTTGCACTGATAAATCTAAAGTTGGAGTTCCAAGGGCTGTTTGTCTGAACTATTTTTATTCTTAAGATTTACATAAGTATTGATCTGGCTCAGCCACCTGTGACAGCTGGGTGGCCCAAGTCACAAGGTACAAAAGATACAGTTTCACATACAAAGACGTTACACTGTTTGTGCCTTCAGATTAGGATAGACACGTTAATAAATATGAAAAACATCCACCTCATGAGGTTAATAAGTGCATATTTTATTTATAAATGTAAATACTTTCCACTGATTTCTATTACACTAAGCAGTGTTTGTACAGTATACTGTTTTTGGCAAACTCCTTAAAAGACTTAACTTGCTCCAGCTTTCTTTTAGTTACAACTGGAGTGTATGAGAAGGAAAGGAAGTAGCAGAAGTGGGAGGAAGGCAAATGAAATTAATGGAGAACAGGGAAAAATATCCAGCAAAAATCTGAAGTGCCAAAATTAGGTCTTCCTCTAGAATTGGGAATGTGTGCCTTAAATAAGTGTATCTTCAAATACAACATGTTGCTATTCTGAAATCTTCCCCCTTCAAAACGAAAGGTCAACAAATTTTTATTTATATCATGATGTGTGTGACTAAACCAGCAATTCTGTTCCACCCAACAGCTGCCAAGAGTCTCACTGGAATCTAAATAACCTTGAAAAAGGCATAAATATCAGCTATTAGTTATATTTATGTAAATCCCTCAGCCAAACAGAGCGTCAATGACCTCAGAAATTCAAAACAATCCAGCTGACATTTTTCAATTGTAGCAGGGTATAAGTCATAAAATTACAGACACACTGCTAAGTCAAGTGACGGGTAAAATGAAGCGATGAAAACAAGGCTGTAAGAATTGGTGTTAATATTTGGTTTAAAAAATCCTTCTAGGTGGAATTTAGTAAAAAGACCAGTTTTGGAGCTCAGATATTTGTTTAGAACAAAGAGCTGCTGACCTGACAGTCTTTTTTTTTTCTTTCCAAAGAACAAGTACTGCCCATGAAAGAGTAGGGTAAATTTTGCAGCTGATGCTTCTTGTCCTACTCTGATAGTGAAGAAGAGGAGCCTTCACAGCTTGTTCAGGTCCCCATCCTCTGCAAAAGCTGAAGGCATACATACCATTTGCCCTTTAGGAGACCCCTCCTCTGTCAGCTTCTCAAATAGTTCTTTAGCTGACTGGATGTTTTGCTTCAGGTAATCCCCAAACAGTAATGCATAAGACACTTTCTCCATAGCCTTGGTATGGTTCATGTCAGCTGCTTTCAGAAGATATTGATATGCTCTTTAAAAAAAGTAGAGCGAGAGACAGAGAGAGAGAGAGAGAGAGAGAGAGAGAGAAAAAGAGAGAGAGAGAGAGAGAGAGAAAATACAGGTTTAGTCACTTTTGAACAAACAAAATAGGCTTTTTTTCAAAACTAAGATACAGATAAAATCTTTCATTCCCTCACTTTGTCTTACATATATCTAATTAGCATACTTGCTTTGCAAATACTATAATGTCATTCAAAAACTCAAGATTAAAGAATAAATGTTTTCGCTCCATCTGAGCCTTCAAGAGGCCGAGAAGCGATTACTACTACCAGTTAGAAATATATACAAGTTTTTTCAGTACTCAATGCACATTATTCATTAAATTTTGTAAGAGTTCCCAGTCAGACAGTATAGTTCTTCTGTGATGGTAATGCAAGATCTACTTGGTACAAGTTTTTGTGACAGAACTCTTGCCCAGTATCACCGGTGCTCATCCATTTAAACGAAAGAGAAAATCAGGCAGCAACCAGAGAACCTCTGTTCAATTTAAATTAAAAACAAATGCCAAGAAATACTGGGGCAAAAGAATGAATACTATTTAATGCTGTTGTAACAAAGTGGTCATCTTAATCCTAAAAAAATCTGTTTGAAAAGGCCTTTCTGCAAAGTTTGATGAGTTACAAACTTCATCCTGAATATCAAGAGTAGCTTCACCAAGACCCTAAAAGGTACTAATACATAATAATCATTAAAGCTGTTAAACAACACTTCAGTATGTGTAAAGTACTGAACCCTCATGAACAGTCTTGCTTGTTCTTTTTTTCCTCATTTATTTTTCTCTACAACTCTTTCCTGTTCTTTGAACTTCTTCCTTTTCTTCCCTTTAAAAATCTTGAAGCTTGCAGAAGTTTCTCCTTCCCTTGTAGCTTCTGGGTATTTCAAATCTAAAAAGTACCTTGTTGTAACAGTGGCAATTACAATGAAGACTAGTCAGTAGTTTGCATTTATATATATATATATATATATATATATATACACACACACACACACACTATATATATATATACTAGTATCATGATGACCAGGGAACATGAGACAATTGGCACAGAGGTAGGGCAGGTCAGGCTGATCTTTTACTCTTAGAAAGCCAAGCAAGAACCTGAGTGTAAAGAAAAAAAAGGTTTGAGGATGGATTTATATCCACCAAACATGCAGTGAGCATCTTGGGTTTCAGTGAATCTGGAATCAAGCTTTGACCATTCAAGTCAGGGAAGCTATTACATGCTGCAAGGGACTTTCGGAGCTTGAGAAGTAAGGACATTGTGGTGAAAGAACTGCACTTGTTAGCATTAATCCAGTGTTTTGATACATAGCGAGTATGACTACAACTCTGCATAGATATCATGAAGCAGAAGGTTTTGTGGACCCTCTAGAGCAGTGTCCTCAACCAGGGTGCTGCGACACTCTGAGATGCTTTGAGAACCTTTAAAGAGTGCCGCACCATGTTAGCACAGTTAGATGTGCAAATATGATTTACAAGATAAATCCACAGTTTTCAAATATGAATCCATAGTGGTAAAAACATTCTGCCCGATTGTGGTCTTTCTGAGTTCTCTGCAACAGAATAATTGTTCTATTACTTTTTGTAGTCACAAAATGAGCAAAAGCTAAGAGCTGGCATTTTCTGAGGGATGCCTCGAGTCTAAAAAGGTTGAGAACCACTGCTCTAAGAGGAACAGAGTCATGAGTTGCTACTCCTACCAGTGTTCTGCATTTACTATTTATCTTTAATGTTATAACCAATTTGTATTAAATTAAGTCTGGTATGATTTCTATCATGATGAAAGTCTGTAACCCCTCATTAAGCTGGCATCTAGCAACACCAAGCTAGGTCACATATTTCTCTTATGAAAAAGCTAAATTAATCTTGAGGAACAGACTCACTCTTTCTTCTGTGCCTTTTTACTGCTCTCATTAAGAATTTTCATCCCAGTCTGGTAAACAACTTCTGCTTCCTGCATTTGTCTTCTCTTATTAGACTGCTCTTCGGCTGGAAAGAAAAACAGCAATCAGTGGTGAGATGAAGATATTTTATTACATTTCCATTTCTGCAGTCCCCAACAGGTGACACTTTACTTGACCACAAGATGTTGCTACTTGCAGGGCAAGATAAAGCAAAGACAGTGATAGTAAAATGGGAAAAAGAGTGTAAATCAGCATTTGCATTGTTATAATTGACTGTAGTATGTTTCTTCCAACTCCCCCGCCACCTGTCTCATTTATTTTACTACCTTGATGTACCTGTCACCATTCAACAGAAGGTAAAAAAGGAAGAGAAGGACCCTCAGACAGACACATTCTGGCTTCTTTCATACGCAGAGAACACTGCGGTTACATTCCTATACCAAGCCACTGGCATTAGTGGGAAGCATAAAATGAGATCCTTCTGTGATTCTGAAGTTGTATCCCCTTTAAGACTGCTTCCAGTCACCATAGACAGAGAAACGGAAGTTATGTGGTGGCTCTCATAGCAAGGTTTTCCATAGAGAAGTGGGGGAGTAGGTGTTCATGCCAGGGGGGGCAGCTCTCCTGTCCCTATTACTTTTACTGTGGGAACCTTCTGTTTATGCTGATACTTGTTTGTCTGTATGCTGTCTGGCAGTGGCATCCTGGCTTTACGATTTGGGCTCTCAGACACTAAAGTAATATATGATGAAACCACTAACTTTAGTTGATATTCTTTAGATGAATGAGAAGAACAAAAATGTATCTGGCTACTTACTTTCACAGAAGCCCCATTTCTGATCTCTCTTGTAGTCAAAGGTTGTTGCACACCAAAGCCTGCCATCTTCTCTCCCATCTGCAGTACATTCTGCATACTCCTTCTCTAGGAACAGGAAGGGGAAGTGGCAGGGCTCACCATCGGCAGTGCCTCCAATGGCTGTCAAAACTGTAAAGATAGCCAGGGATGAGAACTCACATGGACTTCTGCAACCTGCCAGTCCCTACATGTGCAGGGATGTCACAAACATTTTTCACACTTGTGAGTTTTTCTAAGAAATCTATTCACTTGTTTCATTACTGTCAAACAAGGCTTGAAAAAAGAACCCTTTTAATGCAAGTGGTAGCTTAATAGCATCATTGCCAGCAACTCAGAAGTTAAAACTAAAGACTAACAATTCTGAAAACATTCTGTTTCAAGAGCAAGGTCCCCTTATTTCACCTTGTATCTAAGACAGGGCTGTCCAACTTCTAAGCCCAGCAGAGGCTGCAGGCCACGTGGGCTGCACCAGGAGCACTGCACAGACACTTCCTCTCATCCAGCCAACACAGCTGTGATCCCCACCACATCCTCCCCAACCAGACCTACTCACCCTCAGTTCCTTGCTCTACTGCACTGCCCCACCCCTTTGGGCAAAAGCAGGAAGCGGCAGCCAGAAGTGGGAGGGGGAACCTTGCAGCTGGAGCTGGGAGGGTGGGGAAGAGCCAGGTGAGAACTTAGGAGGCATACATTAATCCCCTGTGAGCTGCACGCAGCCCAACAGCTGGACAGCCCTGTTCTAAGATGCTTCATTGTGAAAATGTAATACAATCCCCACCAAAACTTCCCATCAAAACAAATACACCCATGTTACATATCTCTCTCCCTCTAAAGAACTGCTAAGAGAGCAAACATCACAAGACAGTTATCAGTCACCTTTCAGTTATGTTATTATGAAACATGTTCAAATACTAGTGCAATATACAGTATAAGAACCTATAGAGAACAGACAGTTTTGTTAGGTATCTTAGATAATAAAGCTAGAAACTGTAAGTCAAAGTTGTTTTCCCCCTGTTTACTGTTTGTTCATATTAAGCATTTCAGATTGATTAGATTCATATACAATCTGGACAGTCTACTTGTATACATAGTACTGAAGTGCTGGAGTTGCTGGCATCATAGGGAAATAACTGCACCTAAACGGCACCTCATTTTTATGGGATTAAAACAAAATTATTAGTTTTCATAAAAACCTTTTCACTTTAGTAGTGTTGCAACTATCACAGCTGTATTTCAAGTCTCATAGTGTGTTTTTCTTAAAGTCCCAGCTTCTGGATTCATGTGACTGAGAATCTCAACCTATTTAAAAGTAAAAAAGTTTCTTGCCCTTATGTTTAGTGAGAAAGCTTGAAAGTGTGATCCCAAAAGGTTAAAAACCCGGAGCACTTTTAAAACATCTCCAATTTTACGAGCTACACCTGATTTTTTTAAATACTATGGCAAACAAGCCCCATGTTTTTAGGGTAAGGAAGACAACTGGTTAATAGATAAGGTTGTATTTCTAAAATTACTGCAATTAATAGATTTAGATAACCCAGTAAGTCCCCCTCATTGGGAAAATCACCGAGTATGAACAAGGTAGTTGCTTGCCAAAAACCACACTGACTGGCGGCAGAATGGCTTTCAGAAGTTAACACATACACACAATTGGCCAGCCTGCTTCATCAGCTATGGAACAAGTTGTATGAGGCTTAACAGTCATGCACATCACAATCATGCATGACTTAAGCCACAGTCAATACACAGAATTGAACTGATTAGCTGCATGATTCTCTAACCAAGTATCTAACAAAAAAATGATAGGATACTCTGACAACCACAAGCAAAGCCCAGTAACCCTAGACATGACCCGCCTTGAGAAGCTGAGATTTTATCTAAGTGGCAACAATTGTTTTGGAAGGGTCAAACTTTTTTTTTCTTCCCATATTCAGGTGAAGGTTAAGTAAATTTTTGGTTTGGCCCATCTTTAAACATATACACTGAAAATATATACATGACCACACACCAACTGCAGATGCTTCCTCGGCCTAATGAAGGGTATTTAAATCTGAAAGCTTGCTAAGAAGATTTTTTCCAATTACAGTAAAATCTCCGGGAACTGACACCTTACAAGCCGGCATTCTCGGTTAACCAGCATGCCCACTTGTAAGGTAAAGTGAAACTGGAAATGCCCACTGTGGCACTTCCGGTTTCTTTGAGCCTCCACGACCCAGGGGCATAACAGGCTGTGTGGGGCTGCGCAGGGCCCACCTCCCTGTCCCACGGGGCCCGCAGGAGGCACGGCGATGCCCTGGACACAGCGGGAGAAGCAGCAGCCTGAATAGGCAAGGACACCTGTTCGGACCGCTCAATTAACTGGCATTATTGTGTTATCCGGCATCCCCCATTCCCGGGGGATGCTGGATAACAGAGCTTTTACTGTATTTGAGTTGGTCTAATAAAAGGTATCACATTTACCCAAAGAATCTTGTCTGCCTTTGTATTCTGCATATTCATAAGAACAATTATTCCCAAGGGCAGTTTAACATATTATGATGTTGAAGTCAGAAGGGTCTTTTGTTGATACGGCACAGTAGTAAGAAAGTGGAAAGAAACTTAGGTTAGGGTGGAGGGGTAAAACTGAAACTAACCCCTCTCTCAAAAGTTGCATAAATAGACAAAAAAAATTTCATATAAAAACTTTTATGTCAATAAGCGTTTCCTAGAGGTGCACCGATACATCAGTCCGATATCAGACTGGTGCCAATATAAAAAACATTTTTTGTATTGGAAATTGGCCCAATGCAGGCAATAATTTGTCCGATAAATACCTGTGCATATGTGCAGCCACAGCACAACACGTAGGCAGTGAGGAGCAGAGCCGGCAGCACAGAGAGCTGCCTGCAGCTGCTTAGAGTTTGGTGTGGTGGAAGGGGAAGGGGAGGGGGAAGGGACATGGGGGAGCAGATCAAGGCCCCCCGTGGTGAGGGAGGGTGTGGGTTTGGGGCTCCCCTGACAGGCACAGGACAGAGGCGCAGCTCATCAGGGGAATCGGGGTGGGGGGCTCCCAGCCCCATTCCCTCCTTCACCACAGAGGCCTTGATCTGTTCCTCCCCACACCCCTTCCCTGCACTTCCAGCTGGTACATCTAGTTTGATGGATGCAGCTCTTTACGCTGAAGAGCTGCGTATCAGAAATCAGATCGGTATCAGTTGATATGCCTCCTTAAAAATCAGCTATCGGTATTGGTCCCAAAAATCTCAATCAGTGCTCCCCTAGCATTTCCCCCTCCACTAATCCTCAGTTCACCTTTAAGCCTACCAGCTTTTCACAGGCTAAAACCAAAAAGTTGAACAACTATAGGATTTGCCATGCGAGAGCAGACTACTGGGCTCATCAAGCCTGACACTTGACTTCTACCAGTGGGCAACACTGGGCACTTCAGAGGAGTACGAACAAAACATACCTGGCCAATTGTGAAAACTGACATATGGTAGGATTCATTTATAATTACCGCTCTCTCATCTTGCATTATCTACTGTATTAATGGTTAATCAATGGCGTTCAACTATCTTGATCTATTTGTAGCGCGTAAACACTACAGTGTTTGAAACATGCACTAGACATGTCATTCCCTTAACTTGTATACTGTGGAATTCAACATCCCTTTAACATCTTTTTTTAATACAAAAATATTAAATAGGGTACAACTGCCTAGACATCTGTTATAATAGCCACTTGGAAAGTAGTCAAGTGAGGTGGGAATTGTCAGCCACGTACACCGCGCCCACAAAGTTAGTTTTTCAGCAAGATTTGTAGATAGGAGACATAGAAACAGATCTAAAAGGGACCTATACACTGGGTCCTCAAGTCCAGTCCCCTGTGATCACAGACAAACATGGAATAAATATTTATCCAAGAGAGCCACAAGAACATCCACGGTAACCCTTCACGCACACTATAGGCATAAAGCACCTCATAACACAATCTGTGGGCAAGGCAAGAGCCCCCAAGGGCACACTTGCCTGCCTGTACACTAATGCCAGGAGCCTGGGCAACAAGCAGGACGAGCTCATCCTCCTGCTCAGTGCAAAGAAATATGATGTCATTGGGATAACGGAGACCTGGTGGGACTCCACCCATGACTGGACCACAGGTATAGAGGGCTATACCCTGTACAGGAGGGATCGTGTTGACAAAAGGGGCGGGGGTGTAGCTCTCTATGTGAAGGAAAGCTACATGTCCCTGCAAGCTGATGTTGGCGACCGGCATGGACAGCTAGAGACCCTCTGGGTAAAAATTCGTGGGGAATTCGGCACAGGGGATACAACGGTGGGAGTCTACTACAGACCTGCCACTCAAAGTCCCGAGCTTGACCAGGAGTTCGCCTGGGAACTGACTGAGGCCGCTTGCTCCAGGACCTTGGTTGTCATGGGTGACTTCAATTACCGGGACATCTCGTGGGAAGATCACTCAGCTAAATCCGAGAGGTCGCAAAGCTTTCTCTCATGCGTGGATGACCTCTACCTGAAAGTAGAAGTCTATGGGCCAACAAGAGGGAAAGCGCTGCTTGACCTGGTACTGGCTACGGGGGACGACCTAATCGGCGACCTAGTGATTGATGGGAAGTTGGGTGACAGCGACCACAAGCTGATCACCTTCACCATCCGCCGTAAAGCTGGCAAATCAGTCAGCAACACAGAAGTCCTTGACTTCAGAAAAGCCGACTTTGACAAGCTCAAGAGGCTAGTCGGTCAGGCCCTCAGGGACCATGACCCCAGGGAGATGGGAGTTCAAGAAGAGTGGTTGCTTCTCAAGGAAGCGATCCTCAGTGCACAAGCTAAATCTATTCCAACATGGAGGAAAGGCAGCAAGAAGGCACAGCAGCCCCCCTGGCTCTCCAGAGACCTAGCGGACCTCCTGTGGCTAAAAAAGAAAGCCTACAAAGGATGGAGGACGGGATTCACCTCCAAGGAGGATTACTCTGCTCTGGTCCGGTCCTGCAGGGACCAAACCAGGAAAGCCAAGGCTGCAACTGAACTCCAACTAGCTTCAGGCATCAAGGACAACAAAAAGTCCTTTTTCAGATATGTGGGGAGCTGGAGGAAAAGCAAGGGCAATGTTGGACCCCTGCTAAACCAGATGGGGCAACTGACGCCCAGGAAAAAGCCAACCTGTTAAATAGGTACTTTGCGTCAGTCTTTCATCAGTCACACGGGATGCCCATGCCTGCTATGGGACAGGGAAATCTGGGTGAGGGGAATCCCCTACCCTCCGTCAATGCTGACCTCGTGAAGGAACACCTTGAGAAGCTGGATACCTTCAAGTCAGCTGGCCCTGACAACCTGCACCCCAGGGTACTCAAGGAGCTGGCGAGCGTCATAGCCCAGCCCCTGGCACAGATCTTTGAAACCTCCTGGTGCTCTGGTGTAGTGCCCGAAGACTGGAAGAAGGCCAATGTGGTGCCCATCTTCAAGAAGGGGAGGAGAGTGGATCCGACTAACTACAGGCCCATTAGCCTGACTTCTATCCTGGGGAAGATCTTAGAAAAGTTTATTAAGGAGGCCATCCTTGAGGGACTGGCCCAGGCTAACATTCTAAGGGACAGCCAGCACGGGTTTGTTGCGGGTAGGTCTTGTTTGACCAATCTCATTTCCTTCTCTGACCAGGTGACCTATCACCTGGACGAGGGAGAAGAGATTGATGTCATATATCTTGACTTCAAAAAAGCTTTTGATCTGGTATCCCATAATCACCTCTTGGCTAAACTGCCCAGTTGTGGCCTTGGCTCCACCACGATCCGCTGGCTGGGAAATTGGCTCTGTGGTCGGACCCAGACGGTTGTGATTGATGGCAGTCACTCATCGTGGTGCCCTGTGACCAGTGGGGTCCCTCAAGGCTCTGTCCTGGGACCCATACTGTTCAACATCTTCATTAACGATGTGGACATTGGAGTCAGGAGTGGACTGGCCAAGTTCGCCAATGACACCAAACTTTGGGGCAAAGCATCCACGCCAGAAGATAGGCGGGTGATCCAGGCTGACCTGGACAAGCTCAGCAAATGGGCGGACGAGAACCTCATGGTGTTTAACACCGAAAAATGCAAGGTTCTCCACCTTGGGAGGAAAAACCTGCAGCACCCTTATAGGCTCGGCAGTGCTACGTTGGTTAGCACTACAGAAGAAAAAGACTTGGGGGTCATCATTGACCACAAGATGAACATGAGCCTCCAATGCGATGCTGCGGCTAGTAAAGCGACCAAAATGCTGGCGTGCATCCATAGATGCTTCTCGAGCAAATCCCGGGACGTCATTCTCCCCTTGTACTCGGCCTTGGTGAGGCCGCAGCTGGAGTACTGCGTCCAGTTTTGGGCTCCACAATTCAAAAAGGATGTGGAGAAGCTTGAGAGAGTCCAGAGGAGAGCCACGCGCATGACCAGAGGTCAGGAAAACAGATCTTACGATGACAGGCTGAGAGCCACGGGACTCTTTAGCCTGGAAAAGCGCAGGCTCAGGGATGATCTGATGGCCACCTATAAGTTTATCAGGGGTGACCACCAGGATCTGGGGGAACGTCTGTTCACCAGAGCGCCCCAAGGGATGACGAGGTCGAATGGTCACAAACTCCTGCAAGACCGTTTCAGGCTGGACATAAGGAAGAATTTCTTTACTGTCCGAGCCCCCAAGGTCTGGAACAGTCTGCCAGCGGAGGTGGTTCAAGCACCTACACTGAACACCTTCAAGAGTAAATTGGATGCTTATCTTGCTGGGATCCTATGACCCCAGCTGACTTCCTGCTCTTTGGGCAGGGGGCTGGACTCGATGATCTCCCGAGGTCCCTTCCAGCCCTAATGTCTATGAAATCTATGAAATAACACACAGTCTTTGGTAAACACAAGGCACCTAGCACTTCCAAACCTACAGTATGCTACAGGAAAATAATGGGAGTCATGAGGGCACAAATGCCTTGAGCTGGGCCTAGGAAGTGGATTGTTAACGTACAGAGAAATGGGAAAACAGCCCCACAAGGCCATGCTAGTCTGTACTGGTGGAAATGTCTTACTGACTCCAAATCAAGTGACTGATTTGACACTGTGCTTGTGAGCAAGACCTCCCAGGCAGGTATTTCAAGATTTTCCAGTGCTACTAGCACTGCAGCTTCTCTCTCACCTTTTGCCTTCAGGAGAGGGCCAAACACACCACACTGGGAACCCAGTAATGTATTTAGGAAACGTTTTCTTGGGCTCTACAAGCAACCAGGAGTCCTGAAGTACTGCATGAATACAACAAGATGCAAGTGTAACAAGGTTTGCAAGCAGATTAAAAACTCAAAGGAGGAAGATGAACAAATAAGGGAAGAACTTTTTTCGATTTAGGTCACTACTACCAAGCTAAATGCTCTGCATTTACAAGGTCACACAGAGTAATGATAGATGTGGAAAAAAAAAAAAGAGCACTTTACTGGATGAGGAATCACATTAAGCTGACCTGGCTCTCCAGTGTCTACATAGCCCATGCGCTTCAGCAGAACTTTTTAGTCCTCTTTTCAATCAGCTATTAGATGAAAGCACCAAAAAGCCCCATTGAAGCACATGAGCTATACAGACACTGGGCAAGCCAGGTCCAACTGAAGTGATTCCTCTTCTGGGCATGTGCTGTGCTTGGTGCGGAGGCACGCCGAGTTGAAAGTGAAGTGCTGTTTTTCCTCCACTCGTCATGTCTGTAAATACCCATAGTTCATAGATACTAAGGTCAGAAGAGACCTCAACAGATGATCGAGTCCAACCCCCTGCCTAGGCAGGAAAGAGTGCTGGGGTCAGATGACCCCAACCAGATGCCTGTCCAGCCTTCTCTTAAAGACCCCCAAGGTAGGGGAGAGCTCCACCTCTCTTGGAAGCCCATTCCAAATTTTGGCCACCCTCACCATGAAGAAGCTCTATCCGATATCCAGCCTAAAGCTGCTCTCTGTCAGTTTGTGACCTTGTTCCTTGTTACCCCAAGAGGCGCCCTGGTGAAGAAAGCATCTCCAATCTCTTGCTACAACCCCCTAATGAATTTGTAGGCGGCCACAAGATCACCTCTCAGCCTTCTCTTGTGGAGGCTGAAGTGGTCCAGGTCCCTCAGTGTCTCCTCACAGGTCTTATCTTGTAAGCCCCTGACCATACGAGTGGCCTTCCTCTAGACCCTCTCAAGTCTTATCAACATCGTTCTTGAAATACGTTGCCTTGAAGTACGGCGCTCCAACATCCCTTTCCATTCTTTGCAATCTAAGCTAACGGAAGTTGGCAATAATCAAATTCACCTCAAGAACTGGGATACTGCAAGCTCATCACCCCAATGCAAAACCACTCCAGTGCTTGACTTCTCCCCAGTACCTTGTCCCCTGTCCCTCCTTCCCTGCCCCCAACCACTTACTCTAGCTTCAGCCTCTGAAACCCATCCTCTCCACCAGTGAAGCCAAACAGTTTTCTTCTGTCAAGCTACTTATCACATACAATGTTGCACTATGTTGAAGTATCCTTTCAATCCCTTTTATGGGAGCCAACACTACAAGCCTCTACTTCAAGAACTCCTGTGTCTCCCAGCATACTGGCATAAACTGCTTCAAGATAGCCAGAATTTATCAAGTACTTTCTGAAAAGAGCTCCATTTCTCAATTCTAATCCAGTCTAAAAGTTGATCTTGTCCTTTAACCTCAAGAGCTTTTCTTCTCTGATATTCACTTCACAATGTATTTTATAAAGGAGTAAATCATAGACCCCCTTAACTTTCATTTTGCTAAGTTAAACAAGTTTAGATCTTTACATCATCCTATTTTACATCATCCTATGATAGGAGATTATAAGGATATGAAAAACCTATCAGACCTTCTCTGTACCTGTTCCAATTTCAATTAACCCTTTTAGAACCCAGGTGACTGGAACTGTTCAAAATATTCTAAATGAGTCTCACCACTGCCTTGTATAATGCTGCTTCTATTTCTTCTACTACAATCCCGTGCCATGAGCTGCCATCCATATTTCCCTCTTCTTCTATCCCTCAAATCGATTAATTCTCCAGATATTATTTCACTTAATATAGAAGATTAAGAACTTTGCTGAAGGAGGGACAGGGACAGCTTCAAGTAGAGCTTAAAAGGAAATCTGGAACTGACAAGATTCTTCTGCAAGTCTGTAGAGCAGTTTCCAGAATCAAATCTAGTTCCAACCTCAGGAACTAAAGAAAAAAGATGAGAAGTTTTCCAAGCTCAAGACTGCTGCTAGTTGTCATTAATTCACTCAAGGAAAAGAATAGTGCCTATGGAAAAGGTTCCTTTACTTTCCATCCCTGCTGTGCTCAAAAGCTTGCAAACAATGCCAGCCAATAACAAATTCAGTTTCTATCATAGGGATTTTCCCCCCTCTTTCAAACAGAAATGAAACAGTTTGGATAAAAAGGAAAAACTTATCTTTTTACTTCTGTCACTTTTTACTTCAGAATAAAAATGGGTTTCAAGAATAGCACAAGATGTTTAAACTTGCTTCCTTATGCAATAGTGAGAAAGGATCAAGAAATGAGCCAAGGTTTTTGACAGTTCTATTTAAAAATATGATTCAATCAATGCTAAGGTAAAGCCTTTTCATGACACTGTGATGGGAAGATACAAAATGCATCTTAAATTAAATTTTCCCTTCAATACACAAACTACTGATTGAACAAGAATACTGAATATGAACACTTAACACTGGTAGTTATTTTAGCTAATTGTTCTACTTGTCTTTTTTAATTAATATTTTAAATCTCTATTCAATGCCACACCTTCCTACTGCACTATTTAGAAGTTGTAAAAAAAGTGTAGAACATTTTATATTAGTAAGAGGCTACTGCAAGTAATATAAGAAGTCACTTTTCTTAAGTGTATAATATTGGTAAAGGCCAGCAGATATTATAAAAGGATGCTTTCAAAAGACTGCTTCCTTTTGCCATTCGAACCAGGAGTTGCAAAAAGACACATAAAAGGAAATGCCAAGGTCATATATTAGACAACTGGCTTTCAGTAAGGTTACAGGTGAAAAAAAAATTATGATGGGCACATTAAAAAAAGCTGTTTTCTTATGAGCCTTAGATTAGGTCAAGGACACCAAAATGCAACAATTTTCAACAGGTGAACTACAGGAGTAAGTGGAAAAAAATAAGTAAAGTATGATAAAGACAACAAACTTAAAATTCTTATAAAAAAGCAATTTCTATTCAACTTCTCTGAATGACTTCAGTACAAACCAACATGACTGTAAAAAGTATATTATTAGAATACATATCCAAGTTTATATGAAAGATCAGAACTCTCCTAAGACTCCTAACAGTTGCTGCCTCTGTATCAGTTTGTCGTGTCCCCCAGTAAGTGAAGCCGCACATATTCACCTAGCACAGTGGTGCTCAAGGTTTGGCCTTGTGTACCAGGATTGGGTCCTGTCCCTATGCACTAGAATCAGGCCACACCCAATATGGCATGCAGGGCCACAGCCTGTGGGGCTCCGCAGGGACCAGTGAGAGGGGGTTGAGCACCCCAGTCAAGCAGAACAAAGAGTTGATAGATATATTCTCCCTCTGGCCAAAAGGAGGCTCTTTATCTGAGGTGCATGTATAGCAAAAAAAGCTTTAGACTGTGCTCTGTTATAAAGGTAACAGAATATTCATATAAGAACATGGAAATATGAATTCTTCTGTTCATTCACAAATCATTTGTTTTCCTATGAAATGCAATAAAAAAACATGGACTATGCTCTTAAATGCACATGAAATAGCCTGAAAGTCTAAATCAGTAGCATGTATTTGGAATTTTTTTTATTTGGCGATAGGAAAAATTAAGTTGGCAATGACTACTCCATTCTGAAACTGGACATTCAGATGTAATTTTGACTATTGGATAAGTGCAAAGACTGACTGGATGCAGATCCAATCACCCTCTAAACTTATGCAGATCCAGTTTGTTTCCAGTCCCTAGTACAGAAACCTGCTGAATTCAAGCACTGTTACCTGGTTTCTGCACTTCTATGTCTTCCAGGTCCTTGTTTAATAGGTTTGACATTTCTAAAGTATTTAACTCTTCCAAGGTGCTTTCTTTCTCCTCTTGATTCTTAATGATCTCTTCATCTTCAGTATGAGATTCAGATTCTTCTGACTCAAGGAAAATCTGACCAGCTACCACTGGGGTTCCAGTGGAGTGGTCCTTCACTTGCTCTTCTGAAGATAAGGAAGTCTAAAGAAGGATAGATAGCAGAATTTGAGAGAGAGAGAAAGAAGACAACTAACCCTATCACCAAATACCACTATTTACTATTCATTTTCTGCCCTATTGTGCTCTCAAAAGAGTTAACAAATTACTAGTACATTACTTGTGACAGTGGAGGTTTAAAAATATATTAAAATCACAAACTCATTAGATCTTACGTACCACTTACTATTAATTTCTTAACAATCCCCTCAAAATATCCTCACTCCACCACACACTCCTACCACCACTGTATCCATCCACTAGTAACATTACTCAAGTATTCTTCTTTTATGCACAAATGTACATGCAAGTTGACCCAGAAAAATATAACTCATTTGTACTGTTTCAGAATGAAATGTTTAAAAGCTAAAGCATTCTAAAACTCTGTGAATGTCACAGGAAGAAAAGATAACAAAAGTCACAGGAAAGTCCTGCTGAAGAAGATAAAACTGTTCTCATCCTCTACAACCAGTTTTAAACCCTTAGGTCTTATATCTTCCATCTTAATTCTAACAGGCTTTTCTGTTATATCTGTGCAAAAGTTTTATAAACAATTTTCTAAGAACAAATCAAATGGGATGCTCACCTTTGATTCCAATGGCTCATCCTGACTTCCATCTTCATCTAGAAAGAATTTTAAAAGTTAGTTCAGAAACACATTTCATTATGGAATTTCCTCGCAACAGAAAAGAACGTATTTGGTTAGTATAGCATTATTCTGTGACATACAACTCTAAGTTACTAACTCACCTATGAAAAATTATAGTTAGAACTATCCAGAAGTAGCCTGTTTAGACTACCAACCAGTAAAGGTATCAAACTATGAAAACGCCACAATACTGATCAAGGAAGCCAGGTTAGTACTTTTCTGCTTAAATACAACTTGTTAAAGAAATGCCAGTTCAGTACTTAGTTAGCTTATTCCAAGTTCTGGGGTAGAGACTAAAGTTGTTCACCTAGAACAGGGACAAGCAATTATTTTGGGCGGAGGGCTGTTCACTGAGTTTTGGCAAGCCATCGAGGGCCACATGACAGGCAGCCAGGGGCAGATAACTGTTAATTTTCTAAATTTTTTAGGGGCCCCGCAGGCCGGATAGAGTGGCCTGGTGGGCTGCATCTGGCCCGCAGACTGCATTTTGCCCACCCCTGACCTAGAACAATGTGTAATTATCAAATCAGATGCAAAACTGGCCTTCATTTATTTAATTTATATGTCACCCTTCCCAACAAAGACTTAGAATGGCTTATAAAAAAAGAGAACAGAACAACATTAAAAGCAGGTGCAATACTAATATAAAACCACCCTCCTAAACAATATTTCAGCTTAGCTTTGTTTGCCAGATGCCTGCCTAAATGGGAAAGGTCTCATAGAGCTTCTGAAAAAGCCCAAACTTTGGAAATGGAACCAATTTCAGCCCGTTCGGCCATGGCAAGAAGAAGGTCTTAGGTTAGACTAAGTTGGAGGAAAGAGAAGGAAGTCTAGAGAACAGTCAGTTGATCAGGTTTTGCTTGTTACTGTGATTTCAGCTGAAATTGCTGAAATTTCACTAATCCATTTTGCAGCTTCACTTTTCTTCTGTAAATTTCTGCAGTTCTCATTTAAATTTTCCTTAGGTCCAGTATTGCTACTGTATCTATGACCCTACTTTAAACAACTGCCTTAGTATTTGCACTGGTCTATTTGAACAAGTCTTATAGTTGTCAAATGTAAAGCGTGACCTTCCCCAAGGATGATTCGAAGATATCCAAACATGGATTGCATCATATCTAAGCATAACATACATCTTTGCTTTAAAGGTTTTTAAAAGGCTTCTTCCCTAATACAACAGGACAGCAATTTTTTTAAAGCATTAAAAAGATTAACTTAACAAAAGTAAATCTGAACAGTTAGGATGGTGGTTCCCAAGACACCCCTCATTAAACTCAAAGCTCCTCCTGAAAAAATGCCAGCTCTTACTTTTCATTTGTTTTTGACCATGGAAAAAATAATGAAGCAAATTTTTTATTGCAAAGAACCCAGAAACACCATATGACAGGTCAGAATATTGTGGACAGTATGGATTCTTACTTGAAATCTATGGGTCTATCATGTGAACCATGTGTAGATATTTGCACATCTACCAGTGCTAATATTTTGTGGTCACAGTCAGAACCTCCTACTTTTAGTTTAGTCCCACCTCCTGTCATGCGAGGTGACTATCAGTGTTTGCTCGTGAACCGTCAAGAACAATGCCTACAATTGCAGTAGCAAAATATGAAGTTAAAGAGTAAAAGAAAGGAACAAAGATAGCTACATTAAGAAAAAAAGGACTAATGCTTTTCTACTTGAAGAATCACACATATAGGAATTACTTCTCCCACTTTCAGGACAGCACCTTGGGAGCGACAGATATTATAACAGCATTCACAATTCTAACTGCTCAACAATTTAAGGAACAGAATGAAAAAATCACCCTAGAACAGTGGTGCTCAACCTTTCTGCCTTGCAGACTAGGTGGGTCCTGTCCAGTCTGTCCACAGGCTGGATCTGGCCAGTGGGCCCAATTTGGTGCAGGGTGGGTCTAGCAGGGCCTGCTCCAGCTGCACAGAAGGGGGCAGAGAACATCTTGGCTCCGACCCAGTTATGTGGAAGAAGGGGGCCTTGCCTAGCCCCAATCTGGCCCTGCAGGGGGAAACGGGCATAGCCTGGAGTCCCCACCCAGCCCCGCAAAGCTTGGGAATATGGCAGCAGAAGAGCAATGGCAATATTAATTGCCAGGGCTTCCCTGCCACCAAATTTCCTGATGCCTGGGGAGCCCCACGGACTGGATGCCAAGGCTCTGTAGACTGGATTTGGCCTGTGGCCTGGGGTTAAGCACCCCTGTCTTCAGATTATTTGAAATGTAGGATAAATTAGGAAGCAGAACGTAATTAGGGACTAGAATTTAGGATTGAGCTGGCCAACTTCTAAGCCCTTGGGGGTCACATGCCCTGGAGATGCACCTTCAGGGGCGGCTGCACCAGGGCCACATGGGGGTTGCATGCATGGATCATTGAGTTGTGGATGCTCCTTTCACCACTACACTTGGCACAACCCCCCTACCCCCCAAAGGCACCAACCAACATGTGGGCATGATTCCATAACCCCCCCCTCCCCCCCGACATTCCCATGAATGGCCCCAGACTCACCCCTAGCTCCCTGTGCTGCACCACATCTCTACACTGCCTGCAGCAAAGGCAGAAAGCAACAGCTAGAGCGGGGACAGGGATCATGGAGTAATGAGGGGAGTGGTAGATAGCAGGAGCCTAGGGATTGCAACTTGACCACTCACAAGGCATGTGGGCCACCAGCTGGACAGCCTTGGTTGCATGTTAAAATCTTATTTGAGAGTGACATCATCGCCTATCCCAAAAACAAACCTGCAGATGAGCAGCTGAAAAAAGTCAGACCCCCATCCTGAGTATATTAACCTGCATGCTTGTGGTCAAGTCACTTACCCCCTATTCCAGAAGTGCAAGAAACTGACACAGTTAGACACAGAATACTATGACCATCATGAACTTCTATTACTGTTTGCAAAGAGCTAATTGTATCATTACGCTTGTTACAAGCATCAAAGAATAACTGTTCTAACTGATTATGGCATCTACCTTAGATCTCATCTGGACTTGCACTATAACAAATTCATGTCAGCCAGTGTGATTGTTAATATAGCTCTTTTTTCCCCAAATATTATGAATGGTTTCTTATGCCATGATATATCTTTCCAGTTAGCAATAAGCTGCACAAAAAAAGGTTGTATGTAAAGCTAAATACCAGTGGGGTATATTTTCTCTCTTGTATATTAGAGAGTGTTTGTATATATATGTGTGGATGTAATATACATTCTCAGTCTCTTGCATATCCTTTTTGTATAACATATTATATACACATATATATCTTTTTCTTTGCCAATCCTTTACAGCCGAGGATGATTGTCTTTCATGAATATCTTATTTGTGGGTCCAAAGACGGCTGATGAAGCTGATCCAGGATTGACAGACTGCTCCGGCTCCGGCATGTGTTTCTGTGTGGGGTGGATGGCTCTAGATTCTTGACTTGGTCTGTGATGCACTGCTTCCACCACTCCTGCTTTTCTGTCTCCTGTTGCTATTGTAAGGTTTCAGAGTACTAGGATCCTTGCAGCAGATTCTTCCTACAATTGGGGCAGTCCTGGACAATAGCCTCCCATGAGTTGATGTTGCATTTTTTTCAAGTTGGCCTTGAGGATGTCCTTGAAGCACTTCCTCTGCTCTTCTCTTGAGCACGTGCTTCGACTGAGCTGGGAGAATAAAACTTGCTTTAGGAGTCTTGAGTCAGGTATCCAGATGACGTAGTCGGGCCAGCAAAGTTGATGTCAGATGATCATCACCTCGATGTTTATGGTCTTTGCTTGCAAAAGGATGCTAATGTTGGAGCATCTGTCTTCCCACTGGATTTGAAGGATTTTCTGCAGGCAGCACATAGTACTTCTTCATGAAATGTCTCCTGTATGTTTGTCTGTGCCTCGGCTCTGTACAGTAAGGTGGAGATCACAACCGCTTGATAAACCATGAGCTTGATTTCAGATCTGATGTTGTGATTACTGGACACCTGTTTCCTCAGGCTGCACTTGCACGTTTGAGGGGATGCTGATTTTCGTCATCGATGTCGGCCTTCTGTGAAAGACGGCTTCTGAAGGAAAGGAAATAAGATGTTCTCCAGAGTCTCACCATAGATCTGAATTACCTGAGTTGGGGATTGCTCATTAAGAGCTTGCTGATGGAGGACTTTCATTTTCTGACTATTAAGTGTAGTCCCATTTTCTTGTATGCCTTGGTAAAGATGTCGATGATTGCCTGACAGTCTGCTGCCAAGTGAACACAGACTATAGCATCATCAGCATACAGGAACTTGATGATTGGGGTGGTTTTGGTTTTGGCTTGGGAGTCAGCTAAGATTAACATCCATTCAGTAGTTCAGCTCCACTCCAACTGGAAGCTTATTGGTGGTCAGATGTAGCATCATGGTCAAGAACATTGAGAAGAATGTACGCATGCACATAGATATAACCACATACACACCCAAACACACATGTGTATACGCACACATGCATGTGTAAGTATGTACATGAGGTATGTGGGAGGGAAAGAGGTATATATATAGGGATCTATCCATCTATATATAGGCAGTTTCATAATAATTACATATTCATTTGGGGAAACAAAAAGTAGAAAATTAAGTTGGTAAAAGTAAAAGGCATCCTACTGGCAATATAAAGAAAACCAATTAAGTATTCAGCTTTACTGTTGAGACAAAAAGCAACCAGCTTCTTTCACCCCTATTGCATCATGTAGCATCTCTCCAAAGGAATCAACTCTATAATAAAACGATGCAGGTAAGAGGCAGCTGACAGGCTGTACATAAAATGCTCTTTCACCCACAGAGCAATAAAACAGCACACAAAAAAAGAAAGCATAATATGTTTAGTACTTGCTGGCTCAAACAATTTTACCTTTAAAAGTTAAGTAGACTGGATTGCAGTGATACCGGTTAATGGGGGCTCATTTACATCTTTTCTATTCTTAACGCAGAACTCTTGGTCAATATGTATACACTACAGTTTCAAGCATACCTACTTCGAGAGATAACCAAGAACGTCGTATTCTATAAATGTTAATAAAGATCTGTACGTGGGATGCTGTAGGTAGGCAAAGAGGGAATATAATCATCAAGGCTTGATCAGCGAATAGAAGCAAATAGATTATGTTTATGTACTGGCCTAATAGCGATGAGATCTGATCATTTAATTTGCTTTTCCAAATGCAAAACTTAGGTCAGGGAAAAGAGAGACAGTTACCATTTCTTGTTGGATATGTTAATACGATGGCCTAGTACTATAAATACTTCCTGAACAGGTCATCTGGAACTTAAATTCTGCTATTCATTAAACAAACTAGGAGAATAGGACAAATTATTAATTATTATTATTATGAGCAGATACATCTCCAGGAACAAGTAGTGGATAAGAGGTTTCTACCACTTTGTGAGAGGAGTCAGAGTTTAGGAAAAAGAGCTATGCAATGTACAAGGACGTGAACAGAGACCACTATCAGGGAAACAAAGTCTGTTGGCCCCAAAGAGGAATGGCAAGTTCACCTTGCAGGATGAAAATGAACAACTCAGAGATCTATATGCAAAAGTTGCAGAGCTGTCATTAGCCGAGGAGAAATACTACTAGTTTTAGTCTAAAAACAACTAACTAAGATGCTGCTTTACCATATTTTAAGTTTAGGATATAAAATCACGCAATACATAACCAATCCACAGAGCATCTGTGCAGAGAATTCTGTGTTTTGATTAAGAGAGAACAATTCCCTCATGTTTTCCTTTAATTTGAAAAAAATACGAACTTTACTTTTATTTAAAAAAGAAGGATAAACAAATGTAAAAAACCTGAAATTGCTTCATTATATGACTACTTCAGCTAACACCAAATTTACACAGGAAAGACATTTATTCAATAGGCAGTTTCTTGAAATCTAGTACAAAACACCATTCTGATTACAGTTACATACAAGGAATGCAGTCCTTCCTTTTTCATATCCTTGTAACAAGGTATTTAGCAGAATTTGCAGATTTGTTGAAATCTGACAGGTCGCATATGGCCTTGACTTTGCAACCTCTGGGCCGTCAACCGTGTGCCTTAGCTCCTGTGCCACCCCAACCACCCAGGTATGCAGTGACCCAAGCAAAGAACCAGGAGTCAAGAGTTACTCAACAACATTATTTTCAACAAGTTTTCCTACTTGGTGTTTTGCTCCATATCTATTGCATTAGTCCACAGCAAATATTTTAGTCAACCAGTATTTTGGTAACTACAGAAACAAAATGTAACAATTCTCATACTGAAGAACAAGATTCCCTTCAAAACTCCTTCCCACTGCTGAATGAATTCTTCCAAAGCTTCCTCTTCACAACAGTTCCTTTCTAGAAACAGAAATCTGCATCTTAGGCCACTAAAAAGGAAATTTAAGAAAATAGTTTTAATTAATCTCTACTCCTGAAGATTTTCTTTGCACAACATCCACTTGGCACTCTTACCCACATTTCAAGTGTTCATACTTGTTGCGCTTCTGGCTTTAGTAAGATCTCCCAGTTAAGGGAAAACAACAGACCCCTTCAGGAGAATCTGGTAGCTTACCAAAGCTCATGCCTTTCTGAAAAAAATATTTTATAAGGTGCTAGTTTACAAGGTGACATCCTGCCCCCTTTTCTGCTTGCCCACTTAAATCAGAAAGGAACGCATACCAGGATAGGCGCAACAAACAGTCAGAAAGGATAGAAAAATCTATTTCCCCCGTTCTCAACCATAAAAATAAAAGCAATCCCAGAATAATTCTCATCCACAAACACCAGTGCAAGTCAGAGCCACCAGGTCAAACTAGCATTCACATTTTTTTTAATTATTAGAAATATCCCCACAAAAGTTAATGCATTAATACCACAGGAGTTGGTTTTGAGATTTTAGAGGAAGTAGATCAAAGCATTTATGAAGATGCAAAGATCCCAGAACACCTTACTATACAACTGCAATAACTCAAATTGGTAACATAACACAGAGAAACCTGTACTGTGTACAATATTTCTATAACCCTATGGTTGTACTAAGCCTTCCTACTTAAGAATTAGATTTCCTCCACTACTTCTCATACCTTGCACCCCATTGTTTCTATCAAAATATTGTTCAGATATGAAAAACTGGAACTAAAGGCCAACTGAAGTATTTTAGGTGGCATTACTAAACTCAATATGGGATTAGTATTAGTGTCACTATTATCTGGGAATGGAAGCATTAGCAGTCGATCAGCAACATCTATTTCTGAATTATTTCTGATTCCCAAAACATGAAGATAACAAAACAAAAGCTTTTCATTAGGGTATAGTGGGTTTTTTTGACCAAACATTTATTTTACATATCAAACTGTACCTTATAGAAACCAAAGTCACTAAAGTTGGGCAATATTTGGAATAATCTTTTTATAAATTCACCAACTGTCTGGGTTTTTTTTAATTCTAGTTTGAATAGAGATTAAAAACCCTGTCTTTACAATGCTGCTGCGTGATCATCCAGTATAGGTAGAAGACTCACAAAAACCCAACTGTAAATTCAAGTAACAAGTGGTGGTTAGCAAACCCCCACCAAAATGGTCAGATGTACATACCAAGAAATGCTTTACTCATCTTATCAGAATCACCTCCATTTTCTCTCACCAGTGAGCTAGCTAACCCTCATCTGAAACATTTACCAAGCACATATACACAGTTAACACCTATAAACAGGAGGTGTAAACTCATCCTTTGCAGACCCACATTTGTTTTTAATCAGGAACCGTAAGAAAGTCTGACAGAGATTAAAAATTAGAGCAAAAACTTAAATTTAAAAAGCTCTATTTGAAAAATGACTAGGGCAAAGATGGTATTTGATAAGCTCTGCTTCCCCAAAGGACATGTATCAAAAACCTTTTAAACCATCAACTGGATGACTGGACTAAGAATGTAGGATTTTCTTAAGGATTCTTGCAAATAGTTTACCTACATCTGATATGATTTAGAATTAGTCTCCAGAAATCAAACTGGGAAACCTACTTCAAAAGAAGAACTGGGTGAGTATCTAAAACTAAGACTTCTGGTTTACTTGAGCCCCTACCAGAGACAGCTCTGAGTAGCTAGAGCTAGTTAACAGAGCCATTATTGTATAGGAAAAAGCCAGGGGCAAGACCTGCAGATCTTCCTGGATGTCAAAAAATCACTACAGGACATTTCATTCTTGACGACTACTCCAGTTTTTAGTCAAACCCCTTAGCAACAGCTATTCCCCAAACAGCCCGTGTTGCATGCTTGTACATCTCTTAGACACCAGCAAATGATCATTTGGTGTCAGAGCTCCATGTGTGGAGTGGGGGCAGGATGCTGCTCTGGAATACCCTAGGGCATAGGCCATAGGCCATATACAGCAGCTAGGGCGCTACGGAGGCGCGCGGGCTTAAGCAGCCTCCTGCCCCCACTCCACACATGGCTGGGGAGGCTCCAGTCTCCACACTTCTATTCCAGTGCCTCAGGACACAAACTCTATCAAATAAGCTTCTGGGGGACAGAGATCAGAGCAGCTCTTGGGAAAGAGGGCAGGGCTTAATTTGTGACACGCCTGGCAAAAACACTGGCCACCACTGCTGGAAAGTATGCAACATCCCCCAAGAGCACTGCTGGGCACGTGTGATAGAGCGCTGTGCCACACACCGATTAGCGTGTGCCCAGTGCTGACACACCCAGCCCCGGGGCACGTTTGTTGGAGCTGAACCATGTCCCGAGCAAGGGAGCTGCTCTTCATGGGCTGCCAGCTTCCCCTGCTTTACCTGCAGCAGGTGGGGGAGCTGGGCCTGTGGTGTGCCAGGCTTACCTAGAGCTCGCTATGTACAGGACACTTTGAACAGGGATGATCCTGCCTCGAGCAGGGGGCTGGACCTCTGCAGGTCCCTCTCAGCCCTATTTCTCTGCGACTCCAGCAGAGATGCACCCTACTGTTTCTGAACACAAAACACGGCTTTTCTTCAGCGCTCATCTCAACTCCCAGCAGTTCGGCCGAGAAGCTACCCTGCTACAACCAGAAGCGGAGCCCTGCAAGGAGCGGACAGCTGCCCACCAAATAACCCACCAGCCAACCGCGTGCCCAGCCGAGGGAGCGGAGGGGAGAAGCGGATGCGGCCCTTCCCCTGCGCACGCCACCAGCAGCTGCGCCGGGCTCGACGGCTGCTCGCAGCCTTCCGCCGAGGCGCGTATCGGCCCCACAGGACCCCGCGCAGCCCGCGGCCGGAGCCGCTCTGGGCCCCCGGCCCCGGTGGCGTGGGGCAGACAGCGTCCCCCTCCCCTCCGACGGCGGCTCCTCCCACCGGCAGCGCTCGCAGGCCCGGCCCTGCCAAGGAGACGCAAGCCCGCCCGGCCCGCACTGACCGGTGGCGGCCAGGCCGCAGCCCAGCAGCGCCGCGACGCACAGCAGCGCGCCCAGCCGCGCCCGCCGCTCCATCCCGCCGGGCTCCTAGGGGCGACGCGGCCGCCGAGCAGCCGAGATCCGGCTTCCTTGCCCCGCCCCCTCAGTCCCCGCGGCCAATCACGCAGCACCCGGTCGGAGACAACAACCAATGAGCGCGGGGCTATCGCAACATGGAGAGCCCATTGGCCAATGCCTTCTCCGACATGGCCCACTCTGATTGGCTGGCGACGCTCCATGAGCGTGGAACGCCTGTTCCTCGCCCAATGGGGTCTCAAGACAGAAACACCTCGCACGACGGCTCCGGCTCCGCGAGATCGCGCTCGGACTCCAGTGCCCACAATGCATCGCGGGACTCGTCTCCTCACGGGGGCAGCTCCAGGGGCAGGGCCTGGCGGGCGCCTACATTACCCAGCATGCCCCGGGTCGAGTGCTGCGGCCACGTTCGCCGGGCCTACAGTACGCCACGGGTGGGGGACACGGTGTGGCCGCTTGCGCTGGGCAGGCGCCGGGCCGCCTTTTGTCTGGTGCTTACATCGGGATCGGGAGCTGGGCTTGTAGGGAAGCTGGAGGCCCCCGGCAGGACTAGGGGCTGGGAAGGGCAGGTCGGGCTCTCGGGCAGTGCAAGTGAAAGCGGGGTGGGGAGTGGGAGGCAAAGGGCAGCCACGGGGGCTCCAGGGCGGCTCTGGCAGCCCCCACGGCCCCTCCAAGGAGCCAGTGCCCCTCCGGTGGAGCTCTGCCCGGGCCAGGGGTGGCTGAGGACCAGGAAGGCTGTCCTGCGGGGTGGCACTGGGAGGCAACCCGGGCCTCCCTCCTGGCCCGGTGGACGGTCAGAGTCTGGGAGGTGTCAAGGGCGATGCACAGGCCAGGCCCGGCAGCAGGAAGGGCGGTGGGGCTGGCCCATGCCAGGGCAAGGGAGACATGAGCTCGGACTCAGTTGTGTGGGTGGTGATGGCCCACGCTGGGGAGACATGCCAGAAAGCAGATGAAATACAGGAGGGTGAAGACAAGTGGGGAACAGAGAAGAGGGGTGACGGGCGATGGCCCGAGCCATGGAGACGCATCTCAGGTACCACCTACAAGTGTGGACAGTGGGTAATAAACTTGGAGAAAAAGGAGCCCATCGGGTTAATCTGACATACTGAAACATGTTCTTGTTACTACTGGCAATCAAAGGACAATCCACTGAGTTTTCGCCCCTTCGATATTTCTTTTATCAGCATTCCTGTACCCTGGAAATGATGGTTTGACTTGTCACTTTTTAAATTTTTTTAAATAGTGATGGGATTGTTTATTCTTACGGCCATAATCCCTGGCAGCCCTGGTCATGGGTTGGGATCCCGCTGTATGCCACGTGCTGCCAAACAGAAGGTTGACAACAGGAAAATATCTTTGCCCCAAAGAGTTAACAGTCTAAGTCAGTGTGTCACAGCATCCTGGGGTGCCTTCAGGTCCTTTCAAGGTTGCCACACAAGGGTAGCATGGTTAGGTGTGCAAACATGATTCATATGATAAACCCAGAGATTTCAAAAGGCATCCAATCTCAGAAACATTCTGACCTGTTCTGGTCTTTCTGAATTCTTTTGTAACAGAAGAATTTTTTTTTTTTCCTGTTTTTTTGCACCGGTCCTGGAAGCACTGCAATACCAGGTCAATGCATGGAGTGGATGGAGCACACTCCGGTTCCACCACCCAATACCAAAAAGAATCTGCTCAATATAGACCTCCTATGGAGGACATATCAGAGACAATTACCCTGGGGAGCTCGCCTACGTGGTCACGCTGCTTCCCCTGCCAGGTTAGGAACCTACTACCAGGCCCATCTGAATAAAACAGAAGAATTGCTCTGTTATTTCTACATTCAAAAGAAAAAGCACGAAAACAAAAAAAAGCTGTTGGCATTTTCTGGGGGGTGCCTTAAGTCTCTCCAGGGGTGCCTTGAGTCTAAAAAGGTTGAGAACTATTGGTTTAAGTATTTGTAGCCTTCAGTATTTTTATAGTCAATTTCTAATGACTGGCTTTTTCTCTCTTCCAAGCACAGAGAGTTAGGGGGAACACTTCATAGAGGAATATTTATCTGTTTTTAAGAAACAAGACAATAAAAAACCCCAATTCCCTTGCGATACTAACGATCTTGAACACTTTCTTGTGATATTTGTGTAGGAAAATTTTTCTAAAAAATAAAATTTGACTTGTGGGCTGAAGTTTGACTTGACAGTTCTCTTAAATGGTTTGTATTGTGTGCAAGCCAGTTTTGCTCAGAACAGCCTAAGGGACTGCTATGTTACTAACAAAATGATTAGAAGAACAAAAGATAATACCCTTAATTAAAATGCATAAACAAAGCTTAAAAGTAAGCAAATTAATTTCAAATAAAAAACCTACTCTAAATGATATAGTTAGTGTTCAGTTCATTAGATACAAACGGAGTTGTAGGTTATTTAGCTATAGACAGCGGAATCCGAAATCTGACTGTGCTAGGAAATTAGCGATTAAGTATATCTTTCCAGTAGTAATTATAGGGGAAAAAAGGCCAGTTGGCACAGTGTAGGCTACAGAAGTCAAGAGATCTCAGTGTGAGAACTAGTTGCAATCTTCTGATGTTAGGTTCATTGTTAATTAATAAGCCTCCTGCAGCATAGGCACCCTGCAGGGTCTTTTATTTTCTATGTCTGCTTGTGGTCTGGGTAGAATATGTATACAATGTATCATCCTGGTGGTTTCCCCTGAATATTTCAGTCACTTCACATGTGTTTTGTTTTGTATTTTTGTAATTTATTTTCCTTTTGTTACTCTTCAGGGGAGGAGGATGGGATAGATTTGAATGTTAGTGCTTATAAAGCAAGAAACTTAACAGTTACGCATTTAGTAGTGCAGGCATGTGGTAGGCACTTTCTTCAGAGATCTCCCGGTCTTCAGTTCCGATTGAAGTTAGTTTCCAAAAACTCAGCACCCTCAAGGTTCTCAAAGTTGCTTAGTTCCCAACATGCCAAGTGCTTTGAACATTCTGGCACCTGAGAAGGAGCTGAGCTTTTATGAATATCTGACCCAGGTTGGGTAGCAAATACTTTTAAAAATTGTGATCTGTGAGGACCTTATGGCCATAACATCATGCCAGGGCATTCCAGTCTTGATTTGCAGAACCCCTGTTATTCTGCCCATTTAATCTCATCCCACCAATAATGCCTCTGCATCCTGATAACCTGCTGCACTCCTATCCTGTTGAATTGTGGAGTGGTGGATGCTGATGATGATGCCAGTAAGCACATTTTTATTTGTCGGTAGTATGTGTGAACCAGGATTTCTAAATATGTGGTATTACCTGATCTTTACATGCTTCAAGGACAAAATGAAACGTTCGGTTTTAGTGGATTTTTTAAATCCCTCCTCTACATTGTGCAAATTAATACAGCACAGGCATTCAGTATAATTGCACACACTGGTATATATGGCTGCTTTTGTGTAAGTTTTTAGTTGCATTTCTTTTACAACTGCCTAAAAAGCCTTCTGACATAGGTGGTTATATGTACAAGCAGAGCTTTCTCCCTTAGCCTTCTAGATAAAAGCTTTTATTTCTGCTAGTCCTTTCATAGCACCTGAAGAAGTAGGCTGTTGCCCATGAAAATTCATGCTGCTCTGAAACAGTTAGTCTCTAAGGTGCTGCTCTGCCCTACCTTCTCCACAGTTGCATTCATTCAGTCTTAATGAAGCTGAGCCATGTATTCCCCTCTTTTTATGCAGCATGGACAGAATCTGAACAGCTTAGACCCCACAGAGGAGTGGGGGGAGGGGGGACATGCCAAAAGAAAAGAGAGCCATGTAATGTGTTTTCTTGCTCTCTTTTTTCAATACTTCCTTTCCACAGCTGTTGTGATGCAGCTGAGCTCTGCATTGCAGAGGGGATGTCTGTGCATGTGTGGTTAGAAGGAAGACTAGAGAAGGATGATTTGAGAATTGAGAGGCAGAATAAAGCTGTACTAAAAAAACAAAATGCATAGATTCTTGTACAATGTCTGACTTATCTGATGGGTCTCTCCTCTCAGTTTAACATGGCTACTCTATCTAGAGCTCTGAGGGACCAGGAGGCAGAGTCACAATTCTGTCGTCCCTTTCTGTTCATCTGAAAATGGGAAGCTGAGAATCTGGCCTTGTTTCAATCGATCTTTCATTAGCATATCTTTTTATGACATATTCTTACATTTAATCTAGCAGTCAGTGCCATTTGGTTGGTTTAGATTTCCATTTTTTCCACCGTGTTTCCAAGCATACCTGTGAGGCTTGTAATTTGAATTTATGTTTATGAGCAAAAGGAAGTCTTGAGTCATTCTCTGGTTTTATGCCCAATCTAAGTAGCTCAAGGACAGTATTATTTTCTGAAACAAATTTCTAGGCAACCAACTAAGTTTACTTTATTAGGAGCATGGCTAGAAGTGGTTAATTAAATAGCTACCCAAAAAAGGACAGCTGAAGCAAGAAACTCACAAAGGGCTAATTAACTCCATTTCATGTTTGGAAAGTTGCCTGTTCTATAGAGATATCTAGGACTGCAGGACAGTATCCTCAGCTTTCATCAGAAACAGTGGTCACTGTAGATTAGTGATTCCTAACCAGGGTCTGGTTTTTTGAATCACTGATTCAAAAAACCAGGTCTTTTGAAATGTGTGGTGAGGTGTGAGGAAATAAGCAGGTGTGAGGCACTAAGTGCAGAACTGGGCTCATCCCTGCCTGGCTACTGCCCTGCTCCCAATGCCCAGCCCCTCTGCAAGGAGGTAAGTACTGTAATAAATTAGTTATTGAAATGGGGTGCTGCTCAATTCACAAATATTATGGAGGGATACCTGGAGTCTAAAAAGGCCGAGAATCATTGTTGCAGATCAGCGGTTCCTAAACTGACAGACTTTGAGTACCATCAGTTTAAAATGATACAGCCTTAAGTATCACCAGCCAATTTTTCATACACATAAGTAACGGACTATGTATTAAAACAACATCAAAACATTTAGTAATCATAAAACATTGTTTTATCAGTTATGATAGCCATATAAAACAACTGTAAATTGGAAAAAAGACGGTGTAAACTAGGGGTAGGCAACATTTTTGGCCAGAGTACTGTAAAAACCACAATGTGTGAGGTGCTGGAGTGCGGGCACACCAGAAAAACAAAACTGGGGTGGAGGGTACATGGCAGGATGCACTGCATTTCAGTATAGTTAATAATCATATATGTTGCTTTTATTTTTTACAGTAAATACTAGGTTTTCTAAAAATTCAAAACCTGTTAACCATAAATAAAAATTCATTTGTTTTTACTACTACTACCTTTGCTTTTGTATATTATTTTTTTTAAGCATGTTGTAATGTGGGGCATGGGGAAGAAAGAAGAGGAAGAGAGGGGGAAGAGGGAGTAGAAGAGAGAGAAAAGAGAGAGAGGAGGGAAGGAGAGAGGCATGGGGAGAAGCAGATGTGGGAGGCTGGCCTGGTCTGGCCCTTGAGAAGGCAGCAGCCGGAGGAGAGTGGGGGCTGCCCTGGGGCTCTGCAGACTCGGGCTGCAGTGGGGGTGCTCGGCGGCGCTGGAGGTGGGGCCCAGCCCAGCCACACAGCTCTGTGGGGATGAGACACAGCTTCCCTGCCCACAGGAACGCTGCCTGGTCAGGGCAGGACACTGGGCTCGTGGGCTCCCAGCTTGGCCCAGGTGCAGTGCGAGCAGGGTGGAGCCCCCTGGGCTCTGGCAATAGCAGCTGCAGGTGGCGCTCAGAGCCAAGCAAGGCGGGACACTGCAGCACAGTGGCCCCAATCTCTTGGGGGGGAGTGGGGGGCTGTGTGCGGGCAACGCTTGGGTTGGGGCTTGGGGAGGCTGCAGCAGCTATTCCTGGGAACTCAGGTGGCCAGGGCCTTGCACTGGGGGCAGGTCCTCCCTTCTTGCATTGTGAGGCAGAGCCCGGAGCCAAAAGCCTCCTGGAGCCTGGCCAGGCGGCATTCCCTTGTGGAGCTGCACAGGCCCAGCCAGGCCCCATCTTGGGGGGTGCTGGGCACTCCTGCCCACCTGCCATGGCTGTTCCTGGGGTGGCCTGGGCCTTTCCAGGGGTGTGAGGGGCCCCTGCCACTGCGCACCATGGGGTAGACATGGGGGCCACCTGCTCCCCAGTTGGAGACTGCTGCTGCACACTGGACTCTGCACATTGGGAACCACGTGCAACACCATGTGCCTGCTGCTGCTGGGCAGCCAGTGGCCACAAGGCAACGACAACAGCTTCCACTCTGTGCAGAAACTCGGGGCGGGGGGGGAGGTGCCCTCTGTGCCTAGCCCAAGGTGCGCACAGAGGCAACCCGAGCAGGGTGCGGTGTCTGGGGTAAATCAGCCTGTGTGGGACCCTGCCCCTGCATGCAAGGAAGCCAGCAGTGGGAGTGGGGGGAGGCGCTGAGCGGCTGGTGGTGCTGGATTAGGCAGTGGAGGAGGGGGGCGGTGCCAAGCGGCTGAATGTGAAGCCAGTGGCAGTGCAGAGTCACTGAGGCCACTCCACCTGGCTCCACGGGGCCCCCTAAAGTGCCGAGCCTGGGGCGATCATCCTGATTCACCCCCTGCTAGGGATGGCCCTGGGCAGGAGCCTCCTCACCCTCCTGGACGAGCCACCTGGGGCTTCCACTATCCCACCCCACCCCTGGGGCCACATTTATCCCTGCCTCTGCTGCACTCCTCCCTCACCATGAGGGCCCCAATCTGCCCCCCCTACCTCTTCCCCCCAACACACTAGCCTGCTAGGCACTACTGTACACATGGCTAGTCCTGGCTGCCTGCAGCAGGCTCGGCTAGGTGTCTGTGCGCATGTGTCCTGCCCCTCCCCCTGGCCTTTCGCATACCTCTCACAGGTTGTCTGCGTACCACTGGTGGTACATGTACCACAGTTTGGAAACTGCTGCTGTAGATCAAAGGTTGGCAACATTTTTGGGCAGAGTGCCAAAAATGCCCACAACCATGACTTGTAAGTTGTTGACATGCTGCAGTGGGTGGCAGGAGAGCTGCAAGGGGCTGATCCTTGTTGTGGCAACACAACCCCAGCCCCTTCCCCACTGTCCACCCTGTGGGGTGCACGCATCCACCGCCAATGAGCCACAGACCCCAGTGCAGCCACTTGCAGCCTCCTGGCTGCCTGTCACAGCTGGCCCAGGCTTTGGGTTGCTTGCAGCAGGCAGCGGGGAGGTTGTAAACAGCTGCACCAGGATCTGCAGAGCCCCGGCTTGGCTTGTTGGTGGCAGTAGTTGCATGCACGCTGTGAGGCACATGGCAGGGAAGGGGCTGGGGCTACACTGCTGCAACAAGAATCAGACCCCTTGCTGCTTCCCTGCCATCCACACTGAGGTGCACATGTCAAGCAAAATGCCTCTGCATACCAAACTCTGGCACCCATGCCTAGAATGCCTACTTCTGCTGTAAATCAACTCTGTTTAAAGGAACAACAGAACAAGTGGGAAAATAAATTACTATCCAGAGCTGTAATAGATTTACTACCTCCCTGACTAATAGATTTTACAGGGCACATCTACACAGGACATTGACTACACAGTAGACTGATACTACTGTGCAGTAGTGCCACGTGGCAAAAACTGTGACATGACGCTACTGCACAGAAGTATTAAGCTACTGCACAGTAGCGTCACAAAGGCATTCATCAACACTACTGTGTAGTAACAGGTTATTGCATATTTATTTAGTACTTGTCTATATGCAGTATAAATGCTCAGTAACCACTACACAGTTGCATCTTGTGTAGACATGGCTACCATGTCATGGAAGAATACTATGCCTCAGTAGAGCCCCACTTCCTTATAGCATTGTTTGGTTTTGTCTGTATAGAAAGTGCCACACCATGGCATCATAATTGTAGTGTATGTCTGCTCTCTACAGGGCTTGTGTAACATGTGTGACCGTATTTTTCATGTGCGTTGGACTTTCAGAAGCATTCAGCAGCATTCTGTTGAAGTCAACAGGTGTTTTACCATGAGTTTGTGGGAAAATCTTGTCCACTTCAGTGTATCACGGGCCACCAGAACTTTTGTGTTGCTGGCTGGCCTAAAGCCTCAGTCCTGTAGCTCCAGAAGTATGGTTGTATACTCTGTGAACTAAAGGAGAATCCCAATTAGCCATTAACAGTATTGAACTGTTGACACAACTCTTTTTGATTTTACAGAATAGAAGACAGTTGTAACACCCAGCAGTCAGTTCCACATAACAGCAACATGGTTTAATAACATAGTTATAACAAAAATGTTTACTGATTTATCTAAACAAGAACAAACTATACAACAGTATGGTTGCAGCACTACTTCTTTACTAAAATCCGTACAACATTCTGAAGTGTTTTTTTCAACAGGGCTCTACACATTTTCCAAATGTTGTTGGAAAAAACATGGTTGCTCCTACTCGCAAAACCATAACAAAGGGTATGTTCACATTGCACAAAGTACTGCCATATATAGGTACCCAGGCTAGCTCTGAATGATATAGGTGGGGTACCAGAAGCAGTTTAGCTGCATTAGTGTGGAACTCTGTCCACACTAACGTATCTTATTTTTCAGCAGGGCTGAAAAGTAAGTTTGTTATAACTATGTTACCATGGTTATCATAGTGCTTTGCTAACATGGCTATAGTGCTTCTAATACCTGACCTACTTCTGCTGTTTAGATAAGCCCTAACACAGAAACCATCTATGTTATAGGCTGCAATATCCCTCATCTCTCACAGACAAAAGGATGCCAAACAACATAGAAAACTGAACTATCATTTTTGTCTGGTTAAAAGCCCCTGTATCATCTTCAAGTAACTGTGGGGAAAGAAAATGTAGAGATACACAAGAAGTTAAACTTTCCTAAAGCTGTACAGGATCTCGAATGTTTGGATCCACAGATCTTTTGGAGGTTTATTTAGCTGAGCTGGTTTAATGCAATCCTATTCAGAAATCTGATACAGTCCCCAGAATGAGTGAGTTCCACGTAAGTTGTTATGTGCTTTTCTATATGATAAATTGAGACAAGGCAGGACATTTCCTTGCACAAGCCATAAAATTCTTGTTACTTTTCTTAATCAATTTTATGTTTTCTTTTGTAAAGTTTTGAATACATGCTCATTTATTTTTCAGTGCTTTTATACCTTTAATATTTGTCAGATTATGTACTTTGTTTATGCAGACATGTCCTGGGGCTTTCGGAGACTCTATTCCATTGGTGGAAACTGAGAAATACAGGTCAGGATTAACATCACTTTGTTTCAAATGAGCTGTCAAATGGGGAATACTCCAAATTATTATACCTTGTGCTTTTAAAGTACATTTAATTTAAGATGCTCAGAATGTTGTGTGTCTGATCCAAAGTTGACAAACAGATTTCTGTTGACCTCAGTAGGTTCTACATCTTTACAACTATTAGTTTTCCAGAATTCCTGTACCCTGAAATGTAGTCATTTTCATTGCAGACATAGGAATGACATGCAGAACTGAGGTCAAGAGAAGTTTAGTGAGTTGAATGGCATTGCTCAGGAAATTTGTGGCAAAGATAGGCATGCAATTCATGTCACTTGCCTGCCACTTTATTTTACCACCAAGCAATCCTTTGATCTCCAAATGACTCTTTTTCGGTTCATAGAAACTTGTTTTTGTGATTAGAAATATATCTTCATAGTAGTTAGAAAAGTAAAACAATTATTTGTTCATTTAAGGCAGTGGTTCTTAACCCGTGGGCCGCACTCCAATTAACACACTGCTGCGGTCCATGTGACAACCTTTTAAAACATTTTTTAAATGGATACACAGGAAATAAGTTGTGTGGGTGCATCCCACATAACACACTGAGAGCTGCAAGTGTGGCTCACTATAACAGATAGGTTGAGAACTGCTGATCTTGGGTCATGTAGGACATCACATTTCACCCAGTTCTTATTGTCCTGCGTTTGACCCAGATCCAAACAAAAGTAGCGAAGTTATTTGCACATATAGCACTTCCAAGTTGCACGCTGTTCCTCTGCTAGTAGGTGTGGCTAGTGAGAGCAGACATCCTGGCCAGCTTGTTAGGGAAAGATTTGTGATAACCTTACAGATACACACGGCAACATCCCGGGTAGCGCATTTTATTCCATATGATTCAGTGTGACTTGAAGCAGGACAGTTATCTTGTATGTTTGTAGAGTTGTAGGAAAAGATACTCATTTCTCAGACAAATGCGATATCTATGTACACAGCCTAGAGGATCCATCTTCTAAAATTATCCACTGTAATATATCTTCTTATGTTTTGCCTACAATAAATGAAAAAAAATCCAAATGATGATGTGTACTTTGCCTTAAGAAGAGAGTTCAGTCACCAAATAAATTTTCCTATTAAAAATATTAATAGCTGAAAAAATAAGGTAATAAACTTTTCCTTTGGTGGTAAGAAAGGGAGATATGGGTAGGTGTAGCAGGGCACTAGGGTACCTGCTACTGAATAGTAGTAAATGGGCTCAGCTGCCACTCACCAGGGCAGCAGGTAGGAGTTGCTATGGCAACAGAGTGGGTCAGCTGACTGCCAGGGGGCAGGGCCTGGCCTTTATAAACAGAGAAGGCTAAGGCCAGAGTTAGTTCCCCTCTGGCAGCCTAAGGAGCAAGAGCTCTGCTAGAGTGAGTAGGGCAGTGTTGTGTATCAGCGTGCAGGTACAGGGTGGAGAGGACCCTGACAGGGATGAGAGAAGGTTAGCCAGGTTGGCTTAAGATTTACGTTGTAGCCGAGGGGCTTTGAGTTTCTGTTTTTGGGTTGATAGTTGTAGTTACGAACCGGAGGACCGGGTGAGGCTGTAGGGGTGGACGAGGCCTCATTAGAAGCCAGTAAGGTGGGGGTGTTCCTAGTGCCACAGGGGTGCTGTGTTTAGTGGGGTATCCCAACCCCAGCCCAGCGGGGGGTGATATTAGGACGAACCCCAATTGGGAAGAGACCCAGTGGGTCTGGGGGGCCAGGTGAGGCTGAGGCTGCCTGAGCCCCAATTCTGGGAAGCCCGAGTCGGGCATAGGAGGCCCCAGAGCGGGCAGAGGTGCGAGAGGCGCAAACATAGGTCCCAGTGTGGGCGGGCGCGTGAGAAGCGTGGGCATAGAAGGCCCAGTGCGGGCAGGGGAGCACGGGAAGCGCGAGCAAGGGCCCCAGTGCGGGCAGGGGAGCATGGGAAGCGTGAGTATATTGGAGCAGGCCCTGGGAGAGGATGTGTATATTGGACATTGAGCAGGCCCTGGGGAGAGGGTGCGTATATTGGACATTGGGCAGGCCCAGTGGGGCACTGCCTGTGAGGGGGAAGCCCGGAAGGGGGCAAGCCCAGTGGAAGGCCCCGGAGAGAAGGGCGAGTCTACTAGGAAGCCTGAAGAGAGAGCGGGTTACTTAGAACAGTCACAGAGACAGGCTGGCGAGGGCTGGCACAGGGAGTAGCTCTGGAATCATGGTATAGCAAGACCGGCCCCGTGCCAAGGGGGGGCAAGAAGGCAGCCTCCCATTGATAATGTAAGATCAAAGACGTGGCGGGCGAGACAGAGGGTGCGTTCAGGACCCAGACTTGGCATGGTAGGCAAGGGCGACAGGGGAGGTCACAGCACCCCTACGTCCTGCCACAGTAGGATTCTGGGCTGATATCTTTCCCAAATGCATTTTTTGGAAACAAATGCCCTTTTGTCAGAATGTGCCTGTTGATCTCTGAAACTTTAGCTTCCAAAGAACTGATTTAAAAAAATCACAAATGAGCTTGCCAGTAAAAATAAGAAAAAGGAAACAGTTTCTTGAAATCCTCACAAAAGTTGAGGCTATAAGCTAATTTAAATATCAGCACCCAGGTTTAGAGTGCTTGGTTTTCCTGCGAAGTTTGATGGTACCCCTGGTGTTGGCATGTGAACACATGTACATGTTTTCATTAACTTTAGTGAGAAAATGTATGTAATCTGGATAGAGTCATTATGTCACTCAGACATGGTGAAAGGGCCAATTTAGTTCCAAGAGCGAAAGTTCTCATAAAAACTGATCTTTGTCCATAAGATATTTTGACAAGAATAATTTTTGACCAATGATGGAGTATTTTGGCATTTTGAGGTTCAGGGGAAGAATCTATGTGTGCTGATATTTTAGCACTGGCCCAGCTGTTTGCAGCCTGCCCACTGCCGGCTGCAGACGCCCCAGGCTGGTTACAAACAGTTGTGCTGGGCTCCGGAGCCGTCATCAGCTCTGTGCTGGCAGTGGGGAAGCAGTTGGGGTTGCACTGCCTCAGGCCCCTCCCACACAGTCCGCTCTCAGGCATGCGTGCACCCATTGGTACGGACCTGATGCCAGAGCAGATGTTTGCAGCCTCCTGGCTGAAACCGGCCCAGGCTCTGGGTAGATGCTGCCAACCACAGAGCCTGGTCTGCTTGCAGCAGGGCTTGCAGCTTCCTAGTCGCCTACTGGGAGCAGCCTGGGCTTTGTGGCTGGCAGCAGCTGCCTAAAGCCTGGGCTGGTGGTGGTGTGCCAAGCAAAATGGCCTCACGTGCCATGCTCAGCATACATGCCGGGGGTTGCTGACCCCTGGGGTAGAGTATTATCAGTTGAGTCATGAAAAGTTTTCCTTAGACCACCAAAAAACATTTTCCCTCCAGGGCAGGGACTGTTTTCACCTAAATTCTCCTGCTTTTCAAAGGAAAATGCTAACTTTTGCATGGTTCTTATGTGTGTTGGCAGGCATATTATTTCTAAAATATCAGAGAAAGTTCACATTTTCATTTTTTACAGTTGATTCTGAATATTTTATACAACACAAAGAACACAGGTTTGTTAATATTAACTACATAATAGCAAGAGTCTGTTCAGTTTAGTATCTTAATTTTAGTACCAGTGCCAGATGCTTCAGAGGAAGATGGCAGAATTGGCTATAATGAAAAAGAGGGAGTCATTTTCCTAAAGGGAGATTTTCTGCTAGAAACTGGTTTACGACCCTGATGAATCAGGATTTTATCACTCCAATTTAGAGATGTTCAACCCCCGCAGCCCATGGGTCAGATCCAGCCTATGGGTCCCTCACAGATTTCATAGGAAACCTTGCAGGCTATAGTCCTGTGTGTTAGATAGGGTGTGCAGGGAGATCAGTCCTGGCTAGCCATGGTCAGCCCCATGCCATTCATCTGGCCCCTGGGACCAAAATTGGGAGCACCACTGCTCTAATTCATTCTTTTATCCTGTATAATATTTCTGTAGATGTTCCATATTATTCATATAGATGTCTAATCCTAATCTGCTGAAATTGTTGCACCATGTCCCTGAGTCAAATGGACTAAGTCATTGTAGAGCTAATTTTCACAGATTAAAAATATTGTATGAACAGATCAGTGTAACAGGATGTCATCTTTGGCAGTACTTGACAAGCCCATGAGGGCACCCCAGAGTCTCTTATTCCACTTTTCTTCTGAGCACAAGCACCCCTTTGCTTGCCTGCCACGTTGTGATGTTCCTTGGTTCTTGAAGGGGAGGCTGCCCCAGGGCTTTCCTAGGTATGACCTATGCTTGCACTCTCAAGGGTAAGGGACTCTTGCCTTAAGGGATAATTACACACTCCAACTTTCCCTTAACGTGCCCCATGCCTTGAAAGTGTTACTTGTATGACTCTGTTGGGGGTCTCAGCCTCCTCAGCTTCTACCCCCTCTCTCTTTAGCCAGGCCTGCCAGCCTAGACCCTCTAGATAAAGCCTGACTCTGAGGCTCTAGCTCTTTAATATGCTACTTATTGTGGGGCCCCTGGCCCTTGTCTACTGCGCCCCACTAGTGCTGAGCTTTCCAGCCTCTCGCAGCTTGTACCCCTCTGGCACTGGGCTCTCTGGCCCCTCTGCAACTGCACCCCATGGACGCTAATGAGGCCTCCACATCCCCTACAGCCTCAGCCACAAACCACCAGTTTAAACTATAACATAAATAGTGAGCCCCTGGGCTATAAAACAAAATTAAGTGTAGCATTTAGACTTCTTACTTGCTTTCATTCATGGGCTCCCCATCTCAGTCTCCACTGCCAGATGCTGACACTTGTAGAGTAGCTGGAGCTATGCTTGAAACTTGCTGGAGTCCACCATCTGTGGTCTCTTCCTCCCTGGCTTATCATACCTGGGCTTATCTTCTTCTGGTCCTAGGCCCTCTCACAGTCACCTGATCTTCATAGTCAGCTGACTGGCCTGCAGGGCTTGGCCCTTAACCCCTGCAGGCTGTTCTTTGAAAGTTCAGGTCTTAAAGAGAATTATCCTGGCACATGTCTGCGAGGGGCCAGCAGGGTAGATTATGCTTAGGGGCAACCAACACGGGTTCATTAGAGGCAGGTCCTGTCAGACCAACATGGTGGCCTTCTATGACAAGGTCACAAAATCCTTGGACACAGGTGTTGCGGTGGACATAGTCTTTCTGGACTTTAGGAAGGCCTTCGACGCTGTCTTTCACCCCATTCTCATTAAAAAAAATAGGAGACTGTGGCATCGATACCTATACAGTCAGATGGGTCACTAATTGACTAGAGGGCCGCACACAGAGAGTGGTGGTGGATGGGTCTTATTTGACCTGGAGGGATGTGGGCAGTGGGGTTCTGCAGGGCTTCATCCTCGGGTGCACACTGTTCAACATCTTCATCAATGACTTGGATGAGGGGGTAAAAAGAACCCTGTTCAAATTTGCAGATGACACTAAGATGTTGGGAAAAGTGGGCACGCTGGGAGGGAGGAATAGGCTGCAATCAGACCTGGACAGGTTACAGGGGTGGGAGGATGAGAACAGGATGAGTTTCAACACTGACAAGTGCAGGGTACTGCACCAGGGGAGGAAGAACCAGGAGCATACCTACACACTAGGAAACTCCCTTCTCATCAGTAAAGAAGCAGAAAAAGATCTTGGAGTCAGTATTGATGCCAAAATGAACATGGGTCAACAGTGTGGGGACGCAGTCAGGAAGGCCACCCGTACCTTGTCATGCATCCACAGATGCATCTCAAACAGGTCCAAGGAGGTGATCCTCCCCCTCTGTGCGACACTGGTCAGGCCACAGTTGGAGTACTGCATCCAGTTCTGGGCGCCGCACTTCAGGAGGGATGTGGACAACATAGAGAGGGTCCAGAGAAGTGCCACTTGCATGATCAGGGGACAGCAGGGCAGGCCCTACGATGAGAGGCTAAGGAACCTGAACCTGTTCAGCCTCCACAAGAGAAGGCTGAGGGGGGATCTAGTGGCCTGTTACAAACTAGTCAGAGGGCACCAGCAGGCATTGGGAGACTCCCTGTTCCCCCGAGCACTACCAGGAGTGACAAGAAATAACGGTCACAAGCTGGCAGAGGGTAGATTCAGACTAGACATCAGGAGGCTCTACTTCACTGTCAGGTTGACTAGGATCTGGAACCAACTTCCAAGAGAAGTCCTGGCTCCTACCCTGGGGGTCTTTAAGAGGAGGCTGGATGAACACCTTGCCAGTGCTGTTTGACCCCAGTACTCTTTCCTGCCATGGCAGGGGGTTGGACTTGATGACCTACTCAGGTCCCTTCCAACCCTACCAACTATGAAAATATGAAAGGGGCCACCCTGCCTTCTGGTAACAGGGCCTGGGTTCCCTGTTACAATCAGGTGAAAGAATAAGGAACTGTATTTCCCATGATGAGGTGGGGTACCATCAGATATTGCAGCACAAAACAGTGGGACTTATATTCAACATGAAGTAACTTTGTTTGGACTGCCTCCAGATGGGGAAAAAAAGCAAGTCCATGACTGCTTGTGGGCTAGTCACAATAGTCTGATTATAATTAATATAGATGAAGATTGTATTGCACATGCATAACACATCAAAAATACTCTCCATTTAGACAAACACTACTCTGGAATGGTTTATACACTTGAGCAGGGGGTGGAGTAGATGGCCTCCTTATATCCCTTCCAGTCCTGTTTTTCTGTGACTTAAGGATTCTTTTTCCAAAGCTGAGGGAAATTCTGAGTTAAATTTCATACATTTTCATAGACATTAGGGCTGGAAGGGACCTTGGAAGATCATCGAATCCAGCCCCCCGCCTAAAGGGCAGGAAGTCAGCTGGGGTCATAGGATCCCAGCAAGATAAGCATCCAATTTATTCTTGAAGGTGTTCAATATAGGTGCTTGAACCACCTCCGATGGCAGGCTATTCCAGACCTTGGGGGCTCGGACAGTAAAGAAATTCTTCCTTATTTCCAGCCGAAATGGTCTTGCAAAAGTTTATAACCGTTTGACCTTGGCATCCCTGGGGGCACTCTGGTGAACAAACGTTTCTCCAGAAACTGGTGGTCACCCCTGATAAACTTATAGGTGGCCATCAGATCGCTCTTAAGCCTGCGCTTTTCCAAGCTAAAGAGCCCCATGGCTCTCAGCCTGTTGTTGTAAGATCTGTTTTCCTGACCTCTGATCATGTTTGTGGCTCTTCTCTGGACTCTTTCAAGCTTCTCCATATCCTTTTTGAATTGTGGGGCCTAAAACTGCATGCAGTACTCCAGCTGCGGCCTCATCAAGGCCGAGTATAAGGAGAAAATGACGTCCCGGGATTTGCTTGAGAAGCATCTATGGATGCAAGCCAGCATTTCACTTGCTTTACTAGCTGCAGCATCGCATTGCAGGCTCATGCTCATCTTGTGGTCAATGATGACCCCCAAGTCTCTTTCTTCTAGCCAGCCGAGCCTCTAAGGATGCTGCAGGTTTTTCCTCCTAAGGTGGAGAACCTTGCATTTTTCAGTGTTAAACACCAGGAGGTTCTCATCCGCCCATTTGCTGAGCCTGTCCAGGTAAGCCTGGATCGTCCTCCTGTCTTCTGGTGTGGGTGCTTTGCCCCAAAGTTTGGTGTCATAGGCAAACTTGGCCAGTCCACTTCTGACTCCAATGTCCACATCATTAATGAAGATGTTGAACAATATGGGTCCAAGGACAGAGCCTTGGGGGACCCCCCTGGTCACAGGGCACCATGATGATTGACTTCTGTCAATTACCACCCTCTGGGTCCGACCATGGAGCCAATTTCCCAGCCAGCAGATCATGGTGGACCCAAGGCCATAATTGGCCAGTTTTGCCAAGAGGTGATCATGGGATACCAGATTGAAGGCTTTTTTGAAGTCAAGATATATGACATCAATCTCTTCTCCTTTGTCCAGGTGATAGGCCACCTGGTTATAAAAGGAACTGAGATTGGTCAAACAAGACCAAGCTGCAACAAACCCGTGCTGGCTATCCCTTAGGATGTTGGCATCAGCCAGTCCATTAAGGATGGCCTCTTTAATAAACTTTTCTAAGACCTTCCCCGGGAGGAGAAGTCAGGCTGATGGGCCTATAGTTTGCTGGAACCACTTTCCTCCCTTTCTTGAAGATAGGCACCACATTGGCCTTCTTCCAGTCTTCAGGCACTTCACCAGAGCATCAGGAGTTCTCAAAGGTCTGTGCCAGAGGCTGGGCTATGGTGCTCGCCAGCTCCTTGAGTACCCTGGGGTGTAGCTTGTCATGGCCAGCTGACTTGAAGGTATCCAGCCTCTCAAGGTGTTCCTTCACGAGGTCAGCATTGATGGAGGGCAGGGGATCTGCCTCACCCAGACCCTCCTGTCCTGTAGCGGGCATGGGCATCCCATGGGACTGATGAAAGACTGACGCAAAGTACCCATTTAATAGGTTGGGTTTTTCCTGGGCGTCAGATGTCAGTTGTCCCATCTGGTTCAGCAGGGGTCCAATGTTGCCCTTGCTTTTCCTCCGGCTCCCCACATATCTGAAAAAGGACTTTTTACTGTCCTTGATGCTCAAAGCTAGTTAGAGTTCAGTTGCAGCCTTGGCTTTCCTGGTTTGCTCCCTGCAGGACTGGACCAGTGCAGAATATTCCTCCCTGGAGGCTAATCCCATCCTCCCTCCTTTGTAGACCTTTCTTTTTAGCCTCAGGAGATCTGCTAGATCCCTGGAGAGCCAGGGGGGCTGCTGTGCCCTCTTTCTGCCTTTCCTCTAAGATAGAATAGAATTAGCTTGTGCATTGAGGATAGCTCCCTTGAGAAAAAACCAATCTTCCTGAACTCCCCTCCCCCTGGGGTTGTGGTCCCTTAGGGCCTCACTGACAAGCCTCCTGAGCTTGTCAAAGTCGGCTTTCCTGAATTCAAGGACTTCAGTACTGCTGACTGACTTGCCAGCTTTACAGTGAATGGTGAAGGTGATCAGCTCGTGGTCACTGTCACCCAGCTTCCCATCAATCACAAGGTCGCCAGTTAGGTCATCCCCAGTAGCCAGTACCAGGTTGAGCAGCGATTTACCTCTCGTTGGCCTGTAGACTTCTTGAGTCAGGTAGGGGTCATCCACGCAAGAGAGGAAGCTTTGAGGCCTCTCGGATTTTGCTGAGTGATCCTCCCATGAGATGTCTGGGTAGTTGAAGTTACCCATGACAAGCATGGTCCTGGAGCATGTGGCTTCAGTCAGTTCCTGGGTGAACTCCTGGTCAAGTTCAGGACTTTGGATGGGAGGTCTGTAGTAGACTCCCACCATTGTGTCCCCTGTGCCATGTTCCCCACGGATTTTAACCCAGAGGGTCTCCAATTGTCCACCCTGGCCGCCAACATCAGCTTGCAGGGATGCGTAGCTTTCCTTAACATAGAGAGTTACACCCCCACCCCTTTTATTTACACGATCCCTCCTGTACAAGGTATAGCCATCTATACCGTGGTCCAGTCATGGGTGGAGTCCCACCAGGTCCGTTATCCCTCTGACATCATAATTATTTGCATTGAGCAGGAGGACGAGCTCCTCCTGCTTATTCTCCAAGCTCCTGGCATTAATGTACAGGCAGGAAAGTGTCCCCTTGGTGGCTCTTGCCTTGCCCACAGATTGTACCAGGGCTGGGACAGGGGTGGGCTCCCTTAAGTGCGTTGGCCTGTTGGCTTTGCAAGGGTTGCTCAGTGGACCAGCAGTGGCGGTAGTCCCCCTGTACCCCAGAGGCTTAGTTTAAAGCCTGGTGGAGCAGGTCAGCCAGTCTGGCTGAGAAAAGCCTCCTCTCCAGGGGAGAGAGGTGGAGGCCATCTCTTCCCAGCAGCTCGCTGCCTCTCTTGCCAAAGAGCGGGCTGTGGTCATGGAAGCCAAAGCCTTCCCTATGACGCCAGCGCCACAGTCTTTTGTTAACTACATGGATCCTCCTCTCCCTTCTCAGCCCATACCCCGAGACTGGGAGGATCGATGAGAACACCACCTGTGCCCCCAGAACCTTTAGCCCCACTCCCAAATCCCTGTAGCGCCTCATGACCTGGCTGGGAACCCTCTGAGTTGTATCATTGGTGCCCACATAAATAAGTAGCATGGGATAGTGGTCAGTGGGCTGGAGGAGCTTAGGGATCCTCTCTGCAATGTCTCGGATGTGGGCCCCCGGGAAGCAGCAGACTTCCCAGGCTAAGGGGTCGGGGCAGCAGATTACCCCCTCAGTCTCCCTCAGGATGTCGTCTCCCATGACAAGCACCTTACGTTTTGTCTTGGGGAGAGCGGGGGCGGTAGCTACAGTTGAGCTTGTGTTGCATGTGGATGCAGCCTATGAGTGTGAATGGAAAATGCAAAGGCTGATCTTCTCAATGGCTACTTTGCCTTCATCTTTACAAGAAGAAATAAAAAAAAAAACTGTGACCAAATAGCTAACCAAATTAATATACAGAAGATAGGCCAGGGATTGGCACCTTATAGACTAACTCATGTAGAGAAAGGAAGAACACAGTTGAGTATTATAAGTAAAGAGGATCAAGCACCATCGATTATATATTGATTGAACCCTTTATGTGGGGGGAGATAATTGATTTTGAGATACCATTTTGTTTAGAAAGTGATCATCTCCCATTAGTCCTCAACCTTAAAAAAGAGCCTGATATCCTTCCAGTCCTTAACAGCTATAGAAGTATTAGCCCTGTGCGAGATGGGTAGTATTCACTTCAGATTTGGATTCGGGCGATTCGGGGGACAGTGATTTGATTTGGTGATTTGAATCACTGTCATGAATCTATTCAGCTGAATCTGATTCAGAGATTCGGTCACCACCGAATTGGCTGAATCTCTGAATCATACAGGCCCCATCCCCTGCCTGCTTTCTCAGTCCCATCAATGGCTGCCCTGCCTGGCCTCAGCCTCCTTGCACTTTAAAAAAAAAGCCTAGCACTCTCTGGCTTCTGCCATGCAGGGGGGCGATCCCCCCTACCCCTCACTGCCCTGCACTGTGTGGGGGGCTCTGCTATGATCCCCCAGAAACCCCAAAGGCCACTGCAACATCTGGTGAGTGTGGGGCTTTTTTTTTTTTAAGAACTGGTAGCTGGGGCTAGCAGGACAGTTATTGATGGGACTGAGAAAGCAGGTGGGGGATGGAGGCTTATAATACTTATACTTATAATACTTGGTGGTGAGTGGGGACTGCTTGACTTTTCGAAGCTTTCTGAATCTTTTCCAAATCAATTTCGAAAGCCTCAAATCAATTTGGACCTGAATAAGTAATCTGTTTATTTATTCTATGGAACATATAACAAGGGTTTAGACAAGGATGTATTTTTCCCCCTCTGTTATTTAATCTTTACATGAATTATATTATTGGAAATATGCAGGATGTGCATTTTCATTCCCCAAAATTATTAGCAATCCCAATTCCTATTTTCATGTATGCAGATGACACTGTTATACTGTCAAAAACTCCTCTTGGATTACAGAGAGCAATTACAACTTTTGAGCATCTTTATGGACAAAATAGCTTAAAGATAAATTATGATAAATCCAAAATACTGTAATAGGAAAGCCGTATGATGAATTATCCATGGAATAGGGGGGGAACCAAACTTGAAGTTGTCAAAACCTATAGATATTCACTGCTTCTCCATCATGGAAATATCGTATTCAGTCAGTTAAAACGAAGGCAGCCAAATTGGCTGTGGCTATAAAGAAATTTTATGAAACCACAGCAGGACAATTAGTCTAAGCTCCTATATCAGCATACAAAGCCAAAGTTACCTCTCAGATCTTATACGGTGCTGAAGTATGGGGTTCTGCTGCTAGTAATGATGTAGACGTACCTCAGAACAAGTTTCTTAGGGCTCTTCTGGCTCTTCCTCCCTCAACTCCTGCATCTTTTCTGAGATTAGAGATGGGAATGGATTCTATTTTAATTAATATTATTATTAGAATGGCTGGATTTTGGTTTAAAATCCTGCCCCTTTTACCATCTTATCTGCTTAAATTATGCTGCATAGAAGATATTAATAATCCTTCTCCTCTCCAATCACCCTGGTTAGCTTTTCTTTTCCACACTTCTGCACTTTCTGGGATGGGATACTATCTCAAAGATAATGAAAGATCTTTCTCCCCCATAGAAAAGGTTCGGGTTTTCCAGAGGATAAGAGATATTGACAGGCAGAATGATTTTGCAGTTTTTAGAGCTACTTGCATTGCTCCTTTATATGCTCTTCAGAAATTAGTTTGGGGTGGAGAAAAGTATTTACAGTTGGATCTCAATAATGAATGGTGATCCTCTTTGACTAGACTCAGGACCGAACAGATGCCCACAGCTGTTCTGGCTGGACATAGATTTTCCATTTCAAGGGCTAAAAGATGTTGCCCAGTCTGTCTAGGAGTTTTGGAAGATACTGTCCACTATGTATTGGAATGTTCTTTATATAATGACTGTCCCCGGGGCAAGGGGAGAACATGGACCCTGAAGGGTTAAGGAGGGACTCTGGGGGACAATACACCCCAGGGAAAACGTAAGAAAAGGGAGAACGAGCAAAAACGCCCTACCTGCTGCAGGAACCACGGTGAGACTGAAAGCGGCGGCGGGACCCACGCAGCTCGTTAGCCGCTGTTTTTTTAAAGTGAAAGCAGCTGGAGAGAAGGGGGAGGAGAGCCGGCATGGAAGTATAAGAAGGGGAGACAGCAAGACGGAAGGGGAGGAGAGGTGGAGGAAGAGCAAAGAGAGAGGATCTCCTGGATCCACCGAGGAGGAGGAGGAATTGGAGAACACTGCCCACAGGGCAGAAAAATGTCCGGAGCTGCTTCCATGTAAAGACGCTGCTGCCAGACTGAGGAGGACAAAGGTATCCAGGCTGCATATTACCCTAGAGCCGCGAAGAGTGCCTACAGGAGGGTCCTTGTCAACAGAGACTTGGGCCAGTGAATCATCGAGAAAAGAGGTAGACAATCAAGGGGCCAGCTAAGACCCTCATGTCCTGGATGGAGGACCCGGGAGAGCCCATTGAAGGAAGTTTCTTTTCTGAGGGACGTCGAGGGTGGACACACGTTGGGTACACTAAGGGTAGGGGATAGGTAGCATTAAGCGGGGGGCAGCCGGTGAAGGGAGAGCACGCTATTACTAGACGCCCCAGGATAGTAATCAAGGGATAACTGAGAGGTGGTAGACGATTTTGGTGCCAGCCTCTTTTCCTTTTATTTTGTTAATTGTTATTTGCCAGGGACCCCGGGGTAAAAGTGAGGCATAGGGCTACCAAAGGCCCAGGAGCTAGAGGGCCTAGTTTTACTTAGCATTCAACCCAGATTCAAGTGGGAGCCAGAAAGACTTCACGCATAGAGAGGGTCGGCTGTCGACAGCAACATAAGCCGTCGTACACCGTCGGGGCTGGGTATAGGGCGAGGTACAGGGGAGGTTGGAGCCTTGTGAAGAACATCACGCCTCGGCCTGGGACAACTGAACCCGGACGGTTAGACCCCTCCACCACTGATAGGATCATCAAAGTCGTGGCAGGCGGGATTAGGAGGGGATAAGACTGCCCGAGGTGAGAGCTTATGGCCCCATACCTTTTGGGATGGAGTGGAAGACCACTATCAAAATCCAGGGCCGGGTGGCGAGGGACTGGATGATCGAGGCCCGGAGGGTGCAATGACATAAGGAGAACCTATTTATTACTGTACTTGCAGAAATTGATACACTTCTCAAACAGATAGAAATTAATCTGGCTTTTACAGCAAACAAATCCAAACATACTATACCATCTCGCAATTTTCACTTACAAGGCCGCAGCGATTAGAGTTAAATATCCTTTATTACTGACAAGAGTGATACATTTTAACATTAGACTTGTTTTTATTGTCTCAATTTGTGGATCTATGTACATGAATATTATAGATTCATGTCTTGATTTACTACTAAATTTATATTAATAATGGTTTTATGTTGGTATGCGCTATTTTTAGTACAATATTTGTAGTTCATTTACTTTGTTCAAACTTATTTATATTATGGGTGTATGTGTGTTATGTCATCTTTGGGAGCATGGCATTTAGCCAGAATCCTTAATAATAATAATAATAATAATAATAAAAAATAAGTAAAGAGCTTCTCAGAGAAATCCTGATACATTTACATGAGTTTAAGTTGGATTGGTGTGATATGATTCATTCTAGGATAATGAAGGAACTGGCTAAAGAAATCTCAGAGCCATTGGCAACAACATTTGCAAAGTTATGGAAGACTAACAATGTCTTAAAGGACTAGAAAAGGGCTAGCAGTATTCATCTTTTAAAAAAAGAAAAAGGAAAAAGACTACTCAGGCTGACTTCAATATCTGGGAAATTATTGGAGCAAAAAATAAAAGCGTCATGTTGTAAATATCTGGAGAAGGTATGATCACTAGCAGCCAGCTTATTTTTAAGGAAAAACATCGGTCAAATCAATTTGATATCCTTCTTTGATAAGGTAAAAAGGTTTTGTGGATGAAAGCAGTGCACTGGACATAATATACTTGGGCTTAAATAATGCTTTTGATACAGTCCCACATAATATTCTTATAAGAAACTAAAGAAGTATAGGCCAGATAGAATTACTATTTGGTTGATACTTAATTGGCTGAATAATTGCACTCAAAGCCTAACTATAAATACATATTGATTCAGAAGGGCAGGAAATGTCAAGTGGGATTCCCCAGGGGTCTCTTCTGCGATCAATGCAGCTGAATACTTTTTATATTAATGACTTGGATGCAGGAATAGAGAGCTTTATGAGACAGTCTGAAGATGAAACACAATTGGAAGGGTTTGCAGACACTTTGGAAAAGTATCTTGATAAATTAGTAAATGGATAGTTGATAAGAGCATGGTAAGGTGCTACACCTAAGGAAAATAAACCAAATGCACAAATGTAGAATTGTCTGAGCAGTAGTCTGGCCTGAGAAGAATCTGGGGCTTATGCTGGACCGTAAGTCAGTAATGTGATGCAGTTGCACATGCACACAAACAAAAATCAAATGAAAATTTTGGCCAAACTACCAGAAACATTGTGTGTAACACACAGGAGTGCTGGTTAGGCCTCTGCTAAGGTATTGTGTGCAATTCTTGGTGTTAGATCCATTTTAGTAAGGATGCAGACAAATTGGAGAAGATCCAAATGCAAATGATAATGATGATTATACGGTTGGTATATAAGCAGTCCAAGGAAAGACAAGGATCTACATGTTTAGTTTGGCAAAAAAGAGATTAAGGAGCTGAACTGCCTGCCCACGGCCACATTCCATTCCCCGGCCAAGTGTGTCCTGCCCACGGGGTCCTGGGCCACTTAAGGAGTTTTGACTAGCAGTTGCTGTTGGGGGGGCGGAGGGGGTGCTGACATGGGGGAAGTGCTGGCCCAGCCTGCAACAGCTCACTAAAACCCCTTAAATGGTTCTTCAGCCCAAATAATTGCCCACCCCTGGATTAGACAGTCTTTGAAGTTCCTTCCAACCCTATGTTGTTATAAACAGAGGAGACAGGAATAAAAGGAAACTCCAGGATGCTTCAATGTAGTTTATTGTTACCAGAGGCAACCACATTGAATAAGGTCTCCTGTTATTATGAGCATCATTTAATTACTTCCGTAAATGTATAAAGTTCTATCTTGAAAACATATTTCCTTTTTCCTCCTTCTCTTACTGGAAGGGTGCTCCAGAATCTCCCCCTCACATGGTCAGAAACGTCTTTAGAACTTTTAGCTTAAATATATTCACAGCCAATTTATAGCCATTTCTTGCTGTGTCACTGTTCTCCTTTAACTTACACATCTCATTTCTGTTCCCTTCCCTTTCCTTCTCCTTGACATATTTAGAGAGAACAATCATATCACACCTCAGCCTTTGTTTTGCTAGGTTAAACAAGCTGTGCTATTTTAGTCTCCTCTTGTAAGATAGACTGTCAATTCCCATGATTGTTTTAATAACCTTTCTCCATCACAGTTCCTGTAAGAATTCAACTTTCTTGACTACAGGTGACATTAAAATATCCTTATCTCTATTGGAAATGCTTCATCTGATGCATCTTATAGTTGCATTTGTATTTTTCATGGATGCCCCTTTTTGGTAGCTTATATTTATCTTGTGATCAACTTATACATTTTCTGAGGGCTTTCTCTTTTTCTCTGGTGTTCAACTAAGGGGTCCCCAGGTTATAGTAGAAATTCTTATTAGTCCCCAAGAGCATGATCTTCTTTGTACTATAAAATTTGATCTAATTTTTGTTGCACCAGTCCTCATGATCATTCAGTTCTTCCTGTAGGAGTCTCCAGTTCTTTCAAACAGATAATGCCTCTCAACCTTCTTATGTTAGAAAATTTATTTAATTCATTTCTACTTTTTGTGCCAGGTCATTGATGAAAATATTAAATAAGATTTGATTTAAGATGGGTCTTTGAGGTTATAATGTGTTATAAATCCAATGTCTATATTTAGTCCATGATTTTTAGTATCCAGAAAGCTTGAGCTGTGACCTCACCAATCTTAAAAAGACTTTCACCCAACAAGGACACTCCTCTAGAGAGACAGATCAAATGTTTGAAAGAGCAACCTGGATACCACATGAAGAACTGCTGCAGTACAGAAGAAAACCCACCCACAAATTGCACACCACTGGTTATGACATATCACCCCTCCCTAGAACCCGCACGGAAAATCCTTAAACAGTTACAACCTATACTAGAAAAAGACCCTATTCTTAAAGAGATCTTCCCAGAGCCACCCATCTTAGCCTTCAAACAAGCACCGAACCTGATCACCAGAAGCAAGCTTCCTCAGGCCCAGAACACACCAAATGGATCCAGACCATGCCATGACAAGAAATGCAAAACCTGCCAACACATGTCCACCACCCCCACAATTACTACACCCCACAACAGAGCCATCAGCATTCCCAGATCTTACAGCTGCACCTCCAGAAATGTAATATATCTCATCCAATGCACCCAAGGCCCTGATGGAAAATACGTAGGAGAGACCAAACAACAACTGTGCACCAGGACGAACACACACTGGAAATCTATCAAAGACAGGAATACCCAATTACCTGTGGGGGCACATTTCTCACAAGAAAACTACTCTCTCTCCAATCTCTCAGTCCTGATCCACAAAGGAAGCTTACAAAACACTTCCAGAGATGAGCCTATGAACTCCACTTCATCAACCTCCTGGATACTAAAAATCATGCACTAAATATAGACATTGGATTTATGACATGTTATAATCTGCCTGACATCTGACTCCCCAGGTAGCTCTCCACTATCCATCCTCCTTCTCTCCCCAGCCCCAGCCTGTCTCTCACCCATTGACTCCTCAATCTGCATTTTCACTGACTACCTGTCTTGTATGCAGACCAGCCAGCCTTTGGCTTCTTTACTTTTCTTTCCATCCAGGAAGAGCACATGCCAACTGCTGAAACTTCTTTAGCCTGATGAAGGGTTTTTGAACCCAAAAGCTTGCTTTATAATTGTTTTCCAACTATTTAAGTTGCTCTAATAAAAGATACCAGATTCACCCAAAGAACCTTGTCTATCTATGTCCTTAGACCAACACGGCTACAACATACACCCCTGTATCAGCGTTGTAGTAGTACTCAGAAAAACAAAAATGGCTTGACCCAGGGAACTACAGAATTGTTACCCTGACATCAGTCCTGAGAAGAATAATGGACATTCAGTTAACAAAAATAACAGGCTAGGAATATGTTTAGTTCAAGTCTTCATATTTTTCTGGAAAAAAGATCTTGTTAAACAAACTTGATTTCAGGTAACTGCATAGACTCTTAATATGTTTAGGCTTTTGTAAATCATTTGACTTAGTGCTGCATGACATGATTAATCAATATCAATAAACCATGTTAAATGGTTAGGATAGGACTAGATTGTTGTGAAAATTCAGTTAACAGGGAATGATTGTAGAATGGGAGCTCCCAGAGGGCCATCCGAGTTGCAGTTCTATTTATTCAGTACTTTTATTAATGATCTAGAAATTGTACATACAAGCTTTGGTAATACAGTAGAACTTCATAAATCTAGTTTTCAGTATTTCCGAATTCTCAAAATTCTGGCACTTTTTAAAAACACACTACATTGGGGAGTAGCAGTGGTTGGTCCTGGAGCAGCGGCTGCATGTGGGAAGGCGGTGCAGGATGGTGGATGGCAACGGCAGCTGCCATATGCAAGCTTCCCCCTCCACCTCCGAGGTGAGCGAGTAGCAGCGAATGGTTGTGGAGCCGGGGGGGAGGAAGAGGGGGGTAACGGCGGCCAGTCCCAGAGCATGCTGTTTCAAAAATCTGGAATTTTCAAGTTTCTGGCAGGTGCTAGGCCCCAAGGATGCGGGATGTATGAGGTTATACTGTAGGACATTGTTAAGACTGCAAAGTCAAGCACTGAAAAATGAAGGGATGCCAATATTGGAGTTGCCTCTGCAATCTTAATTGAATCAATGTTCATACCCGTTCTGGCAAAATCTTTATTTTCAGCCTTATTTACTATATTTTTTCCCCTGCTGTTTGCTTCCTTCACTGACTCCCTTGCTTAGTTTCCTTGCTTAGCTAATCTCCATCTCTTTGTCCAACTAGTATGTCTTTTCTCTTCCAGTGTCAGGACAGAATTTCTCTCCTTCTCATCCAGTCTTTCAGAGAATGGGAGAAGCCGTCTTCTGCTCTCAGTTCCAGTACCTCACCTCATTCTTGCCTAGGACAGAAGGTATAGGTCCTGGGCTGGAGTTTTCTGAGTCACTCTTTGCTGATTCATGTACACCTTTGCTGATTCATGTACACCGTTTGGAAAAGGATGGCATACACGCAGTGAGAGCATTTAGAGCTATAGGAGCATGATCAGTGAGGATGGACTCACTTCCTTAGGCAGCCATTCTACATGGAAAATTTTATCTCAAATGGTTAAAATTTTGAAAAGTAATCAGTACCTGAAAACAGTTTTTCATAATGGGAATTTTTGGGCAACCTTAATTTAGGTAGTACTTGCCAGCTGTGCCTATAATATAAAATCTCAGCTGATCAGATTTGCCTGTGGCAGACTGGCAGTGACAAATCAAGATGAGCACAGCATAGCCACACAGAATGATCTAGATTTTAGATCGTCTGGTAAATTTAACCCATTCATACAAAATGTATCATTATGCTCCCACCTCCTGAGCTGTAGATTTTTTTCCTGAGCTGGAGGAAAGCCTCTTGAGATGGCAATCAATATCAAGCTGGTAAACTGTTGCATAATTCGGTTAATGTAATTAGTAAATAATTATTTAATAAATGATAATTTCAATGTTATTGATTATTATTATTATAGATACAAGACTTGCAAATATCTGCAGCATGAAGACTCCATGTTAGCAGATATGCACAGGTTCTAGCTAGGATGCGCTCCACTGTTTCTATCAGTTCAATATACCATGCTGTTGGACATCTTGGGCACAAAACGTCCCATCTGCTTCGCTTTTCATTTCTGCAACATTTGAACATAACATTTGAAAAGATGATTTAATATCACTTCTGAAAATTATTGGCCAATTATCCTCAATTTATTTCCAAGTGTTTTTATTCAGTTTAGCAGCTGGTATGTCACTTTTGTACTTTCTGGTAAAGTAGTCTATCATTAGCTCTCAAGTGACCTTTTCACATTCTTGTGCACTAATACTGTAGGAAGGAAAAAATGGATTCATGGGAGTGATATCATTATCCTTATGCTCAGAGAAGGAAAAGATGTGTCTGTAAAACAGGTTTGTGAAGTCATGGTAAAGTGACCTAATGCTGTTTATGTTGGAGTCATAAAGAAGCTGTCTGCTGGCATGAAGTTGCTTTGCAACTTAGCGTGTTAGCAGGCACACGAGAGCAGCCCAGCTGGAATATGTCCTGCCTCCAGTGTGCTAGGCTCCTGATATATTATAGCACAAGGCATTTCACCATCTTCTTTTATACTTTTCAAGCATCTCCCCTCCTCCCTGCCTATGAGCTGAAGAAAGGAGCTGACTGGTTAGTTCTGGAGACTAAGGTCATTTTATTATGTATCAACACAGTAGTGTAATGAGGGCCCCAGGTGCCCAGTTAGAGGGGCCCAAGAATGGCAACTTCTGCTGATGCTGGCCTAACTCCTGCTGCCACTGCTGACCAGGGCACATACCTGGGTTGTTATATCTCTGCATTAACAGCTTCTCAAATGTATAAAGAGAAGAGTAGGAAAGGAAAGGTGTTATCTCTCTATATAGCACTACTGAGATCATGGCTTGTGCTGGATGATGTGACTTTTGAAGAAAGAATACAAGGCAATAATAAATAGTTTCTTTTTAATTAAAAGATATTTGTCTAATGGTTATGAGCAGTGGCAGGCAAGGGGAAAGCTTGAGCTGTCAACTGCACTGGCTACCAAGTTCACCCTGTGTGGGACTAAGAACAGGGTACGAATTGACTGTCATAAACTGTTAACACTTGGTTGAAGTGGGCTACTGATCTTTAAGGGTGTCTCAAGATGTTTTGTTTGTCCCATTTACTTTCCCTCTTTAATAAACCCTGTGTAATATTTTTTGCAGGTAGGGAAATCTTTTTGCATTGGGACATCCAGGTAGCTTTTATTTTTCCAGGTTTCTAGATGGGAGCTCAAGCCCAAAGAGCAAATTTGTGTAAGACCCTTAAATTGACCTTGACCCTTGTTACTGCTATCCTGGGCCCGGCAGAAGGGTTACACACAGACCATCAGCAACTTTGCATACTGTTGCCAACTCTTCTCTGTGAATTATGCAGTTAACTTCGTGTTTAAACTGCTTCCATGACACTCTTGAGACTGCTGCTGAAGGATAAATCTTGTTCACCTGCTTCTACTCTGCATGCTCCAAACTTAGAACTGAAGCAGGGACATTTCAAGGACATTTTCCATTGCTACTGTTGAGCAGGTCAGTGTTGGAAATCTGGAGAGCCTCCTTACCACTTCAGTTCTGAGCTTGCAGCGTGTGGAGAGAAAGCAGGGCTTAGTTTTTGGCATCAGTCTCAAGAGCTGTAGGTGCAGTGTCTCAGTTACCTGAGGTGTGCCTGTTAGGTTGTTAAGACAGACCCTAGGAAAGGAGCTAATTTACCAGTCTTTTGTGCACTAAGAAAAAGAACTTGCTTCTTTCTTTATCCCAGGCACAGGGATAAAAGCAAATGCTGTTTTCCTTTAGAGTAGAGGAACCAAGTTCTATGATCCAGATAATATATTAAAAACTAATCAGGCCTTATCACAGTCCTCTAATGGATATGGCCTGGATTACTGATAACCACATTGTGTGCCCTCTTGTTAGCTTGCAGACACAAAACAGCCTGCTGATGCCTCCCTCATCTCTCTACAGCAACATTTCTCAACTGTAATTTTGTTTCAGAAGAGAAATGTGGGCCTGGATTTAACAGTTCTTTTTTTTCTGTCTAATTTAAGGGTTCCAAGCGGTTCCCAAATTCTGACAGATTGTGCACCACCAATTTAAAATGATACAACCTTAAGTACCACAAGCAATTTTTTCAGTTCAATCTTAAGTACCACCAGCAAATTTTTCTCATATAAAGTAATTGAAATAAATCTGCTAACACGTACCACTGACAGGTTGTCTGCTTACCACTGGTGCAGACTGGGAACTGCTGCCATAGACTCTTTCTCCTAATGCTCCAGGATTCTGTGCTGATTATGGGCTCCAAACAGAAACAGCAGGTCAGAAGTGGGTAGCAGAGCCACAGCTAGAATAGCATTAGTAGGCCTATGGTGGGAAAAAGGAAGTGAAGCTGGTTGAAGAAGAGGAACATGTTTTTGAGAGCCTGCTTGAGAAAGAGGGTTTGCAGTTCAAGATATTTGATGCCCTTGCTAGCTTTCTATTAACATTTGGCTACCTGGTTGCTTTTGGCACAAGTGTTATGGAGGAGTCATTATTGGTAGAAATATCCTTAAAACCGAAAATGAGCAGTTTTTTTGCTATTTGTGGTTCACTGTTTAAATATACAGAAAATTTCCAATCAAAGGAACAGAAAATAACATTTGACTCAGAAAATATCATTCACATGTAACAAATAAACAGTGTTCATTTTGTGTGTAGGGGACATATTTTATTCAGAAAACATGATTAAACCAGCTAAGTACACTTTAGAAAGTCATAAATCAGATGTTGTATAATTTGAGAGTCAGAAAAAAGGTTAAATTTATCAAATCTATAGTTCTTCTACAATTAATGGGCTTCATGGCCTGGAATAGTAAGAACAAAGAAGGTTAAAGCTTCAGGTCATTAGAAAGTATAAAATGGGCAGGAGTCAGCCCAGGATTAGGATAATGGAGATTATCACAGATTGTTTGAGTTGTATCAGAGAGATCCATTTGGAGACCAAGAAATGGAACTGCAGGGCCAAGACTGTCTGGTCTGTGTGACACGGGAGTGGGATAACAAGGGAATTGCAGGCCAGAATTGAGATGTTAGAAGAGGTGTTTATGTGGGAAACTACTGCACTACAGAGCCTGGTCTTAATCACCAGTGTCACCGTGACTCACACTGTATTTCTCCTGTGAATATTATAAGTGCAAAAAAATAAAAAAGCTGGCCAAATAACCTGCTGACAAAATTCACGTCATTCTGGTGAGAAATTATTTTGTACCAAGCTTAAAAAATGTCTGCCACTTGGGCTGTAAAAACCAACACTCTGTTTATTAAAAGTAATTATGTACAGCATTTCCATGATCAAACATCAGAGATCTGAAGAAAAGGTGGTGGCTTTGCTGCCGATAGGGAAATAGTTTCACTGATCAGATGCTTAGGAAAAAGGAATGGAACTGTGTGTCAAACTGATTTTATTTTAAGTGTATTGCTTCGATGAAGAGACCGAAAACAGGGTTAGCTAAACCATTAGGGAAACCAACAAACACAGATTACTGTAAATGGAAGCTAGAGCCTGTTTACAAATTCAGAGGATTTCTAGGCTGTTTTCATACTTTATATTTCAGTTTATTTGCTATCTGTGACTGAGCATATACTAAATTAATGTTTGTTATGAACTGGGCATTCACAGGATGTCATGTATATGTTCTTGAGTGTATTTTACTGGTATGGCATATGTAGTCTCTACATATAGGTAACATTGAGCTGTATGTAGCTTTAACATCCTTATGCTTCTGTGTATTATAGCATTTGATATAAAATGTATTTCTTATATGTTAGAATAGCGCCAGAATTGCAGAATATGATAATGGCTTTCAAGTGGTAAACTGAGTTTCTTTGGCAACTAAAGAAAGGCTGAAAAGGAGTAATCAGGATGTCATGAATATGTTTACTCTGAATATGTTTACTCATGGAGAGGCCCTCCCAGACAATAACTAATTTATATTTTAAAAGGAAAAACCTAGCACCTAGAAATGGGGAGAACATTTCCCTATGAGGGGAAATTTGGAGAGACCGTGTATTGGTTTAGCAACTCTCCATGTCTGAAAGGATGCATGTATTCCCCTAGTCTTAATTAGATCAGGAAAGATTTTTGTTCTGGCAAACACACCTTTTGTGGGGCAGGAAGTTATATGCATAGTGTTGGCCCCTCCAAGAATCCAAAATGTGACATATGAATACAGGGATGTATTTGGTAGCTGTGTTGGTCAGAGACTAAAAGCAATGCTAAACTCTAGAACTCTTGGTTCAGAGATGATACCATTTGTTAGACCAAAGATTCTTAGTTGGTTTAATAAAAGGTATCATCTCTGAAGTAAGAGATGCTCTGTCTTTACTGCTTTCTTCTGGCACTTTATAGCATCTTAGACTCCTGGTCTAAGATCCAAAGTTGCTGGTGGAACTCAGAGTGTTCTATGGCATGTGGTGTGCTGAAAAGGCTGGAGTTCATGTCCTTGTACATCCATGTGGACTAAAAGTCTATTATATCATTGCCTGAGAGAAGAGGGCCTGAAATCAATGACCTAAGTGATCCTTTTTCAGTGTCATGGTCCTATAACTAACCTATAAACCAAGTATATGTCATTCCTTTTCGAAAAAGCAGCTTTAGCTACCCATTTGGTCATCTCACCCATCTATTGTAACTGGAGTATTAAAATATAAGCTCTTTGGGGCAGGGAGTATTCAGTTAGCTTATTTTCTAAAGCCACCAGCAACATGGCAGTCCAGTCTGGCTGAGGTCTCCAGGTACTAATGCAATCTAATGAATAATAATATAAAAAAACTGAAGTGGGGGTGAAGAGATGGAGAGCTTTGTTTTCTCCTCCTCAAAAGAATTGATGGCTTCCAGATATTAAAAAGCTGAGTTGGTTAAATAATTCACACAAAAATGGGAGCATGGGGGGAGGGATTTTGTTTATGATATAATATAAACTGTAGTAACCCTTGAAAACCAAAATATAGCACCCTTCTTGAAGGAGAAGGAACAGGGATAGCAAACAGGAATTGCCAAAAGATAGCTTCTTCTTGGCCATTATTATGGGGAGGGAAGGAAGGAATGAATGGAGGGAAGGAGGAAGGGCTGCCTGTTTTCAAAGAGGTACTGTCTTCTTGGATAAAGGATTTCCTAAAAATACTTTATTTAACTTATAATTCCTTTTCTTCACTCTGTCTCCTCTTATTATAGATTTAATTATTTCAGAGCTCTCATTCCCTAGCTTTTTCCTGTTCCCCTGATTGCTTCTTTTATTTTTACCTATTACTTTCTCCTTGCCCCATGTACCTCCACGGGACAGACACAGAAGGGGATGTGGAAAAGGCCTATGTGCTTTGCTAATATTTGTCTTAGTGAGCTGTGAATATAGGGAGAGGTCCAGAGGTGAGAATTATTTCTGTTTGGTTAGCATGTGTGGAGAAGCTCCCAAGAGAAGTAAATGTCAGGGGGCAGTAGTATGACAGATACCACCTATTCTCTTTGTAATCTCACTTAATCAGAGCCACCCCTTTTCTATACTTTGAGAACCATTTTGAGATTACTCCCTCTGGCACATAGACATTCAGACACTACAAGGATGAGAGTGGTATAAAGGCACAGAGAGATGGACAAGTGAGGCCAAGATAGTGGCAAGTGGTGATTTACTAAATCAAAGGCCTTTATGTTAAAGCAGCAAAGACGATTCCTGCTGATGGATTGCTAACCTAAGGCTCTTAAGTTACTCTTGGCTCCCTAGAAGATCCAAGTGGTAGGGGCAAAGGAGGCTGAGGGCAGGTCAGTCAGTTTTCTCAAGAGCAAAGAGGTGAAGTGAACACTTATCTTTCAAGTATGTTATCAAAAGAGAGGATGAACTCCACACTCTAATGATTTCATCTGGCTGTAAGGCCACCTCTGTATTGTCCATTAAACAGGGCTCTTCCATGCAAGGAGTCTTTGGGACAGCAGAAAGAACAAGCATAGCAGGAGCAGCAGGGAAATAATAAGGATAGTAATTGAAAGGAATCTTGAATCCTGAGAGTCAGTTCTTTTTTATGCCTTCAGTTCTACCAAGCAACTTGCTTGATTTCAGTGAGCTTTAGGGTCCAGTTAAGGGCACAATTTGCATTGTGGTGTATTCCCATCTGACTTTATCACTACTGACATGCAGCCTTCACAGGGTGACCCATTTCAGTACTCCAACAGTACACAGTAACACTTCACACTTGCTGAGAGCAGGAAATGAAGAATCCCATTCATGGCAGAAAGAGGAGAAGATTAGTGGGGCAGAAAGTAATCACTGGACATGTGCAAACCCTTCAAAATGAAACACATTTCTGGATCCATTCGAAGATCAAGGTACCAGATGCTGAAAGATTTTGGTGATCTGGGTGAGCACACAGCACAGTATTTAATATATCAGTGATCCAAACTTCAATCCTTTTGAGGAAGTAAGCAAAAATACCATGACCCTGGCAGGGGAAATATCATGACCACCAGGGTGGTTTTCCTAGTCACACCCGGGCATAATTGCTTTTCTGGGATGGGGTAGTACCCATGGGGGTAATGTATAGTAAATGTCCCACTTGCTGCTCGAGTGGGAAGATTTGGCTTTATGCCCACTTTATGGAAATGGGAGACTCCTTCCTAGCTTGGTCCTGTGGCCTTATGGCTGAGGGCAAAACTCAGGGGCATCCGAACCCCAAGCCTCCGGGCTTGGGCCTGCATGTAGGATGCCTGCCAAAGGTTTTGGAAACGTCTGAAGCCTCAGTGGGGTGGAGGATATTTGCTAGTCGTAGGGTTACTTATGGTTCTTGACTGACTCATGGATTTGGAATTGGGTGATTTGGCTTGGAACATGAAAAATTATCTTAAAGAAAAATAATAACATGACCACTAAGGCGGTTTTCCTAGTCACTGGAGACAACTGCTTTTCTGGAATTGAGCAGTACCCATGGAGTTAATATACAGTTAACCTCCCACTTTCACTTCCAGTGGGAAGATCTTGGCTTTGCGCCTCCTTTATGTCAATGGGAGACTCCTCCCTAGCTTGCTCCTGAGGGCAAGCAAAACTTGGGGGCATCTGACTCCCCCAGCTTGGGCCTTCACATAGGATGCCTGCCAAATGATTTGGAAACATCTGAAGATCCAGGTGGGGGTGGAGGACGTTTGTCAGTAGTAGGGCCGCATATGGTTCTTCAGTGACTCATGGATTTGGAATTGATTTGGCTAATCTGGCCTGGAGCATGAACAAATTGTCTTAAAGAGAAAATTAAGTAAGGAAAACTTTCTGATTCTTTATAATATTGACTGTAAACCTGCAAGATACTCAGGACAAGTAGATACCCACATAGGAAGTAGGAACACCAGCATTAAAACTATTTGCCTTACTGACTGAACTAAATGTGTAACTCCTGAGCAATAACTAAGTATTATACTTTTATCTAATATGTGGGGCAGCCACTGCAAGAAAACAGGATTGCAAATGTATAGTCACTGTTTTATAATACTACAGCAGGGAATGTCTTTTTAGCACAGGGCCTTTTGTCTACATCCCAAACATAATCAAAGCTGTGCAGGCATAATGACACAATCCTACTCCATGCACTTTGTTGTTTGCAGGCCCTATGCTAGATGCCAAAATTAGTGTTTGTTTTTTTGGGGATCAGTTCACTTTACAGTGTAATCAGAACAATTTTCCTATTATGCTGGGTCTGCAGATGGACTGGTTGTTTTCTTGAGATGAGCCTGGATGTTTTCACACTCTGGAGCTGAGACAAAGGGCTACAGAATTGCAACCAGGATTCCGAACTGAATTTTGTCACAAGCCCCTAAAATCCTCACCAGCTCCAACAGCTCAAAAAACCTGGACCAGGTTGCACAAACTCAGGAGAGGAACTTAAAATGCATGATATTTTAAAAACACTATATTTGAGGTTCTTTAATTAAATTGGTAATTGACCTTTCAGGATGACTGCAAGCTTGTTTGAATATGCTTTCAACGTGTTCTGTGCATCTGTGTAGATTAGGCCCTTGGCAGATATTCAGTTAAAGATGCAATGAGATCTGATCCATGATCCCAACGGTCATGCTTCCTGCCATGCTACATGTGCATGGAGGCATGATTGTGGGATCAGGGATCAGATCCCAGTCACACCATATTGAATATGTGGCCAAGGTGATCAGCTGACTGCTGTTCCCAGGTTTGGGGTGCAACAGAGTCCTTGGCTGCAATGCGCCACAGAGTCTGAGAGCAGCAGTCAGTTGATTGGGGCTCCAAGCCTCAGGGATGTATTGGAGTCAAGGCTATAAATGTACCCCAGGGCTGGGAAAGGCAGTCAGCTGATCAGTGCTTCCGTCCTCAGGAGCACATTGGAATCAAGGGCCCTGAAGCACCTTTGAGATTAGGAGCCGGCCTGGCCACACATTCAATTTGATGCACAGTGGGAACCAGCCACTAAGTTTTTACACATATTTTATGTAATAGCTTTGTGGCCTATTCCCTGTTTTATTGAACCATTAATTGTATGAACATGTGGCCAAGTTATTATTTAAGATATGATTAACTGGTTAATTATGTCTTAAGTATAATGTCTTTCAGGGACCTTCGAAACCTACTTTTCTTAAAATGAAAACCAGCATTCTCAGTTAAGTCACAATACTTCAGGAGCTGAGGCTTTAGATTTATTCCAGATTTATGACAAAATTATGAGTGGCCATACTACCTCAACCATATTGTGGGATCAATCAAAATCCTAGAACTGTAACTCTCCTGAAATTTTGGTGAAAGTTGATTTGGACAATCAGAGCCAAGTTCTGTAGTTCAGACCCATATCTGTTATTTTCATGTGTGTTTCTTAGTGAATTTCAACAGCCCTGGGGAATGATGTCCTGGATTTACTTTGAGAAGAAGTATAGGAGCATAATTGTCAGGGAACATTAAACAGATGAGGAGCATTCATCTTCTTCTGAATCTTCAGCTCTTTTTCACAGCCAGAGCTAAAGTAAAAGATATAACAGACTCACTGATCTGATCCTGTATAGCAGCAACTCCTACTTGTGTTTTCCATGGAATTTCTGTTTTTTATTATACTTGGCTCTCCTTATTACTTAATACCAGAAAATGTTATTAGGCAAAGGAATGCTCATTCTAAACTAATTATAAGGTTTTGAAGAAAGGACCTCTTTTGCTACCCCAAGTTTTATAGAAAATTTACAAAATTCCTTTGTGCTTTACTGCAGCAATCTAGCATCTTATGGCTAAGGGCAGCAACAAAATAAGGACATAATTTCCCCCTCATTTTCCAAGACTTCACTAAGAACATCAGCTAGCTAAACAACCAAAAGATATGTTTACATACTAGAATATCACAGCTTTATATCCTGTAGGCCATCTTTTTAAATGAAAATGAATCCTCATGTACTGCATCTAATGTCTGATACAATGATCCATATTTTAGACACGTTTAGGATTTTAGGAAACAAGAGAATTCCTCCAGGTCATTTAGTATAGGTTTTGTATTTATTCTGTTGCATGCTAAGGCTGGACGTTGCTGCAGACATGATTAGTACTTCATAGTTCAGTATATCATAAGGAAATTTTGGGGCCTTGATATAAGGCTCACACAGTAAAAACAAACACTACAAATTGTTTCACAATTATAGCATTTACTTGGCTATTCTTTGGCTTGAAAGGTGTCTGCCCATTAAGATTAATTAAGTAAGTTTACTCCTCTGTTAATGTTGTAGTTTGTCTTCTTACGGACCTAAAAGGACAAAATTCATTGTCTTAATCAAGTACCTTTGCCTAACAGTGTAGATTCCAAATATAAAGTGGTAAACCATATAGTAAGAAAACATACTGGACGTGTCTGCATGAGATGCTTCGAGCTCAGTAGACTAATTCTACTGCACATTAGCATGGTGGGCGAACCCTATGCTAATGTACAGTAGATTTAGTTTACTGTGCATTAATGTCATAAAAAGACTGTTTTCGCTAGTGCACAGTAGCACCGATTATGGTGCATTAAGTTAGTACCTGTCATTACAGGTATTTAACTTCATGCGCCATAATTACAGCACATTAATGAACATGTAGATGACCCCACCCCCGTGCAAGAAATCTGACCAAGAATGGGAATTGGATTTGCATTTACTACTAGGTGATCATTCCTATTCCCATTACTCCCACCCAGGTTGTCTATTTGAACTCATGGTAAGATGTGCCTAAACCAAACCTCAGGAACCTGGACACCTCAGACTTTAAGAAACTCAAGTCAGAAGCTGAACTTTATGGTAGCTTAATAGGGTACAGAGGGCAGAGGTGCTTTGTACTGCTTAACCTATTAGAGAAAATCCCCTTTCAGTTTCTAGAAAAACTCTCATCTTTGTTTACAAAGAATGTATCAAATTCCTTATGAATTAAGTGTCTTACTCATCACAAGACTGTAATAGGATTAGAGCAGTGTTTCATTTACGATGGTCTAGTGAATCTAGAAGAAACAAGGTTTTTGGCAATATCTTTTATTGGTCCAACTGAAAAATTGAGAGAGATGTTAGCCAAGCTTTCACACACAAAGTGGCCTCTTCAGGTCTAGCAAAAAAGCAGGTGTAATCTAAGCTAAATACCAGATAAACAATGACTTTTGTTTAACTCCATTATGTAAATGAAAATAGTCACTTAAACAGTCTCTACTCCACATTTTACAGCCCTCATCCACTTCTTCAAGTAACTATTTTCATTTAGGTAACAGAATTAAGTAAATGTCATTGTTTTATCTCTGGTAGGGCTCAAGGGTTGTTGTAGCCATGATAGTCCAGGAAACGTGTGACAAGTAAGGGATTTTTTGGTGATATATTTGACAAACTTTATACAATTGGTCCAATAAAAATATCACCAAAAAACCCCTTGCTTCTTGTATTGCTTTGCCTCATATTTAGCTTACATTGTAACTGCTTCTTTCCCAGACCACCAGAAGGGCATTTTGTACCTCAAAGCTTGTTTAACATCTCGCCCAACTCTGCAATTGGTTCAATAAAAGATATCACCAAAAAACAAGGGTAACGGTTGAAAAGTCCCTTTACCCACTAGGTGGTGCTGTGGTATTAACAATGACCTCTCTGATTATGAACCCAAATTAGTATAGTACAATACAGAGGAGTTCATTAAACCAAGTTAGGGGCATTTTGAATACAATAAAATCTCATGGAGGCAGGAAGCTGGTGGAAAGAGAAGGATGATCTTGTGACTAAAAGATCTCTGAAGAGCTGCGTTCAGTTCCTGGGCCTGCACAGGGCTGATCCTTGGAATATTAGTCCCAGACATTTTCAAAAGTAGTTTCCAGGTGTCCGACTTCAGACATTCCCGATGTTGTGATTGTGGCATCTGTAGCTGTTACAATTTTTTTCTCTATATACCGCACCTTGACATTTCTACAGGTTGCACTCTGCCAAGTGAGCTATCACTTTGTGAGGCAGGGGAGAGGATGCTACATGTGACATGCTCTGTGCTTTCTCCTGATAACTTGCTGTCATTATTTTTTGCTTTGTTATTTTCCTTAATCTATCAGGGAAAGCTCTTCATATAGCTGTTCCTGAACATATGGAAAACATAAGGGTATTGAAATGCCAGAATGAGGAAGCTTTCTGTTTGAGGGTCCTCCCCCTCACCCGTATATTTCATAGCAGCTTTAGTTTGTGCTTAATTCAAGTGCTGGGAGGGATGGATGTGCTGCCGACACCCGTCATAGTCAGAAACTAGCATCATCTGTGGGTGCGGAGGGAACAGAATGTAGGTCTGGCCATACTGGTTTCATTGGTCTTCAGATCTAATATCCTTTCTCTCACAGTTCGTTAACTGAGGTTTCGGAGGAAAGATGAAATATCCCTATGTATTTCAGCTCATCAGTTGTGCAGTCCTGCATAGGAGGGGAAAAACATTCCTTGACAACCTCTTGCAGCAGTAAGCTGACTTATGCCATAGCAAAACATGAGATCTGATTAACATGTATAACTATATATTCATCTTTTTTTTACAGTACCCGGAAGGATATACTACATTCTTCACCAAATAAAGAAACAGAGGCAATATAGTCATGCAATTGAATATGAACACCTTAGTGGTACAACTGCATGTTTTATATTGTTGCTGTTGCCTCACTCCTTGAGAACACTGGACAAGTAGGGACAGGAGAACAGAGGGAAGCCAGTGGTTTGAGGGTCATTTATGGGGAGACACTGGGGATAAGGAGCAAAAAGATGTGAAGAGTTATCTGAGAGAAGCAGACAAATATTAATACTGGTGGAGGAGATGGGTGTGGGGTTCTGATAATAAGCAGTCTGGGGTTGGACTAATGTTACAATAATAAGCATTTGGAATGGACTACTGTTTCTGTCATGAAGCTATTCAGCTTCCCTCTAAATTCCATATTCTTTGCCTCTGGGTCAGAGAATCTGATGGACAATCTGTGCCCCATGCATATTACGTTGAAGTCTATGGGAAGTCTGTTGTCTTCACTGGGCTTTGGAATAAGTCTCATATGAGGACATTTTCTATGACCTTTTTAAAATTGCCTCGTCATTTGTTCCTTGTCTTTGACTCATAAGACAATGTGAAATGGGGGATGAAATCTGTAACAACCAAGTTGTATTGTGGCCCTTTTTTCATAGGAGAAGTTTACATCCTCCTCTTTTTGCTTCATCTCATGGGAATGTGAAAATACGTAGAGACAAACAGGGTTTATCTGTCCAGAGGTGTCAGAGGACACAGTCAGTATTCATGGCTCTTAATTACTGCCAGATCTAGTTTAGCAGCCCTCTTATCACTTGTGGCCTTTTCTGTCTGGGTGGGTTAGGAAGTGCTTCTCTCAGAGAAACAGAGCTCAGACCACAAAGTTAAGGCAGTCTGTATTCAGTCTAGAATTCAGTAGTTCTTGCTGCCCTTTCCTCTGGGGTTATCATTTTTCCTTTTGAAGGGAGAGGAGGAAGGGAAACACCCATGATCTCCTTTACATTCCAGCCCAAGGACACAGCATTAAACACCCAAAGACCACTCCTTTTATCTCTCATTAATTCCCTTACTACTTTCCAACTTCCCCTTCATTTTCTCTAAACCTGTACCCCTGAAATTTCTCTACCTAATGCCCTGTTCTCATGCCCCTGCAGCGTTTTCATAGTTCCATAGACGCTAGGATTGGAACGGACCTATTAGATCATAGAGTCCGACCCCCTGCCCTGGGCAGGAATGAGCACTGGGGTCAGATGATCCCAGCCAGGTGTCTATCCAATCTCCTTTTGAATACCTCCAAGAAGGGGACCACCTCCCTTGGAAGCCTATTCCATATTTTGGCAACCCTCACTGTAAAGAATTTTTTTCTGATGTCCAATCTGACTTTGCTGTCTTCCAGTTTGTGGACATTATTTTGAGTTACCCTGATGGGTGCTCTGGTAAACACTGTATCCCCTATTTCTTGCTGGCCCCCCTGATGAGTTTGTAGGCGGCCACGAGATCACCTTTCAGCCTCCTCTTGCGGAGGCTGAAGAGGTTCAGGTCTCCCAGTCAGTCCACATAGGGGTTTTTCTGAAGGCCTTTAACCAAATGAGTGGCCTTCCTCTGAACCCTCTCCTGGCCATCCACATCCCTCCTGAAGTGCAGTGCCCAAAACTGGACTCAGTACTCCAGCTGCGGCCTGACCAATGCTGCATAGAGGAGAAGTATCACCTCCCTAGCCCTGCTTGTTTTATAGCGGCTGTTTTTAATTGGGTGCTTGGTCACAGCTTGAGAAGCTGTAATGGGGCTCTTAATTAACCCTTTCCAGGTCTGCCACATGGAGTGTATATAAACCGTCACTTAAGATTTGTGTTTCTCCAAGGGATTATGTTTACCTCCATTTAGGTATTATAATGAAAGACAGATCTTAGTGTGTAGCAGTAGTAATTGTCCTTTTTCTGCACAATATCTGGAACAGCTTTTAACACTTCCTTCAGTGCTTGAAATAGGAGCAGTTAGTGATGGCCTTCAGTCACCTACTTTTCTCCCAATGTCTTCACTGACAAGTGTGGAGTAGAATGCAGGATCTCTTGTTGCAAAACAAATCCCATCACCTAAGTCTTGCAACTGATGGAGAATCTCCATTAGTTGCAGGAGGTTTAGGGTTTATCATTCCTTTAGGCTGCACCCATTAGAGGATGACACATGTAGTAGCACATGAGAAAGTGTTGTCTGACACGGTGGAGGACAGTAGTGCATTCACATGGGCTGATACTTTACAGGGGCTCCACCAGTGCATTGTGCTTGGGAGGCCTAATTATAATTCAGAAACTTTTGCCAAGTTTATGATACTAGCCAGGTTGCTATGGGTAGTTAGTTTATTACCTCTGTGGTACCTAGGAGCAGGGCTGCAGCCAGACCAACCACTTAAATTGGTACAATCAGGATCCTTTTCTGAGAGTCTATAAAAGGATTAGAGTGAAAATGGATTGAACTTTGTATCTAATGAGCAGGGCTGCCAACCTTTTTCTTCTAATTAGGGATGTTTGCAGTGTTCCCTTGGAAAAAAGTGCTGTGTGTCCCTTCTCTGCTTCTCCAGGTAACAAAGCTGGATAAAACTAGTTCAGTGCCTTTTCCTTCCTAAGTCTTATAGAATAATCAGTGCTAAGGTGGGGCTGAGAAAGGCAAAACGGGAACAATATTGAAACAGCATATTTTTGGGGGCAATTTATTTTATTGCAATATATATTACAGATGTTGCTTACCAACAGGCATTCATGTGTGTCACTGCTAGATTTTGGGAGGTGGAAATCCATCTGCTATGGGATGGACTAACTCCTTTCACTAAGCAGAACTGGATATGAGCTTAGGAAATTTGGGAACTTATAACTCAGAGGTGGTAAATGCAGGGACCACCACTAAGAAGTAAACCCTGCTGTGGAAGGCTGAGAGCAAATTATGAGAGCCCTTTAGAAAGCTTGAAGCTTAACCATTTATATGGGCTGTTAATGTACTTTCTAAGTAACTGAAATTGTATATAATGAATATGTTGAAGTTGTGAGAGTATTAACATTGGGCGAATTGTGTGATGATTTATAACATATGTGTATGCGTTGCCAATATCTGCGTATGCCATTTTATATTCATGGTAAACGTGTGGAAGCTTCTGGGACAGGCATAAAATGAGCCAAAGTTCAAGTGAACTTTCTGGACCAATTAAAATGGCCATGAAATATTGGAAGGGGGAAAGAAGCTGAGAAAGTTGCATTTCAGCCAAGCTAAAATAGGTATGAGATAGTTCAAGCAAAAAACAATAGTTTTCCTGAAGGGTAGGGTTTGGTCTGGTAGCACATTTCAAGGAGCACAATAGAAAGAACTGACTGGGGACTGACTGGATGGGCAGCATCTCTGTAGAAAAGGACCTGGGGCTTACAGTGGACAAAAAGTTGAATATGAGCCAACAGTGTGCCCTTGTTGTGAAGAAGGCTAATGGCATACTGGACTGCATTAGTAGGAGTGTTGCCAGCAGATCAAAGGAAGTGATTATTTCCCTCTATTCAGCACTGGTGAGGCCACATCTGGAGTCTAGTTTTGCCCCCCTCCCCACTACAGAAAGGATGTGGACAAATTGGAAAGAGTCCACTGGAGATCAATTAAAATGGCTAGGGCCTGGGGCACATGACTTCTGAGGAGAGGCTGAGGGAACTGGGCTTATTTAGTTTGGAGAAGAGAAGACTAAGGTAGGATTTAATAGCAGCCTACAACTACATGACTGGTGGTTTCAAAGAGGGTGAAGCTAGACTGTTCTCAGTAATGGCATATGACAGAACAAGAAGAAATGGTCTCAGGTTGCAGCCAGGGAAGTGTAGGTTAGACATTAGGAAAAACCTTCTCACTAGAAAGGTAGTAAAACACTAGAACAGGTACACAGAGAAGCGGTGGAGTCTCCATCCTAGGAGGTTTTTAAGACCTGAATAGACAAATCCTTTGTTGGGATGAGATAGTTGGGGACAGTCTTGTTTTAAGCAGGGGGTGGGACCTAGATGACCTTCTGAAGTCCCTTCCAACTCTAATTTTCTGTGATTCATCTAGCTCCCCTATATTGTTCCAGAGTAAGAAAGTTAAATTTAACCAAACAAAAAAGGAAAGAAAAACAGCACAAACCACCCCCAGCCAACCAACCAACCAACCAAACCCCGCTCCCAACCCCCTCCTCAAAAAAAAACTGTGTACAGTTATGGTACAGTCAATTAAATAAGCAACAATTAAAATAAGAAGTGATCTAGCTGGAAGGGGATGAGAGGCTGATAATTAGGAAGACAACTTTGGAAAATACTCCACCATTGCTCTCTACTGCAGGGATTTTTCACAGACATTATAGATTTCATAGACATCAGGGCTGGAAGGGACTTAGGGAGATCATCGAGTCCAGCCCCCTGCCCAAAGGGCAGCAAGTCAGCTGGGGTCATAGGATCCCAGCAAGATAAGCATCCAATTTACTCTTGAAGGTGTTCAATGTAGGTGCTTGAACCACCTCCGACGGCAGACTGTTCCAGACCTTGGGGGCTCGGACAGTAAAGAAATTCTTCCTTATGTCCAGCCTGAAATGGTCTTGCAGGAGTTTATGACCGTTCGACCTAGTCATCCCTTGGGGCGCTCTGGTGAACAAATGTTCCCCCAGATCCTGGTGGTCACCCCTGATAAACTTACAGGTGGCCATCAGATCACCCCTGAGCCTGCGCTTTTCCAGGCTAAACAGTCCCATGTCTCTTAGCCTATCATCGTAAGATCTGTTTTCCTGACCTCTGATCATGCGCGTGGCTCTCCTCTGGACTCTCTCCAGCTTCTCCACATCCTTTTTGAATTGTGGAGCCCAAAACTGGACGCAGTACTCCAGCTGCAGCCTCACCAAGGCCGAGTACAAGGGGAGAATGACGTCCCGGGATTTGCTCGAGAAGCATCTATGGATGCAAGCCAGCGTTTTGGTCGCTTTACTAGCTGCAGCATCACATTGCAGGCTCATGTTCATCTTGTGGTCAATGATGACCCCCAAGTCTCTTTCTTCTGTAGTGCTATCCAACGTAGCACTGCCGAGCCTATAAGGATGCTGCAGGTTTTTCCTCCCAAGGTGGAGAACCTTCCATTTTTCGGTGTTAAACACCATCAGGTTCTCATCTGCCCATTTGCTGAGCTTGTCCAGGTCAGCCTGGATCACTTGCCTATCTTCTGGCATGGATGCTTTGCCCCAAAGTTTGGTGTCATCGGCGAACTTGGCCAGTCTACTCCTGACTCCAATGTCCACATCATTAATGAAGATGTTGAACAGTATGGGTCCCAGGACAGAGCCTTGAGGGACCCCACTGGTCACAGGGCACCACAATGAGTGACTGCCATCAATTACAACCGTCTGGGTCCGACCACGAAGCCAATTTCCCAGCCAGCGGATCGTGGTGGAGCCAAGGCCACAACAGGGCAGTTTGGCCAAGAGGTGATCATAGGATCCCAGATCAAAAGCTTTTTTGAAGTCAAGATATATGACATCAATCTCTTCTCCCTCGTCCAGGTGATAGGTCACCCGGTCATAGAAGGAAATGAGATTGGTCAAACAAGACCTACCCGCAACAAACCCGTGCTGGCTTTCCCTTAGAATGTTAGCTTGGGCCAGTCCATCAAGGATGGCCTCCTTAATAAACTTTTCTAAGATCTTCCCCCGGATAGAAATCAGGCTAATGGGCCTGTAGTTAGCCGGATCCACTCTCCTCCCTTTCCTGAAGATGGGCACCACATTGGCCTTCTTCCAGTCTTTGGGCACTACACCAGAGCGCCAGGAGTTTTCAAAGATCCGTGCCAGGGGCTGGGCTATGACGCTCTCCAGCTCCTTGAGTACCCTGGGGTGCAGGTTGTCAGGGCCGGCTGACTTGAAGGTATCCAGCTTCTCAAGGTGTTCCTTCACGAGGTCAGCATTGACGGAGGGTAGGGGATCCCCATCACCCGGATCTCCCTGTCCCATAGCAGGCATGGGCGTCCCATGGGACTGATAAAAGACTGACGCAAAGTACCTATTTAATAGGTTGGCTTTTTCCTGGGCGTCAGTTGTCAGTTGCCCCATGTGGTTTAGCAGGGGTCCAACATTGCCCTTGCTTTTCCTCCGGCTCCCCACATATCTGAAAAAGGACTTTTTACTGTCCTTGATGCTCAAAGCTAGTTAGAGTTCAGTTGCAGCCTTGGCTTTCCTGGTTTGCTTCCTGCAGGACTGGACCAGTGCAGAATATTCCTCCCTGGAGGCTAATCCCATCCTCCCCTGCTGTGCCCTCTTGCTGCCTTTCCTCCATGTTGGCATTGAGGATCGCTTCCTTGAGAAGCAACCACTCTTCTTGAACTCCCATGTCCCTGGGGTCATGGTCCCTAAGGGCCTGACTGACAAGCCTCTTGAGCTTGTCAAAGTCGGCTTTTCTGAAGTCAAGGACTTCTGTGTTGCTGACTGACTAGCCAGCTTTACGGTGGATGGTGAAGGTGACCAGCTCGTGGGCGCTGTCACCCAGCTTCCCATTGATCACTAGGTCACCGATTAGGTCGTCCCCCGTAGCCAGCGCTTTGCCTCTTGTTGGCCCATAGACTTCTTGAGTCAGGTAGAGGTCATCCACGCACGAGAGAAAGCTTTGCGACCACTCGGATTTTGCTGAGTGATCTTCCCACGAGATGTCCAGGTAATTGAAGTCACCCATGACATCCAAGGTCCTGGAGCAAGCGGCCTCAGTCAGTTCCCAGGCGAACTCCTGGTCAAGCTCAGGACTTTGAGTGGGAGTTCTGTAGTAGACTCCCACCGTTGTGTCCCCTGTGCTGTATTCCCCGTGAATTTTTACCCAGAGGGTCTCTAGCTGTCCGTGCTGGTTGCCAACATCAGCTTGCAGGGACATGTAGCTTTCCTTCACATAGAGGGCTACACCCCCGCCCCTTCTGTCAACACGATCCCTCCTGTACAGGGTATAGCCCTCTATCCCCGTGGTCCAGTCATGGGTGGAGTCCCACCAGGTCTCCGTTATCCCAATGACGTCATAATTCTTTGCACTGAGGAGGAGGATGAGCTCCTCCTGCTTGTTGCTCAGGCTCCTGGTGTTAGTGTACAGGCAGGCAAGTGTGCCCTTGGGGGCTCTTGCCTTGCCCACAGATTGTGCCAGGGCTGGGGCAGGGGTGGGCTCCCTTAAGTGCCTTGGTCCGCTGGCTTTGCAAGGGTAGCTCAGCGGGCCAACAGTGGCAGTAGTCCCCCCGTTCCCCAGCGGGCTTAGTTTAAAGCCCGGTGGAGCAGGTCAGCCAGCCTGGCTGAGAAGAGCCTCCTCCCCAGGGGAGAGAGGTGGAGGCCATCTCTTTCCAGCAGCTCGCTGCCTGTCTCGCCAAAGAGTGGGCTGTGGTCATGGAAGCCAAAGCCTTCCCAATGACACCAGCTCCGCAGTCTTTGGTTCACTATGTGGATCCTCCTCTCCCTCCTCAGCCCATAGCCCGAGACTGGGAGGATTGACAAAAACACCACCTGAGCTCCCAGACCCCTAAGCCCCGCTCCGAAATCCCTGTAGCGCCTCATGACCTGGCTGGGGGTGCTCCGAGCCATGTCATTGGTGCCCACGTGAATAAGGAGCATGGGATAGTGGTCTGTGGGCCGGAGGAGCTCTGAGATCCTCTCTGCAATGTCTTGGATGTGGGCCCCCGGGAAACAGCAGACTTCCCGGGCTAAGGGGTCGGGGTGGCAGATTGTCCCCTCAGTCCCCCGCAGGATGGAGTCTCCCACAACAAACACCTTTCGTTTTGTCTTGGGGAGAGCGGGAGCAGTAGCTGTGGTTGAGCCTGGGTTGCCTGTGGGAGCTGGCAACTGAGCAGGCTCTTCTGGGGCTGCAAGAGGTGCAAACCTGTTGCTAAGCTCTGGTGAGGGAGGGGCCTTGGTGCGGCGGGCCTTAGGGCCCTTCACCACCTTGGTCCATGCCCCTGACTGGGCAGAGCGGGAGGTCCCAGAGTCCTCCTTAGTCCTGGAGGGAGACAGTGCTCTACCCTGCAGCTCCCGGGGGAGAAGGGCCTGGCAGTAGGAGTCTATCTCCTGCTCACAGTCCCTGATGGCACGCAGTCTCTGGACTGTGGCCTGGAGCTCCTCCAGTTGGCGTGCCAGAGACCCCAGTAGGGAGCAGACCCCGCAAGGGGAGGTGGCCATGCTCCTTGGCCCCAGAGCCTGAAAAAGGGACAGGCAGCCCCTGCAGCCAAGAGCCAGGGGCTCCGTCTGTGTGGAGCCCGGAACCATGGGCTCCATCTGGGTGGCCGTCTCTGAGGTGCCCAATGGGGGGGCCGCAGAGCCTGAGGGGACCCTCGGGGTGTGGCACATGCCCATCCGTGTCATGCCTCTGATAGGCTGGCTACGGCTGGGACTGACTACTCTGGGGGGTTCGCACGCAGGGTCTCATGCCCTCCCATGCCCTCTCCTGCGCGAACTCCATGCTAACTCAAGTGCCTGTTTATGCAGCCTGTTTATGCAGCCTGTTCAGGGTCGCGTGGCTCCGTGGGGGGCTGGGCCAAGTAGGGGCCTGGGCGGGGGCTTGACCCGGCCGGGCTCCATGCAGCCGCCTCCTCCCAGGGAGCGAGGAGTTAACCCCTTCCTACCATGAGCCTACCTACCTCCGGCTGTGCTGGGGGTCGGCAGGGTGCTCTGTGGCTGCTAAGGAGGTGTCTGGGGGGCTTTGGGGGAGCAGGGGCGCAGCGGGCTTTCACCCGCGCATCTCTCACCGCTCCGGAGCCTAACTGAGCTTTTTTTCCCTGTTTGGTGGGCCCATTTAAACTGCGCGCATGCGCAGTGGGCCTGCCGTCGGGGAAAGCTGATTTCTCAGGCCGGGGGGGCCCTGCCCGGGATTTGGGGGGCCCTGCCCTACAGGAGGGGGACTGGTGAGTACCCCCTCCTTCTCTTCTCTCTCCCTGTAGGGGCCTGGGCGGGGGCTTGACCCGGCCTGGCTCCACACAGCCGCCTCCCCCCAGGGAGCGAGGAGTTAACCCCTTCCCACCACGAGCCCACCTACCTCCGGCTGTGCTGGGGGTTGGCAGGGGGCTCTGCGGCTGCTGAGGGGGTGTCTGGGGGGGTTCGGGGGAGCGGAGGCGCAGCGGGCTTTCACCGACGTGTCTCTCACCGCTCTGGAGCCTAACTGATTGGGAAGAGTCTGCACTGATGGGATTTGCTTGTCAGTACTCAGGAAGCTTTTGTACTGGTGGTTCCTAATAGATATTTGATTAATAAATCTTGGGGTCAGCTACCAATCCCTTGCCATACTTGAAGGAAGGAGTTCTCACCCAACAGCTAGGCAACAAGTGCCCCTAATTGCTACCATTCCATGTGGACCAATCCCTCATGAAAAAGACAATGTTAGCTATCCTAGACCAAGATGAGCACGAACCCAGAGATGTTCTCAGATTCTCTGTCTTGGGCATACTTATAGGCACACAGTTAGGGTTGTTCTACTCTGGCTGTGCCTCATTTCTGTCCTTTGGTATGTGTGGAAGGACAGGGAATGAACTTAGAGTATTTCTTAGTCACAATCCATATGAATCCATGATTCTTGATTCTTCAATCTGATTATTAGCCCAAAAACCTACTGCATCAGCTCCACTATCAAGCATTATTGAGCCAGAACCTAATTCTTCTTAAACTCTTTATGATACAGTGCAGTTCCGTCACTCAACCAATGGGCCAGAGTGAAGAATAGCACAAATAGAAGTACCTTGCAGAAGGAAGAACCAAGATGCATGCAAAACTGATGGATATATTTTTTCACCAGCCTGAAGCTTTCATCTAATTGATGTAAATATCTGGAAACTGGAACTTTAATACATGAGGGCTACTAATACAAATACTCTCATTCAGTGTTTTATACTGATCTAAGTGACTTTTTTTTGGTGTTTCAACATGCCAACTTTTGATCCTTGCCAGCCCAGGGAATTTTACTGGCAGTAAATGAAAAATAATGGGTATCATTATCCCTGAGCTTTCTTTCTGATTCAAGAGAAGGACCAAATTTGATTTTGGCTGAAAGTTCAGATTGATTCTTTTCCTGGTTCAGTCATTTAACCTTGCCTGTCTGTCTATTGTTTCTAGAGTTTCCTACCCAAATAGATTACTCTAGACTTTCTCTTCTCTAGTCCCACTGTAGTTTTGGACCATTTAGAGGTCCAATAGATATGATATTTGTTGCTAGACAGCTGCAGAAAAAGTGCAACACCAAGATATTTACATGCGCTTTACTGACCTAAGTCTTTTGATTCAATCAACAGGGAGGCCCTATGGAAGAACCTGGTGATGAGATTTAGATGCCTGTCAAAATTTGTTACTTTTATCAGACAGCATGGGAGTTGTCATGCAGAGTGCAGCCAGGGCTCCTGCCCCACGGCTGCCTCCTGGCCCCGGAACTGGTGAGGCTTCCATGCAGATGGGGCCACCTGCCTGTGGGGGCTGCCTGGCTTGGTCCCTGGGGCTGGGGGGGACATGGGAGTGGGAGCTTCTCTCACCTGTCCCACCTGTGCCAGGATTACAATGCTGGAGGGGCAGGTAAGAGAGCTCCAGGTGGAGGTGAGCAGGCTGTGGGGGATCAGGGCCATGGAGGACGAGACTGATGGGTACTTTCTCTCTCTTCAGGGCCCGTCACCACCCAGAAGTCTGCAGGAAGAGAATGGAGGATGGTCACCTCCAGGGACAGGCGGCATCGCAGGCGGCGCGCAGCTGCATCAACTGTCACCCCAGTATAACTGGGGAACAGGTATGCGGCCCTGGCAGCGCTGGAGGAGGCTGGGCATGAGGAAGGAGGAAGGGAGGAAGCCACGCTCTCATCCAACAAGCCGGCATCCGTACCTCCTGAGCATCATCCAGTGACCCAGAGGAAGAGACGGCGGGTCATTGTCATAGGGGACTGCCTCCTCAGAGGAACAGAGGGACCCATCCACCACACGGACCCCAATGTGAGAGAAGTGTACTGTCTCCCAGGAGCCAAGATTGGGGACATCACAAGGAAGATCACTGACCTCATCTGGCCTTCCGACTACTATCTTATGGTCCTCATCCACTTGGGAACCAATGATGCAGTCTGGAGTAGTCCAGACCAGATCATGGATGACTACGTGGTTCTGGGGACCAAGCTTAGAGAGTTGGGGGCCCAGGTGGTCTTTTTGTCCCTCTTCCCGGTTAGTGGAGGCTGTCAGTGGCAGAGCGCCTGTATCCGTGAGGTGAACTGGCACCTCCGGAGTTGATGTTGTCACGCCGGGTTTGGCTTCCTGGACCATGACCCGCGCTTCAGAGCAGAGGGCGTCCTCGGGCGTGATGGTCTCCATCTCTCCCCCAAAGGTAAGAGTTTGCTTTCTTACAGGCTAATTGACCTCCTCTAGCAAGCTTTAAACTAAGTTCGTCGGGGAATGGGGATCCACAGGAGCAAGAGATAACTCAACCAGGTGTAGGACCTGCCCAGGTAAGAGCTCAGGTATATATCAAGGGACCAGTTGTCTCTCAGGAAGGGGGGGGGTGCCCAGGGCTCTCTCGGGGGGATTAAGGTGTCTCTTCACTAATGCAAGAAGCATGGGGAACAAGCAGGAGGAGCTTGCTCTCCTGCTTGCAAGTAGTAAAATCCACCTGGTTGGCCTAGTGGAGACATGGTGGGATGAAACTTTTGACTGGGCAATAGACATAGATGGCTATAGGTTGTTTAGAAGAGATAGGAAGGGAAAAAAAGGTGGGGGGGGTTGCGCTGTATGCTAGGGAACAGTATACCAGTTCTACCTTCCAAATGGGACCAGAGGAAGGCTTAACTGAGACCCTGTGGGTCAAGCTCCAGGGAGGGTGGCGGGAGAGGGATCTGGTGGTAGGGGTTTTCTACAGGCCACCACATCAGGAGGAAGAGCTGGATCTGGGATTCTCCAGGCAGCTGGGGGAGGCCATGCATGCAAAGGATGTTGTAATCATGGGGGATATGAATTACCCTGACATCAACTGGGAGGAGCAGTCAGCCAGGTCTAGCCACTCATGAAGGTTCCTGACGTGCGTACAGGACCTACACCTCGTGCAGGAGGTACTTGTCCCCACCGGGGAAAACACCATACTAGGTCTGGTGTTAGCCTCTGGGGATGACCTGGTGAGGGAAGGTGCTAGTACAAGGGAGGCTAGGGGACAGTGATCATGAAATGAATCCAGTTTGCTATTCAGAGAAAGTTGGGGAGGGTAACTAGCACAGCGCAAATGCTTGACTTTGGGAAAGCCAACTTTGATGTGCTCAGGGCAGTAGTCAGGGAGGCACTTGGAGCCCAAGGTGTAGCCAGTATGGGGGCCCAGGAAAAGTGGTCCTTCCTCAAGGAGGCTATCCTTGGGGTGCAGCAGCTTGCAATTCCTTTGCGCAGGAAGGCGGGAAAAGGGTTCAAGAAACCTTAATGGCTGAGCGTGGATATCCAGGCTGGCCTGAGGACAAAGAAAAAAGCATACTGGCGGTGGAAGCAGGGGGCAGGGACAAAGGAGAAGTACACCTCCTTGACCCGAGCTTGTAGGGATTTGGTGAGGAAGGCTAAAGCAGCACTGGAGCTTAGATTAGCTTCTGGGATTAAGGATAACAAAAAGTCTTTTTTCAAGTATGTAGGTAGCAAGAAGAAGTCTCGGGGTAACATTGGACGCCTACGGGGCAGGACAGGGCAGTTGGTGACGGATGCGCGAGAGAAGACAGAACTCTTCAACAAGTTCTTTGCCTCCATGTTCCTGTCCGCTGACAATGGGGTGCTCTCGGGTGATAGCGTAGAGAGGCCCAGGAAGGATGCGAGTCCCCCGACTGTTAGTTCAGACCTAGTTAAGGGCTACCTGGAGGGCTCAGATGTGTCCAAGTCAGTGGGCCCAGATGACCTTCATCTGCGGGTACTGAGGGAATTGGCTGGTGTCATTGTGGAGCCATGGGCATGGGTGTTTGAGGACTCCTGGTGCTCGGGCCAAGTCCCTGAGGACTGGAAAAGGGCCAATGTGGTCCCTATTTTCAAGAAGGGGAGGAAGGAAGAGCCTGGCAACTACAGGCCAGTCAGCCTCACTTCTATCCTGGGGAATGTCTTTGAAAAAATTATCAAGGGCCACATTTGTGGGAGCCCTGCAGGGGAAGTGATGTTGAGGGGTAACCAGCATGGGTTCATGCAAGACCAATCCTGCCTGACTAACCTGGTCTCCTTCTATGACCAGGTAACAAAGAGCTTAGATGGGAAGGAGGAAGTCGATGTCATCTTCTTGGACTTCCAGAAGGCCTTCGACACAGTGTCCCACCCAATTCTGGTGGGCAAGCTGAGGGACTGCGGCATTGATGAATGCACAGTCACATGGGTGACAAACTGGCTCCAGGGGCTAACCCAGAGGGTAGTGGTGGATGGGTTGATGTCGACCTGGGAGGGTGTGGGCAGTGGAGTCCCCCAGGGCTTGGTTCTTGGGCCAGTGCTGTTCAACATCTTCATTAGCGACCTGGATGACGGTGTGGAGAGCACCCTGTTCAAGTTTGCTGATGACACCAAGCTGTGGGGTAAAGTGAATACACCAGCAGGCAGGAACCGCATCCAGGCAGACATGGATAGGTTAGAGAAGTGGGCGGATCTGAACAGAATGTGGTTCAACAAGGACAAGTGCAGGGTGCTGCACCTGGGGAGAGGGAACCAGCATTATGGTTATAGGTTAGGGGCTGACCCTCTCGGCAGCACAGAGGCAGAGAGGGATCTTGGAGTCAGGATTGACTCCAGAATGAATATGAGTTGCCAATGCGATGAAGCAATAGGCAGAGCCAACCGCACCCTGCCATACATCAACAGGGGCATCACTAACAGGTCCAGAGAGGTCTTGCTCCCCCTCCATGCGGTGCTGGTCAGGCTGCAGCTGGAGCACTGTGTCCAGTTCTGGGCGCTGCACTTCAAGAGGGACGTGGAGAACCTGGAGAGGGTCCAGAGGAGGACCACTCTTATGGTTGAGGGCCTCCGTGGCCAGTCTTATGAGGAGAGGCTGAGGGACCTGAATCTCTTCAGTCTCCGCAAGAGGAGACTGAGGGGGGATCTTGTGGCTGCCTACAACTTTATCAGGGGTCACCAGCAGGGACTTGGGGAAAGTCTGTTCACCAGGGCCCCCCTTGGAGTCACCAGGAACGATGGCCACAAGCTGAGGGAGGATAGATTTAGGTTGGATATTAGGAAGAACTACTTCATTGTAAGGGTGGCCAGAGCCTGGAATAGGCTTCCCAGAGAGGTGGTGCTCTCACCTTCCCTGGAGATCTTCAAGAGGAGACTGAATAGGCATTTGGCTGGGGTCTTATGACTGCCACCCCCAGTGCTCCTTCCTGCCCATGGTGGGGGGTCGGACAAGATGACCTGTCTAGGTCTCTTCCGACTCATTGATTCGATGATTCTATGACTTCTTCATGACAACATGACATTGGCCATTCTAAGCAATGGCTCAGAAACTGACCCTTTCACTCTTAGAACTGGAGTCATGCGAGGATATGTTATTGCACCAACATTCTTTTCCATTTATATTACAGTTCTTCCGTATCTTATTGCTGATAGACTTTCATCTCGAGTCAGCATCCAGTATAACAAGGACAGGAATCTCTTTAACACCAACAGGTTATGTTCCAAATCCAAGATAACCAGGATGTCCATTATTGCTTTTCAGTATGACTGATGATTGTCATGTGTGTCCACTCAGTTGAAGAGCTCTAAGGCACTCTTGATTGCTTCTGTGAAGCATATGAAATGCTTGGATTCACTGTCAACTTCTTAAAAAACAAGATCTTTTACCAACCCACCCCAAACCAACCAGCTGCTTCACATATTACAATTTAGAGGGCAATCCTTGAAGAATGTTGAATATTTCCCTGACCTAAGTAGCTAGATTTCCCCAAAAGTAAAAATAGAAAATGATATTCAACATAATAAAATTTGCCAGTACTGCTTTTGCACATCTCTGAAATTGTGTTTTAGATAATCAAAACATCAGGATCAAACTCAACTTCTTGTCTACCAGTTGTATCAGTATAAAACTAGGATGACATTCAGAAACACACGAAAGCTTTGGAAAGTTACCATCAGCAATGTCTTCAGAAAATTCTCTGTATCATTTGGAAGAATGAATACCAGCAGCACTGAGTACCTTGTTACACTGTAATTTTAGGTAGCTTCTGGAGCTCTTAACCCCTCAATTGTCTGCACATTAACACCTGAAACTGGTTATAAGTACTCGTTATGCAGCTCAGAGTTACCTCACTCCAGTGCAGGATTGTCTCTGATCTGTGCTACCCTGCTCATGTCACACTAAGGAGGAGCCACTCTATGTTACAACTTTACGTAAACTCCCCACCCACTCCCCCTCCCCAACTGGTCTGGACTGGGCCCATTGCGCCTCCCTGCCTGCACCACACATCCCAGGTCATTGCCCACTCCCTCTTTCCCCTTGCTTGCTTCTGCCTGCACTGTCTGTCCTGGGAGAGTAGGCAGGGAAGGATTAACCTGCCTGCCCTTATGACTCTTTGGACCAGAAGAGCAGCAGCCTGGTACCAGCAGCACCCAGGCAGGCAGGTTAACCTTTCCCTGCCTTCTCCCCTGAGACAAGTAAGTAATTCCCCAGGCAGGAGGCATAGGAGAATCCTGAGGGGTGGGGACCAGGGGGGTGCTGGGAATAGGGGGCTCAGGGGGAGCCCCGAAGAGGGGTGGGGGCACGATTTTTACCTTTTAGTCCTCTAGTCCTGCTGGTCTGAAATATGACTATTCTAAACTGGAGTTAGCCCTACAACCCATCAACATTTGTGCAGCCCACAGTGTAAGGTGTAACAAGGCCCTGAAGCCATGTTTATGCAACTCCATTGGATAGGACATGTCCTAAGGATGCCTGACAACTTGTTCCCAAAACAAGTCCTATACTCCCAACTAATCAACGATCACTGCTCTAGAGATGAACAAAAGAAGAGATGCAAGGACACCCTGAAGATCAATATGGAAAAAATGTGATATTAACATCAATACCTGGGAGACTCAAGCACTGAATCATCCCCAGTTGTATTGTGATGTATGTCAAGGCATCAGTCCTCTTGCACAAGCTCACCTCACTGTGGATAAGAGAAATGAGAGAGACAAAGGGAAAGAGCTGTGACCTGACATTACTGAGACTGACCTTTTCTTTCTGGAATTATTTGCCATGTCTGCAGTTGAATATGTAGATTTTGATCAGCCTCCTCAATCACCTATGAACTTCCTTATAGACTGGAAGACTGTCATCCTCATATTGAGGGACTGCTAGTGATGAAGATGCATATTCAGAGAAATGTACCAATGGGATAGATGGGCCAAGAAAACAAGGCTAATCATTACAAAAAAGGAACTTGGCTGCAAGGTTCTGGAGTGATGTTGAGGCAGTCCAAAATTCTGTTGGTTGAGGTTGTGGAATTAGACACTCATAGATACCAAAATGCCTGTCCTGATTTTCAGAAGGGCTGAGTCCCTGCAGCAACTGAGATATATTAACTAGTAGGTTTTGTGCCCTGGATAAAATGCTGCTGAGGTTGAGGGGTGGGTTGCAAAGCTCTGGGCAAAACTCTGTTGGGGAGAGGAGGGGCAAGACATGGGCTAAACTCTGCAGAGGTGTGGGGGGGGAAGAGATCAGGGGGTATCAGTGTTTCCTGCCCCAGGGACGCAAAGTCCCTAGCTGCTGCTAGCATGGAATGATCCCAGCCCCAGCGGTTGCTACTGCTGAAAAAGCAGCAGTGTGGAGTTCCTGCACCCTGCTGCTGCGGTATATCCCCAGTGCAAGGCTGCTGCTGTAACAGTATGAACTCCCCAAGGAGCTGCCATAGCAATGCTCCTTTAAGTGGGTGTCCAGAGCTGGTGCCCCATTCATGACAACTAAATTACATTACTGTAGCAACCTACATGTGGGCCACTCAATATGAATTTTTTTCTGTGACCTCAATCTCCCCAGAGTTAAACAGAGGTGATACTGATTGTGATTGGAAAACACTTAAAAATGGCTCTGTGATTCATGAATGAAAAGTGAGGAATAAAAAGGAAGTACTAATAATTATTGCTATTCTAAAACCCCTTATTTAAAAGCATTGCCTTATTTGTTCCTACAGAAATATCTCTAGCATTGTCAAGCAGCTCACCCTTCCTCTCAAAGTCGTCATTTTCCTATTTGTACTTTGGAAATGAAATGAAATGTAATTTGAAAAAAAGCCAGGCCTTCAAAATACGATAAATAGAATATGGCTTATGTAAGTTACAAGTTACAGATCCCTTTCCTTGTGTATTTTATGATGCTAAAAATAATCTCAAAGTCTGAGTTGAATTTAATGAGACAAAATTTTTCCATGATGGAAAGCATCAGGTTAGGAGGCATTACAATAATTAATATTGTGGCAAAGAAGGCATCCACCTTGGGGGATTAGTAATCAGATACAGTACCTTTTAATTAGGGGTCACTGGTTTGAATCCAGCTCTGGTTTTGTAGCTGGTATCATGTGATGACTGTTTAGAGGTCTATGTGAAATGAGTCTGGTGGTCTCAGGCACCACTGCTGCATTTTTAATTATCTGTAGCCAATACTTCTGCAGTGCTTTTTAGCTGTATGTAATTAACAAGTCATTTTCTTTTTCTTCATTTCTGTGAATCTGAAATAAAGTTATTAGAAAACGCTGGACCATACTTTTGTCATTGTGTTGTTAATCTCAGCAGAAAAGAAGGAAGTGCTTTCTCACTTCTCTAGTAGATACCATTAGCAAAGAATTAACACACAGGCCTTGATCCTTCATGAGTTTTAAAGCCGTGTTAGAAAAAAAGCACTCAACGGTATGCTTATCAAACTCACCTGGATCTAGACTGTGGAGGCTCTTAGCAGGCTGGATCCAGACCCAGAGGTGGTGGCAGTGTGTCTACATTGTAGCCATGGGGAGTAAGTGGTGGTAGTGGTTGCATGAGTGCTGCAAATTCCTGGCTGCTCTAGGAGACCCATGAGCCAAATGACAGCCCTATGGGCTGTGTTTGACACCCCTGCTCTAAATCTAAGGAGTTTGCCTGAACTCAGCAGGATTACTCACACACTTAAATTGATGTGCTTAAATGCTTTGTCTCTTTGGGATTGGTATGCTCAGCTCCTTGAAGGAACAAGCCCATTATGGGTTAACCTTGCATTGTTGCTGTCTGACTGTATTTTTTGAGGGTGGTCAGAAGTATTCAGCTTTGTGACACAGCACAGGATTTCCACTTTGACGCTGAATGAGAATTGATGATAATGACATATCCTTCATTTAGCAACAGTGTCTGTCACAGTATAGTATACAAAACATTTAACTGCCCCAAGACCTTCACACTCTGCAATGCAGGCACACAGACAGGAGACAAGATGCACTGGGACTTTGCAGTTCTTGTTGTTCTTTCTCAAAATGATAATAATGTTGTTTCTCATGGGGATTGCAAACCAACTGGTGCTTGAGGATGGATTTCAGCAACATGAGATTTGATGCCTTGTTGAGCTGGAACTGGGAAGAAGGGGGAGATAAAATGTTAAATGTGCTCTCACATTATCTAACTCTCAGTGCTCTCTATTAAGAGACAATAACATTGAATACATTGCATTTTGTTTAAACTTATCATCTGAAAGTGATTTCCGCATGTTGATAGTGTATTACAAAAATCCCTAGACACCTCACTGAGAATAGCATCATGTCTTACAGGGTGAAACTGGGCATGGGTAAGTTAGGTCAGACTGCTAGCTCAAAGTCACATGATAAATCAGCAGTAGAAGTGGGATGAGAACTCAGTCTGCAAATATTCAGTGCAGAGCTTTAACTACAAGTTAGAAAGAGCACCTCATCCAACATCCTTGTCAAATGCGTAGTACTATACTGAATGGGTATCAGTTAAGAATATAAGTACTTGGCACCCTGCAGTCTAATCTAAGATGTCTGCAGAGTTACAGCACCAGGGAGTTCTGAGATGGGGAAGCTGTTAATGCCCAAGCTCCTACTTCAGAGATGGCAAATTCCTCTTGATCTCTCAAATATTTTATTTTCCTTCTTCTGCATCAGATGGAACTTTTATCATTACAGCCCTCACGCAGCAATGCACTTCAGTAAATTCAGAAGAAGACTGTTTAGAATGATTAATATGAAAATGCTTCCCCTATTTTCTGTTTCAGCATGTGGACTGAATAGTGTTCAGAAATGCTACCACAGAACAGGAAGCAGTCCTTCATGATTCAAAAAATATGTCCATCTCTGCTGAGGGTATGTTATTGAACCAACTGTATTCTATCACTCAGCAGAGTTCCAAACTTGACAATACAAGGATAAACTTTTACAGGCCTCCTTGCATTCAAAAATAACTGAAATTGGTGGGAGTCTTTCCATTGGCTTTGACAGGCTGTGGATAAGGCCTTGAACATACTTGCATGACAATAATTTACACATAAAATTAATGCAAAAAATGGCATTGATACAGATAGTGGCCTACTTTGGGTAGACACATTTTACAGGTGCAGCTATGCATGTCCACTGGAACCTCAGATTTAACTGATTAAATGTAAATTTTTATGGAAAAGCAGAGTGTAGTAGCTGTAAACTAGAAATTCAGCTAAGCTAGTCCTGGCTCTCCTACCAGCTCTAACCAGAATTCACTAGTGGATCGAGGAGGGAGCTGTTACTTATCACTCTCTGGGCAGTATGACCTGTTGATTTAACCCAGTGGTGCTCAAACTTCTGTCCAGCAGGCCAGATGGGCAGTGCCAGGTCTCTGCATGAACTGGATCCGGCTGGTGGACCTAATCCGGCAGCTGGACCAGGTGTGGCAGGGCCCATCCAACCACATGGAAGGGGCAGGGGGACAGCCTGTCCCTGATTCAGCCATGTGGGGGAAGGGGTCATGGCCCTATCCCAACCCCTATTGAATGCTCAGGGACAGCCCACAGTTGATACCCATGAAAAAACCAAGCTTCTAATTGTATACTTCATGTCAGTATTCTTGAAATCAAACAGGGGCTGTTCACCTGACCAGAGGCCCAGGGAACATGGGGCAGACAACAAACGACATGATATCAGTCCTGAACAGGTGAGGGATCGCCTGCAGCACTTAGATGTTTTCATGTCTGCTGGGCCTGATGATCTGCACCCAAAAGTCCTGAAAGGACTGGCTGAGCTAAGGCTGTTTGAAGAGTCATGGAACTCGGGAATGGTCCTGGAGACTGGAAAAGGCCAATGTGGTGCCCTTCTTCAAGAAAGGGAAGAGGGATGACTCTGTAAACTACAGGCTGGTCAGTCTGACCTCGGTCCTGGGTAAAATTTTTGAAAAATTTATTAAGGAGGCCATTATTTGCAAGCTGGAAATGGATGGGGTGTTAAGAAGCAATCAACATGACTTTGTTGAGGGTAGATCATGCCTGACAAGCCTTGTGTCCTTCTAAGACCAGGTAACTAACTATGTGGACGAGGGACACAAGGTGGATGTGATTTACTTAGATGTCAGTAAAGCCTTTGATTCTGTTTCCCATAGGATTCTCTCAAACAAACTTGAGGGTGCTGGACTTGACCAGTCTACAGTGAGGTGGGTGGACGGTTAGCTTAGAGGCTGCTCCCAGAGCGTGGTAACTGATGGGATGGCCTCATCCTAGAGGGCTGTCTCCAGTGGTGTCCCCCAGGGATTGGTGCTTGGACACGTGCTCTTTAATATATTCTTTAATGACTTGGATGAGGGGGTGGAAAGCTCAATTATTAAGTTTGCAGATGATACCAAGCTGTGGGGAAATGCAGGCACATTGGAAAATAGAGTCAGGATCCACGATGACTTTGACAGACTAGACTCATGAGCAAAATGGAATCAAATGAGGTTTAACAGGGATAAGTGCAAAGTCCTTCATCTGGGTAGGAAGAACCCTCACCACGACTACATGATGGGTGGTGGGCCACTGGCTGGCACAGCATCTGAACAAGACCTGGGGGTTACAATCAACCAGAAGATGAATACGGGCCAGCAGTGCGATGAGGTCACCAGGAGAGCAAATAGAAGTGTGGCATGCATCAGGTGATGTGTGTCTAGTAGATCCAGGGAAGTGCTCCGCTTTCTCTGTTCGGCACTGGTGAAGCCTCAGTTGGAGTACTGTGTCCAGTTTTGGGTACCGCACTTCAAGAAAGACATAGATAAGCTTGAGAGGGTACAAAGAAGGGCCACTCGCATGGTCAGGGACATGGAGGATAGGCCCTATGAGGATAGACTCCAGAAACTGGGACTGTTCAGTCTGAGTAAGAGAAGGCTGAGAGGTGACTTGATAGCTGCCTATAAGTACTTCGGGGTGAACACCAAGATCTAGGTGAGCAACTCTTTAGGAAGGCACCTCAAAGGAAGATGAGGAACAATGGACATAAGATTATAGAGGGTAAATTCAGGCTAGATATAAGGAAGAACTTCCTGTCTGTAAGGGTTGCCAGAATCTGGAAGACACTCCCAGCAGAAGCGGTGCAGTCACCATCCTTAGAGATGTTCAAGAGGAGGTTGGACAGGCACCTTGCTGAGCTTGTTGGAGCCCAGTCATTTCTTGCCCATGGCAGGGGACTGGACTTGATGATCTTACAGGTCACTCCTAGTTCTATGATTTTATGATTTTTAACCCAATCCTCTTGGGTGGGGGATGGGGCATGACCCAGCCCCAAGGGAGGAAGGGAGTGTGGCAGGCTCCATTTAGCCTGCTGGCTGGAGGTTGAGCACCCCTGATTTATTCCATGTCTTATTAGAACCTATCTAACCGATTATACCAAATTTATTTTGTATTAGATATCCTATAGTTAATACGGTCTAAAGACAGGGATGTCATATTAACATTTGACATAATATTAGCAAAAGTGAATTCTCTATGACATGAAGCTTGCAAGGTGTATTAGCACAACCACAGATCTTCATCTTTTTCTGTTTCCCTGTCTCATTCACTCTCTCTTTCTGTTTTTCCTTACATTTACAATGTGATGTGGCATATCTCGTTTGCAAGAGAGTAAGCAAAAAAGCCCCATTTTCCCAAATAAAATACAGTGCAAGAAGAGAGCTGTATTTTTCATCTGTCAGAAAGACTGGAAAATCACATGCACTAAAACATTATACATCTTGCCATTCTGAAAGGGCTTTTCACAATTTTTGCTGTGTTCTGCAGAATCATGACATTCTTTAAAAAAATAAATAACTGAAAAAACTCTAGAATCATTTGTGCCACCCATGCACTGCTTTCCTTTGACCCTCTCAGTCTGGAAGAAAAGTGCTTTAAGCCATGATAATAGCCAAAGATAGTAGCCAAATCCCTTTCTGTTTTTCTTCAGGGGGACAAAAATGATTTTGAACCCTTTAACTACTAATGGTATTAAATTACAATTGTAGGAGGAAAGCCATCCTTGTTAGAACTGACCTCTCTTGTTCCTGTTGATTTCTAGGTTTGGAACAAAAAAAAAAATCATGGGAAATTTCTGTTGATAATACATTTATTCTGTTTTTTTTTTTCAATTTTCTATAGAATATCAACTGATTTACTCCTTACAAGCTTAAGTGTGATTGAGTTCTTTAGGTCAGTGGTCTCCAAACTTTTTTGATCGCGCACCCCTATCAGTAAAACATTTTTGAGCACGCACCCCCAATATATGTATATTTATATAAATATAAACATAAATCCAAGTTCTAATATTTTCTTCCCGCACCCCAATGGGTGCACGCACCCCACTTTGGAGACAACTGCTTTAGGTGATTTTCTTCAATAAAGAGAAGGAAACCTATATAACACATGGATTGTACGAAATGGGTCTTTTTCTTTTCTTTTTTGAAGTGTATGAAAAGCCTTAAGCAACTTCATCTTCGAGTGAACGGAACAGTAGTATGCAAATGAGCCACAACAAATTCTGTGATGATCGTGTGTGTTATCAATGACACCAGGCCGGCAAGTTTTTGTTGGGGGTTACACAAACCTCTTGAAATCAAACCAAGTTTAAAAGACAAATTTTCTGGTACTTCCCAAACAAACAGAATGTTTTGAGAACATAAACCTGCCTGGAGGGACAGGAGCAGAGACATTTTATATATAATCTTAACAAAAACCACATTGGCCTTACAAAATCATACATAAGAGAGAAAAGATTTAAGGGGTAGTGAGAATGAATGTATTTTGTCTCATCTGCTCATCCTTTCTTTCAGTCCAACACTGGAAAGTACCTGCAACATTTTCCATTGCTGTCTCCTTTGCCCATGAGGGCTGCAAGTAGAGTTCAGCAAATAGCTTCAAAACTATTCACAACCATTTCATTGATGTCTAAGTACAATTCTGCTTTGTTGTGTTCACAGTCTTTTTTTATTTATGTTCATGAACATCAGTGGGAGCACAGGTTTTTGATATTAGTATTTGGGGAGAGAGAATTTCAGGCCTGTATCTGAGATTGTTTAATCAATAAATACAGTTATTTTTGGATAGGAATAGAAGTAGTAGGCTGCATGACTAATTGCAAGCCTTAGATTGCGTTCACCTACACCAGTTGTACCATGTAGCTACAATGCATGGTGTCCTATATTCTCTTCCAACTCTACAAAGCTATGCAAATAACTGAGTTTTAACATTCATTAATAAAGTTTTAAATCTGTAAAAAATAAAAGGTATGGTTATCCAGTTTAGGAACAAAAGTAATACCATATAACCATACAACTGTATACCAGTGATCAGTGATATAAAGTTACAATATGCTCCATGAATACTCACAGCTAGTGCTCTAGAACTGACACTGACTTGGACAAAATGTTTGTCCAAATAATTGCAAATAGTTAACAAATATATAAAAATTGCACCCTGTTTGTGGACAATCAGTGAAAAGGAAAGAGTTACATGTGGAGAATAAGTTGCTCATTGTGAATTGCTTGCCTAGCTCTTCTGGAAGGTGATCTCTTATAGCAATGTTCAGTGCCCTTTTAAATAAAACAAAACAGGCTGGCTGTATGCCATTTGTTGCTTCTATTCACATGCTATTAAGCTTACCACCAGCATGCATCTTTCTCTCCTTGGCAAACAAGGACCAGCAGTACTTGAGTATTTTATTATGTTCTCTCCCTCTCCATCTCTACCTTTCTCTCTCTCCATTTCTCAGTTAAGGTAACCGCCCCCATACTACAGTGACTGTAATTTTTTGGGTAATTAAAAAATGTCAATTGGTACCTTTCTTTCTCCTAATAGTTATACCAAGGAAATTGTTTTCTGTGCCCTCTTTCTTCTGTAGTAATCCCAGTCATTCCAGGAGCTTATTTTGTTCTTGGCTTCATGTCTGATAAAGAAATTTCACAGGGTAATCATGCCTAAGAGCATGGGAAAGAATATTAAAATCAGATCTCAATCCTGAGAATGCAACCAACATATTATTAAGCCTTCTTGAAGCTTCAGTGTACAAAATTCAAATCTCATTGCACTGTCATTGTCACACTGCTGGGATTACAGTGGAGCTGCCAGCACGGCAGTCACAAATACAGTTTTTTCTGTGGATCTCAAAGTGTACAGTAGCACAGGCATTAGGTAACTAAGCTTCCTAATTTTTGAAGGTATGAATAGGTGAACACTTATACTGATTTAGGGGTGCTTACCACTTGTGAGCACATTGATCTTTTGTAACTAGTCTGTCTGCCTCTATCCTACAGTTTACAAGCTAATTGTATAATTGCATGTCTATCCATACTCCATGCTAAAAAGTGTAACAGAAACTTTAGACATATAGGGAAACTGAGAGAGACCACACAACAAGTCAGTATCAGAGATGGGAGCAAAAGCCTGGAGCAGTAGTATAATGAGGGTTCAGTGACGGAGGTATTAGGCCCAGATATTCACTTAGAGATGGTGCAAAAATGGCAGCTTGCAGTCCCTGGCAGCTTAGCTACCAATGCTGCCAAAGCTGACTTGTCCCTTGTTGCCCTAGACACAGACCCTGGTAGCTGTGCCTCTGATCAGGAAACCTGGCTCTCTCAGCCCACTGCCCTATTTACCAGCCCATAATGTCCTCCATGTGCCTGTTCCATGCATGGAAAGCAGTGATAAAAAGCAGAAGCAGATCACTGAATCTTTTCTTTCTGCTTACATTTGTACATATTGTAATACCATCTAACCATTGCCCTACTCCTGCTAATAACTACTCTTGCAGCATAAAGACCTAGCAACCAGTGTTTCGACAGGATTTTGTATCTGTAATATTGGGCGCATCTACACATCACTGTATGGTGATGCTGCTATGGCACCATGCTTTAGGACTTCCTTTTGGAAGTACTAGAGCACAGCATAGTAACCATCTGTGCTATGCCTTGCATGTGGCACATGGTTAGATTTCACTGCTGTTTCACTGTAGCGGTGTGCTAAGATGGGGGAATGTGACGCTATGGCAAAATAGTTGCCAGTCATGTGTTGACTCATGTGATTGCTAGATTGCCATAGTGCACTGTACAGTGACATACTGTATCTCTCCAGCAACCTAGGATGACATATAGATGCACCCCTGTGAATATTTTTGTTGCATAGGGGGTGAAATCAGGTTCACAATCAGACATTGTGCAGGCACACAGAAATATGAGGCCCTTGCTCTAAGAAGGTGACTACTGGACAGGAACTGGAGGGAGAGGAGACAAGCAAATCTAGACAATTTAGTATGCATCCCTAAAATATGATCCAAGTGTTCCAGTCTATCCTCAGTGTAGCGAAGATTTGTAACAGAGGCAGTACAGATATGGATGTGCTATTTCGGTTGGGCGAGGTCAGAGAGCCCATTAATTAGAATAATCTTATTTATTCTTTTGGCTTGAATGAAAACGAAAATCACAATTTGCTTCAGTAGGATGTAAGTATATAATTATAGAGAAGCACATGCTTAAATGCTTTGCTGAATCAGGGCCAGTATAATGTTGCTTGTAATGATTATATAGAATACAAAGAAAATAAAATAAGGGCATTCTGTTAATGATTTGAAACCATTCTCATATTTTTCTGGGCATGTGATTTAAGTTGTCGATCCTGAACATTAATGCAGCAGCAAAAAAAATCACTGAGATAAATTGAAAGATCAACCTTTCAGAAAAAGAAGAACAAAATTCATTGAAAATACATTGGAGATTAATTTGTCAGGGGACTTAGGTCTACTTTTCATCTGCTTTGTATAGATTTTTTTTTGCTCTATAGTGTGTTAAATCTCAAGTGTATGCTAAGTTCTGTTCAACCATGGAGTAGTCTTCTAAGAAAAAGAGTGGAAACTTCATCCCCTGTGATGTTTATAACCAGGTTACTAAAGCCTTGGAGAATCAATTTTATTTCTGCCTTTAAACTAGGGTCTATTCTGGATGCTAGACTTAAGGAACAATCCTTAAAGAAGCATGAAGACAAAGAAGTCAGTGACCTAGATCTTGTCTAGTTTGAATTGAAATGATTCAAAAAGGATTTTATTCATTTTATTAGAACAAATTTAAAATGTTTCTTTGAGCTTTCTTTTGGTGGGGGCAGAGACTTGGGCTATAGTACGGAGTATATGAATACATTTAATGTTGGCCTTTCACTTCCCAGAATTGATTTAATTTCCTGGCCACATTAAACTCAGAACTATTTTATTCCATTGTAGAATTCTGAATCCAAAAGGGATGGGATTTAGATGGAGCTTTAAGACTTACTACCCACCTCCTGCTTTATTGTAACTTGCTATTTCAGTTCCCCTACTCCCCATGAATGGACCTTAGGGAAATGAGGTCCCAGCACCCACAAAACTTCTCATTCTAAAATTCCATGTCTGAAAACAATATTGAATTTGCACTGGGCACAACAGTATAAGGTATATTACCTTTATGGAAAGAAAGAAACTATTGCACGCTGCAGAGAAGCTGAAGTATGCCACGCTTGCTGTTCTATATAAACAAGGTAAATTGCCTAGATATTTAATGCAATTAATTTTGATAAGGGGATAAAGTACAGCCCATAATAGAGAAAGAACATAGTAAAGAATATTTAGGTAATTTGTATGTATTCAAGTTGGTGGGGACTGTTGAGATTCACCCCAGCATGCTTAAAGAAGTAGCCAAAGCAGTTACTAAATCGTTACCAATTATGTTTAAAAACTCATGGTGGATAGGGGAAGTAGAGGACTGGAAAAGTGCCAGCATAGTACCTATCTGTACAAAAGTGAAAAAGAAGGACCTAGGAAATTGGCCAGTCAACCTAACTTCAATACTTGGAAAGACACAAGAGTCTATTATTAAGCAATCAATTTATAATCACCTACAGCAGATATTCCCAAACTTTTTCTTATTGTGTATCCCCTTCCAGATTTACCAGCTGCCTGTGTACCCCTACCTGCGTACATTTTATACATTAACCCCTTAAATGCCAGTTATTATTATTATAATGAAAATTAAATCTACCATTACACAATTTCTCTTGCATACCTCCCAAACATGCCTTTCATATCCCCAGGGATACACGTACCACAGTTTGGGAACCCCTGACCGAGAGGATAAGGTGCTAAGAAACATCCAGAATGGATTTTTCAAAAACAAGTCACGTCAAACCAATCTAATTTCTTTCTTGGACAGGGTAGCTGGTCCATTGGAGAAAAGGGAAGCAATACATGTGCTATATCTTGACTTTAGTAAGGCTTTTGACATTTATTCACAAGACATAAGCAAACTAGGGTAATATGATCTAGATGAAATCACCATAAGGGGATCACACAGATGATTGAAACTGTACTCAGAGTAGTTAGTAGTGATTTACTGTCAAAGTGGGAGACTTTCAAGTGGGGTCCTGTACGGGTCTAGCTTGGGTCCTGTTTCATTCAATTTTTCCATTAACAATGTGGATGGAATTGGGTGTACAGTTATAAAATATGCACATAACACCAAGCCCTGTGGAAGATAGAATCAGAATTAAAAAATGATCTTGTCAAATTTGAGAATTGGTCCTAATTAACAAGACAAATGCAAAGTACTACACATAGGAAGGAGAAGTCGAATGTGCAAATACAAAATAGGAAATAACCAGCTAGCAGGCATTATGGCAGTAAAGGATTTGAAAGCAATCATGGGCCCTAAACTAAAATGAGTCCACAACAGAATGCTGTTGCAGCAACGATTTATTTCACTCGGGAGTGTAATAACACGATGCTTGTATGTATGCCATAGGAGGTCATTATTCGGCTTTGTGTTATACTGGCAAGATCTCAGCTGCAGCATGGCATCTAGTTCTGGGCAACTACACTTCAAGTGAAATGAAGACAATTTGGAAGAGCCCAGAGAAGAACAACAAGAATAAGGGATTTATAAAGTATGAAAGGTTGAAAGAATTGCATTTAATTCTCTACAAAAAAGAAGAGGAAGGCAGGATGTGATAATGATCTTTCAGTATATATGAGGTTTCTATAAACTAAATTGTTCTTCATATTGACTAGGTTAAGAAATGAAATAGTTGGCTTAATTTGCAGCAAAAAAGATTAAAATTAGATACTAGGAAAATGTTCTAAACTATAAAGACGGTGAGTTTAAGAACAAGCCATGAGAGTGTTTCTGGAGTCCCTGTTGTTTTACATTTTTAGGAACAGGTTAGACATACATCTGACGATGATGTGGGATGATCCGCCATATTTCCTCAGTTCTAAGATGAAGGTTTTTTTTGTCATTCATTATGCGGAAAGCAAAGCCTCACCTTAGAATTGAGTATCACAGATAAGAGTCGTGAGAAATGGCTCTGCAGGGAGTCCGTCTGGCGCAGGGACAGCATTAGTAGCATGCAACAGCACCTCTGCTTCCTGCCCAGATTCCCTTCCCACTCCCTTCCCCACTTCCGCTCCCCTCCCTAGCTGGTAGGGAGCCAGGCAAGGAAGAAGGAATCTGCTGCTGCTTTGGTCTCTCTAGCTTGCTTTACTGTTCAGGAACCAGCTGTGCTGGCAGCCTTGCTTGGCACACCACAGATTTCTCCTTCCCTGACCCCCCATCTTTCCATAGAAGCCGTGGGGGGCAGAGGAGTGGGGTGGGAAGGAGGAGAGAGAAGGGAGCAGGGAGGAAGGAGAAATCTGCAGGGTGCTGAGCGAGGCTGCTAGCACAGCCATTTCCTGCAGCATGGAGCAGGAGGCCTCAGGCTCCAACTATGCCTGAATCAGCAGGGAAAGCAGCGGAAGTAAATGGTGGGATGGTAGTTGTGAGTCTCCTACACTGTGGCCTGGGTCACTGCTGTACGGCTCAATTAAGCTCCTGCTCTGAAGCCTGTAAGTGCGCTGACCCCATTACTACCAATCAAGGCCAGCTGACCTCCAGCCCCTTCCTTCTGATTGATTCTGGAGCTGCATTTAGGGAATTTCTCCAGCCTCTGAGTCTTGCTGCACAGCACACTGGCCTTCAGTCTCTGAGCAGCTCCAATATTTCTGGCTTTCCTAGTTCCTGACCCTGCGTTCAGCTTTCTCCTGGATTTGGATGCTCCTTGTAGACCTATTTTCTGACTCCTGACCCTAAATTGGCTTACTCTTGAACTTTGCCCTGTGGGTTGTCCTTTGGACTTGGTACCTAGATTTCTGATTCCTGGCTTCTGATCCTAGTTTGGCATTTTGGCTTATGACTTGTGGCTTCTTACCTGTACCCTTACCACACCTACTCCACACCTTGATCTACCCACTTGGTTGGCTGGCTTGGTGGACTGTGACAGCATTTACAAGGGGGTAGGGGATGAGAGATAGGATGCCTGCTCCCTGACCCCTGATTTGCCTGTTTCCTATTCCTCACTCCTGCTTTTCTCCCTGATTTTCTTGTTGCTTGCTGCTGTTTTTCTGTTGCAGCAGTGGGGGGACAATTTTAAGATGACCCACCAATAATTAAATTATAGACAAGGAAAACTATAACAAACTTATAATTTTCCATATTTAGAATCTAATTACTGATGGGTCATCTTAAATGCAAAGTTGTCTCAGAATGAAGTAAATATGGTAGATCCGCCTCTGAGCAGAGAACTAGATTAGATCAGTGGTGTTAAACCTATGGCCTGTGGGCCAGATTTAGCTGCACAAATGACTGCATATAGCCCATGGCACAGGGATTAGTGACAAATAATTTGGCCCCAGGTGTCCCCTTCCCTGACCTGCTTCATGACATTGATCCCCTCGGCAGCTCTCCCTCCCCAACTCTTCTAAGCACACCTTACTGGAGGTAAGCGCTTTCCCTTCCCCCTCCTCTGTAGCAAACACTGTTTACCAGAGGTAAATTCTCTTCCTCTCTCTTCCTTCCTTCCCTCTCTCCTCTTCTTCTGACCTTGTCAGCCACTTTCCTCCCCACTGTCCCCTCTCTTACTGGAGGGGAGTGGTGGCCCATAGTGCTGGCCCACTGCTCTAAAAGGTTAAGCTCCACTGAACTAGATGTCATGAAGTGTCTCCCATCTCTGTATTTCCAAGATTTTTATTATATCTATGGGATAACCAAATGTCAAGGTAAAGACAACTACCTGCCTTATCCATGTTCTTTCTTATAGTTATTTTGAAGGCAACTGTTGTGCAGACAAACAGTTCCTCTTTCTGCCAGCGGGACCATAAACTCTTCCTTGAAGAGAAGCTGGGTTCAAAATTTTGGGGGAGAAATGATTAGTAATGAAGTGGAAGGGGAAGAGACAACTGACTCTTTAAGCAGGGATCTGGGCTTTCTGTTTCCCATGAAAAAATGTGGATTTTTCCCTTTTAAAGGAGAAAAATATAGATTTTCCCTTAGTCTGGCAGAGTTCCAGCCTGCAACAAGCTACTTGGGGTTGGCAAGAGCAGAGGGAGGGCTCTTAGACACAGAAGATGCCACGTGTATGGGTGCACGCACCCACACATGTGGCCAGCAATACAGCTGGACAGGGTGGTAGGAGCAGCCCTTGAAGCTAGATACAAGTATGTCTATGGGATGGTGCAGATTGGAAGGCCAGGGCATGGGGACCATCTGGGCATGCCCATGGGTGATGCATTGTGGGGCATGTCCGCCCGCCCCCTGGATTTCTGTACCAACAGATTGCTGGGAAACTGTACCCTCCACCGAGCAGCAGCTTTCCAGTCCTGCTTCCCAATCAGCAAATTGGGGCATGGGACTGGAAAGCAGCTGCTTGAGGGAGAGGGCAGTTTCCCAGCCTGAACCCTGATCTAACAATTGGGGCACAGGGCAGGAAGGCAGTTGTCTCGGCGGTGGGATAGCTCCCTCTGTCCCCAGAGCCTAGGCCTGAGCCTGGTGCCCCCTGCCAGCCCAGGGCTGGCACCTGGAGGAAACTTGAGCTCCCTCTGGCTGCTGTAAAAGGGACAGAGCAGAGCAGGAGTAGGGCGCACGCATAGATGTGCTCCCAGGGAAAGCTTACTGCATCTTATTTTACTGCACTATAAGCTTATCGTGCATTATAAGCACACATAAATGTGCTCACGGAGTACCAGTTATAATGGTCACTTCTATTAAAGCCCACACAAGATAGAGCAATGTTTAGCACAAGATGAAGTAGTTCTTAACATTATAGCTGCTGAGCCATGGAAAAAAAACAAAACTGCACTTTACCAGAAGAAGCAATACATTCGTTTCACCCAGCTCTGCAACAACCGTTTAGATCGATCGCTTCAACGGGACTTTTTGGCAATCTAATAGTTGATTCAATCAGATATTAGATAAAAGAACCAAAAAATCCCACTAAAGAGCCTGATCTATACAGACATTGACTGAGTCCCATCCAACAAATGCAATGCCTCTTCTGGGCATGCAATGGGCTCAGCACAGGGGTGCATGCAGCTTAAAGTAAAGTGCCATGGTTGTTTTGTTTGTTTGTTTGTTTGTTTTTAAGCCATCATAACGAAGTCCAATAGAGTAGTTCACAGATAGCAGCTAAGGCTGGAAATTCATCAAACAAACTATTTGGTGAATACTTATAGTAAGAAATCCATATTTGGGCATCAGTATTAGTTTGCTGACAGTTCAAACATAGACATAGACATAGACATAGACATAGACATAGACATTAGGGCTGGAAGGGACCTCGGGAGATCATCGAGTCCAGCCCCCTGCCCAAAGGGCAGGAAGTCAGCTGGGGTCATAGGATCTCAGCAAGATAAGCATCCAATTTACTCTTGAAGGTGTTCAATGTAGGTGCTTGAACCACCTCCGCTGGCAGACTGTTCCAGACCTTGGGGGCTCGGACAGTAAAGAAATTCTTCCTTATGTCCAGCCTGAAACGGTCTTGCAGGAGTTTGTGACCGTTCGACCTCGTCATCCCTTGGGGCGCTCTGGTGAACAGACGTTCCCCCAGATCCTGGTGGTCACCCCTGATAAACTTATAGGTGGCCATCAGATCACCCCTGAGCCTGCGCTTTTCCAGGCTAAAGAGTCCCATGGCTCTCAGCCTGTCATCGTAAGATCTGTTTTCCTGACCTCTGATCATGCGCGTGGCTCTCCTCTGGACTCTCTCCAGCTTCTCCACATCCTTTTTGAATTGTGGAGCCCAAAACTGGACGCAGTACTCCAGCTGCGGCCTCACCAAGGCCGAGTACAAGGGGAGAATGACGTCCCGGGATTTGCTCGAGAAGCATCTATGGACGCACGCCAGCATTTTGGTTGCCTTACTAGCCGCAGCATCGCATTGGAGGCTCATGTTCATCTTGTGGTCAATGATGACCCCCAAGTCTCTTTCTTCTGTAGTGCTAACCAACGTAGCACTGCCGAGCCTATAAGGGTGCTGCAGGTTTTTCCTCCCAAGGTGGAGAACCTTGCATTTATCGGTGTTAAACACCATGAGGTTCTCGTCTGCCCATTTGCTGAGCTTGTCCAGGTCAGCCTGGATCATCCGCCTATCTTCTGGCGTGGATGCTTTGCCCCAGAGTTTGGTGTCATCGGCGAACTTGGTCAGTCCACTCCTGACTCCAGTGTCCACATCGTTAATGAAGATGTTGAACAGTATGGGTCCCAGGACAGAGCCTTGGGGGACCCCACTGGTCACAGGGCACCACAATGAGTGACTTCCATCAATCACAACCCTCTGGGTCCGACCACGAAGCCAATTTCCCAGCCAGCGGATCGTGGTGGAGCCAAGGCCACAACTGGGCAGTTTGGCCAAGAGGTGATCATGGGATACCAGATCAAAAGCTTTTTTGAAGTCAAGATATATGACATCAATCTCTTCTCCCTTGTCCAGGTGATAGGTCACCTGGTCATAGAAGGAAATGAGATTGGTCAAACAAGACCTACCCGCAACAAACCTGTGCTGGCTGTCCCTTAGAATGTTAGCCTGGGCCAGTCCCTCAAGGATGGCCTCCTTAATAAACTTTTCTAGGATCTTCCCCAGGATAGAAGTCAGGTTAATGGGCCTGTAGTTAGCCAGATCCACTCTCCTCCCTTTTTTGAAGATCGGCACCACATTGGCCTTCTTCCAGTCTTCGGGCACTACACCAGAGCGCCAGGAGGTTTCAAAGATCCGTGCCAGGGGCTGGGCTATGATGCTCGCCAGCTCCTTGAGTACCCTGGGGTGCAGGTTGTCAGGGCCCGCTGACTTGAAGGTATCCAGCTTCTCAAGGTGTTCCTTCACGAGGTCAGCATTGATGGAGGGTAGGGGATCCCCCTCACCCAGATTTCCCTGTCCCATAGCAGGCATGGGCATCCCGTGTGACTGATGAAAGACTGATGCAAAGTACCTATTTAATAGGTTGGCTTTTTCCTGGGCTTCAGTTGTCAGTTGCCCCACCTGGTTGAGCAGGGGTCCAACATTGCCCTTGCTTTTCCTCCGGCTCCCCACATATCTGAAAAAGGACTTTTTGTTGTCCTTGATACCTGAAGCTAGTTGGAGTTCAGTTGCAGTCTTGGCTTTCCTGGTTTGGTCCCTGCAGGACCAGACCAGCGTGGAGTAATCCTCCTTGGAGGTGAATCCTGTCCTCCATCCTTTGTAGGCTTTCCTTTTTAGCCACAGTAGGTCCGCTAGGTCTCTGGAGAGCCAGAAGGGCTGCTGTGCCTTCTTGCTGCCTTTCCTCCGTGTTGGAATAGATTTAGCTTGTGCACTGAGGATCGCTTCTTTGAGAAGCAACCACTCTTCTTGAACTCCCATCTCCCTGGGGTCATAGTCCCTGAGGGCCTGACCGACTAGCCTCTTGAGCTTATCAAAGTCAGCTTTTCTGAAGTCAAGGACTTCTGTGTTGCTGACTGACTTGCCAGCTTTACGGCAGATGGTGAAGGTGATCAGCTCGTGGTCGCTGTCACCCAACTTCCCATCAATCACTAGGTCGCCGATTAGGTCGTCCCCCGTAGCCAGTACCAGGTCAAGCAGCGCTTTGCCTCTTGTTGGCCCATAGACTTCTTGAGTCAGGTAGAGGTCATCCACGCACGAGAGAAAGCTTTGCGCCCGCTCAGATTTAGCTGAATGATCTTCCCACGAGATGTCCGGGTAATTGAAGTCACCCATGACAACCAAGGTCCTGGAGCAAGCAGCCTCAGTCAGTTCCCGGGCGAACTCCTGGTCAAGCTCGGGACTTTGAGTGGCAGGTCTGTAGTAGACTCCCACCGTTGTGTCCCCTGTGCCGAATTCCCCATGAATTTTAACCCAGAGGGTCTCTAGCTGTCCATGCCGGTCGCCAGCATCAGCTTGCAGGGACATGTAGCTTTCCTTCACATAGAGAGCTACACCCCCGCCCCTTTTGTCAACACGATCCCTCCTGTACAGGGTATAGCCCTCTATCCCCGTGGTCCAGTCATGGGTGGAGTCCCACCAGGTCTCCGTTATCCCAATGACATCATATTTCTTTGCACTGAGCAGGAGGACGAGCTCATCCTGCTTGTTACCCAGGCTCCTGGCATTAGTGTACAGGCAGGCAAGTTTGCCCTTGGGGGCTCTTGCCTTGCCCACAGATTGTGCCAGGGCTGGGGCAGGGATGGGCTCCCTTAAGTGCCCCCTTAAGTGCCTTGGTCTGCTGGCTTTGCAAGGGCTGTTCAGTGGGCCAGCAGGGGCAGTAGTCCCCCCATCCCCCAGCGGGCTTAGTTTAAAGCCCGGTGGAGCAGGTCAGCCAGCCTGGCTGAGAAGAGCCTCCTCCCCAGGGGAGAGAGGTGGAGGCCATCTCTTCACAGCAGCTCGCTGCCTGTCTCGCCAAAGAGTGGGCTGTGGTCATGGAAGCCAAAGCCTTCCCGAGAACACCAGCGCCGCAGTCTTTGGTTCACCGCGTGGATCCTCCTCTCCCTCCTCAGCCCATAGCCCGAGACTGGGAGGATCGACGAAAACACCACCTGAGCTCCCAGACCCCTAAGCTGCACTCCCAACTCCCTGTAGCGCCTCATGACCTGGCTGGGGGTGCTCCGAGCCATGTCATTGGTGCCCACATTAATAAGGAGCATGGGATAGTGGTCTGTGGGCCGGAGGAGCTGCGGGATCCTCTCTGCAATGTCTCGGATGCGGGCCCCCGGGAAGCAGCAGACTTCCCGGGCTAAGGGGTCGGGGCGGCAGATTGCCCTCTCAGTGCCCCGCAGGATGGAGTCTCCCACAACAAACACCTTACGCTTTGTCTTGGGGAGAGCGGAGCCAGTAGCTGCGGTCGAGCCTGGGTTGCCTGCGGGAGCTGGCAACTGTGTGGGCTCTGCTGGGGCTGCAAGAGGTGCGAACCTGTTGCTAAGCTCCGGCGGGGCAGGGGCCTTGGTGCAGCGGGCCTTGAGGCCCTTGACCACCTTGGTCCATGCCCCTGACTGGGCAGAGCGGGAAGTCCCAGAGTCCTCCTTAGTCGTGGAGGGAGACAGAGCAAAAACACCAGCAAAAAGGTAATTGTACAAAGAATTTAATTCATAATTAAATGACTTGACGTGCTTTAGTATATTCCTCTCTAGTGTAGACCCCCTTCTCTGTCCTGGTTGGATTGCCGGGCCTGGTGGCATCTTCCTCTGGAGGCTCTAGAATAAAACCACACAAGTGTAAGCACTGACTTCTCTAAAGTTGTCTATACACTTCTTCCTTTCTTTAGGGGATGCTTAGTCGCAGTATTACCAACTCAACATAACTATCTAATGGTTGACATCAAGGTGATAGATGATATGCGTTTGCCTCCCTGTAGTTTAGTTGCTGGGTGTAGGCCTATTTTGCGAAAATAATGAAGACAGCCTTTACTTTCTAGCTCCAGATTGTTAACAGATACTTCAATTTCAGGTAGTTGATGGGATTTCATTAGAAATTCATGGAGGTTTTCAGCTAGAGACAAAATTTTGTTTAATAAAAAATAATTAGCCAGCCAAAAAATCTGATGGTTTTTATATCAAAGTATTCTGGCGACATCTGCTATGTGGGACAGTGACAGCCCCCAGGCCATATGCTTCATGTCCTTGGCATATGTACAGCTAGGCACAACAACACAGAGCATATTGGGAGTAGTATAGCTAGCCCCATTACCTCCTGGAGAAACTGATTTCAGGAATTTTTCTTGTATTTGATCCCTAGTAGAAGTTAACAAAACCTTTTATTGTAAGAATTAGGCAGTGGAATGGAACCATTAGTATCCTGTCCTGCACTGGCCAATGGCTATGATTTTGCTGGTGGCTTCTTGCTGGAGAGACCAACAGTCTGGTTGGTTGTTTGGTATTGAATTGGAGCTCATGTTGGAAAAGGGCCTAATTGCACAATTTTCTTTTTCCCATTTCCTATCTTAACGCTGATAACAAATGAAACAACAGGAACTTCTTTCCCCCAAGCTGTGCCATCTGCATATTTTTCTTGCAGTAGACTACCCCCCTCCCCCCCGCCTTCCACTGAAGCCTGGTACACCCAGAACAGCTTAGTAAAATGCAATTTAACAACAAGATTCTTGTGACTATTTTCAAGATCAAGCTGACACAACCATGTAGGGTTTATGTGGTGGTCTGTTATTCTATGCTTAGTTCTATACTAAAAGAAACCATTCAATTATTGTGCTTAATAAGGTTAAGCACAACAAGACATTTAAAAAAAAAAATTAGGAGCAAAAAATCCCTAGGTCATTCCCTCCTTGCTAGATATTGTGGAAGATGGTAAAATTCTAAATCATAATGCAGAAAATGTTCAGTGGATATTTCTGTTCTCTATGAAATGAAGAAAGAGAATGTATTCATGCTATATTAAGGTGCAGATAGACTAGAAAATTTATCATAGGAGGATAATAGTCAACTTCTAAAATTAGACATTTTCAAATTAACAAGCTTAGATACCTCACACTGCTCAGCCAGGTGAGCAGCTCTCTAAAGCATTAACATTAATATTTAACACATCTTAAAAAAATGAACAGAGAGAAGGAGTTAGCCTTATTAGTCTGAAGTCAGGCAGAAGGGAGGGTAGAGATGCACCTTACAGACTAAATTAATTGGAGATTCATAAATGGAGAGTAAGTGATCATCACAGTATCTGCTGTGATGATCACTCAATCTCTGTTTATGCACCTCTGATTCAGTTAATCTACAGGGAGTATCTTTACCCTGCCTTAAATGAGGAAATTCTAAAGGATCAGAGGACTAACAATGTAATTCCAAGATTTAAAACAGGGAAAATGGAGGACCCAGGGAACAATAGACTTGTTTGCCAGACCTCAGTCCCAGGTAAAATAATAAAACAATTCACTTGGGACTCTGTCAACAAAGTATTAGAAGCTGAAAAATTTTAATTTCAGTCGACATGATTTCAGAGGACCTGTTTCCATGAACACACCTGTTGCCTTTTTAGAGAAAAGTAGAGGTCCAGTTGATTAAAAGCATCTGAGGGAATACAATATACTTGGATTTCTTCAAGGTCTTTGACTTAGTAGCACATGAAATCTTATTTAAAACATTTGGAACTAAAAGATCTCATATAGCATGGATGAAAATTGGCTTATTAATATTTCAAAATGTAGTCCGTAATGTGGAGGAATCAGTGAGTGGAGGTAAGCAGGGTACTTCAGGAACTGGCTCTTGGTTAACATTATTAAATATTTTTATCAACTCTCCCAATGATGATGTAAAATCTTTACTGGTAATGTTTGCCAATGAAGCTAAGATTGGTGGGAAATAAGTAATGAGAATGGTTTACTATTACAGAGTGTGTATTTACATGGTCTCAGACCAACAATATACATTTTAATGCAGACCTATACACTTGAGACCAAAGAATGCATGTCTACCAAGAGGACGGGAAGTACTGTCTTGGAGAACAGTGACCCTGAGAAGGACATTTTGGAGATAATTCCTTCAACCAGACCTCTCAGTGCAATACTGGCAAAAAAGGCTAATGCCAACCTTGGGTGTATAAAAAGGGGAAATCAGTAGGGAAGTGATTTTGCCTCTAAAAACAGCATCAGTAAACTGCTGGTAGAATGCTGTGTTCATATCTGTCAGAGCAAAATTTTGTATGTATGCTGATAACACAGAGAGTTGGATCTGAACACGCGCAGACAAGCCTAGCAAGCGGAAAATTCCACTGCATGCCCAGCATGTGCCCCCTGCTCGACCCCAAGGCTTGTCAGTCAAGACTGCCATAATGCACATGCTCAGTTTACTCAGAGCATGAGGTAATCTGATCTAACGCACATGCTCAGTTCACTGACTGCATGATGTAATTGGACTAGAAATTTCTATGAAGCGAGCAGCCTGATTGGCCACTAAATTCATATAAAAGGCTTGTGACCCCCCCCAACCCGGGTGTGGTGAGGTGGTGTGTGTGTGTTTTGGAGGAGAGACTGTGCTCGAGCTGTGAGCAGAGGCTAGGGACTGCTTCACAGGGAGAGAACGATCCTTAGAGCAGGGGCTGCGGCTGGAGGGGCTACTCCTAAGGAGGGCTTCTAGCCCACTGGTCTCTTCCTTGCTGCGATTTTGGCGATTCAATTCCTCTTCTTTCCTGTCTTGATCTTTTGGCTACCGGACTGATTCTGGCACTGACCCTGACCACGATTTCAATCAGCCCGACTTACTGAGATCACGGCTTTACCTCATCATACCCAGCACTGACCTCAGCATCGTTATCTATCAACTTTGGCATTGATTCCACTTTGGGCTGGCGTCACAACATGTTACAGTTTTGTTGTTCGTATCCCTTAATGAGCTGTTGACCAGCCCTGGGACTTAACAAGTGGGCAGCTGCCCTATCCCCCGTGGGGTAGATAGCAAGGGCTCACTCCGGAACCCCGTGGGCCAACAGACCCCTCTGTTGTTCGTTTTGTTAGCACTGTAACTGAAGCAAACTTCCTACCTATGCTACAGAAGTGTAAGTAAATAAAATTCAACTATTTTTGAAACCGCATGATTCTGCGTACCGCTCAGACTCCTTGCCGCTAATCCCGCCTGTTCTGTATATGAACCCTCGGCCCACCATGACCTTGGGGTCTTTATTCCCCGACAATATCCAGAAGTATATGGAAATGCTGGGAATGTTTTCTAACTTGTAGCTAGTTCAGAAACTAAGATGACAGCCTTAAGGAATAGAATGAATTTAATTTGTGAAAAATTAGGCAAAATATGTGAGATAATCTTAAGGAAAAGATGATTACAGCAGAGGGGGGAGGGGGAGATGGTAACGGGAGGGACCAGAAAGAGGAAGCCAGGATCCAAATAAATGATTCTCAATTAGGATGCCACAGCAACTTGGAGTATCTTAATATTCTTCCAAGTTTGTTGCAGGGTCCCATGTAATATTAGCAGTGTTAGGTATACAAATATAATTCAAAAGATGTACCCAGAGACTTCAAGCAGTTATCCATAGTGTTAGAAACATCTAGACTTTTGTGGTCTTTACTCTCTTGCAAAAAACTCAGAATTACTCTAGTATTTTTCTGTAGTTAAAAAAAAAAAAGAGTGAAAACTATGAGCTGGCATTTTCTGAGGGATGCCAAGAGCCTAACAAGTTTTATAAAGGTTTCCTTGGGTTTATAAAGGTTTAGAACCACTGATCTAAGTAATAGAAAGGAGAAGAGAAGAAAGTAAAAGGAACAGGAGGGAATATAGGGAAAGGGGAAAGGAGGGAGGAGGAGGAAGAGGAAAAAATACTTTATCTGTGATGCGACAAATCCACAACATACACATTTTTCTCTAGAATTGGGTGCTCCATCTTTCTCATTTTTACTAGCAATTTTCATCACAGAAGAACATAAAATGCTTCATGTGAGAACAAAAATTAGAGATATAGTCTATCTCAGTCACTCTCATAAGTTACTTTTCTCTTTGTAATCTAAGTTCCAAACAAAATTATGAAGAAGCATAAGAATCCAGATTAAGCGGTGTTACTCTATACCTTAGGTTTGCAGGGCTACATGAATTTGGTATTAATGAATTTTTATATATTCTTATTATTTTGGTAACTTGTCTCTAGAGTCAATAGGGGCCTGGTGCTTTGAGTCACTCAGTGCTGAGGTGAGGTCAAAATGAAGGTCAGTTGCTCAAAGTGACCCTTACTTTCTTCTTCTGCCTTTATTGGAGGTTCCTGCTAGACAAGTAACTAGGATGAGAATAAAAAGGAATTAATATGTCAAAGCATAAGCAAATAGATCAGATTGAAGATCAGCTCCATGCTTCTCAAGAATACTATACATAGCTCTCTTTTTAACATTCTCTATGAGCTCAGGCTGACCATGGTTAAGATTTTCCTGTTTTGGAACTCACCAGCCAACTAAAATCGTATTGCTTCAGCAGAGAAGAGTGCAACAGTGGGCTGCTGACAAGCCTGAGATGAAGGTTTATTTACTTCTCTGGCACATATTTTTTAAGGAGACATGAAAGGAGCAGCCATTCCATATCAGCAAAAGAGCAGTGCAGTCATGCGTCCCTTGAAGGAGAATGGCTTGTCACTGAATGGATGCCATTTAGAACTAAAATGCTTTTCCTCCCTTACAAAGAAGTAAAACTAATAATATTTTAAAAAGTTCTCAAACAAGGGATAAAATAACATCCATGTACATGACAGATATTTGAAGCCGGGATGGTAAGAATAAAACCCTGAAGACAGCAATAGTGGGAGAGAGAAAAGCAGTTTCCTTTCCATTGAGCTGCTCCCATCCCCCAGAAAATCCTTTTTGTGTTTAAGTGAACAGCGGCAGAACTGACACTGGTTTCCGTGGAAGGAGACAAAATGAGTAGGTTGGGCCTCTCTCATGTAATGAGAACTTGTGAATGTTTCCACAATCATTTGGGGCTGATGGGCAAGTTAGTGCTTCTTTGACTGGACACCATGGGAAGAGTGGAAGATACAACAAAGTCTTGTGTTGGGCAAATCAAATTTCTTACATGTCTTGGAATTTCTCTACTGGTTCTTCCCAGCAGCAGATTTCAGCAGCTTTGTTTTACAAGTTCAGATCCTAGAATAATTGGGCACATATTAGATCTTTACTTATAAATAAAGTTAGGTGCCAGATTAACAACCCTGAAGGCTGATAATCCTCCCCTTACTGTCAGTATGTCTCAGTTCTCTGCCTAGAGGAGCCTTGGCTAGGTGTGAGGGGATGCCATTATCACCCTGTCCACATTAAAGATGCTAACAAGGGCTTAGGCTTGCAGTGAACTCCATGAAAGCAGATTCCTGCATCTGCATAGGACTTCATTCGCTTTAGTTCCTTCAGGTAGGCATGGTGGTCAAGTCACATAATGGCAGTTGTGGGAACAGGGCTACCAGTCTCAGGGCTCCCAGAGTCATGGTATGTCTGGCTAGTAGATAAGCTTTATTATGAGGTTCTCTCTTGAATGTCAGATGTTAGCAGTCTGGAGGCCAGAGGCCAAACCCCCCCCCCCCCCCACATACACAGCAATGTGACCTGGAGGAAATCTTCCTTTTTGATTCCTAATCTGACAGCTAGTTTGCCAAGAGGCCAAGAGGTTTCTAAATTCTTTTAGGAACACCAGTGCATTCCTGGTAATCTTCCACCTTTAGTTACAGTCAGTTTTCAGTACATCAGAGGAAAACAAAACAAAAAAAAAAATGAACCAAGCAAGCAGGCAAGCAACCAAGAACACATCTCAGAAGCCAAATAAAGCATTCATAGGAAAAAGTATTCTTCCTAGCTCGTACAGGTTACCAGCAGAATCCCTGAATCATGGGATAACCTGTCCCCTCCCACACACAGATTAGATTTCATTTCAGTCCCTTGATGGGGATGTCACAGGCCAGATGAGCACTGTGAGTGTATCAGTTTAGTTGCGGGTTGACTGTGTGCTGCAACTGTATCAGCCACTGGGCTGCTTGGTTTGGGATTGAGGAGGCAGAGTTGGGAGTGAAGCAAAGGCAAATTTATTATAGCTTACACACATAACAGTTAACATAAAAATAAATGCAATAAGCAGATAATGCAATATTAAAGAGCTAATAATAAATAATAACAACAGATAATAATAACAGACAAATGGATTAATCTGTCGCAGGCCAACTGGGCACTGTGAGGGTATCAGCCACTGGGGTGTTTAAAACAACAAATAGACAGACATGGGTTGGCAACTTATCAATAGTCCCTCGATGCCAGGTGCTGGCCAGGTGTTTCCAGTGAAGTCAGGTGTCCCCAATCGACACTGTTGGAGGGATTACTGGGGAAGGGCCCTTGGTCAGCATCTGATCCTCAATGACACCGAGAGTCCGGAGTCTGGGCGTGGAATAGTAATGACTGTTCCATTCCCTCCTTCCTGTTGGTCACCTGATGCTTTTTATACCTTGTTTTATGCTAATCTGTTGGCTTTAGAGCCACTCACAATCTTGCCCTATAGCTGTTACACTATGGGATTGAAAAGTGTTAAAAATTATCATAAAAGATTACTACCCAGACTCAGGTTTATTCAATAAGCAAATTACAATGCAGCATTTTTAGATTTTGAAATTAACATTACTCAACCCTTTTAGATTTTTCTGAATATGCTTTCTTGAGACTTGTTTTCCTGGAATGTCCTGGGTATGCCAGGTGGTTGGATCCAGTTTTTATCATCAAGGCTGAACTCCGAGTAAAAACCATTAGGTCAGCTAATCTTGCAGCTACGGCTTTGCCTTTGGGGCCCAGTCAGTTCCACAAACAGTTAGTTTTATCATTTTGGTTAAACTTATGGCAGGCAAGTTACATTTGTGGGTTACAAACTTACAAGCTTTATATTAGGCAAAAATTCCAAATGTCTCCAAGAAGCACATATTTATTGCTTATTAATCGCTTTAGTTCTGGTCGTCACATGGGGATACCAAACACTGGAATTTCTATCCCACATGCATTGCTTATTAACTATTCTAAGAACACCCCTATCTAAGATACTATCTCTGTTGACCAGCATCGTGAAACAATTCAGGGTCCTTGCTCCCAATACTTCTCTTTCATAAGAATAAAAATTCACTCCTCTACTTGTTAGAAAAAGACTTCTAATTTACAGTCTATATTTCTTCATGACCAGTCTGTATCTATTTGATCTTGTGCCAGTATTGTTCTTCAACTTAAAATGTTCTCTCTCACTTATATTCATCCCTTGAATGGGTAGTTAAATTGCCATGGCTCATTCATTCCCTGACATCTCTGCTGAGAATGCCAACAAAGGTGTCAATTTACAGTGTTAAATAATTTTATAATGTCCAAGGGCATCAATTTGGCAGGAGATTACTATTAAGAAGAACTGTTCTTATGTTCTTTCCATAGTGAAAGCCATTGTACCTCCACTGCTAATTTAGCTCATTTTGCCTTCAAAATTCACTGAACTGGCTCAGATAACTTCAGATACTTGATTGCTGTACTATTATTAAATAGCTCCATGATAATGTGTTCAGATGACTTGTGAGCTGCACGTAATCAGAGACCAGCTGAGCAATCAAAAAGTAGGTTGAAAGAAGAAGGAAATTAAGTGCAAATTCTGCCTTGCTTCCTTTGGCCATTTCTTAAATAAAACAAAACACAATCCCCCTCTCCTCCCCCCCCAATCCAGAAGAAAATGAAATGTAATTTCTTGTTGATGGGAGGTCCTGTACTGACAGCCCTGAGGACTGGTGTTCTCTATTTAGCAATATGGTCAGTACAGCCCAGGAAGCTTTAAGATAAACTTCTTCCTTCTGCCTACATTTCACAATCTTCTCCTATGTGAACTATATCTCGCAACATACAGTAGAGAGTGTAAAGGGTCATGACACATTGCCAGACTTAGATATTCAGAACTCATTAATCTGGTCCTGAAAATACATGATATCGTCTTAAAAATCCAGAGGTTTTTTTGGTTAATGATACATTTTGGATTATTTTCCTTTGTCTTTTGCTTTCTGAGCCTTTGGAGTGCCCTTGATCCCCATTCTCAAGCTGTTCTCCATGAACTACTGTTCAAAATAACAGGTGAGATTTTGATGCAGTGTCCTGGTGCATACACTGGGGATTGGGAAACCCCCCTCCCAAACTGAGAAACTCATGGCAAAAATGTGAAAGCTGACAATATTCTTGCTAGAAGCAGATACACATGTGCTGCAGGTGCAGCTTTCAGAGAAAGGCAGGATGTAGAAGAATCAGACTATCCAAGGTACGGTAGAGTAGGCTGCCTGGGCAGGATGAAGATCCAGGAGCTAGCTGGGAAGAATGGTGGGGAGTAGTGAGAATGGGATGAACTCCACCAGATTGGTGGACATACACCTTAATCCTCCTTTAATTCTAAAGGCAAGATTGAATAAAGGGTCACTGAAGGCCACTGATGGGTGAGCAGAGGAAAGAGTGACAATGTTAAAATTACAGAACTTGTCATGTAAGGACAGTGAGACAGTTTGTCATGAGTCTACCATGTTCCAGTACTGTATTGTTAGTTTAGGCTGTAAAATGGAAGCTATGACGCAAGCTGGAAACAGTATGCCTGCATTCACACAGCGCTGACCCCAGACAAATTAGCTCTGGCTCAGACTAACAGAGCTAATTTATCCAGGCACGGTGCCACATAAACACAGCCATCCTGCTTCTGGTTCAGAAAGTAGTCTGCACCTAACTCCCGAACCAGAAAGAAAATAGGCATATTCATGTGGCACCAGGCAGCACTATACTGCTTCCTTTCAGCAGACACAACAGCACATTGTCTGGCACTGTAGAAGCACTCAAGGGAAGAGTGATGGAAAAGATCAGCCAATTCAGGACCCTTTTTTCCAATTTGGGACAAAAGTCTCATTTCAAGTATACTCTGAAGACACCAGGACACAATACTGAAATTTGGGACTATTCTGGAATATTTGGGACATTTAGCTGCTTTACTTGAGTCTGATAATGAAATCATAAGCATTTGAAAAGCCCTGTGGGCTGTTTCATGAGTCAGTGAAGTAACTAGCTGGTAGAGTTGTTAGAGACCATTACTGAGCATGCCTGGACTCCAGTACTGCGTGTTGAGAAGCCCATGTTTATCTACTAACAGTTTAACTCCAGGTGCATTCCAGAAACAATGATGTTGCATCAAACTACTTCCCACCAAAAACCTGTCATCTTTCTCCAGTTCCATACACCACACCATCGCAGCTGTTTTCTTTTAAACAAGGTGCAAAGGCAAGTTGCTCCAGATGATGATTACCACTGTTACACAGTTGCATGGCATTTTCTACCAGTGTAAGAGCACTTGAATTTACATACATCCCTGTAGCGTAGCAGAAAGTGATTTGCTAGAGCACCCATACTATTTCTAAGGAATGAAAAAAAACCCTTACTGCCTCTTGCTGGAGAGAGGCAAGAGGGTCTTGGAGAGGTAAAGAAGGATAGGATCAGACTTGTTCCCCAAATGGTACATGGCATATTTAAGTTACTCTGTCATCTGCTCATGGGTGACTGGCAGAAGAAGAACAGGAAGTGAGGCTGTTGATCGTAATCAGCTAGCCTGTTCCATCCAGTTTACATCAGGTGCAAAATCCTGATGAATTATAATATGAATGCATAATGTTTAACTTGTGAAACATTTCGAGATTCTTTGGAATGAAAGACACCATAAGATATGCTAGAATGATGATGGAGGTTCTATACAATGTTCTTCCTATAGGGTTCCTACTGAGGCTGTTTGCCATCTCCATATCGCCCCTTATTTCAACCTCTTGTTCTAAAAAGCTTTTTGGATCCATCCTTCTTTATGACAGTAATTCCTCTCACTGATGGAGCTGCATGTCTAATTCTTGGCAGAGATGGGGAAGCACTTGGCTGCATTTGCCTGCTGTTCATCTTTTCATGAAGTCTTGTGGTGGATCTTCATTATTTTCAGTCACAGCCCAAAGAGAAAGAGAAGCATTGTCTATTTAAAAAATATTGCAAACGAATTTTTTATTTTACTCAGTTAACAACCTTTGTTTGATAGTTCTGTTTTGTAAACATATGGAACCTAATGCATTGCTTTTAAGACAGAGTTGAAACCAGGCATACTAGTGATATACACACATATGCACATTCATGTTACATACACACTCCATACAGAAACTGGACTTAAAGACTAGTGAAGAACTCAAAATTAAAGAAATGCCGAAGTTAAAGTTGTCTGTGTGACCTTAACTCTGCCACTTTTTGTGCATGCATTATAAAACAGTTTTTAATTACAGGGTCAAAAAGTCTACCTTTACTGCAAGGTTGATGCTGTTCAATATCTAGTGCAAATCCCTAGTTGTTAGAAACTGGCATAGCTCCATTGATGTCAGTGGATTTATGCTGATTTACACCAACTTAGGACCTGGATAATATATTTATTACCATAATGTTAACATATACTACAGAACAACCTACCTCTGCCTCAATGGGTCTTGCAAGGCTTTGCTTCATTTATTACACACTATCTAAATTCTTCAGCAAGTGAGATGGGTATTCTTGTCCCTGCCATATTCACTCCCTAACCTGCATACCAGATGAAGCTAGGGTCTTGCAGAGAACAATGATTGTAATATAAATGAAACCTGTGTTGCAATGCATGAAGTAAAAAGGGCAGAATTATATTAACTGAGATAGGGTTCCACAAATGGCCAGGACACTGGTTTTCCTGTTCATTCCAGTAGCTTAGTTGTCTCATCTTCTGATGTGTATGTCAAAAGCCTTTGTGTAATGAACTGCATGATTGATATGGCTTGTTAAAGCCCTAACTAGAGAGCCCTGGCTATTTAGTTCAAGTTATGGAAGCTCATGTTTTAGTTTTGGAGATCTCCAATTCAGTCTATATATATTAACTAAGAATGTGGCTGACTCACTAATATTCCAGTGCAGCACTGGTTTAGAATAATCCCAGGTGGAGGTCTCGCTGCAGAAATTCATTCGCACCATTTCCTGGAGCATCTAGGCAGAAATGATCTGAGCAGGGTGCAGGGCCCAGGGCAAATCAGTTTGTATGGGGCCCCGCCCTGTGGATTCAAGGAAGCTGGTGGCAGATTTGGCAGTGACAGGGTGGCTGCAAGTGGCCAGATGTGCCGATTTCAGCAGCGGATTCAGCAGCAGGGGATGGCATGCTGAGCGGCTGGATGTGAAGCTGGTGACAGTGCAGCATTGCCACGCCACTCCGCTCAGCTTCATGGGGCCCCCCAAAGTGTGGGTCCCGGGGTGGTCACCCCGATTCGTCCCCCCCAAACTAGGGATGGTTCTACATCTAGGTATATCTTCTATGTTAGCTCATGGAAATGGGTCGCTCCATTCAGTGTTCAGGTCATTTTAGAGTATCCTGCTGTTTAAACCTCACAACTTAGTCTTGGAGTTTAAGCCCTTATTGGCAAAGAATATAAAAGAACATTTCAGAAGACCTGTATAATACCTTTGTGCTATAGTTTGGGGACTCATTTGCCTCTAATTTTGTTCCTAATTGGCCTGTTCTCTGATGGCACCTGCTATGATCTCCATAGGTGGGCTTCATTACAGATGTGTTAATGTCTTAGAGATTTGCTGGAATCAAACTGTGAATTTATGAATCATGTGTTAACTAGCTGCTTGGAGTTTAATATTTATTCTTTTAACAGTAAGAAGCCTTGGCCCACTGTGGGAACTGACATGTTCTATCAATATTGGAAGGTATATCCTGTAGTGTGCCATATCATGTCTGTGTAATAATCAGCAGGGCTGTGCAAAGCTTTGGTTCATGATTTGTTTGGAGAAGATTCAGCCTGATTCAGAGGCCAAATCTCCGAATCCAAATTGAATCACTAGAAGCTTAAAACTTTCCAAATTGATTTGGAGCCTTTCAATCGATCTGGTAGAGATTTGGAGAGGAGGTCTTTTCAGGGGAAACAGAAACTTAGAAGAGGGAGGGGAGGGGAAGCAGGGGGGAAGGACTGACATCTCTAGCTGGCCAGTGAGTGTGATTTTCCCTGAGTGCCCTTCCAATCACAGTGTCTGGGGGAGGGACACAGAAACAGCATAAAAGTCTCTGTCTGCAGGCTTTTCTGTGCCTTTTGTGAGCTGTTTCTGCCTGAGCAACAGCATCTGAAAGGTACTGAACTACTGGCTTGGCTTCCTAGTCAGTGGCCTGCTACTTTTTGCTCTTAGAAAGGATTGGATAGGATATAGCTTACTTTAGCTTAGAATCCCTCTACTTTACTATCCAATTCATTTCTTTCAATTTATATTTGTTCTCTTTTTTTCCAATACTTTTGAAAAAAAAGCTCAGTGTTTTCCTGGCAGTGTGATCCATCACTGTGCAGGGAAGCACACATTACACATACTCACACACATCATAGAAGAAGAAAAATAAGAGATCATAGAAGAAGAAGATTCAGATTATATATAGTTATTAGTTATTAATATTATTATAGTTAGTTTACATACAGACTAAAGACAACACAGAAGAAGTCAGATAGAGATTCAGATTGAGATTAACACACACAACACACAAGTCAGAGTCCTAGAAGAAGAAGGAGATATATTATTTTAGGTACACAACACTACACAGTAAAGACAGGAACAAGAAGTAGTCACACATTCACATTCATAGCACATCAGAGAAGAAGACACCATATATAGTTATTAATAATCAGTCATAATCAAGAATCATCATACCAGACTCCAGTACACACACACACAGAGGAAAAAAATCACACAACACAGAAGAAGAAGTAGTAGTTACACATTCAGATTCATAGTACATCACAGAAGAACACACCAACAACACAGAGTAAACAAAAACACAACACAGAAGAAGAAGACACACACACACCTTTTCCAGCACAGGAAAGATTAATATGAAGCGTGCTGGAAAGGCAGGTGCCAGGTCTTCTGGCAGGGGAGGGAGAGGGGCTAGAGGAGGCAGGGGGAGAGCTAGAGCTGCAAGTTCCCCCCCCCCCAAACATAGATGCATCCTCTTCCCTGAGCAGCCATGAGGCTTCTGCTGCCAGTGGAAGCAAGGAGGTGGGAGCAGTACCTGATGTCCCTGCACCTGCACCACCTCCCCTAACTCCAGAAATAGGCACCAGCAGCAGAATGACTGTCTCCTCCACCCCAATTTCATCTCCCAGCATGAGCCTCCCACTGCCAGAGGAGGAGCTGGAGCTGGAACCAGGGGACCTGAGCACCCTGGCTAAAGCAATTCTGGGGACTGAGGGGAATCTGAGTTTGTGCTCCACACCCCTCAAAGTTCCCCTAGATCCAGGTCTCCTTCTCTGGAAAGCACCTCAGAGGAGGTTGAGGTTGTGGAGGCTCAGGCAAGTGGCTCAGCTGAGTCAGCTCCTCCTGCTGTTGTGCCTCAGCCTGCTGAGGAGGGGGATAAGGCAGGATCCCCACCCTCAACCCAGAAGTGGGGGAGTAGTGTAGTGTGGGATCATTTTGAGGTGGCAGATGATCCCAGGTTTGCTATCTGCCAGCACTGCCAAAGGCAGATCAGCCAGGGCAAGGAGGTGAAACACTTCACCATGGTGATGCTGCTGCATCTCAGGAGGCAGCACCCCCTTGCCCTTCTTCCTGCTCAGCCTGGCACCAGTGGGAGCATGCCCAAAGGGAAGTCCCCCTCTTTCCAAAGCCCCCATCCCCCCAAAGCAGAGGCAGGCCACCCTGGAACAGTGGGGGAAAGCTGCAGACAAAGAGGGGGCATTCCCAAGGCAAGCAAGATCACCCAGAGCATTGGGGAGATGCTTGCTCTGGATAGCCAGCCCTTCTCCTTAGTTGAGTGGCCAGGGTTCAGGTGGCTCATGCACTCATGGCCCCATCTTACCAAGTGCCCGCATGCACCACCTTTAGCAGGACAGTGGTGCCCTCCCTGTATGATGCATGCAGGGAGTACTTGAGGGAGGAGCTGCACAAGGCAGGGCCACAGGTAGCCTTTGCACTTCACCTCTGACATCTGGAGCAGCCGGGGTGGAGATCACACCTACCTCTCCCTCACAGGGCACTGGTGCAATCAGTCAGGCCATCAGTGGGCTCTCCTCCAAGCCAAGGTGCTGGATGAGTCCCACATGGCAAGGGAGATCATGGTGGCCATGAACCACATGGTACAGGGGTGGCTTGTTGGGCAGGTGGAGCTCACCCATGGGTTCATGGTCACTGACAATGAGGCCAATATGGTCAAGGCTGTCCATGATGCCAACTTTGTTGGCATCTGCTGTGTGGCACACAGGCTGCACCTCATAGTCAGGGATGCCTTGGAAGAGGACAGGGCTGCCAGTGATGGCACCGCCACCACTACCACTACCAGCCAGCTGATTTCAAAATGCAGGAAGGTGTGGGCTACTTCCACTGCAGCATCAAGGGGGGCAAGATGCTGTGGGAGAAACAGGCAGAGCTGAGCATCCCACAGCACAAAATCATGCAGGATGTGGAGACTCGGTGGAACTCCACATACCTGATGCTGGAAAGGCTGGTGGAGCAACAGAAGGCCATCCATGAGATGGCCTTGCTTGGGGAGATCGGGATCAGTGGTCCCCTTAACAGAGCTGAGTGGGGTACCATCTCCCAGATCTTGGTGGTCCTCAAGCCCTTCCTCAAGGCCACAAGACCCTCAGCACTGCTGGTGATGCCCTCCTTAGCCAGGTGATCCCCATAGTGAGGGAACTGGAGAACCAAATGGAGAAGTTCCAGGGGATCAATGTTCCTGGCTGGGGCAAGCCACTGTCACCAGACATGCAGGCACTGGTGAGGTGGCTGAAGGAAGAGCATCAGGAGATGGCTGGATCCCTTGCAGTCCAGTACAGTCCACATGCTGGCAGGCATGTGCAACCCAAGGGTGAAGGGGAGCATGTGCACTGGCAGCACCAAAACCCTCAATCACTGGATGCAGGTGCTGGTCAACAAAGTCAGGGAGGCAAAGGGCAGAGGTGAGGGGATGTGGAAGAGGGGGATCCACTTTCCTGTGCCAGCACTCCCAGCACCAGCACTGGTACCAGCCAGTCTCCTCCATGCCAGCCACTGCCAATGTGGGCCAAGGGCATGGCTTCAATGCTGGGGTCCAAACGCACCAGACCCCAGCCTTGGGCAGGTAGTGCCGAGGCTTCAGTGGCTACCTATCTCACCGAGGATGTGGAGCCACTGGACTGTGACCCCTTGGCCTACTGGGCAAGCTGCAGCCAGATGTGGCAGGATCTGGCCATGGTTGCCCAGCAACACCTGTCCTGTCCACCAACCAGTGTTCCAAGCGAGAGGGTGTTCAGCATTGCTGGGGATGTTGTGACACCCCACTGTACCTGCTTGGATCCTGGTTTGGTGGAGCAGCTGGTGTTCTTGAAGGTGAACCTCCCACTGCTGGGGTTCCCCAAGCTCCACCTGCAGATGGACTGAGTGCCACCCTCCTCACTCCATCTGCACCTATTTCCTTTTTTTTTTTTTAAAAACCAGTTAATGCCCTACTCTCAGCTGGAGGGGGCACTCACTGCATCACCAGCCATGCAGGGGAAGAACATGTCCCTGCTGAGCTCTCCCCTGTCAGGACAAACTTGGAGGTATGAGCTGGGGCTATGGGGAAGGAAGAGACCCCAGGTCCTGGGCATGACCACTAAAACTGCACCCTGCCATGGTAGGGAGGCCTGGTGAGACTGCTGGAGGCATGGCAGCCCTGTAAATGCCAGGAACAAGGATCCCCTGGTGAAAGGCAGGTAGGAGGTGCCATAACCTCCAGCTAACACACATAGACATGCACACAGTCCTGGCTGGGGAAAGCTCAGATCTGTCACATCTTTGACAGGCCTGAGGCTTTCTGGTTGCAATGGAGCTGTGAAGGCTCCATGTGAGCTCAGCTTGGCTCCCTGGGTTGCTAGCTTTTGCACTGAAAACCCCTTTGTCAGACTGAGGACGCACCTGAAGTTGGTGTGTCTGCTGGTCCTGGATGGAAGGAATAATAAAGAAGTCAGAGGTTGACCTGGCACGCAAGGACATAATAAAGAAAGCCAGTCAGGTTGAAAATGGCATGCAATACAGGCAAGAAAGTCAGTCAGGTGAAAATGGACATGGAGGCGTGGGGTGGTAGGGATGTGGGGTGTGGGTGGGGATGTAGCAGCACAGGTAAAAGTGCAGAGGTACCTGGGGAGTCAGATGTCCAGCAGGTTGCAGTGTGTCAGAATTCCACTGTCTAATCTATATTGAGTTATACATATTTCATTGATTTCCCACTATACTCTATGGCTGAATCTTTCCATTGCTGGCCTCTGAATTGGCTGAATCCAAATCCGAATCAAATAGCTCCCTATTTGCACAGGCTTAATAATCAGGGATCCTGGTTTTCCCTGATAAAAAATTGTAAATTCTCTGATAAAACCCCCAAATCCACGATTAAAATGAAAGGGTCCTCACACTCCCCCACACCCCTCCTCCCCTTCTGGTGGCCCTCACTCCCCCGCTCAACCTCCCCCCCAGCCCTGCTGGTGCCCCATGTCCCCCAGCTATAGTCCCTTGTCTCCCCAGCCCTGCTGGAGGGTGCCCCCAGCTGCCAGGTCCACAGCCTCCTGTCCCAAGAGCAGGTGGCAGCTGCTGCAGAGCAGAGCAGAACCTGGCTCCTCCCCGCCACCCACTGAGGGCTCAAGCAGGGAAGAGGGCAGCTCCCTGCTTCTGTGCAGACTCCCAAGGGGCAGGGGGGATCCATGCCCCCGAGATCTGTGCACAGGGTGGGGGCTCAGGCTTTGTGGGCTCAGGCTCCTGTCCTGCTGCCTTCCCCAGCCTTGGTGCTGCAGGGAACAGCAGGATCATGCAGGGATCTTCTTGCCACTGCAAGCCCTGCACTGCCCTGGCAACATGTCCCCTACATGTGTGACAACAGCGGGGGTGGCAGCGTGGGGTTGTGCCTCTCACTGCTGCTGTCTGTGCAGGGAACGCCTTGCCAGGGCACTGAGGGCAGCATGGCTCTTGCAATGGGAAGTAGATCCCTGCATGGCCCCGCTCTGCCCTGCAGTGCCAGGTCACACCCATTGGGCTTTGAAGGCTGGGAGCCTGGGCCTGCAGTGGGTAGCCTGCCCTGCCCCCACACTGTACACAGATCTGGGAAGGCCCTGGTCCCCCCCGGCCCACTAGGAGTGTGCACAGAGGTGGGTAGCTGGCCCCTCCCCACCCCCTGGACGAGTCACTCATGGCATGGACCATCCCACTCTCCGCTGGGGCCCTGAGGCCACCCATTGCAGCCCTGGGCCCCAAGCCCCATGCACTGCCCAGCCAGTGGGCAGCCCTGACCAATTCCCTTCCTCCCTCCCTATGGGGGCCTCAATTCCTCCCCGCCCACAACTTACCTATGGGAGCTGCTCTCCAGGCTGCCTGCACATGGCACCCCCTGCCTGACCGCTCTCGTCCTGCTCCCTCCCAGCTTCCTGAAGGCTGGAACTCTGCCAGCCTGCAGAGGGCTCTTTGCAAAACTGCAACATCCATGGGCTTCTCTGCTAAAATGAGAAATCCACATTTTCCTCCAGTAAAGAGGAAAATCCATGGTTTTTTCTGTTTTCCCCATGGGAAATGGAAAACCCTGATCCCTGGTAATAATATCACAGAAGAAGAATGCAGTGGTGCCATGCCATTACACAATGATATTGCAGCAGTGTGGCAAAATGTGATGACATATGGTGTGTTCCTGCTGATGGTGCAGCGGCAGCATAATATAGCCATAGAATCATATGGTTAGAAAGTATCTCAGGTAGTTGTCTAGTTTAATCTCCTGCTCCAGGCAGGGTCAGCTTTGCCTAAAATATCTGATACCAATGTTTTTCTAACCAGCTCTTAAAAACTTCTGAAGATGGAGATTCTGTAAGCTCTCTAGGTAAAATATTATATTGAAGTGACAATAGGTCAGGTAACTTTTTCATCCTATGCAGGTCTGGAATCCTAAATCCCTGGTTTAGGATGTCAGAGATGCATCCATTAGGCCTTTGGGACCCAGCCCTGTTTGATAACCTCATGGTGACATGACACAGTGTTACTATGAGATGATGTTGCAGCATCATATTGCAGTGTCCCTATGTAGTTACCTTGGTTTAATATGACACAATAATGTACTAGTTGCAATCTTTCTAAAAGTGAATAATGAGCTATACTCCTGAATATGGCAGGGTTCAATGTCACTCAGGGTTCAATGACAATGATACTACCCACAATGGTATTTTATAGTATGAGAATTTGTTATCACATTACATTGCGATCTTGGCACCTATCTCTCTTATGAATTTGTACAGTGCCTTACACAATCCTGACTGAGGCTCTTGAGCAACAAGACCACACAAATAACAATTAGTAGCATTTCAATTGCTTCTTTCGTTTGAGGCCCTCAGATTTCTCTTGGTAAGTTTAGTTCTCTCTTAAACCAACTTTGTGCCTGGGACACTAATAAGCACAGCTTAGGCACCAGGATTAATGGAACAAGGTGAGACCATTCAGCCTTGTAGCTAGTGTTTTTATTTTGCATTATCTTAAAAGCTTTATTGCTTCTTGGGGGATGGAATATAGTATGTAAATCTATGCACGCTTGTGGTAGCAGACAAGTTACAATGGAAAGTCCATAGATCTGAATACTGTATAGAGAGGTAGAAAGGGAGGGGAGGGGAGGAAGGATCCTGTTGCATGATTGATCATTATTAAGAATATTAGCAGGTAGGTGGTGAGTTGGAGAAAAGTTTACTTAATGTGCTCCTTCACTTTAGTGCTTTTTCTGTATAAGAAATCTTTGGGCTGACATATTTGTAGTTAAATGAGTGATATAAAATAATTAGAAGTCATTTCAGCCTGGCTATTAAGTGCCCAGTTAATTTCACAGTGTGAAATGGATAACAGTGGGATAGGCCACTGTCCAGGCTGCCCAGCCTGCTCCCCCTCCTCCATCGTGGGGCTGAGGCCAGCAGAATGGATGGATCGTCTGTGCATTTGATCTCTGACATACATTCCTGTATTAGACCTGGGAATCAGAATGCTCACCGGCAGTCTTGTCCCAGGCACCTGCAGAAGGAATTCAGAGCCTTCACTTGGGTATCTGTCCCAAGCAGGGTGAGGAGGCCTACCTCGGTATTCACAGGAATCAGAGACTCCACACATCCAACATGACATCTAGATCTGTGGAACTTTAGCACTCAGCCTTGTGCCACAGGAATGGAGGGACACACGTTATAGGGACTTATTGTTATGCAATAGAATTCACTTTGCAGCAGTGGAAATTCCTGACATGACAGGTAATATTTCTAGGTTACAGGAGAGGTTTTCACTTTCTAAGAGGCTCAGGAAGACTGTTACCTACTAGAGATCATCTAAGTCACAACATTTGGATCCAGATCTGGATATTGGGTTTTCCTCCTAAACCTGTCTGAAATTATTTAGGCCCATGGCAGACATGATGTTAAAAGATGCAATGGGATCCAATGTTCAATCTCCATAATTGCATTTCCAGCCATAGCATATGTGCATGGCAGGAGGCATGACTGTGGGATCAATAATCAGATCCTATCACACCATATTGCTGGTGGAGGGGGACCCCAGGATCCTGATCCCAGCTCTCTGTGCACCAGCAAGTAAAAAGCTTCTGTGGCTGGGAGCCTAAGTCAGTTAACAGCTCCAAGTCTCAGGGCTGCACCAGTTAATGTACCCCTGAAGCTGGAAACAATCACCTGATCTGGGCTCCCAGCCATGGGGGCACACCATGCAGTCCCAAGTCTGAGTGTTAAGATTGACCAGGCCATAGGCAGTCACTTAAATGACTGTAGGCAGGCTGGGGTCACACTGGGTATCTGTTGCAGTCCAACTTGTCAGATGGAGGGTTGAGGCAGTACTGCGGTCAGGGCAGATAGTAGATCAGAGCTGAGAGGTCCAAATAGGGCAGGGGCAGGGACTGTAGTGAGGCTGGGATTAGATGGGAGCAAGGCAAAGGTCCAAGAAGCATACACAGGAGTGTTATTGCTGGGACAAATCCCACAGTCAGTAGGAGAGATTTTATAGTCCCACTGTCAGACGCTTGCAATTTCCATAGGTTCCTCCTGGTCACTTGACTCCCCATCAATGTCCTCCTGGAAGGACCAGGCTGGGCTAGGGCTGGCATCTGACCAGCTGCTTAGTAGCACTGTGACTTCGCCTCTGCCCACTGGCTCAGCCACTCTGGGTTTGAACCCTGTGCCCTACTACCGGGAACTATCAGATGATTTGGGCTCCCAGCTGCAGAGGAACATTAACTGGTTAATCATGTCTTAAGTGTAACGTGTGCCAAGGGCTTCAGATCAAGAGCCTGGATTTCATCTATTAAGGAACTGAGGCTGAGCAATTCTGACCCTGACCAGAGTTTGAATTCTCCCCCTCACCCCAAGTGTTGACCTCAGGGCACTTGGTCCAGGCCATTTCTGTTCTGTGAGGGCTGTTTTGTAGGGCTTTGTCCAATTCTGGTTTAAATGTCCTGTGACATGGAGCATCACTGCTCTCCTGGGAGGTAAGAAAGCAGTGGGGTGGTTAGCTGTGTTGTCCTTGTTCAATTCTAATCTGAGTAAGTACATCCTGTCTCCCTACTTTCCATCTTCAATTTAGGATATAGACAGAATTGTATTCTTCATTCCTGCTGAACAGTGTAATGTGCTCTGTGAAACATCCCCCATACTGCGCAAAGATGGTGACTGCCTATCAGTGTAAAGTTATTCATATTGCTTTATCCATCTGTTTGCCCACCTGTCCACCCTTCCTTCTATGCTCTTTTTTTGTGTGTGGGTATTTTGCTGTGAAGGATGCTGTAGATAAGATAATATTAACAAGAAAATATTAGGTCCACTGATTTTTGGATCAGTCATCTTGCACAGTAGTAGACATGTCATGCTTGAGTGGGATAAATAAATTAATTCTCCCTGTCTCTCTCTCTCTAGATTATACACATACAGCATCATCATATTTTGGTCCTTCCTGTCCCAGTGGCTCAGCTGTTACCAGTTTTGCTTCAGCTGCCTTGATTGTTCTTTCTGATGAGGCATTTGGCTTTCTTCACTTACCTCTGTCACTTGCATAAATGTAGGTGCCTTCAAGGTGTCTAATTAAAGTCACAGGGAAACTGTAAACAAAATGCTGACACTCACAGTGTTGCCATCCTTGATTACTGCTCTTATCCCCTCATCACCAGTGCCAGTGCTCCCGTGTGCCTGACTCACTCAGGCAGACTAGCAGGCCTCCTCCCCTCCTCCTAATATGATTACCTAGCATAAGCTGATGTTGCATCCAGTGTTCTTACACAAGTGGCTCTTTTTCTTTTGGGTTAATATTTTCCCAAAACTGCCTTCCATCCTTGTAGTTTGAGGTTAATTCTATTGGTTACAATGTTACAACCTCTTGCTGCCAGCCCCTGCATGAAACCAGATGTGTCAGAGTGATCTCTGCATCTTAGCTGCTGCAGTATCACATGGGAAGACAAGCAAGTCTTTGAGATCCCTGGAATCCAAAACACTATAGCACATTAAATCCATCCCTTCTATAATCAGCGCAGAAATATGGTTATATGTAGATTGGGCCAAACCCTGAAGATCATGCTCAGTTCTTAGTTGATTTTTTTCTTAGTTACAAATCCCATTGAAGTCACTAGGAGTTTGGGATGAGTCAAAACTGTGCCCATATTTCACAGTTGGCTTTCATTGTTTGAAAAGTGCTTGGTGATCTTTCAAGAGAAAGCAATGAAAAAAACATTCCCAAGTCCTGTCCCAAGGAGACTGTGATGTCCTTGTTTCCTGCATACTTAATCTTAGGTTTCTAACAGCTCTGCTTGTGATGCAGAAGCAGCATCCATTTTGTTCACAGAGATATGGTAGCCTGTTAGAGAGGGGAAGTGTTCACTCTGCTGTCCCAAAGCACCTTACCAATACTCTTTTGTTTGGTCATTCCCCTTATCCCAATTAAAAGTTATTTGGAGAAAGTATATGGGTGCCCTTAGGGGATGGAAACTATAAAACAGATGGATGTAAATCTGCACTTCCCCATGGCTCCAAGGGGAGGCTGTGGAGCCAGTGCTCCAATTCAGCTTTGCAATTCCTTGTGTATGAAAAGAATTCTGCTGCGTTCTAATGAACGGATCAAGCTAGGGGTATTCACCGTATCACTAGCCCTCCCAGGCCTGCTCAGCCGGATGCTGTGAGAAATGGCAGAATCTGGTTTCTCGCAGATACGCCATGTCAGGGCATATGCATTCCTTTGTTGACTGGCCAACAAGCGACTGTTCTGCCAGCCCTCAGCCCCCCGAGCTGAAACTTCCACACTTCTCCAAAGTAGACGCACTTCACAGTCTGTCTGCAGCCTGCTGTCAGTGTTTGAACATTTCCCTCTGTGCCCAGGAGTTAATGGGAACATGCTCTGTAACACAAAAACCACATTTGGTCTCATAAAACATGAATAATCCCACCTGGCGAGGACATGTTCTCATAATTTGTGTTTCAGGTTCATTTCCATGCCACTTACCACTTACCCAAGCCTCTCGCCTGAATTCCATTGGTTAAAGGTAAGCAGGGGAATAATTTAGGTTTTAAAAATTAAAAAATGATCTCAGACTGTTTCCTGTCCTGGCTGAACTTAGCAACGGGAATACAAAAGTGAGAGAACCTCCATCATCCCCCCAGTAACATCTCAGCAGCCACTCTTCTCGGAGCTAGCCATTCAGATGTGCTTGTGTTGCATGCCTTAGAGCTAGGTATATGCCATATGCATGAGAAAGGGCTGCAGCTGGAGTCCCCAGAAAAACCTCGGTCTCAATTTCCCTTCTAGGCACTGGTGTAGCACCTTCTCTAGACCTAAAGAGGCTGTGGTGAATTCATTTCCTGTGCTTGGGTGGCTCTGCAAGGCAAAGCAATACCTTCACTCCCTTTCAGGCACAGGCTCTGAAAGGGGAGCACTTCACTTTCCAATGAAATTCAGATTAGCACATACATAGGGACATAAACTGAGTAAATCTTCTCATGCAGCCATGGGCGAACATGTGGTCCCTTGACTGTAAAGTATGTGGGTTTTAAATAGAAAGGCAAAAGGGAGAATGTGCCCTGTGGCATACCTGTAAATTGCTGTGTTCATTTGCAGCACCACAAAAACAGTTTTGAATAATTCACAAGTAGTAATTTCTATGCCAGATTTAGCCTCCTTTTCAGTCTGAAGAATGTCTGTGAGTAGATGGGGATTTCTATGTCATTCTAGTTTATTCAGCCAGTATCTTTCCACAGGTTTGAATTTGTGGATTGACTGCAGCTCTCCAGAATTGCTGTGGTATTTGGCTAAGTCGCATGGCTTTGCTTCATGATCAGATGAAAGGTGCCTTCTACCAGAGATTCCTGCCTGGGACTGTGACATATACTGGCTGTGAACATTTGTATCAGTAGCTCAAGATTTCAGTACCTCTGCCTGTCCAACTCTGCACCCATATTTGCGCTGTACCTTTTTAATGTTATAGTATTGCTGCTTTTGCACATTTTCCACTTGGTGGCAGTATAGCAACACTAATTACTACAGAACCCAGGAGTACAGACATTTTGAGGCTCACACCATAGCTACAGTGAAAATACATTAATTATGGTAACTACTTACTTACATAAATGTAGCCAAGTTAAACAAGGTAGATGGGAGCTTAAGTTCTACCCTCAGGGCCCCAGTTGTGGGATTTCAGTAATGCCTGCGTCCTGTTTAACTTGGCCAACAGCAAGACTAACCTTTTGGCTACTTGGCTGTTTTTGTAGCTCTTACACCTCTGTACAACAAACAGGAATCATTACTAAGTAAAAGTGTGCATCAAGGTCCCTGGGTCTGTGAAAATGATGCATCCTGCAAGGTCCTCTGAAAACCTGGAACTTCATCTTTAAGTGCAGATCTGGAGAAAGCATTGAAAAGCACCTCTTGAACTAAAAGGAGTCAACAGTACAGTACCTATGAGACAGCTGAGCAGTGTCTCCATGTGGCAGAGCTCAGTGTCACATATGCCCTGCAGCCAACTCAATGCACTTGAAGTATGGCTTATTATGAAAATAGGCTCTTGCATGCTCGTGCTCTCCCTCTCTACAACTTTTGTTTTGGTCCTCAAAAGCTGAACTTCTGACTACACTACCCTCTACCACTTTTTCATTATTTTATTTTAAAAACTGGCCCCATGCAGTGGATAAATAGCAGTATCCATATTTTTCTGCTCCAAGGGATCTTTATATAATTTGAAACTGTATACACTTGTCAGCACTAAAATAAAGCTACTTCTGGCATGGATACTAGACTGTTTTTAGCTAAGAACATACAGGCAAATCCTGATTTTTATTAAAAGTGTCCTGGGAGCATTCATGTTCAAGAAAGAAAACCAACCTATGTTTTGAAGCTATCATCTGAAAGGCCCTAAAACAAAACAAACTGCTTAGACCTCAATTTAGTTGCTTCAGAATGATGAAAGGCTGAGGCAGCCCTGTCAGCATCTGACACTGACTCCAGGAGTTTAATTATGTCAAACCTGATGATTAGACTCTTAAGTCATCCCTTCCGGCGTTTTAATTAAAGCAATCAGGCATAGTGCTGATAGCAAAACAGCCAATGGAGAACATTTCCAGCTGAGACTGGAAATTAAAGGGCGAGTGGATGGTGTGGAGCAATGGAGAAGAATTCCAAATGGCCAGAGCTGCAAGGAGAAGACTCTTGTATTGGTGGGGGGACTATGTAAAACAAAGAGGAGGTGGCTGGTGGTGTAAAAGGGAGACAGAAGTGAAGTTTTCAAAAAGAAAGAATTGTTCAAACCAGGACAATGATGAAAGTGCATAAAGAAGGGGCTGCTTCCCTCCCTGCCTTTTGCCTGTTTTTAACCTACCCACCTACCTGCTATCTCCTTATATCTCTTCTTTGCTGACTTCTTTGTGGTCTCCTTTCCAGGAGAGGCAGGTGTTTTATGGCCCTTTTCTCCACACTAGCAACTTTTCTAGGGAAACAAATGTACCAGGCCTACACCTACGAAGGCAGGAGCAAAGTTTAAACATATATTTGTATCTTAAGGACATGCGGTAATGTTTGGAGTTGGCAGAAGCAGCATTCACATATATTTCCTGTAGCACCCTCCAGTCTAGCTTCTGTGCTGTGCTGGATGTGAGGGTTAAAGCATCCTACCCTCAGTCTCCTTCATTATTCTTCCCTGCCACTATCCTGCCTCTGACCTGTCTCTCTTGGCATCTTTCTCCTCAGCTCTCCCCAGCCTGCATCCCTTTTCTCTCGATTCCCTCAGATGCCCAGACTTTCAAACACAGGGTAGAAACAGATCATCTGGTAGAGAAAAGATACTGAGGCATTGTACTTGGCTTAGGAAAATTGGGACTTAAGTCTGGGTGTTGTGGATGAAATGATGGCTTATAATAGATTGAATTGAAAAAATTGCATCCAGCTGTGCACTCCCAGAATTTGTAAAAATGTGAATCTGGATCCAAATTTTTCAGCTCAGTCCATTTCCACATCCAACCAATGGAACTTGGGCTGAAACGTGAATAAAGTTGGGCTGAGTTTCCAAATAGCTCATTTATGGTTTCAGGCGGAAACCAGGAAAAGCTTGATGGCTTTGGATAAAATTTGCTTTAGGTTTTGGTTCAGTTAAACCCAGAAGCAATATTGCCCACATGAAGTATTAAAAAAACTATCCTGGCATGACATTTTAAATAAACAAGGTTATTATTTTGTCTTGGGTTCTTCTTGACCCTTTCAAATGTGCTCCAGATGTTTTTCAAGCTTTATTCCATGAGGACTAGAAGCTTCCTGACTATTAAAGCTAGGATTCTCACATAGTCTTGATTCCAGGATGCTACACAAAGGGACATTAGATATCATACGACTCTTGATAATGTCTCAGAAATTGACAATAGTATATTTCAAAGCAAAATTAAGGCCATGATAATCCTGGGTTTTCCAGGAACCCTTGCAAGTTGAGACTCTTAAGCTTTGTCCAGTCCCTTGCTTTATAATATAGTAAGGTAAAAACTATTCCTCATTTCACTGTGCTAAGGTCAGTAGTTTTCTATTGGATGTAAGGCAGTGTTAGAGCAGAATTTGCCCAAAGCTTGAACTTCCAGTTTTGCTTGTTTCACAGGGTGTTTTAATCTTACTAGAATGAAGAAACAGTCAAACTAGAAATAGTAAGGACCAATAAGTGTGCTTTTTGATTGTATGTTTCTTCTTCCCTTCAGTGAAATTAATAACATATTTACTTGCAACTTTCACATCATTTTAACTACCCAAAAACAAAACATCATGTACTGCAATTTTCTCTTTGCTGTTCTTTACTCTCTGAGTTTGCAAGGGACACTTTAAATATGTTCAGTTCCTGAAGAACCCATATCTCAGGATCACACAAGAAGATATAAGTCTGGAATTTGTACAGATGTTTTATTAGAGGGAAATTTCTGTGAATGGAAAGTAGCAGTAATCACCAGCTGCCCAAGGTGATAAGCACATTACAGAGTTGGCAACTTCTCTAGTGGGTTTAACAAATTGCTGCCCTCTCCAAGGGTCTTCAAGTTCAAAGGAACTTGCTGAGAGCCAGATGCTGCCTTTTTAATTTAAAAGTGGATCTAGGGCTGTAGAAAAGGGCAGTATGGAGAGCGCCAAGGAACGAAGGGTTTTTTCAAACTATTCAACAGGTAACTGTGAATCAGAGACAGTATAAGCTTTCATCACTCTGTCCTGATAAATGTACCTCTGATCTGGAGCTGGAGGTAGCTTCATTGTGTTTATGTGTCCTCACTGAGACTTCCACTAAGAATTAGATGGAAACCACCTGCATCTTTTAGACAGGTGATAGTACAGCCATTAGACCAAACAACACACATGCCTGGGATAGATCTGTACAAGTCATAATGCAGTGAAAGGCTCTGTAGTTTATTAACAATCACTTGAGCTGTGTAAATCCCTTAGCCAGATGCTGCCTCTTATTTGGATGATCTTGGGTAAAAATAAACGATTAAAAAAAGAAAGATGTGAAAAAATCGTAAGGGGAGATACAGCTAGCCAATAACCATGAATAAGTCATCAGCTTTGCTGCTTATTGTGCAGGTGGTTCATCCAATGTCAGTTGAATTTGTAGACTATCTCTCAGCATGTAAGTATAATTCATCCTTTCTGTGCATCTATTGACATATGTACACACTCAGGTGTTCCAGGAGTGTTTCAGCTACACTAGAGCAATGTCATCTGTACATCTGATTTCCCCTTCTCACCAGAGCTCAGCAGAGAGAGGATAACAGTAGGTCTTGGCATAAAGCAATCTATGTATGTTTCTGTAATTAAAATACCTTCCCAATTTGCAGACCATATGTTTGAAGAAACTTCAGGATAGAGATTAGACTTTCATGTGGAAGTTACATGACTTGCTAGTTTCTTGCCTGCTGGAAACACAGTAGATTCCACTTTGTTCCATATTGGTTATTCACATATTTTGAGTTGTTGCATACTTTTTCCTGTATTACAAAAACGTTTGTGACCATTCAGTAAAATTTCACCTGGTTATTTGCATATTTGCCTTTAGCATATTTCAGTTTACTGAATATGCCAAAATTAGAAAAAGGAAGCCAACAGTGAGTTAGTGGAATATGGCTAAAATTGAGCAGTGCAAAGAAAAATTTCTGCTCACAATAGACAATTTCTCATAATGTTTCAAGTTATGAAACATTTATGTAATCTGGCAAATGATTACATATGGCTTTTCGTTGTCTTAAATTAGTGAGCATTGATGTGTCCTATCAATAATTGCTGTATTGGCCATATAAGTTTCAAAGATATCTAAGGGAAAGAGGACTGGTTTATTATGTATGGGATTTTGCTTTCATCATTTTCACAGATGTGGTCATATAAGAACATAATGGGGTATAAGATGTGATTGAATGGCAATTGCCATAATTTGTAATTTATTTACCAGCAAGCAAGTATTTAAGAAATGGCAAAAACATGCATGTAGCAGTTTGAAATGTAATGATATGATTGGCAATTATGCTACCCATTTCCAGTCTGCTTTTTTTAAAAATCCCATTCCACTCATCATCGAAGCACACTTAGTTGCATAGTTTTATTGGCAGAAAGGGTATGCAAATAACAGAACTAATGGTACAGAAAATAATGACCCTCTTTGCCATATATTGCCTCTCCTTCTTTAAATGTCTTCCCATATCTTCGTTTAATCTTTCTGTCCCCAAGTGAACAACAAGTCTGGATGTCAGCTTATTTCTTTTTTATATTTAGTCTTATATTTGTTTTTTGATGCTAAATATAAGCAAAGCATTTTTTTTGCTTATATTTAGCATGATCTTTGTTTTCATGTTCTGTACTGATCTCATCAATTCATTCTATGTCTGTTGGCCTTGAAGGCACCTCTGAAACAAAGGAGCTATTTTTTTAGCACTTCTGTGTGAGTCATATATGGTATGCCCAGTTTTGTTTTTATTGGGGCATACTTCAGTTCATGCTGTTACCAGGGCCTGTGTGTAATTTATACATGTACTGATCAATTGCTGTATTAATTCATACTTGAGCAAGGCCTACACAGTGACTTTAACTGATTAGCCTAAGGTCACTCAGTGAGTCAGTGGCAGAGCTGAGAACAAAACCTGATTCTTCTGACTTCCAGTCTTGGGTTAATCACAAAAGCATCCATGGTATTTTTCCACTTGCACATAGTCTTCTTATCCTATTTGTTATCTATTTCCAAATAGCTCCATTAAAATCAATTTACACTAGTTGTTAGAAAAAAGGAAAATGTGACCTTTCCTCCTAACTGCCTTCTGTGCACTTAACTGACTCTACACTGGAGGGTTGATGTATTTCTGCAGCCCTGAGAAATTCAGTTTCTCTTCAAAGCTGGTTCATACAAATATTTTCTTTGGTTCCAACTCAGGTGGTTTCTCAATTCTGACTTCTTTGTGAGTTTCAAGTTTAAAGAATTTCAAAATACCAAAGGAAAACAAGGCCAAGACCAAAGTGTTTCAGTCAATGAAACAGTGTGAAAGCATCAACTTTGTCATAAAACAGCCAGTATCCCTTTGAAACTGGACCCAGGTTTGTGACCCTTTTAATAAACATAGTCTGAGTTTTGAGTTTGTGCAGGTGAGTCCTGTGTAGCTCAGAGTTCCATCAAAAACAATCCACATCAAGGAGGCGTCACAGGAATGTGGGATCTGCTTCCAAAGAACCATCTGGGATAGATCTACAAGTGATCATCAATGTTAACAAATATTTTGCTGTGACCTGCAGCTCATGGAGCCTTGGATACTTGACTGACACATGTGGAACCTTAAACGTCTACCAAGTAGATCAGCAGCTAGAAAAATTAGTTGCTTAGACTGAGGCTAAACACATGACTATGATCAAGTTCAGAACAGACTCAAAATCACACTCAAGCAGAATGATCTGCATATAACCTTGTCCAGGCAGTATACCAAATGATTAACCTGCACCTGGAGTGCTAGCAGAATCATGAAATTAATTCACAGGTGTTTCCCTAATTGCCAGATTAGCTTTTTCTTCTATTGCTGTATGTAAGAAAAAATTTGAACTGAAAAGGAAAGGCAACATGTCCCAAATTCACTGTAATCTGATGTAAACTTCTGTGGTGTAGGGAGACTGGTCATAGCAAGAAAGGTAACATGGGAGTGTAAGAAAAAGTAAAGGAGTGGTTGTCATTGATTTATCTGGTGTCATAGCTGCATCTTCTCCAGGGATTTTTGATGGCTTAAAGCTGAAGCCCAGAGGAAGATTCGAGAAATTAAGAACAAATGGTGAAAAGAGAAGGTGAAAGAAATCCAACAATTTGTTGACACTCATGATATGTGGAAATTTTCAGTGCAATCAAAGCTGTGTAATGCACCAAATTCTTGCAGACTTACCTTGCTCAGATCTGAAGATAGTAGTACACTCCTCAAAAATGATAAGTCCATCAAAAACTGCTGGAAGGAGCACTAACAAAGTTCCTGTACTGAGAATCAATGGTGACTGATGAAACCATTGACTCCATCCTGTAGCACCCAGTAAGAGAAGTATTGGCCAGTCCACCAACCTTTGAAGAAGTCCACCAGGCAGTAAGACAGATGAAGAACAACAAAGCATCTGGCCCTGATGTCATACCAGCTGAAGTCTTCAAAGTTGGTGGGAAAAAGCTCCACACACTGTTTCTTAAAATCTGGAACACTGAGGAAATTCCCACTAACCTAAGGAATGCCATTTTTAATAAGGGAGATAAGTCTCTCTGTGGAAACTATTGAGGGATTGCCCTCCTCAGTGGGAAGATCGTTGCTTGAATTCTGCTGAACTGACTGCTGAGGAAATCCTTCTTGAGTCTCAGTGTGGCTTCCGATGATTGCAAGACACCACAGACATGGTATTTGTGGCCCAGCATATCCAGGAAAAATGCCAAGAACAAGACCAGGAACTGTATATGGCCTTTAACAATTTCACCAAAGCCTTCAACCCTGTAAACCATAAGACTCTATGGAAGATCTTATTGAATTTTGCCTGCTCAAGGAAATTTATCACCATCATAAGACTCCTTCATGACCAGATGACTGCCTCCACCCTAGGCACTTTCAAACTGGCCTCAGTCAGGTCTGCATGATCATACCAATTCTGTTTTCCATTTTCCTCTGGTCATCAAGATGCTCATCTGTGACCATCTGCCACATGGCATCAGCATCAAGTACAGGATGAATGGGAACCTTTTCAATCTTTCCCATCTCCATGCCAAAACCAAAGTTACATTGGCCTCGATTGTGGAATTCATTACTCTCATGATTGTGCTGCCATTGCACATACTGAGGAGGACCTACAGATGGCCTTTAGCTGCTTCTCTCAAGCATACTAGTGCCTGGGACTGACCCCTAACATTGGAAAAACAAAGCTGCTTCCCCAGCCTGCTCCAGGCCAATTATCTTCCCTGACAAAGATTGTCATGGACAGGCAGGAGCTGGAGAATGTTCATCAGTCGTCTCTCAAAGATGTCAGTGGTGTACTGATGTGGGGGGCGGGGAAGGGAGCGGGCCATGCCCCCAGGTGCCGGCCTGGTGGGTGCTGGCCAGGTCCTCCACAGGGTACTCAGTCCCCACGGCACTTCCAGTTTTGCTGACAGCATTTTCAGTTTCGCTGCTGGCATTTCCAGGCTCAGCGATCGGCCGCTGGGGGACCCTCCCACCCCGTTTGGCGATTGGCCGTGGATGGGCGGGGGTGTAAATGCAAGTATTGCCCCCTGGGTGCTGGAGAGCCATGGTATGCCTCTGAAGAATGCTAGGGTCGATGAGGAGATAGGATCCAATATGTGTAGGATTCAATGTGCCAGCTCTGTCTTCAGAAGACTATCTGTGTGGACATCATGATCAAGATCAGTTGAAAAGCTTGGAATGTCTCCCCCAGTGCTACCTCCAGAAAAGCCTTGGCATAAAGTGGTAGGATCATCATACAAATGCCAATGTCGTTACCAATGCTAACACCACCAGCACAGAAGCATTGATTATTCAATATTAGCTGCAGTGGATATTGTGTGTGCATGCCTAATGTACGTTTACCAAAACAATTGCCTTACTCTCAACTCAGCCAAAGGCAAAGGACATGTGGGGGCCAGAAATAATGCTTCAAGGACACCCTCAAGGTGAACATCAAGAATTGTGGCATTGACATCACAAATTGGGAAAAATTAGCCTGGGACAGGGCTACGTGGTGATGCCTTGTGAGAGCGGGTATATCTTACTTTGAGAAAAACCATCTTACTAGAAAAGTGACAGAAATGGGAGGAAAAGAAACAAGACTGAAAAATCTGCAGTTCAACCCTCCCTTTAACTACCACCTCTGGTATCTTTCAGAGAGTCTGCGGCTCTAGGATTGGCCTTCTTAGCCACCAGCAGACTCATCTATAATCCTTTACTTGACCCATGGGAGTGATAATCTTCAACCATGAGGATCACCACCACATCATAGTTTGTGTTTGTGCTGATAACTTTTACTGATACAAACCTGCCCTTCCACTCCTTTAATATATGAATTCAATCAGTGTACTAATTTGTAACACAGCCATGCCAGTTTGGTCCTGTATGTTGGCTCCTGCTTCTCTACTTCTAGCTCCTGTCTATATTGCTTTTGGTCAACTGTGTAGTACTATACATAGGGTGGAGGACAGCATAGGAATCCATTCATGACCATGCTGTGATAAGTTTGTGCTATGAAGCACAGCACAATGTTAGCCCATCAGATGTTGAATCATTTGGAGAATGTACCATGTACCATAATTTTCTCTCTCAGCCAAGAAATTGGTTTGACTGATGAAATAGAGCAGTTGCCCTTCCAAAAATCTCAGTTTTGTATTTGAATTTCACTTTTCACTATTATAGCAAATTGGTCAAAATAGTGAAAAACTTGTAGGCGAAAGATAGATCACCCCAGGTGTGGTAACAAGGCAAATTTGTATAATTTTTAGTTAAATAGTTTCTCAAATGTTCTCCTCTTATTTTTATCTAATCCTTCCAATGATTTTTAGAAGATGCACACATTCCTTTACAAGATGTTCATCTGTGATAGATGGAAGATTTGGCTTCTGATTGATTTCAGTAAGGATGAAGTTTAAATAGTCATTTGCCACAAGTAAATTAAATGTACCTGCCAAAGCACAAACATATTGTGTATGCTCAGCAGCTATGAGATGGAGTTTTTTCTTTTTCTTTCTATCTCAGTACTTAATGTCATTTCCCTAAAAGTTTAAAAAATATCCAAACCTGCAGTCATTTTATTACATAATGTCATATAATTGCTGTACTATATGCATGCACAATTGTACATCCTAGATTACCTAAAAGCAAGATAAAACCATCTTGTGTGGAAGTACACAGCATGCCAAATGTACTTGCTGCCAAGACATTTGATCAGTGTTGTAATAAATGAGTTCTCCTCTTCAATTCTGGTTAATACTGGAAAAAAGGTTGTAAAAATGGTGCCTTCTTATTCATCAGACTGTGGGATTAATTGTACCCTGGCTTGCATTTTTGTACCATTGTTCATGCCTGCACAAAGTGGTTGTAATCATCAATGGAGCAGAACGCTCCACTCCATTATACTTCTGGTAGCATTTGAAATCCACTTTGCACAGTATAAATCATAACAGAAGATGCAAGGAAATCAGACCCCATTCCAGTGTTTGCTTATTGTGATGTAGAGTACCAATCTTTTCACTATCAACTCTCCACTACTTTTACATCTAAAGACCCAGGACAAGGTAGGTTCTCTTATGCCCTGTGAATAATTCATCCATTGTTCTTGAGGAATCTTTATTACTAGTAATGAAGAAAGGCACAGGAAGAATAGAAATAGATTTTCAAATTCCAGGTCAAATTAGAATAATTATCCTGTAACATGTAAACTCAGGTAATTTGCTCAGGAATGACTGAGATACTGGAACCCCTCATAATGTTCTGGCAGTCACATTCTTGACTATAGCCCAAATTGAGTACTGGCACCAACTAGCAGAGAAGTTGGCAGCAGAAAGTTCAGAGGCAGAGAGTCTGAAGCAGCAATCCATTTCCAAGTTGGATTCATGAGGGACCGTTTTTTCCTACCATGGAGGGAAAAGGTAAATGCATGGCCAGCTGTTATAGCTCCTACAGCTCAAAACTCTCCACTCCACAGTTACAGTTGTTTCTATTCACAGCCCTTTTGCTCTCTGCGTCCCTGTCCCAAGCTGTCAGAACAGAAAAATACCTGCATACAACAAGCCTGGATCTTTGCCCTGGGCCATAGGGGATAAGATGGTTTTGGGACACAATTGACAACTTGCAATACACTGTCAAAGTCACCTTTCTCATGTCCTCTCAGTGCACTTACATTAATCATTGGCAACGGGGATCTCCCAATACTTGCTCACATCTGTTTAGGTTTTTTAGCCAGAAAAGAATTAATGAGTAATTTGCCAGGAAAAAATTAGACATAGAGTTCACAGGTTCCAACAAGACAAGTGGCATCACAGCTGGTGCCTGGGAAACCCACTGAGATTCTAGGCTGGACTGGAGAGGAAGGTGAAATTTTAAGGAATGGGAGAGGACCACCAGAGGCTCAAACTGGGCACTGGTGCCAGGGAATGGCTTTGACTACTAAGAAGAGCAGAGCTTAAGATGCCAGCTGGGACCTCACACCAGAAAGTGGAAAACCCAGCAATCAGTGGAATAGTTGCAAGGTCTGAAAAAGAGCCTGGAAAGTGTAACCCCCACTTCTCTACCACACCTAGAGTTAGTTGAGAAAAGATCCTGCCAGTTTCTGGATGGAAAATGTTGTCTCATTTGGCAATTCATCTGTCTAAATCGATCCACTGTTAGTATCTGGGAACAATCTTTAAGCATTGTCATCTTGGCTCCATCCAGCCCTTTGGGACAAAAGCCTGGGCTGTGTGAGCACCTGCTATATGCAAAGAAAAAAGTCTGTGTGCAAGAACATCATCTTTTCATAAAAAAGAACGGGGGGTTTGGTTGGTTGATTGAAGGAACAGGAGATTTACAACTAGGAAGTCTGAGTATTGATTATCACCTCTGGTATTTCTTAATTGGGGGATCAATAAATGAGGTTGATCACATCCTTATTACAAGCAGCAGCACTTGCAAGCCAGACTCTTTTGACTTTGTATTTAACTCCAAGGACTCACAGTCTGGATTCAAATGAGCACCTGGGTGAGCATCATCAATACACCTAATACATACCAGTGTCATTGACATCAAAGCTCTGCCAAAGCTGCTGTCCTTGGTGCTGGTGATTTTTCATACTGACAAAGAACTGCGCTGCCTTCCTTGCTATCAGAGTAACATTTCCAGCTAGGCTTCCAAGCTTAAATACTCTCCCTGAATTTAGATAGGAATTTTGATTAGCATTATTTTCTTCCAATGTGCCTGTTTCCTATATTGGTGGTATGAATGAGTTCATTTCTTTGCATCTGTGAGACAGTGATCTTTATTTTCAAAGGATGTATATGGGAAAGAACATCAATTAAAATGGTACATTTTAATCTATGGGCAGGCTCATCTGATAGAAGAAATGATGTAATTAACAATTAATGAGATCTAGACCAAATTGGGTTAAAGGAGTTGGAATTGTATAACAAAGGGGAGGTAGGTGGTGAGACTTTAGATGGCCCTATTTCTACCTCATGACAGCAATGCCAGTTTTCTTTGCACTAACTTCTGGGTAGAAATAAAGCCTATAATTTATCTGTACATTTCACAGAGTGATTAGCACTCACAACTGAATGATTACTGTGGACACAATGATTCAGTCTGTAGATCATTGAGATCAGTGGGGTTGTGAGTGCCAATGGAGGTGCAAAGGTGTAGAACTCTTTTGACCCTGGAAATAGGTCCAGTTATTTCAGTGATCAGATACCTTACTAGCAGTATGCAGTGACATGCCACAGGAACAGACTGATTAAAGAAAAATTGAAACATGATGAGTGGAAAGATGAAACAAATTCAGTGCAACTGTCCTTTGCCGATTAGTTATTTGAAACACAATGAATTCTTCTAATCAGAACATTGATGCATACAAATCCATAGCAATATAGTTGTTATTATGGCCCAAATAACGTATGAATAGAAAAGATATCACAGATTGCAAAAAACATAAGAAAAAAGGGAAATAATTAGCTCAGATGTAAACATTTTCCTACAGTGTTTGTAGCTCTTATGCAAGGTGTTGAGAAAGTGAAATTAATTAAAAACATTAGTGAAATTGGCTAGTCTTTCTGTATTATTAAATATGAATAGAGTGAAAAAGTGCACAAGCAGATTAACTAGAATAGCAAATCAAATTTTTAAAAGCTCTCTTTTAATAATCAGTCTTATAATTATGAACCAAGGACATTTTATTTTTAATTTGGAGCTCTCCAAGGAAACCAGCATGTATTTCCTGAATGGAAATACCTCCATTATTGATTTACTGGTAATCTCAAAGGATAAAATCCATTCAGGCTTGAAGAGTCTAACCTGTAACTTATCATACTCTACTGCTAATAGCTGGGGTAGATATCTCTTTGGTAGCTAAGTCCATCTCCCTAAACAACATTGGTAACTAAATTGCCCCTGCCAAAACTCTTTTTCTTTATGGCTTCCTTTGCAAATTGCTAATGACCTGGCAACCCATATGCCAGACTATTCAGTGACCTTCCAATTACAGTTGGTTAGACATTTCTGGTTTTCATGGAAATTTTTTTGTTGAAAATTTGGTTGAAAACTAGAAACCCCAACACTGAAAAATTTGGCCACAAAGAGATGAACCCCCCTTCCCAGCCACAACAAAACAAAACAAAATAGTATTTGGTCCCATTCAATATTTTAGCTTTTCTCTTTTCTCGTGAAAAATTTCAAGCATGGTAGATAATTTTATGTGAAAATTTTCCTGTAGTCAAAACCCCAATTCTCCATTGAAACACAGCTGTGAGGGACCTTTCAACTAGATTTTATACTAATGTTGAAAAATCACTCCCTAATGCATGGACTTCTTTACAAGGAGAAAGCCACCTACAGCAGCTTTTCATTCTGACAGTATCTCCCATGTATCTGTATCAGTTTGTCCTGTGTGTCTGTCACAGTTTTCTCTGCACTCAGATGTGCCTCAGTAAGTGAAAGATTGAAAAGACCTAATAGTGTAAATGGTCTCCAGGGATGATGTAGTTCCCAGATTCAATACTGATGGCCTTTTGAGACTGATAGAACTGATCTATCATCCAGGGATTTATTTTTATCACCTGTCATGGGCTCAGTAAGATATTGTGATGTGTGCACTTGGGGTGTCTGCTTGACGCTTTTATGATACCTCGCCTCCACAATAACCACCCTGAACAGGATGATGCATATCTGTACACCAGCATTCTACATGGGGGAGAGGAGCTGCCACAACACTGATTTCTACTTCCTTTTTTGTGTCCTAGTGACAAGGGATTTAGCAGAATTCACAGATTTATTGGAATCTGATAAGCCATGCTATGAGTGCTTCTGGCCTTGAACATGGGACCCCTGGGCTGTCAACTGTGTGTTTTAGAACCTGCACCTGCACCACCCCAGCTTCAGCCCAGTGATTTTTATTGAAATCTATGAAGTCACTGTAGTGTAAACTATCTGCAGGTTAAAAGAAAGTCTGTCTTGCTCTGTGTGGCTTAGCAGCCAATGTAGAATAAATTATGTGATCAACATCCTGAAGTTCTCATCCTGGCTCCTTCTGCTGATTTAGGTGAAAATTCAAACCTATTTATAACCTGCCACCTTCGTATTCTGTTTTGCCTCATGATCTCTGTATTAGTGAGCTTATGCTTTCAGGCACAATTTCCAGGAAGATAAGTTGCACACAAGAGATCACACAGACACACATTGGACTCTGACTTGAGTGCTACCCCTCTCACCTTTTTGACCTAAGGAGAGAGGTTGAAAATAGCTACACTTCTGCCTTTGTCTTGGAGCCTCTTCCAGCAGCTATAGTCTTTTGCAAGCTTTGTGTATCTGTGTGGGTGGTGGTGGTATAGCATGCATCCAAGAAGCACTGTGACATTGTTTTATTATTTCAGCTATTTCACAACTTTGTCAATAACATCTGTTACATGAGGCCAGCTTGAAGCCAGCTCACTTATCTCACATACAGTGATATTACTCACACAAAGCAGTCATTTACTGCATAGGGAGTCACACTGCCTTCATTAGGGCTACTCATAGCCTAAGGTACTGTTCAACATGAGTGAGGATATCACAGTTTGATCCTTTGAAGAGGCCCTTTGTTTTTCCTCAAAGTCAATCTTAAAATTACTTACTATGACTGTATTATGATAGCACCCAGAAGTGCTAATAAAGATCAAGGCCCCCTTATGCCAGTGAGCAGATATTGAGTAAAAACAACAGTGGTCAGTTTGAACATAGTGGAGGGAGAAGAACACAGTCATCCAGGTGTACTTTTGAACATGTGTAGGAGATCAATCCAGCCTCTGCATAACTGGACAGCTTCCACTGACTTTGGTAAAGTTGTGCCAATTTATGTTAGGGATGACCCTAGAAGAATGATGATTTTTCAGTTAAAGATAACATCTTTGTTTCTGTGCATATAAGGTAAGTCCCATGTTAAGTTACAATTGAGCAGAGACCTGGGAGCAGAAAGTAGCTGACTTTGGGGCCTCTGGCATATTTCCCCCACAGAATAATGAACACCTCACATTGATAAAAGGATTCAAACACTCTTAGTCATTGTAGCCTCATTTTTGGTTACCAGCTAGAGTTGGAACATAAGAAGACAATCTGAGAAGTCAGAGTTGACCTTTTCTTGATTAAAGCATTAAGCATTAATGTTGTATAGGAGGATAAGAGTACAAGATAGCCAGAAGCAGAGGACTATGAAGGTATGAGAGAGAGATTCTCCTTCCAACAACCCATCCTATCTGTTGAACATTTTCATGTCATCTCCAAATTAAGGCAAACTTAACTGAAGCCCAAATGAAACATTTGATTTAAAGCAATAAAACAACTTTCCATTATATCCATGTTATATCTGAAATGCCTAAGAGGTGACTTGCTCTGTGGAGGAAAACTTATATTTAGCTGTACAAAAATGGCAGAAAGCTCTTGTCTCCACTGGAAGTGAAACATGAAACTGTTTCTGTCACTGGATGTACATCAAATAAGCATTGGTGTGCAGTGCTGGAAAGTGCTTTGGAGACATTTTTTACATTAAAAGCTGGGCAAAATCCACAACACGTGTGGGTTTTGGTATCTCTTCCTACAAAGTCAAAGAAAACTGTTCTGTCTGTGTGAAAAGGTCTTCAGCAAAAGAAGATCTCCTGTAAATAAATCTAGATGAAACTGAATCAAAGTCTCATTATGATACTGCCATAAAACTCCAGATCAGGGATTGGTACCAGGCAATGTGCAACTATATAATAAAGGCAGTATGTGCCCTGAGCTTGAGATTTAAATAGAAGAATGTTCTTCCATCTTAGACAGTACTGAATTAATTCCCCAGCATGGTTTTATGGAACACTATGCTGTTGGCAGTTCCACCATCGTGTGCAAGCTCCAGATTGTGGAATCTCCTTCACTAGAGGTTTTTCAAGAGGAGCCTGGATAAGCATTAGACAGGAATGATTCAGGAGCAGCATCCCTGCCTTCAAGCAGAGGGTTGCACCAGATAACCCTTGAGCTCCCTTCCAGTTCTGTGAGTCTATGATTCAAAGATATAACAAATGAGGTCTTGACTAGCTGTAATTATTAATGATCCTGTGGAATTTACTGTAAGACCCAAACTCTTAGCTTGGTTGCCATGGACCTTTTAATTTTATCTGGCAAAGTTTCTCCTTCAGTTTAAACTGGATTGTCATGTACTACAGTGAACACATTTCATTTCAAAAGTGGCTACAGTATAGTTATTGTTAAAAGGAATCTTTATATCTTGCTTGATGCTCTGGGTTGTAAATTCTTATAAAAATGTCCTTGGAGACATTTACTTAAATCTAAACTTTACTGTAGATGTATTTCAGATCATTAGATAAAGACTGAATGCAAGACTGAATTTCTTAGCCTTTTCAGTTGTCAGAATGGAGTGCTCTTCTGGAAACAAAAATGCTCCACCAATAGGAAGACATCATAGCCCCATTCCCGAGCTGGGATGCATGGAAGTCTCATGCCCATTTATACAGTGGTAAAGTCACATAATGTATCAGGAACTATATTTAGCTGGATCATTTTTCTGATTAGATAATTTTACCAGGCTTTTTTCATCACACGCATCAACAAAACAGCCAGAGCACTAGATATGGTTCAAAGTCTTTTCATTAAGGGTCCTTTCATCTCTAAGATTTCTGGGTTAATAACTGTGACTAAAGTGAACTTTCCCCTAGGCAAGGAACACTGGCTGAATGGCCATTTATTCTTACCAACTCCATGTGGGAAAAGTTAAGCTTAACTAACTTGAAGCTAGAAGAGGATAAATACGTTGAGATGATGAAAAATTAATCAGCTAGTGCTGAACTGTGCTTAGCATCTGGGATGTAGGCCAGATTCCTAGGTGCAGCTCTCTCCTCTGCCATCCTGTCTGAACTAGTGGTAATAATGAGATGGAGAAAGAGAACCAAATGCTCCTTCATGCTGCATGGTTTTCAGCTAATTTCTCCCCTTTAGCTGGTAGGGGAAGTAAGGGCAATGACTTTTGCTTATTTTTCCCTTGGTTTGCTTTCTGTATGTTTATTTTATACCAACCTTAGCACAAGCGCCATTCCCATTGAAGATGTAGCATCCGTTGACTTCCATAAGGAATGGAATGGGCCCCACATAGAGAAGAGGTGTGTCACAGGGTTGCAGGAACAAAAGACCTGACCCCATGTTGCCAGGGAGACACTGGAGAGTGCCCAGGCAGGAGCATTTCAAATAGGAGGGAAGCTGGAGGGATTCAGGAGCAAATATTGAGAAAATAGCTCAGCTTGCTTCCGCAGTGACTGAATGGAGGCAATGGTACTAAAGAAAACATCTGAAGGGTATAAACTATAAGGAGGGAAAGGAGTGCTTATTTTGATGTAACAGGGTGCAATGAGGAGTAATTGGTAAAATTAAGAAAGGGGAAATGTAGGCTGAGTATCAAGAAGTGACAAGGAGACCTATTAGACCGTGGAATAAACTCCCAGGGGAAATGATAACTACTTGACCGAGACAATGAACTGTAAAAAATGTGTACAGTGACAGTTGAATAGGCTAGATGGGACATAATAGACCACTTTTGTCTAATTTTGTATGATTCCATGGAAGAGGAATAGGATGCTTACATGAACTAACTCATTTCTCTGCCTTATCCTTTGTAATAACCAATACATTCCAGGTTACTCTGAGGTTTCTGGAGCATGTACAACTAAAAATTCTAAAGATGCTAAAGCAAATGATGCAGAACTTGAATCCAGATTTCAAACCTTCTCCTAGAGTTCTGAGATGTTCAGACTCCAATAAAATCTGGGTCCCACTGAAATCAATGAGAAACTCCCACTGTCTTTAATGGGATTTCATCCCAGGTATGGCTCAGTGCTGCGCTGGGCACAAAAGAGAGATATCTCCTGTCTTCAAGAGTATTCAGGTGAAGAGACAAAAGAGTGAGGACTATTGGGTTTGAATTCTACAGCTTTCCTTCCAACGTTTAGAGCTGGTTAGATCTATTGTCTCAGCTGAGCTATAGCTTTAAACTCTGAGAATTTGAGAGGTTGCAGCACAAGATCATTGATCAAGCCTGGAAAAAAATAGCTCAGTAAAAAGTTTGTTAGTTCATGAGCATCCCAGAGCACATAACAAAGGAGAAATCCTAACTGGGTAGAATACTTAAGGGAAAAAGAAACACCAGAAATATACATATCATAGATTGCAAGGGGCTGGAAAGGAGCTTGTAGATCATCAGGTCCACTAGGCAGGAAAAGACAACTGGGGTCAAGTGACCCCAGCAAGGTGACTGTCCAGTCTCCTTTTGAAGATTTCCAGGGTAGGTGACTGCACCACCACTGGAAGGAGTTTATTCCACAGTCTGGACACCCTGACTGTGAAGAAGTTTGTTCTGGAATTGAGCCTGAAGCCACCTTCCAGGAGTTTGTATCTATTGCTCCTGGTCTTCCCCAGGGTGCCCCAGTGAACAGCTGTTCATCGAGTTCTTGATGTACTCCCCTGATGTAGCAATAAGCCACTACCAAGTCACCTCTCAGCCTTCTCTTCCGGCTTGTTGAGGGGGAAGCCCAGACATGTCTTTGTTGAAGTGCGGTGTCCAGAACTGGACGCAGTACTCCAGCTGCAGTCTCACCAGTGCGGAGTACAGTGGAAGTATCAATTCCTTAGTTCTGCATGATATGCAACAGTTAATGTACACAAACATGTTGTTTGCTCTGCTGGCCACAGTATCGCACTGCCGGCTGATGTTCACGAGATGGTCGATCACTACCACTAGGTCCCTTTTGGCCATTGTGCAAGTCAAATTGGTGCCACTGAGCCTGTAGGTATGTTGGGGATTGTTTGTCCCCAGATGGAGCACCTTACACTTCTGAGTGTTGAACTTCATCTGGTTCTGGTCCACCCAACTCTCCAGCCTGTCCAGATTCACCTGCAGCCTACCATCTGGCCACCCACTGAACTGTTGAGCAGTTAAGCCCACAATCTTCCAATTTTTCCACAAGGATATTGTGGGATACTAGATCAAAAGCCTTTTGGAAGTCTAGGTATATAATGTTGACCTTCTCTCCTATGTCCAGGTGGCAAGAGAAGGTTCGTAGAAGGAGATGATATTGGTAAGACAAGACCTACCTGCAACAAAGCCATGCTGGCTGTTGTTCAGAATCTTACCCTCAATGAGCATATTGCACATAGATTCTTTAAGGAGTTTTTTCCAGGATTTTCCCTGGGATGGGGGTTAGGCTGATTGGTCTATAGTTGCCCAGATCCTCCCTCTTCCCCTTCTTGAAGACAGGCACAATGTTGGCCCTCTTCCAGTCCTCATGGATCTCCCCTGTGTGTCACAATTTCTGAAAGAGTTTTGCCAGGGGTTTTGCAATGACCTCAGCCAGCTCCATCAGCACTCTTGGGTGAAGTCCATCTGGTCCTGCTGACTTATGTCTAGCTTTTCTAGTTGGTTTTGCAGCAGCTCAGCATCCACAGTGGGAAGGCTATCATTCCCAACATGCCCCCTGTGATCCTTTTCTTTCTCCTTGGTCCAGTGAAATACCGAAGCAAAATGGGCATTCAGGAGTTCATTTTCATTAGGCCAAGGCTGAATTTGGCCCTTTATTTAGTTAATTGTCACTACAGCCATGTGAGATTGATAATGTGATTCTTGTTTTACTGATGGGGAAAAGTGAGGCTAAGGAGGTAGGATTGCTAAGTCAATGGGAAAGCTTGCCCTGGCTTAGATTTCAATTGCATAAGTCACTAGACCTTCCTTGCCATGAGTTTTAGCAGTCAGATAACCTCCATGGCTATAGCCAGGTAGAATTCCATCCTGTTCAGCTTTCAAAGAACTCAGGCCTAATTTCCAAAGGCACTGAACAGCCTTAGAAGTTAGGGGAAGCTGAAGATGCCAGCACCTTTAAAAATCAGACCTCTTAACTTCTGTCTCTTAATTGGCATTTCTGGGAAATAGGAATCAGTATACTACTTCACATCCAAGACCTGCTTAGGCCTGTCTTTCATAGTGGCTGGTACCAAATGCCCCAGATAAAGATGTAAGAACCCTTAAGCAGATATGAGATAATCTATTCTGTTCCCCATTCTCATCAGGACACATCTTGATCTTGAAGCCTAAGAGTTCCTGAAGACAGCTAGCTTTAAAGCCACCTTGATTAAGAAGTACTCAGATTATTCCTTTGGTGAAAAATGGAAACCTATTGAAATAATATCAAAGCTCTTAGCTTGCCCTGCTTCTGGCATACATAGTAAAATGCCATCTGCCTGCCACACAAGGAGAACAAAACTGCTCACATGAGGCATGGGGTAAAATGGAAAAAAAAACAGGGAAAGGGGAGGGAGAGGTATGGAGGAGAAAAAAATTCAATCCTCAGCTTAGAAAAATCTAATTCTCTCAAGGTATATCGAAGTCTGCACAGCAGTTATCTTTCTGAGTGGCTAGAAGTGACCCAGTAATGTATACTTTAATAGCCTTGGTGAGATTAAGTGAGGTTTCAGTGATTGTGGTGGCATGCCCAGGTCACAATGTTGGCCCTTGTCCCTGTTTCCCAGGCCCTTGCAGCACAGTCCCACATGAGAGTTTCCCCGTGGCTGTAGGGGAAAATGAGCCTGACAGCTTTGAAGGAAATGTTTAATAAAAATTGATAGAAATGCCTGAGAAGGACACCATTCCATTATTCTTGCCTGGGGTAAGGTTATTAAGCCTCGATGGAGTCAAAGTTTCCTGTTGAAGTAGTTTGTGCCTGAGACACCAATGTTTACTGGGCTTAAAAGGGGAAGGGGTGGGATAGAGGAAGGTGCACAAAGGGAAATTGCAAGGGAAAGTAATTTGAATGGTAACTGATGGGAGATTGCTGATGGGAGAAAGCACAGATATCTGAGGAGGATCTCTCCTCCCAAAGCCAAGGCACCTTCCTAATAAGTAAAATATTCTTCTGAGTTGCACACAGAGATCTCATTGACTCCTTGACATGAAGCAAGAATAAGACTATCTGAGGTATAGGGGTAACCACTCAGAGAGGTTTTACCCCCAATTTTTACTGTCCCACTGATGTGCTCAATAATGTTATGGATTCATTTTTGCCTGACATTCAAAATGGGCCACCGAGTCAGATGATACGAATAATCCTGATACCTTTTTCCCAGGTGCAGAGCCAAAGCAAGGACAGGGCTGGGACAAGCCTTAAGTAGGAGCAGACATAGCTAAGATGATCTTAAAATTTAGTAATTCCCCATGCTTGTAGCTATGACAACTATCTTATTTCAGAGCCAATCCAGCACACAGTACCCCTTAAACAGAAGTGGCACATGGTTCTTCTTTGCTTCTGAATTCCCAAATAGCTGCAGGGGCCACTCCTGGTTCCACAACCCCATGTTTCTTTTTGTGTATGGCCCTCTTTTTCCAGTGTAATATGGGACTGAAGAATTCACCAGTACTAATGGGAGTTTGACTTGATAAAGAAAGACTCAAGAATCTACTGTAACATCCATTAATTTAAAGCCAGTTTAACCTCCCTCTTGTTCATTAACATCTATCATGTTCTATTTACCTACAACAGTAAACCCTGGATTTATTATCATCACATCAGAGGCAGCTTCATTATTTTTAGAACTGTTATGGAGTCTGGTTTTATTTATATGGAAATAGACATACAAACAATTCACTGTGAAGTACCAGTCAGACCTTTACTGGACATCAACCACTCTGTAGTGATTGTCCATGTGCACGCTTTTATCCCAAAGTAATTCTTACAGGCTACTTCAGTTTACTTTCAGCTTACTACAGGGTAAGGAGAGATGCATGGGCAGTTACCACAGATCAACAGAAGCCTGGTTAAGCCGTACCCCTATTTATCATATTGTAAAACATTTATGTGTCCCTCAAGAGTTAAAGGATATTGTATATAACACATGTTCTTCAAATGTTCCTAACATCACTACCTCTACACCTGGAAATTAATACTAAGCAATGAGGGGAAGGGACAGTCAGACATGTAGGATAACTCCTTAACTTGAAGCGTGAAGTTTAATATCTTTGCAAAGTTTGTGATAGCATTAACTATTAGAGTGGGATATTCCTGATATCTCTAAATGGGAATGTTCTTTTGGAATCTTGCTAAGTTCTTAACCTCACTAGTTTCCTGTGGCAGTAAGTTCCATAGTCTAATTCAGTGGTTCTCAGCCCTTTTAGACACCAGGCAACTCTTGCTAAACTTAAGGCACCCCTTGAAAAATGCCAGCTCTTAGCTTTCATTTGCTTTTTGACTATGGAAACTTCAATGAGCCCTCTGTTGCAAAGAACTCATAGTAGTTTCATAGTTCCATAGTTTCTAGGGTCGGAAGGGACCTGAGTAGATCATCTAGTCGGACTCCCTGCCATGGCAGGAAATAATACTGGAGTCAGACGACCAGTATTATGGCAAGATGTTCATCCAACCTCCTCTTAAAAACCACCAGGGTAGGAGCCAGCACCACTTCTCTTGGAAGTAGGTTCTAGATCCTAGCCGCCCTGACCACAAAGTAGCGCTTCCTGATATCTAGCTTAACTCAGAAAGACTGCAAAAGGCCAGAACACTTTTGACATTATGGATTCTTATTTGAAATCTCTGGGTGCATCCAGACAAGCATGCCTGTGTGTTTCCCCAAAGACAAACAGCAGCGGCACATAGTTTGTCCCTGGGGAACACCCATGCACACACACTCTGGTGTGTGGTGCATCAGGTTGCCCTGGGTGGGGTAGGGGAGGCTGGGGTCAGCACCGGGGCTGGCCGCAGCAGCCTTACCTGTCATGCTGAGGCCTTCTGGGCAGCAATCTGGGTGCATGGATCCTGGCTGGCAGCTGGAGTGTGGCTCCAGCTGGCCAGGCTCAGGTTTTGGGTGACCCACGCTACTGCCACATTCCGCCACTGGATCTCCTGGTGTCAAAAAACTCCACTGTGCTGCAAATTAGCAGTGTGGCAAATGCCTGCATGTGTGCCACATGCATTTTGCAGTGCCACAGATGGGTCTGGAGTGCCACAAACCACATGTGCACACTTGTCTGGATGTACCATCTTGTAAACCATTTGTAGGTGTTTGCACAGCTCACAGAGCTAATATTGAGCAGCATCCCAGAGCACCCTTAAAAGGATCACACAACATGCCAGGGTGCCATGCCACCATAAATGAGAATTAATGATCTAATTACACATTATGTGAAAAACCTCTCTCCCTTAGCTAGTTTTGAATATGCCACTTTTCAGCTTAATTGCATATCCCATCTTAGTAGGAGGGGAGAGAGAGAAAAGATGCTTTTCATTGGCTGTCTCCATACATTTAATTATTTTATAGGCTTTAATCATGTTTCCTATTATTTTTTTCCTTTCTGATATAAAACATCAGATATCACATATTTTCAAGCTCTCACCACAGGGGTGTTTTTTCCAAGCCCTGATTAATAATCATCAACCGTCTTTAAATATATTCTAAAGTTCTGCACTGGGGAGACTAGCACAGTACACTGTATTCTTGTCCTTAGCCCTGCTGCCCTCTATGTGGGAACATAGAACAGAGAATATGATGGGGTATCCTGAATCATAAAATCAGGGGTGTCAAACTCATCCAGCCCTGTGGGCTGGACTGGACCCACAGACCAGTCTTGCATTCAAGCATTTGTCCTGGAGTGGATAGTGTGGGCACCATGTGTGGCCTGGTCCTTCTCTGGCCACTCCAGGGCTGCACTGCACAATGTGCAGCTGCCTCCACATGCTGTATGGCTCTGGAGTGGCATGCAGCCACTCCAGGGTTGTGCTATATGCAGTGGCTGCTCTGCCACTCCAGAATGTGGACTGGAGCAGGTGCTGCATGTGGCGTCAACTGGTGGGCCTTGTGTACTGCCTTTGGGTCACTCTGAAGCCCAAGGGTAGCACGGGGGGCTGGATAATACCACTCCATAGGCTGGATCTGGTCTATGGGCCACATCTTTAACACCCCTGCATTCAATCAAGTTCCCTGCTATTGCAAGCAAACATATCAGGTAATTACTTTAATAAATATATCATTTTAAGTCTTAAAATCACTTTGGTTTCTTGCCACTACTACTCCAATTGGAAAGCTTTTCCAGAACTTCACTTCTCTTTTGATTAGAAGCCTTCTAATTTTCAGCCTAAATTTATTCCTTGACAGTTTATAACCATTTGTTCTTGTGTCAATATTGTCCTCTAGCTGAAATAGCTTCTGTCTCTGTTGAGTGTTTACCACCCTGATATATTTATAGACAGCAATCATATTCCCTTTCAGCTTTCCTTTGCTAGGCTAAATGTGCCAAGCTCTTTTAGTATACTCTCATAAAATAGTTTCTCCATTTACCTGATCATCTTAGCAGCCCTTCTCTGCACTTATTCCAGTAAGGATAAGTCTTTCTTGAGACTGGATGACTAGATCATATTTTCATTGTTAATGGCCAAAGAAAAGTCCTTTCTTCTCTTACAGAAAGAGGGCATACTTTTCAAGGGATTTCTTATGGAAGTAAAATGGCTCTTCCACAAGAAAGTTAGATCAAATACCCACCACAAAGTTCTGCCTCTTCGCAATATGACTTGAATACCTGCACTTCTCTTGGGTCTTGAGGACACCTAATATCCCACAGTTTTTTGCTTTCCCATATTCCTTCTAAGGGAGAAGAAGAGAGAGCACTGGCTCCCCAGTAGCCTGCCCCATGGGGACCCTGCCTTGACTCAGTTGATTGGCAGGAGAAGGGGGCATTCTTCTGTGGTGGAAACCTTCTTGGAATGGATTCCTGCAGTGGAAGAATGCCCCCCATCTTCCCCAGAACTGCTCTAGATTGGCACCACGGGGAGGCAGGCTACTGTGCCATGGTGGCAAGGCTAAGAAAGCCTTGCTTCTGCAGGAGAATGCCTCCCCACCCCTGTGGTCCTTTGGGTCGGCCCAGAGGAAGGAGCGCACAGAGCGGGGGGTTGTGTGACCCACCAAGTCTCCTAGATTCTTCTCTGTAGTGCTGCCATCCAGCCAGCTGTAACCCATATTGTATTTGTCTTTTTGATTATTTTTCCTGAAGAATAGCATCTTGCATTTGTCAGAATTGAACTTCATCTCGTTGGCTCTAGCCCAGCTTTCCAATCTGTTAAAATCCTTTTGAATTACTTTCCTGTCCTCCAGTATGCTTACAATCCTTTCCAGTTTCATGTCCTCTGCAAATTTGGTCAAAAAGATGTTTATTTCAGCATCCACATTGTTAATAAATGGGTTGAACAGCAACAGGCCCAGGACAGACCCCTGTGGGGCTCCACCTGATACCATCCTGCCATTCTGGCATGGATCTTTTTATAAGTACCTTTTGCTTGTGGCAATTACCTATCCACCTTATAGTAGTTTTATCTAGCCTACATTTATTTGTGTGAAGGTCATGTGGCACTTTGTGAAAGCAGTGCTGAAGTTCAGATATACTGTATCTGGCACAATCCCTTCACTCACCCAGCTACTTACTGTGTTGAAGAAGGTCAAGTTTGTCTGGCATGATTTGTTCTTAGTAAATCTATTCTAGCTGGTTGTGATCAGGCTTTCCTTCTCCAGATGCTTGCAAATGACCTTCCTTATGATTAGGGACCTACAGAAATTGCAGCAGAAGTGGGCTGCATTGCAGCTCCTTTAATTTTGCTGTTTCCCCCACACACTCCCCCCTGAGGATTGGGGATGAGGCCCTGCTGCCCACCACTTGCTGCTCACTCCTGATGGGTAGGGAGGCAAAAACCACGGTTTTAAATATGGCAAAGTTTTTTCCTTCTGCCACTGATTGGCCAAGGGGTCCTGGTGGCCCCACTGCTCACTGTTAACCAGCCAGGAGGTGAAAACTGCACCATATTTAAAACCATGGATTTTGTCTCCCTACCATTCAGGAATGAGCGATGAGTGGTGATTCCTCTCTGCCAATAAGCGGCAGGGGGAACTGCAAGATTAAAGGAGCTGTTGCACAGCCCACTTCTGCTGCAATTTGATTAGGTTCCTACTTATGATATACTCCAGTAATTACTTGGATATCTAGGTGAGGCTAACTGGTCTATTTCATGGATGCTCTATTCTGTTTTTTTAAAAGAGGGTTGCTATTTTCCCTTTTTCCAGCTATCTCGCACCTTGCCTGTCTCCCATGTCCTTGTAAATATTTTGTCAATGGCTCTGAGATCTTGTATGCTAGTTCTTTTGGTACCCTGGCATGAAATTCATCACCTGATTACTTGAATTCATTGAAACCAGTCAAGAGCTCTCTGCCTCTTTTGTTATCTCAGCCCTCAGCTTGTCCCATTCCTTGTCCAAGTAATCCTAATTAGCTGGCTGATTGCAGCTTAATTTTTTTGTGAAGACTGATTTAAAGTAGCTGTTGAAGAGTTCAGCCTTCTTTGCATCTTCTGTTAAGAGCTCACCCTAGCTATTTAACAGTGGAACCATACCTTATTTTCTGGCCAGCACATTTATATATTTATGGAACCTCTTCCTGTAGTCTGTAACTTCCCTCATCACATGAAGCTCATTTTTTACCTTTACCTTCCTGGTTTTATCCCTGCATGATCTTGCTATTTCCTGACATGTTTTAGTGGTACTTTCCATTGCCTACATGGAAATGGAAGTCCATTACATTCCTTTGTAATTTCATTACATTGCTTTACTTTTGCATTGAAGGCATTCTAGAAGCTCCTGGTGTGGCCATATCAGTCTCTTGCCATTCTTTTTGCGCTTTCATTGTGTTGGAACAGCTTCTTGTTGGGTTTCCAGTACTGAGCTCTTTATGAACTTCCAGCCCTCTGGCACACCTTTTTTCTTCAGTCTGTCCTCCCATGGCACCATGCTAATTATTTTTTTTAGTTGGTTGAAATTTAACTTTTTAAAATCATTTTGCAGTGCACAACAGAGGCAGATAGAGAGCGCACAAAAATGAGAATGAAAACTGAATATTTAGATACATGGTAAACAAGCGCAATGAAAGCCACAGCTTCACGTTTTTTGAAGCTTCAGTTCTGCTGACCTCATGCTTTCCCATCTCAGGATAATAAATTCTATCATATTGTGATTGCTTCTTCCCAAGTTTCTCATTACCTCTGCATCTTCCAGCAGTTCTTCCCTACTAGTCAGGGCAAGATCAAAGATAGATGATTCTTTAGTTATATCCTCAACTTTTTGGAATAGAAAGTTGTCCTCCACACAAGTTAGGAACTTGCTTGACACCATCTGTTTGGCTATGTTAGTCTTCCAGAAGATATCTGGAAAATTGAAGTCTACCATGAGTTCCATCTAGTAACTGGTACATAATTTTGTTATCTCTTTGAAGAGTGCCTCATCCACCTGTTCCTGACTTAGTAGCCTAAAATAAATTCCATTGTATCACTCTGAATATATCACTACACTTTTTATCTTAACCCAGATACATTCTAATCTGTTACCTGCTTCCTTCTGAACTAAAAAACAAGTGTATGTATTTTTGACATACAATGCAATGCCATCACTTTTTCTCCCAACCTGTCCTTCCAAAATGTAATATACTCCTTGATGCTGATGTTTCAGTTGTAAGAATTGTTCCACCACGTCTCTGTGATATGATCACAGTTCTTTGACTACAACTTCCAGCTCACCTTGTTTGTTCCTCATACTTCTCACATTCACATTTTGAAATACTTGTTTCTGTTTTGCAAGTCTTATTGCTTTCCTGTGGCAGGCAAGAAAATCTACAGAATCAGAATTCCCAACTGTGTGTCATGGGCACTATAGTGTTCATAACCTATGTAAAGGCCTGGGTAGCTATAATATCTATCACAGTGGCAGCTGTGAAGCTCTGGCTTTGGTTGCTTTTTTTTATCATGTGTCTAAATAGCCAGTTTGCATTCTCATTTTCACTCTCTCTTTGCCTTTTTCTCATTGTGCACTGCAAAATAAGAGTAGATTTTAAAAAATCAACCCTTATTCTAAATGGAGGAAGAAATAAAGATGACAGAATTTCAATAGATGTCAAAGTTCCTGCAGAACAAATACATTTATAATACAAAAAACAAGTATTAAAGCCATAATTTTGAAGCAGGGAAAATATACATTCAGAAAGCACTCTTAAAAATATTCCCCTGCCCACAGGCTCTCCTGTGGAAGGTAGGGATAAGTGACACAGTTTTAACTTCTTGATTACTGGCATTGGCTCTTGTGGCAATGTTCAAAAAGTGATTATGGTCTTATGCAGACCCCTTAACAGAGGGTCATATGAGCATAACTTTGATATGTAGAAAGGAAGAACTAAAGCATTACAGGTATTGCAGACTGGCCTTGGTTGCTAGGGTGAGAGTAGAGTAGATGATCATTTTCACCTACTGCTTTTTGTTAGGCTCCAAAAGTGGTACTGCATTTGTTTAAGAAAATGAGGATAGAATAAGCCTGCCTGACCTTGCAGTACATGTAAATTACTGATGGAGCAATCTCAAAAGGGCTGCCTTCTAGGTGAAGGTTTGGGTTAATGCTTATTTCATCTGTGTGTCACATTAAATGCATTTGATTTTGATGGATCTGATACTTTCCAGCCTGCAACAGACTTGCCAGTTTGATTGGAGTGCAATTGATTAGCCTGAAGTTGAAGCCCGACCCTGGCTGAACTGTGGAGATTCCTTGCATGCATTTTATACATTATTAATATGGGAGGAGGGGGGCAGGGAGACCGAGCAATAAAGATGTTTAAAGATGGTGTTTCAGGACTCCCAGTCTGAACACTCTTTCAAATGACAGGATTCCATCCTACTGGATTATTGACCTCCTGGATGGCAGCTAATCTTTTGGAGCCATTGCATCTGATCCTGTAAAATCCTTACACACAGAAAACTGCTTGCAGCCCCAGGTCAGCACACACATTCACTCTCAATATTAAAAGCCTTTTCAGAGGACCCTGTCATGGAATCCTTGCATAGGCAAAATTTCCAGTGACTTCTGAGCAAGGTCTGTTGGCCCATGGTTTGTTTGAGACAGGTTTATTGAGGAAATTGTCTTGGTGGCCCTTTGACATTTTCTTTCTACAAACCTGAGCTGGGAAACTGATGGGCATCACAGCTAGGATGAGCATGTAGGTCTCATCATTGCTGTGTATCTTCACATCACTGCATGCTTTAGTGCAAGCTGCTATCTAAGCCAAATACAGTTCAGCACCAAGGTACACTGGCAGATGTATATGAAGAACAGAAAGAGGACTGGAACAGCAGAGGGGCTGAAAGTCTGTGTGCAGGTATGCTGGTACAATGGTGTGTGACAAGGGCATTGCGCTTGGCAATGCAAATCTTAATATATGTCTCTCAAAAAAGGAAAGAAGTCAGTGCCTGGGCACTCTTTAAAAGAATTCCAGTCCTTTGGTATTGAAATGTATGTGAATTCCTTTGGCTGATGTACAGAGAAAGGTCAGGGAACAGGTGCAGTGAAGGGTACCCTGGGATTTCTACTGGCCTGCTTGAGGTCTATCAGTAATTTAGGAGGCAACAAACAAAACATATGGAAAGAGGAAAATCTGCCAAAGAACAAATTCATTCCTAACAAAAAGGGGATGTAATATTTAATTCCTAGGAGTGGAAAAGAGAGTGAGACAGACGGAAAAGAAGACAGGACAACAGAAAAGCCTGGCCAAAAAATACAAATCACTGGTGTGGATTATTCTGTAGTAAGGGCAACTTTGCGATCATTAATCCTCATTAGTGTCTGCAGCTCAGTTGGCTACATTTATTTAAAGGCATGGCTGTGGGACTGTGGTTATGAGTAATTCAGATGTCACTTTCTAATGTTAAATATTGTTAATACTTTTATAGCAATTTCACCTTTGGGTTTGATAGTCAAACTGTAAAGCATACCGGGCCAGTTCACCCTGGCATACACCCAGTATCCCAAAGGAGTTATATCCAGGATGGTTCAGTTGACTTACTCAAAAGCTGGCTCCATCACTAGTAGTTCCTTGATTACTGAATCTCCATGCATCAGAGAGCACTATGCCAATTAAAATGTCTCTCTCTACTGGTATTGGGCTTATCAAACAATGACATCAAGTTTGTATTTCCTGCAGGGTTTATGTGCTGTAGGGGCTCATTGGAAGAGTTGTGTGTGGGATGATTTGTTTGTGTATAAAAAAGATGCTGAACATCAGGTAAGCAGAAAGTGAAAGCCATTGTGTTTTCCAAGTGTTTTCTGGGTTTGCTCTAGATTGATTTTATTAATTAAAAAAGCCATTTTTTTTCATGCTAAGGACAGAATCATTCTTGAGCTGAAAAATTATGCAAGACTATGCATGAAGGAAGCATAAACCTTTCTTCTTTTAGAGGCTCCTGGGTGTTTTATTTGACCTCTACCATCATCCCCTGGAAATAGCCCTTGTTTTACAGCTGTTGGTGGTGACAGAAGCCAATTGGTGTAATATATTCAGAGAACAGATGTAGCCAGATGCACTTTGAGGATGATGATTTAGCTACAGCTTATTCCCAATGTCTAAAATTTGGAATGTATCCAGTATGATCATATCAAGCTGTGATGAGGCTTAATAAACCCCACAATGATGAGAAAGAGTTAATGGGAACCTGGGAGCTCAGTTAGTCCTGACTGCTGCAGCTGGGTCAGATAAATGAGTTATCAGCTGCACCTGGAGAGGAGTAACAGTTCTTTAAAAATGCTGTGCAGCTATTTAGTTGGTGAGGATTGGGATGTATGTATGTATGTATGTATGTATGTATGTATGTATGTATGTATGTATGTATGTATGTATGTATGTGGTGTTGGCAGTAGCTTGGGAGCTCTAAAAAAAAATGGGAAGCTAGAGTAGTCTTAGATGGGAATCAAAGCTTTGAGTGGGTAGAAATGACTGAAATTTAGTTGGGGGTTTTGCTTGACTGTTGTTAGGGGAATCTAGGTGGGAAGTCTTTGGTCTTTTTACTCTGAGAAGAAAAGTTGAATTCATGAAGTAGCTGAGACTTGAGGAAAACTTGATCTTACAGACCTTTAGTTGGGTGTAGTCCTTCTGCTCTGCAGTACATAGTCTTATGAACTCCAGGAAGGGGAGGGGATAAACATGACCTGGCTGGAGGGCAGAATCTGTAGGTACATGGCTGCAAACCAAGAACAGCAGACTGATGTGTGTCAGATGAGGGTGTAATTTCCCATGCTTGACTACTATTTGTCCCATGAACCAGTTAGCAGGATTTTGTTTTTCCTATTCCTTTTCCTATTTCATTGTGCTGAATTTGTACTGGTCAGTAAGGAGATTGTTTGAGGAAAGAGGTAACTGAGAAGGGTTGCTTTAAGGCCTGGAAAAGTATAAATGGACCAGTGCAGTAGGACTGACTGTGCTAACTGAGGAAACCTTTAGTGAAAATTCAGGGGCTGGATGGGGTTATTCACATCCCACGCAGTGCTGCTAGCCTCAAGTGCCACTTTTCATGGTATATCTTGGACTGTAATTGTTTATCATCCCAAACAGACAAACCATCTTCATGCAGGCTGTTTAGGTCATAAGATGTCACCACACCTGACCATCAAATCCATCATGTTGGGCTAGCCAACAGGCAGTGCCTCGTATTACAAAGCATGTCAAAGTGGCAGCACTATTTATCTTTGTTAGATGTGACAGATCACTCCTACAGCTTCAGATTAGTCTGCATTGACACAAGCCCTATATATTATGATCCATCGGGGAGATCTCCTTTTGAAACCTGACTTACAGCTTCTGTAGCTTGAGGATTTTTGTTTTTGTTGTTGAATTTGGAACATGGTGACCATGTACAAGAAGGAAAGCATCTTTTGAAATGCTAAACTATAGCATTTCATAGCTATACTGCTGCTCTGTATTCCTAGCAATTCTCTTTATTGCTGGATGGTTTACCCTCCCACCCCCTGCCCCATTATTTTTTTTTTTTTAATATCTTTGAGTGAATTTCATACTGGTAAAAGTTGTAGGCTTGACAGCTGGGGGAGTGACTGCCTCTGTTTGTTCAGTGATACAGCCTGGTGCTAAGTTTCTGTGTGCATCAATTTTCTGTTTCATGTTGTTAAACCAGCCTGGAGGGGCCACCAAAAAGCAAAGAGACAAGTTTGGTCTCCACAACCCTTTCAGTGTTTAGACTCCCTGCTGAGAGAGACAAAGTTTCTAATTAAAATTATTATTTTAGTGTAGAGGATGCTTTTCCCTTGGGACTTAAACTAAGACCTATTGAACTAATTTTAAAGCAGCTGTCACATCTTTATCTGTTTGTAGCTGCCTTAAAGGAGCAAACTTCATTTAATGACCAAAAAAGGAGAGTTTCTTTGCTACATTTATGATTCAACTTTCTTAGCTAAGTATTTTGGAATGCCTAGCACAAGGCAAAACTTGTTCCCTTTTTTACTTCGTTTTTCTCACTCAACTTCCATTGATGAAATGGCAGCTGGAAGGGTTAATGGATCAGCTATACTTACATTTCTGGCTTAAGAAAAGCATGGACATAGTTCTCTTAAGGTAGTTAGCATTTTACAAAACCTGAGATGGGAGCAGAGCTGCCGCCTGAAGCAGGTTTTTAAAGAGCAGTGAATGCCTGCTGGGGAAACAGAATATTCTGTTTGCAGGTTATTTTGCTTATGTATCACATACTCCTTGTTCAGTAATGCCCCCTCATCTTATATTACCAATTCTGTGTGAAAACAGAGTGGTTGGTGCAGCCACAATCATCCACCTCAATCCAGAATAATTCTACCATGATATCTGCAATTCCCCCAGATTTGCACCAGTATCCCAGACAGCCAACTCTGACCTGACTGAAGAGTCTTTCATCGGTTGCCCACTTCTGGTATCTGCGTGTGCACTTCTTTCTCTCTTCATCTGCAAAAATCATGCAACAGTTTTACAAAGTGCCAGGGATGCCTATGACACTGATGCAAATAATATGAGTATTTAATACGTAATAGCCTCAATCTATGTAGAAGTCAACTGCAGTACCACAAACTAAGCATCTTGGATCTTAGCTCCTAACTGTTTGAATTGGTAAGAGCCAGTGAGCCTAGTGGAAGTGGAACAGAGGGAAAGAGGATGTGCAGAATGTGCCACATTCTCAATGTTCCTGCAGGGTATTTATGTATTGTAATCTCCATTTTGCAGGGAAACTGAGGTAAGGAGGTCAGCAGCTGCAACTGTGATTAAATAATCTCCTCCTCCTCATTTGTGCACTGTTTTCAACACCTGTTTATTACCTCAGGGTGGCTGAGCCATTGATTCTTCATTTGTTTCAATGGTGACAGGTTGATATGATGTGAGAGCTTCACTGGAGGCTGGGGAAGAAGAAAAGAAGGGAGAACAATGTTTTATTCAGCTACGAATGCTGCTTGATAATGAGGGCTATGGAGAAAACTGCTGCCAAAGTGAATGGGACAGTGGCAATGCAGTGAAGAAGGAGGAAAACTATGTTAAAAACTGTGATACCATAACTTGGTCCAGGATGGGGGTGTCAAACATACAGGTAGGATCTGGCCTGTAGGGCTTTCCACCACAGCTGCCAGCAACCAAGGTATAAATACCACTGCTACTCAACACCCAGAGATATGGCTGCTGGAGCCACAGTATCCCTAAATATGCAGCATGCATCCCTCTGATTGCTGCCTACACTGATACCTTAGTTCTGGTTGTTGTGGCTTTTGGGGGTTGACTAGCAGGGGTGTTAACTCCTTGGCTGCTGGCACACAGCAGCATTGGTGGCTGTGGCTAGAAGCCCCACGTTCCTGATGCAGGGCCAAATGAGTTTTATATCTCTGCTCCAGACATGCATACTGCTGCATTCTCAGTGTTTCCCTTCCTCACAACAAACAATCCCCCATTTTTTGTGGCTTGTGCTGGATGAATGGTTGGGACATAGGATTTTTGGCTAACTTGGCTAAATTCAGGTGATTTTTGCAAAGATGGCCAAGGAAGCATGTGAGGTACAACAGCAACAAATTTGCTGCATTTCAAGTCCCTGCTCCAAATTGCAGCAGTGTTTCAGTTTTTCAGACATTTCTAAAAGTTTAGTATGGGCAAAACAAAGTCCTTTCCTTAACTCTGAGAAATGACTGAATTGTTTAGATGAGTCTTTTCCTAAAAAATCAGCCCGAGGCTGACACTTGACAGAGAATTTCAGCCCAAATAGTTAGTTTGGCAAACTTAAAGGCAACTGAAATTGGGATCTTATAATGGAAAATGTTGGCACCATCATCTCCACCTATAATAACAGTTTGGTTTAGGAACTGGTTCTGGTACTCCCGCAACCTGCCATCTCTTACTGTTTGTTCAGAAAGAATTATTTCTATTCAAGAGGAGCTCTTGTTCCTTCCTATGGTGGGGGATGTAGTCATTAACTTAGCTAAAAGGTGTCCAACAAGTGAAGCACAGAATTATTCACTGGAAGGTGGTTAAATACCTGAATGTTCATTAAAGTGAGGTAGCCTGGTACACCTCAAAGTACTTACCCGGGCTGCTGACAACTGGCTTCCTGGTGCACTCATCAGTGCTGGCATGTGTGTTTCTGCTGAGGCATATGTAGTACTGTCACCATTTTCTTGAAAAGAAAAAGAAATTTATAAGCTGTGAAAGATTTCAAGGCAATTTTTAAAAATATTCTGTTTGGAGGCAGTTGTGTTCCTCTATGTGCATGAGATGAAGGGCAGGGGGGTGGGAGACCTGGGTGTTATTTTTGATTTTTACTATAGGCTTTTGTGATACCCTATATGTGTCTCTATTCCTCACTCTTAGAGGAGCTGAATACTCCTCTTTGAATGCTCCTGGTCTAATTTAGGTTCAGTGAAGCTATATGAAAAAAAAAGTAGTTGGGAGTGTGGCGTAATGATTCAAAGATGAGGGTAATAACCAGGTCTTCTCCTGATGCTGACTTTGCCACTGGCTTGTTGTGTACATTTGGATGAGTCACTTTACTTCTCCTTTGTTGGCAAATGCATGGCATAGTTGCAACAGTTTCTGGTCCTTTATCTAATTACCTGAGGAAGTGGGGGAATCGGACAGCTTAAGTGGGTGATGTATAACTGTGTGATGTTGGGCAGGTGGGCAGACTGCTTAAATGGGCAGTAGGGGCTCTGTGAACAATGCAACCCATACCATAAACATGATAAAACTCGTGAAAACTGGGGATGCTATAGGTCCAACAAATAAAACATCCTGAAAGGGATGAAAACAATACCTGGAAGGGGGGAGAAGGGGTGCAAATCATCCATAGAAGATCAAGCAAAGAGAACTGTGAAACCTTTGCCCCACCTGCCAAGAAGAACTGCAGACCCCAGAAAACTCCTGAACACCTGGCTGCAGGGAAACACTCTATCCTTGCGACTACATTAGACTTGCATAAAGTTTCTGTTGTGTCCTAACTTAGGCAAAGTTTTCTGTTGTTTCTTTGTCTTATGCTTAAAATTGTAAATTGCTATACTCGATAAATACTTTCTTCAGAGAACAGATTATTCTTGTCCAAGCTGTTTTTGTGACTTTAGTGCTATCATCTAAATTCTGCTCTAAGGTTTGGTAGCATTTTTGGGTTCAGTTCTGGCCCCCATCTGTAAATAATGACTGGCCCTATGAAACCGCTCACATGCATAATTTATTTGTGCCTTTGTTCCCATAATCCACGACTATGCATAATAGAAATGCAAATTCTCTTCAGGGAAGAATTTTAAGATAGAGGATTAGGTCAGAGTTTTAACCAGGAAATATATGAAAGTTTATGTAGTGGTACAAAAGTCCTTTAAATTTAGATTAATTTGGCCTTTTGATAAACAACCACAAAAGGAAAATATTGCATTTCTGTTGTACTGAACTGAACACAAAGTGAAAGCTTAATGGGTATAAAGGCATCAAAAGAATAAGGTGGAGAACTAACTAGCTTTCTTTCTTTTTTTGCTTGAATTACAACAAATAAATGCTGTTCCTGATTTGTGATATCTTTTAAATGTTAATGAAAAAATCAGCTAATTCCTGATTTGCTTCTTGAGCCTTATTTTCCTATGAGGAGAGAGATATGGTATTATCTGTGGATATACAACTTTTTCCCCAGAGTAGAAAGAATCAGACACAATTATTAAAACTATTGGACTCATTTCTGATTCTGAGTGATAAACAGCTCTGTGATCCTTTAACTCTAGGCTATTAGTCTGAATCGAGCATATTTAGGTGGTAACGCTAAGTTACAGACCACTAACAGCTCTTTGGTAGTCTATGCGATATGATTTAATGCATCACAGTTCATTTAGGTTAGGCTAGAAACTTTTTCCTGAATAATAATGGCAGAAAGGAGCATGATTTAAAAAAAAATTTTTTTTTAAAGCAACATTTCTATACCATCAGAAACCTGGGTAATTTATACTGGCACAACAGTGTGTTCATCTCAACGCAGATACTTGTGCTCTGAGAATCCATATAATGCTATGGCAGCAAAATCAATTATTATATTATCCTCCCCCCCCAGGATAAGCAACACCTTCATGGGATAGTTACACTGGTAAACTTTGCCTAAGGTAGAGGTGGCTGCCTGGAAAATGTGTTCATGTTATCAGCACCACTGTTTCAGCTGGTAAATGTGCTCGCAGACACAAAAGTAGGGACAGAAATGACACACAGACTGGTATAAGTGATCTGAAACCTGTTTAGATCTGTAACACAACAGAAGTTCAGTGCATGTCAGCTGCTTTCAAAATGGCCAAAACTGGTTTAAGATAAACCTGGATGGATGTAGTATCAGCCTTAACTGATTTAGGTTAAATTGGTTTATTGAACTTCTGTCCCAGATCAAAGAGAACTGAAAGTGCCTGTTTCCTATCCATCAGGTTGAGAAGGAGGTGTACATAGGAAGATGTCACTCAATCCTTGACACACCTACCAGATTGGTAGACAGCTATCATACTGTCTCTTAGTTATTCGGCCAGCTCCCCCTATTAGATCATACTTCTAAAATGTCATTGACATTTGGCTGAATGACCTTGTTAAATGTTTGTGTAACTCACTTTTAAACACCTTCTTAAGGTGCAGCGTTTCCTTGAGTTTCTTCTGTAGTGAATTTGTGCATCAGATGCCCTTTAAAGGGACATATCCAAAACCCAGTGAAAACAGGGGCAAGACTCCAGTTGAACTCAGTTGGGTATTTAGAACTAAAATGAGCAAGCCCAAATAAGGCTTTGTGAACAGCTTTACAATATGTGGAATAGTCCTGGATCTAAATGCTATTTAACACAATGAGGAAAGTTGCATGTCTGTTCAACCCTGGAGACCTGAGCTCTACTTTAAAATCTAAAAATAGCCCATACCACAAATTAAAAGGCAGTCTTTGCACTGATTTTTAGAATGGGGCTTCTTACCTTTTTCATGTCATAGTTTAATGACACTTATATAGGCTTTTCTATGCCTGCATAAACTGGTGGAAATAATTACATGGTGTTAATCTCTACCTGAGCTAACTGTGCTGGAAATATTGATTTGTATGTTTGTTCTCTGCAATAAAGCTCATCTTATGAATTACATAATCATTTATTATGGCCACAGTTTCTGGTTAGAACAGTGAATGTAATGTAACTGACTGGAAATGCTTTAAATAATTTACGCCTATTGCTATGCATAAATACTAAGTAAACCTTAGTATCTTTTGCTACCTGAAAATCCCACATCTTTATCGGGGCTGGACATCTTAAAATTTTGCCCTGATGAAACCTGTTTTTCTCATCTAGATATTTAAGCACTTCTCAAGTAATCAATAATAATCTCTTTTTTCTTTCTCTGCAGCTTTATCTAGATTAGTGTATAATTGCTATTGTATATATGCTCTTTGTGCCGAGATCTTGTGTAATGAAGGCTAAGTCAAAATGTACTTTTATATGAGTTATGAGATCTATAATGGGGCAGGGGCTAACATCTGCATAGTGATGTAAATTGTGTCTAAGTGTGGCATAGTAAGGCTCTCTGATCATCTGTCCTAGATCATTTTTATGAGGAGTCTTTTCCTTAGTCCTGCCACCACCTCCTCTGTTTCCTGCTACTTGTGAATACCCACATCCAAGAGCTGCTTTGCAATTATACAGACTCTGATGTTACTCACAGTTTACAATAACCAGTTCACTAAACTGCTCTGTCACTTTGAGCCCACGTAAGAAGCAGACTTGCCAAATTCTTCTTATGCCTATTGTATTGCTATATGATTTATACAGTTAGTATAGCATCATCCAAAGATAGGAAGAGTGCCTAATCCATCTGATAGGCATATGGGTGACTTTATATGCTCCTGAGGTATAAAAGAACTTGTTTTTAACAATTATAAACTGTTTTAAGGACAGGAAGTGAAGCAGAATACAATAGCCATCTGAAACTGGAGGGACATTTTTCAGAGAGGTAGACTGTTATTCAGCTGCAATCTGCTCAGCACATACAGTTCACTGCATTGAGCTTTTTTAAAATTGAAAACATACAATCAAGACTTCAATGCAGATCCATTTTTAGACTTTCTGAACAAATGGTCCCAGGTCTGTGGTCTCTCAGACTTTCCAATCCAATGCATTCCATTTACAAGTAAAAAAAAAAAAAAAAAAAAGACTTTTCTAATCGCCAGTCCTTCAGTCTCAGTCTGAGATGAGATTCCCCCTGCATGTTGTCACGAGACATAAAGGTTCTGCTGCCCAAATTTCTAGCTTCAGTGACATCTGTGTAACTCCATCGGCTTTGGTGAGGTCGCCCAGGTGCAAGGGAGTGGAATTTAGCAAATAAACCTGTTGGTGTAGGATCTGGAATGCTTCTGGCTGTGGTGATTCTGCAAGACTACCATCAATCCAAAAGCATTCATACCATATCCATATTACTTACTCGGCAGATCTAAATCAGATGTGCCCAGGGAACAGATCTATTGGTAGAAGGAGGAACCATTTTTGCATAGTAACTTTTCAGGGTCCAACTTCACTTTTCATCTAAATTGAAAGGCATAATTTTGGGGCACTGGGTCCAATGGACTCAGAGCCATTTTCTTAATTTTTACCACCCACTTCTGCAGCATAGCAGATGCATCAGGATTTAATAGTAGTTCAGTCTTTGCTCAGAGGTCCTGCCTGACGGGTTCTGTTTAGTTAAGTGAAAAGTTAAAAAGAAGAGACATGACAAAAGTTCAAAAACTAGCGAGGGAAAAGATGGTAAATCTAACGCTCAAATTTATCCTTCCTCCTAATAACAGAATAAGGGGACAGTGATTCCTGTGTGTGTGTGTGTGTGTATCTATATATAATTCAGAGTCTATTCATAAGTTCTGACAAAATAGGTTGTTACCTACCAAAGATGAATGAATTAGTGTCTAAGGTGTCACCCTATTCTACTGTCTGTCTGAGGGGATACTTTTTTAACATTAATTGTTAGAAGGTGCTTCCAGGCATAATCCACCAATTAAAATGATGGTTGTGAGAATGTCACAGATTCCCTGGAGGAGCACTGGCTTAGGACATTCAGCTTTACACAGTCTGTTGAAGTACCCTTGGAAGCCGGCCCAGCTGTAGCTTCTAGAGAAAGTGCTCCCTAGGCTTCCTGGATTCCAAGACCTGAGCTGTTGTTTCTTAATGCCTCTGGATATCCATAGCCCCCTAGGCCGTGTCCAGATGACGTGGCCATGCAGTATGTGTCTCTGCAGACATGTCTGTGGTGCTATGCTATGCACTGCACATTCAGCTGTTCTCTGTGCTGCAAGGTAGCAGCACAGGGTTTGTTTTTTTTTTTTTTTTACCGTAGGCAATCCTGGGGTCAAAAAAACTTGTGCAAAAAAAAAAAAAGTGAAGCTATGTATGTGGGGGCAGTGCACAGTACCCCAAACTGGACCCTGGGTGGCTGGAGCCACTCTTTGGCTGCTGGCTAGGCTTCAAGCTGCTGCAGCCCTGGGAGGCCTCCAGAACCCTGGTAAGGCTGCTGGGGCCAGCCCAGTGCTAGTCCTAGCCTCCCCTACTCAACCTGGGGTATGCCTGCATGCCAGAGAGCACGTGGTACAGGCATTCCCTGGGGACAGGTACTAGCAACATAAGATCTGATGCTGCATCTTGTCCCTGGGGAAACAAACATTCATGCTTGTGTGGGCATAGCCCTAGAGTCTTACCGTCTGGCTTAGCTCCTGGAGAGAGACCTCACTTCAAAGTGCTGGAGTGCATCTGATGTCACATTAATCGAAAAAAACCTTTTATTGGTGAAGAACACCACAACAGGAAGAGTCCTTGGGCCCTAAAGTCCAAGCAGTCTCTGTCAGCAAATCCAGTCCCAACTGTTCTCAAGTCTCTCAGGCTCGTCTTCTGCCTATTTTTCTCTCTCCTTGTGTCTAGGAGTTTCCTTCCTGAAGACCCTCTCTTTGCACTGTACTTCTCTGAAGTGCCTTCCTGTTATCAGAAACAGTAGGATGCTGAGTTAAAGTCCACTTGTGCTGGCATAGGCAAATAAGTTCATTATTGCTTTATGGCCCATTCTACCCTAATAGAGCATGCAAGCAGGTCCCCACAGGTCTGCCTCCAGATACAGTTTACCACTTCTGCCTCTGTATACAAGATAGTCAGGGAAACAGGCATGCAACATTATTGTAATATACATAAACACATTTCACCCTGAAATATTATAATATTAACCGTCATGGTATGTCACAGGAATAAACCTCCCTTGAAGGGATCTCTCTCCTAGTAATTCACAGTGGGCTCATGCACCTTTAAAGAATCTTGCTGCTCCTAGTCAGAGACAGGTTAGATGGGCCCCAATTCTGATTTAGCATGGCAACTCCTGTAATGATACTTAATCTTTAACGTCAACACTTGCAGGAGTTCAGGTTCATTTTACTTGGAGGACTTGCCCCCAAGTACTTACTAAGGCAGCCTAAAACTACTGAACCTATCTCATTTGGACATATTCATAGCCAAAGTGATAGGACTTGCCTATGGGCTGATACAAATCTATTGGAAGTTTTCAGAGGGCTTCAGCTCTTGTGGAGAATGGGGGCATGGAGCTGACAATGGTGAGTTTCCTGAGGAGTCTCGGTGAAATGCAGAAAAGGAAAAATATTTGGTTACAGAAAGATAAATGGCATGAAAAAAATCTCATGATAATACAGCTTAGGAAGGAAAGTTTAAAAAAAAAAAAGGTTTTGATTATCCTTTGTGCTTAGTCAATGTCACAATCATTCCGTCTACTTGCGGTTAATGTCCTTGGCCTTACGGAAAGGAGGACAGAAATCTTTTATCTAGAGGCTATTGCATTAATTTTAAATAAGTGCTTCTGAACAGAGCACCTCTCTCCTAACTCATCAACACAGTCATCATGGAAACCAGAGTCAAGTCTGAACCAAAGTAGAGATGCTCCAGGTTTATAAAACAGTATTATTCAGTAAGTGCATATGTTACACCCCCCCCGCCAGCTACACAGTTTACAGTTGAAGTATGTGAGCAGTCAGGAGAAAAAGAGCAGCCATCATAGAGGCATAGCAGATGGACTTTATTGTGTAAGTGTGTTTTCAGCAATGACTTGGAGAAGGAAAATGCTTGGTTTATACAGGATAATAGCCTTGTTCCAAGCCAAGGCATGGTGTGGAGCAAGGGGTGAAGTCAGGAGATACAGGGCTGCTTTACAGAAAGAAGGGGAGGGTGTTAAATAGAAAAGAACAAAGAGAGAAGCAGTGTCCATTGCAGTGGGAGCCAACCTTTTTGGCATGCAGATCACAAATTATCCTTGAACCCTCTTTGCCTCTTTTGCCCAATCTGCTGCTCTGCTTTTGGTTCCTGCCCTGTGCTCCTGGCTTGATTTCTTGCTTTGCCTTCTGCTGTCTGCTCTATTAGCTGCTGTGCTGCCTGTTCCCTCCCTGATCTGTCAGGTGCCACACACAGAGGCTGCCCATGTTTCTTGTGGCACTCATGCCATAGGCTAGCCACTAGTCTGTCAAAAGACAGATAATTGAGACAAAAGTAACAGTTAAGAGTTTGGATTGAGAGGAGTATGGATGTTGTAGGAGGAAATGACAGCAGTTGAAATTAGAGCAGGGGTGAAACTATGCAAATTTGCCAGAGGTTTACAGGCTTAAAAACCTGATGTCGTAAGGGACAGGAAATCAAAGGAAGGCTTAAAGAACAAGTGAGAAGATCAGACTGGTTGCAGTGGAGATGACTTTATCAGTAGCATTACTGGGAGGAGAGTGGAGATGGAAGGCAGGGAGGTTTTCAACAATGAATAAGAGTTGGTGACTGAGATGGAAAATGTGAGGTTCCACATGGAGTAGGGGTGGCTATCCAGATGGTAAGTTCAAAGAGATGTGAAACCAGGAAGAGTTGGGGTAAAGAGGTAGATTTGGAAATGATTGGGCTAGGAGTGGCAATTGAACTTATGGAAATAGATGAAATCACCAAGAGAGGAAGAAGAGGAGACTGAAAATAGGAGGCTGGAAGTTGATAATGTTAAGAGAAGAATGAGGAACCAAGAAATGAGATAAAAGGAATGATCAGAAAAGCAGGCAGAGAACTAGGAGAGCTGCATAGGCCAGGAGGAGAGAAGATGAATAAGGAGAAAACAACTGTTAAAGGCAGAAGCGAAACATGGAAGGGATGGGACAGAAAAGCACTCCTTTCCGTTGTGAGGTTAATGAAGATTTGGATCTCACGCATTCCCTGGAGCGGAGAAAATTCCACTGCTAGAGCTGGGGAGGGAATGGTATATCCATTACATGGCTGATTTAAAAAAAAAAAATTCCTTTCTGCTGGTCCTTCAGTAAAACCCTTCAAATGAAAAAAAATTCTATATAAAGGGCCTGAAATGCTGGTCCTGGATGGAATCTTTCTGGGGAGTCATCTTGGACCCAACCATCCTGGAAGTGGAAGAATCTCTAACTTGGAAGTAGTACCTCAACCAGGAATTTGAAGAGCTGGGCAGGCATGTTGTCAGGAAACCAGGAAAATTCAAAACCTGCATAGCAGGTAAGGGTCTGCTGGGCTGTTGCTTGCAGTTCCATGTGGACTCTATCAGAACTGATCATCTTTGCAACCTCTTTCCATTTCAATCAAATGAACTTTTCTGACTAGGTCAACACCATCCTTATTTGTAAACTCCCAGACAAGGCTGACTATAATGTTGTTGTCAAAACCATAGGATGTTGACCTCATTTGGGTAATGAGCAACAGGAGCATGTGAAACTCCTAAGAGGCAAAGATCCTGTTTTCATATAAATGTCCTTGATACAAGAGGGAAGAGAAATGCAGAAATTACAGGTTATGGGAAACAGATTTTTTTCTAAAGGGAAATGCTTTTTATGGGTCCCTGAGGCACCTGCGGTTCTTTAAATTGCTATTAACTAGCAAGCCCCTTTTATTTTTATGCACAGAAAAAGTGCATTTTTTTTTCCTTTTCTATTCTTTTTAAAACCTCAAAGTAACTTGGAGACAAAGATTCACCATCTTCCTTCAAAGATCAAGGGTGGTTCTTTGAAAGGGCCATGCTGGAGATTTAAAGTGAAAAAAGGAAAGAAAGGAAGGATTTTTAACTCCACTGAATTGACTATTTTGTTCATTTTACAGTATCCTGCTTCTCTGACATGTTTACTTTACAAACACTCCAGCTTCTGGCCACGACTTGCTTATTTTGAATGCTAAAGTATATAATTAATGTCAAGGTGAAAGGCGATTATGTTAGCGAATGCTGCTCTATGCCCTCCAGAAACCACTTATGAAGCCAATTTAGGTCACATATGGTTCAATCTCTTAGAAATCTTTCTTAATAAAGCCCCAAGGCACTCTCTTTTACTGAGCAATTAGTAGAAAGTCAAATCCTTGAGTTATCCTGGGGAAATAATATTTGGTGGAGGGAGAAGGGGGATAGAAAGGGAGTTGTGTGATGGACAAGAATGTTTTTGAAAGCCACACATGCAGTTTAATGGGCAACCAAGGTGGCATACACAAGGCCTGATCTACACTAAGGCTGAAATAACTTTATTCACTACTGTATTTAAACATGGTGGTTCTCACCAACTTCTAGAAGAGGCTGTTTTACAGGCTGAACAGAGACTTTTCTGAGAACTGTGCTAATTGAATCCTTTTATAGAATCACAGAATTGCAGAAAAATAGGGCTGGAAGGGACCTCCAGAGGTCACTTAGTCTAACCCTCTGCATGATGCAGGATTATCCTTATGTAAACCATCTTATACAAATCCAATGTCTAACTTATTAGCAAAAGAATACAGCCAACTCTCACATAACCACAAGACAAAGCATTCTCACCTACCACATGTGAAGCAGCAGGACCATGGCAGCCAATATCCTGCTATGGCATGGTTGTTAAAATATGCTTGAGAGATCTCAGGAAGAGGGCCACGCTGCCTGCTACAGAGAAAGGCACAACTCCCCCAGGCCATGCTAATCTGACCATGGGGTAAAATTCCTTCCTGACTGCAAATACAACAATTGGTCTGACCCTGAGCAGAGGGGCAACACCCTCCAGCCAAGAACCTCCAGGGTTAAGTCCCAGCAAAAGCATTGGCATACTGCAATCAGAATCCCCAGCCAAAATCCCCCAAACTTCTGAGGAAGGCAAAAAAATCCTGCCTCTGATGCATGTAGCAGCAAGAGGGGAAAAAATTCCCTCCTAAGACCATGTAGTAACTAGCAAAACCCAGAAGCATGGGAAATACTCATAGAAGAACATAGGCATAGCTACACCTAGATCATCCCTGATGAATGCTTATCCAACCTCTTCTTGAAAACCTCCAGTGATGGAGATTCCCTCCTAGGCAGTCTCTTCCACTGCTTCACCATTCTGACAGTGAATCACTTTTTCCTGATATCCAATCTAAACCTACTTTGCTACAACTTCAAGCCATTGGGAAGCATCCTATGCTATGCAGCAAGAGAAGTAAATGTTTTCCCTCTTTTTTATGGCAACCATTCAGATATTTGAAGATTACTATCAAACCCTTTTTAAGGGACTTTTCTGGAAGCTGAGCATACCCATTTCCTTCAATCTCTCCTTGTATGGCTACTTTTTCATTTTTGGGCCCATTTCTGCACCCTCTGTAACTTCTCCACCTCCTTTTAAAATGTGCATACCATTCTCTGAGGCCTCAATAGATTGGTGGTTCCTAATATTTTTCATATAATCACAACCTACTGCATACTATAAAGGCTTGACCTTCCCTATCCAGCCAGGATTTAGTCACGTGGGTAGACCTTGGCCATGCTGATCAACTCCTGGTTTGAGAAACCTTGCCTTAAACCCCCTAGGACAGAGGTGTCAAACTATTTTGGGCCTGTGGATCAGATGTGGACTGCAGGGCTCCTCATGGGCCATCTCTGGGCCCACCTCCAGTGGTGGGGTGAGTGGTGGCTTTAGTAATGCCCATGGTTGTCTGAGTTACTGTGTCAGTTCAGGGACTCATGGAGTTTAATATCAGTGCTGCTTTTCGTGGAGTTTAATATCAGTGCTGCAACCCTGGCCCCTTCAGAAATCCTATGGGCTAAATGACATGGGATGTATGTTTGAGACCCCTGCCTGGTAGGGCAGTTGTCCCCAAACAAGATATCACTACCCCAAATAGGATTGTGAACCCCGGGGTCATTCTATTGAAAAGTCTGGCTTTTAGATGTGGTGCTGTGGACCCAGAAGTTTTGGGAACTGTAGCCCTAGGGGGCACATCCAGATGAGTGCACACCCCAAACTCCTTTGAGGCAGGGCAACAGGCACACATGGGAATGAAAAAATGTTCCCCGTGGGGAGAAAATTAGAAGTTTAAAAAACTTCAAAAAAAATTGAAGTTTAAAAAAGCGGGGCAGGCAACCGGAGGCAAGTAGCCCTGAACTACTTGCCAGGGCGACTTTTTAGATTCCTGGGGCCAGGACGAGGCAGCTTTTTATACTGCTGGAGGACAGCACAGGTGCTGGCCTCAGGCTCTATCTCCCCATGACTGCAGATCCGGGAGGAGCTAGGCAGGGTTATTTTGCCCCATGAGGCACAATTTGCTCCACACCAAAGTGCATGTCCGAGCATGTGCACTGAAGCAAAAAGCCCTGGCTCAAATTCGCACCGCTTTTATTTGAGCTGCTGCAAGCGCATGTGCTTGCATGTGTGGATGTGTCCAGGGAGTCTAAAACCAGGTTATTTTGTTTTCACTGACAAGAAAGTCATGTAGTAACCATATTATCATATGACATTTCAGCTCTGGATTTGCAACCTGATATATGAAAACACATCTGTTGGTCTTACCCAGTTTAGCTACTTAGAAGGACAGGTAGTTTGTCTGCTTAAGCAGTCAGTATTCACGTGTGGGCCAGGGCTGAAGCTAAAGATGCTTTGGCTGGTCAGTCTTAAGTGGTTCAGGCAGAGACATTTTAGGTAATTTGAGACTGGGATAGCAGGGGTCAGTCTATGCCAGTGAAAGGACAAGACCGTTACCCTTGAGATACTTAAGTAACAACAAGTATATGCTTCAGCATTGAACTAACAAAGGCCTTGCTTGGCCCAGTACTAGCATCATATGTTAACTAATGAAGCTGGAGCAGTAGATTTGTAGGGATGCAGCAGCTTTGCCATCTGCTGGCTGTACTCCAGACTGCCACCTGGCCTGACAAATGCTTGACATGAACATTGAATTGTAATACAAATGGGACTGCTGATCTTGTACTGTGGGAGCACATTTCTGGAGAACATACAGAAGCTAAGATAGTTACTGGTCCAGTTTTATGGAAACAGGCTGGGTGAGAGAGAAATCTGGAAATGAATCAAAGGCTTTTATCCAGCCATCTCTTTCCTTCATTTTAGTTGGTCTGCATTGCTACTCATAGCCAATATCACCCAACACCTCAGTGGTAGGTACTCCTCAGTTCTTCTGTTGATTTGGTTGCTGACCACTTAGTCAATCCTTTCCCATCAGTGCTGAATAAAAGAAAAAACTAAGGAAAAAAAGATAGATCTGAGAAGCCATAGTCAATTCTGGGTCTGACATTAGAACAACTCACTGATGGACAGTATTGACATGTTTGGGGTCGGTTTGGTACATTATAGCAATAGAGACCAGTTGCAAAATTCAGATCAGGGTTTAGATTTTCAAACTTGTAAACTTCAGTGATTTGGGGTGGTTATATGAAGAAGGGACCTTCAATACCAACCACAGCTTGAGAGTGAGCCCTGATCTAATGCTTCTAGAAACTGAATGGGAGCCAAGGATTGATGAATGGCACTATGGTACTACCTCAGACAAGCCACTTCGCCTCTGTCTGCCTTGCTTCTCCATATCTGAAACTGTTTATTCAGTCTACTGTGAAGGATAAAGTGCTGTTCTTATTGGATTTGGATATATAAGTAAGGAGGGAACATAGCTTCAGGCTCTTTCAGCTTCTTTGTGTATAGGCTGTTCTGGCATGCACATTCAGTCAGTCAGGGCAAGGAAGGGAGATGGGCATGGAGTACTACTTCAGTACTTGACAGGCAATAAGTCTTCACACTTTTTGTTATTGCCAGTGATGAACACTGTATGGAGTCTGTATTAGTATGAAGTGGATCTCTAGGAGGAAACAAGGATAACTGGATTAGTAAATTTTATACTACTAAGTCTCATGTTGCTGCTGAAATGTAGCTTGCTCAAGAGTCTTTCTACAATCAGAAGGGACTGTGGATTCTGAAGGGCCTATAACACTCTCTCTGCTTCTACAGAACAAGTCCCAACTCTGCCGCCTTCCAAGACTTCCTTAAAACCCATTTCTGGGATGCCTACAAGAAAATAGTCAATGATAATGGGCAAGTTAGGAGGCAATGAGGTAGTGAATAGTATGTTTATTCTGCAAAAGCTAAAAAATGCCTGTATTAAATATCTATGTAGAATCATCAGGGATAGATCTTCATAGAAAATAGGAAATGGAGCCATTTAAAAAAGGAAATGGAGCTATTCTGATGAAGATCTGTGCTAGCAGAGTCTCTCTGAAGTCTCTTCTTGTTATATGATGAGTGCCCTGGAACTCCCCATGCATATGTATATACAAAACATATCAGGGATCCTGATACAAAACTAGTTGGTGTTGTGTTGAACTCCTTTCACTTCAGTCGGTATTTCTGTTGGTCTACTGAAATCACTAGGTGTAGCTAAAACATTTTGCAGTACATGAGGTGTATTTAAACTTGATACAGCTGGGGTATTGTGCAGTACAGCAGATGGTTTCCAGCTGGAGATTCTGGGACACGTGGCAACACAACAGCTGGATTCAACCTGGTTGTACCTGGGACAGTAGTCAGCAAAGAAAGTACTGGGGCCTTTCTGCAGCTGTCAAACACTAATGAAAAGCCAGCAGAACTTGATGTTTTAGCACTGCCTGCTCTGTGTGAAACTTTCCCAGTAAGAACATTTAGCAAATATTATACTCTGTGTGTTCCTCTGCACAGTGGATTCTCCATTAAATTTGTAAGGCCTGCTGCTGTGGAGATCATACCAATAATCCATCATTAAAAGAACTTAATAATAGCACGGCATGTCACTGTTAAAGGGACATGTTCTGATTTGTTCAATATAACACAAGTCTATTTTCTAAGCCTGTTACAGAACAAATTGTCCCATAAATGGACATGCTTTCCTAAGCACACTATGGTATCACCAGGATCCCAAATGGACATGAAACAAAATTAACCCCATCACAAAAGCATTTTTGGTACCCTCCTGCACTGAAATCCTATTTACATGTACCGACCTTGCTTCAAAAAAAAATCTTGCCATGTTACTCACTTTAAAAAATGGAGAGAGTCTTCAGTTCTAGGTCCAACTTTCTTCACGCCATTTTATTTTCAATCACTTTAAAGGAACTACATGGAGGTGCATGAAGAAATGGTAAAACTTTTTTTATGAGGAATCTGGGACTGGTCAGCACCTTTCTAAATGAAAATCCCCTCACACTTAATAATCTGATTAGAGGAAAGCTGAAGAGCCAAAGCAATTTCTTTCCAAAAGCTGCCTGACAACAGGAGTTGTGGCTGATTAAATCTGTCTGTAATAGGCCTCCCTTTGGATTTTTCCCTTTTCTCTTATAGGGAACACAATATCTGCTAGCTAAAAGTGATTGCTCTAGGTTGCTACTGCTGTACTACTGTGATCACACTCTGTACAGCATATTTTGAGGTGGTGTACCTTGTTCTTTTAAAGTTTCTTTTACTCCTTCTTTGGTGTAGGTTTGTTTTTTTATTTTTTAATTCGCTACAAATATTGAACAGCTTCCCTCTACTCCTTACCAAAAATGACACTGACTTTGTAAAGAGAAGCATAAAGGAAAAACAGTGTCTTGTGATATGCATGGCTTTGGAAAACTAGTTCACAGGCCCTTTTTTGCTTGTGAGCCATTAAACTTAGCCCAGCTCAACAGCAGTAATAGTTTATTACCCTCTGATGGCTGTTTGTTGTTGGCCTTTGTGCTTGTGAATAAGTTCTGGTACAGTTAGAAAAAAGGGATCCTTATCACAACTGGTGCCTTTGCTGGTACTTTCAACAGAGGCTAAAATAGAAGGGGGCAGGGAAGCTGACCTCTGTTCTCAGCCAACAGCTGGTCCCATCTTTGTCATGGTTGTGACTGCACATGGAAGAGGAACCGTGTAGGAGATGCTTGCAGGGCAGCTGGCTGTGCTTTGCCTGTATTGTGAATAGACATGCTTGGTCTTCAGGGCTTTTAAGCAAGAGTGAAAGTTGCTTTTAATTGAATCAGCCAATTTCTAGCTGTCTGAGGATTTAATTTCATTTGAGAGCTTTTGTCAGTACAAAGGTCAGCTGTCCAACTGGTTTCAGGCTGGATATACTATATAACTAAGTTTTCAGTATCACTGTTCCTAGGGAATCAGATACTGTTTCTGTCAGGGGTTTGTTCTGGAAATTCTCTGGCTTGGGAACAGATAGCATATGCACTTATTTGAGAGGTACAAGGGTGCGTATAATCGCGTGATTTTCAGGAATGCTAATGAAAGGGCAGTGAACTCCCTGTTTAACTGATTAAAAATTAAATGTTCATCTTTACTAGTTGGGCAACCCATTATGATGGAGCAGAACATCAGTCCATGCAACCTATGACCATAGTCACAGGGTTTTATGTAATCTATTCACCTGCCCAAACAAGCTCCTTCTTGGTTGCTACACTATATCAATATCATGGTATCTGAAAGCAGGTCAGCTCCTCCAGATTAAAAGAGTTGTAGCTAATTACTACATGACTAGGACACTTCCAACATTAACTGATATTTTGCAGTAGGTTGCACTGCTGAATTACTAGAGTGATCTTTCCAAAGCAGTAGTGGGCCAGTGTCAATAGCAGGACTAGTACAGAGCTGCTGCTATTACAGTGGGATGTGAAACTGAGGATGGTTTGGGGGGGTGTCATTTAGCAATCCATCTAATTTTTGGAAATAGGAGTTGGGGAGGGGATTAATCTCAGCCTTCCAGCTAAATTTCAGTGCCACTCTTTATGTTCAACCTAAAATCAATCCTTTTGCATTTTCAGTTGGATATTGCATTATTCACTTCAACTCTTAAACTGGTACAGAGGGTTGCTATGCACTGTTAATCAGCTGTGAAATGGTGGGTAAAGTAATCCTATTGTTTGGTTCAAGCATCCATTTGTAAAGTACATTTAAATCCATTATCAAATAATAAAAGGGTCAGTCAACCTGATGCCCACATATGAATGACGAGCCTCCTACCTCTCCAGCTTTAAGTCTTGCTCCCATTTTCAGGCAAAACACTGGTAATCTACCTTGAAAAGTGTTAAAAAAATTGACATGGAGGGGGAGGACAGAGTTGTTGTTTGTTTGTAAATCTGACATCTAAGTCATTCTCAAGCAGAGAAATGGCCTAATACAGTTTAAACTCCCACATGCCTCAGCCTGCTGTGGAGGCAGTCATATCACAGAGCTTTGCCATGGGAGACAGGCAGAAACTATTAGATTTTCCATCATTCTGCCAATGCAGTCAAGCACGCTGAACTTTTCATAAGGCTTCAGTTTATGAAAATCTTATGTGGGGTGGGTGTGTATGGATGAATTGAAGTTTTACACCATCCCAGCAGGCGTGGCTATGTTAACACAAGCAGAGAAATCTGAAACACATTGCCTTCAGACAACTCGTTGTCCTTAGGTTTATTTGGGCTCCCTTGTGTCAGCCCCACCTCTTTTCATGACATCTTTTTAAAAGCATTCTGGCCTCACAAGCACTACCCATGCTGCTGTATGTTCTGTTCAAGGATGTGGAATAGTGGGTGTGGAAAAAATATTTCTCACGTCTTGTTTTAGAATGGAAACTTTCACAAAATTGTATTCAGAACTGGTGCCTGCAACAGAACCCAAGCGCTCTAGGTCAGGACATACCAGAACTCCAGGCAAGTTCCTGCTTAGCTAAGGATGTCCAGTTCTTTGGCTCTTGGCAATGGATCTGCATGCTGTCACCTTTACATTATGAAAAGTCTCTTTCTTTTGACAGTTGCCATTTTATGAGGCAATATGTACAGCATGTTACAAAGGGGATGCCTATGCACGTGCACATGCACTGTGTTCTCTCTCATGGAAACTTGTATTCCTTTACATTTGGTGATTCAGATTAGTTGTATTGTCTTTCCCTCTGCAAATGGAAGCTCTCTCATGTATTAGTATTGCACTGAAATATGCAAACAACAGACAATGGAGCCTGTGCCTTGATGGTTCAGCAAGATTCTTATGAGTGTCATCCCAAAAGTAACTGTATCTGTTAGAGAGATTTTTATCTCCATGTTTTTCACCTTTGACTCATACTAGAAGGGAAGCTAAGGTCTCTGGGTCTGTTAAATCCTTTCCACCTCTTCCCCCTGTCCTGTCCCACTCTATATCAGCTCCCCCTGGGAATTCGTGTATACATGCATCATGGCATTAGAAACTATTGCAATAAAAAAAAGTGCTTGTGACTCAGCCACATGTAAATACCAAGAAATCAAACTCTTTGGATCTGTAGATCAAACAATATGGCTAAAGTGGAGAGATACATATTATACTGTCACTTAGCTTTAAATGGCAGAGTTTTATTATTATATTAATTTGCTCATAATCCTAATTTTCTTGGAGGCTGCACAGATCTCAGTGACAGCACCAGAAGAAATTAATGTTATACACAGTAAGGAATCTAATAATATGCACAAAACCTACCTCCAGGCTGAAATTCTGTGGTTTTGACACAGTTGGGGAGAAGCAATTAAGACTGCGTATTGTTGCTAAATAATTACCAGTTACATGGTATCCACTTACGGTCCCAAGTAGAAAAAAAGACCTGAAGGCAGTTTATTATATATTTGATGAGTACAAATTCTTTCTGTCAGTTGAATTTCTGCCAGAGCTTTTGAGCTCTCTGGTGAACGTGAGAAATGCATACAGGGATGTGTACTTATCCTCAGATGATAGATGGCACCTAAGAGATCAGCTAACAACTGCAAGTGGATTTCCACAATAGAAGGCCACAATTCATTGAAGTAGAGGCTTTCCTTTTGCCTTAAGGGAACTCAAACACATATGATGCATAGACTGCATATACTCATTTGTCAAAATACTGTCACTTCAGAACCTGGCCACTGTTTAAAATCAGAGGGAGGAAATGTACGTCACGAGCTGCAAGGGAAATTTTGGTGGGAGAGGACAATCTGTCCAGGGCCTCCAGGCTTAGTATCAAACCTATTAGCCCTTTTCATCTGAAAAGCATTTTTGATTCCTTAATGATCATAACAGATCAGGGACTTCAGGTTTACCATTAATTATTTTTCTTCACTCGCTGTAAGGGCAGATCCTGCTCCCCTGTGCTTGGCTGAAGATTACAAGCCCAGTACTGTGGAGGCAACATATGGAGGAAATGTAGAGAAAAAAGGATCTGGTGGCCAATGTACTAAACCCAGGGATGCAGACTCCAGCTCTGTGAATGTTTCCAGTACATCAGGGCTTAGACATAAGAGCAGAATGGGCTGGGAGGGTTGCTTCATCTACCAATAGTTGGACTATTGTCCCTCTCACAGAGGGGTCCTGTACAGACAGTGGGGCTGTGGTTACCTCTGGACTACAGTGGTGGTCACAGAGTAGCCTTGCCACCATTCACTGTAGGTTTACAAAAAGAGGCTGGATAAACCATCTGCCATCTGCCTGGGATAGCTTAGGAATAGTGAATCTGGGCAAGGGCTGAGACTAGATGACCTTGAGGTCCTTTCTAATTCACTATTGGTGTTGGGAGTAGGATTTAGTTCAGGATTTATTTTTCTCAGAATTTAGGGAGATTCTGTGGGCCTAGATTTAACAAACGTTTTCCCTGGAGCAGCAGAGCCTTGTTTAAATCATGGCTTTCTCCTTCCCCTTGGACGTCTTCACATGGTAAGAGAAACCTGAACACAGTCTCCATGCTTTCCTCTACCACCCGTCTCGGAAAAATAAGGCCTCATCGGCTGAGCCTGCTCAGAGGTCCTGGTGAACCGGAGAATTTCACAGCTGTTCTGGCCAAGCCTCCCTTTTAGCAAACCTTATATTCTCCTCAGCACCGGACCACTTCAGGGATGAAATTCTGATTGTACTGAAGTGAATGGCAAAATCTCGCTAACTTCAGTGGGGCCAAGCTATTATACCTGGTCTGTCTGAGGAAGGCAGGTTGCCTCTGGTTCACCACTGGCAAAAAACGCTCCTACAGTGGGCTTTTTGCCACCTCACTGGAAGCTTCCATCCAGGACTCGGCTGGCACAAACTCATGCAGACTCTAGGATGCATCTGGGCCATGATTTTTTCTTTGCAGTATCCTTTTCAGGTCACCACTCCCACAGCAGCGAGAATGGCAGGAGGCCAGAAACTCATTCTCTCTCTGCATCTCTGATCTCTATGGAGAAGTCACGCAGGGAAATGATCTTGTGTTCTGACAAAGAAATGTAGTGTGTTCATTTCCTCAGCTGTTTTCTTTTATCCCCAGAAGCAGCTGTGACACCAACCTTAGAAAGAACATAAACCCTTTCTTGTACTCAGAACAACTGACAGCTTCGTGGCCAATTAGGGCCTGATCTTGCCCTCCGTATGCCCCTGTGGCTCCCTTGGCATTTGTGGATGCTTGAGGAATGCAGGATAAATGCAGAAGAAATAACCAAGATGACTTCCAGGTCACTGACTTGCCTATTTAGGCACCAAAAATAAAACAGGAACACATTTGGCTCAGTTTTAGCATGAAAAATTCAAAAGGCAGTTGAATGACTCTGTGGTACAGGCTTTTCCGAACGAGCGGTTTGTTTGTTAAGACGTATTTACTGTTCAGAATGACCCACATTTGTCTTTCCAGGCGGTCAAAAAGTTTCTAGTAAGAGACTGCTGCAGTAAGTGCTGGTGCCCTTTTCACCACAAGAAGAGCGAGAGCACCACAGTGCCAGCATGGTAACTTAAAAGGGGAACTGGTTGGGCTGAAAGGGCCAAACTGCAACTCACCTCTAATTGTATTTATTTTTCCTTTCTATCCATTGACACAGTTTGTCTAAGCTGAAACAAAACCAGAGCTGACATCTCAGCATTCAGAAGTTTTCAGGTAGGCAGTACTGAGGCAAGCTCAACCATCTTGGCCAACAGGTACAGCAGTAATCCTTGACCTTTTTAGACTTAAAGCAAGACTCAAGGTGCCCCCCTCCCACCCCAGAAAGGCCAGCTCTTAGCTTTCACTTATTTTTTGACAACAGAAGAACTGCTCTATTATTTTGTTAAATCTTTATTTTATAAAATCAAATTGCAAAGAACTCAGAAAGAACCCAGCACAGTATAATGTTTTTAATGCTATGGATTTCTATTTGAAATTTCTGGGTTATATTATAGTTTCATAGTTAGTAGGGTAGGAAGAGACCTGAACAGATCGTCAAATCCGACCCCCTGCCATGGCAGAAAAGAGTACTGGGGTCAAACGACCCCAGCAAGGTGTTCATCTAGCCTTCTTCTTATGAATAATGTTTGCATACTTAAGGGTGTTATCATTGTGTTGTACCCTTCAAGGCACTTGAGACTCACTGAGCTTCTTTTGAAACTCTTGACAGATCAGTTCCTTTGAGCCTTAGAAAGCAGCCAGGTGATCACAGTGCTGGACACTAACCAGCTTGATGTCAGCCTGGTAACTAGAGATGGTCAAACATTAGGAAATTTGGGGTGAAAGTTTTTGTCCCTGTATTTCATTAAAAAATTACAATTATTTTTTTCCAGCAAGTTAGTCATGAGTAATTCATACAGCTCAGTGCTCCTGTCAAACTGGCATGCTCAGCCCTGTGCTCTTCAGCAAACTTAGAATCTATTTGTACAACCTGGGGCCTCTGATGACGTCCAAGAGGACAAAACAGCACACACTTTTTAGCACTTCTGAACATGCCTATAACAACAGAACAGTTTGGGCACAGCTGAGTGCTCATAGCCAACCAGATATTGAGTAACCCCATATTAAAAAACAGCCAGCACTTCATTCAGCCAGCACTTGAAGGGAATCCTTCTGTAACAAAGCAAGAGAAGGGAAAAATTGAATTAAATGTTTCAGGAACATAATGGGATGTATGCTATATATAGGAACATACAGATTTTAGTCCCACATTTTCAAAGGTCCCCCAGATGGGAAATAAACATTTAAAAAATATCAAATCTAAGCTAATCAGATATCCTCTTAAACTGAAAGGGTAAGTTGGCTCATTTCAACCCTATTCCTGTTGATAAATATGAATCCATTATTCCAGGAGCCCAGTAAAGGATTAATGCCAGGTTCATCCAACTAAAATCCCTCTCCCATCGTTTAGCGAAGACATGCAAAAAGTAACTTTAGTATTCACATAGGGTACAAGCACAATGTATTTACACAGGTGTAACTTTCATTGCTGTACAAACAACTAAATTGCCCTGGCCTGTGGAGCAGACCGACAACTAGCTTTCCCCAGGCAGTTGTCTACTGTGGGTGCTATTACTCCCCAGGGACCTTCTTGCACTGAGGAAAGGGCAACCCTGGAATTAAATTCGTTGAAGATGCCGAATCACAGCCTGAATACCACTGTAACTAACACAAATGTATAATTACTGTTGACTTTCTGAAAGGTAAATTTACCCTGCAGTAGAGTGATTTACTTTGGGGTCCCTTTAACATTTACACCAGTGTAAAGGCAGATTACACTGCTGCAGATATGTTTTCTGTTCACACTCATGGATTGGTATGGGTTGTAGTGCCTACAGTCAGCACATTCTGTCTCGAGAAATACTGGTCTAGATCTACTAGTGATGCACTGGTAGTATAAGAGAGGATGTTAAATGTCTTCTTTTTTCTTTGTGGGTGTTGCTGGTTTTCCTTTCTTCCCTTTACTCACTTTGGAGGCAGTGAAACGAGACTGGTCATTTTGATATTTTGTACCTGAGGTGTTTTAAAGGCTGACTCTTATGTCCTTGTCCAAAGTGTTTGGGTTTTGAATGCTTCAGGGGAATACTTTCATACAAGCAAAATCACCTTTGTTCAGGAAAAGGTTTTATGATTAGCAACTTTTTTTTCTCTTAAAATATCATAGATGCATTTTTATTTCTATTTTGTAAATTTAAAGTTTTTACAAAACCTAAATGTGCCTCCCCTCCCCTTGCTTCAGAATATACATTTGGATGGGTTTTTAAAATCAACTAAGCACTCAAGTGCTTGACTGGCTACTGTGTACTGGGCTGTGAAACCCCTCTTCCCCAATAGGCTTCAGGGTCTGGCTGTACAAATCTGCTGTGTATGCGATGTGGTACTACTTGTCACAGGTAATACTGAACACCTTTCCTTCATCCTTTGGGAAACAGGGACTTTGTTATGCCAATGGCAAGAAGAAGGTTTTTTCTTAAGTTGTCAAACCCAGCTCATTGCAGGAAGCAGGTTTCTTCATTCAAGATGTTTTGATGAATCTTGTTTCCCAAATAGCTCTCCTCAAAAAGATAACCATACCTAAATTATGTAAAACCTTCACACGTCAGTGAGCATTTAGGAAATGAGGGACTGCACAATATGCAGTACTGCAAGTCAGCACAGATAGTGGCTATAGAAAATCCCTTCCACTTTTATTGAATCAATTCACATCAGTCCCTATTTGCAGAAGGCCCTGCTGCCAGTGCCATAGCAAGCAGGGGGCCAGTGAAGGGGAGCCAACAGGTGCTGCCCTGTGGCGGGGTGTGGGATGGAGCTGTGAGCGGCTTATTATGGGGAGCATGGGATGGGGGAGTGCAGCTCCCACTGCTGCTTGCACTCCTGGGCAAGCATGGGGGTGCATGTGCACACCAGATCTGTGTGTGAGGCGAGGGCGGGCTGTCACTGCAGGCTTTGCCCTGGGTGCCAGACTTCCCTGCCATAGCACTGCCTGCTGCTACTCCACAGCTTTGTCCCAGCTTCTCTTTCCTGAGTGGCAGTCCTGACCCTTTTTTCCCCACACAGCGCCACTGAGGTTCTTGGCCACTCTGCCCCTTTCAGTTAATTTAGAACATTCACATCTAAATCTTTCTCTTTCTGGTAGAGAAAATTATTTTCGGCTAGACAGGTAACAGGTCCCAGACCTGAGTCCAGTACAGGGCTCCAGAGGTGATATTAGCCAATTTAAAAAAGATCTAGTATATTCCTAGGCAAAGACCCACTGCACCATAGTCCTTTGAGCAGTCAGGCAGTGTCTGGGGTGTCCCTCTGTATCTGGACTGGTAAGTATTGGAGGACTGGGTGGAGTTAGTTTGGTCCTTAATTTGAAATGAAAGTTCAGAGCAGGTTTTAAACTCCCCCAGTGTTTGGGGGGTGTTTGGATGTTTGATTTTGATTCCAGACCATCTCCATCTCCTAACACTAAGATATCAGATAGCAACCTGCCTCATGTCTGTCTTCTACCACAGACACATATGCTGCACTGCCAGGTGTTATTTTCACCCACTGATTTTTTGGTCTCAGAACAACTCAATATCCCTCAATTGTTCAGAGCAGTGAGCACCAGAGAATGTCAAGAACAGTAATAATCAGCCAGGCAAGAAGGGAGGCTGAGATTTTACTGGTGCCGTTACATGAACAGGACAGTCTGAGCTTGCGAAGCATGACATTGGCAGTATTTAATGCTTGGAACTGTTCAACAGTAACTTGATTCCTCCAGGAATCCTAAGGAAGCATTACATCCCTTCTTTGCCTTGCTAATGTGAGGCCACATTCTGATTTCAGCTACACCTGTACAAATCCAGAGCAACTCTGCTGACTCTTACCAGTGGAGTCACTTGAATTTACAGAGATGTAACAGAAATCAAATTCTGGCTCAGTGGTGATGTTTGGCCATGGGTCAAAGCTTTGGAACAACCAATTATCTCCCGAAAACCCATTTCATTCAAGATTTAGATGTCTAGGTTTTATTCAAGATGTAGGACAGACAGTACTGTGATAACTGTCCCCCTCAGGTTTATCTAGTTAGTTCACTGTACATTTCCCCTTTTCCTACAGGGGAGCTGTGGTTTGCTAGAAAATAAAAAACTACCCTATGAGTAAAGTGAGCAACATTCTTGAAACAACTATTTGTCCTGCCCCCATTTTAAAGAAAAATGACTTGCTAAAATGATTTGAAATGAAGCTGTAAACAGACACGCTGATATTAGGGGAGAAAAATTGTACCAGATTGAATTCTGATTACACACATACCTCCCGCTATTTTTCCAGGTTTATTGTGTGTGAACAATGTTCCAACTAAACATTAAGCAGAAAGTGTGAGTCAATATTTATAAAGACTATTTTCCCCAGATGAGCCATGAGGAAACAGAATAGCTTTTCCCATTGGAACAATAGGTCTATTGAATAATTAGAGGTGTACAGGCGCTGCAGTCAGGTGGTGATGCTGCCAGTACGTGCCACTTTTAAACAGCTATACATCAGCCAGCCTAGATATTGAGGGGTGTTCTTTCCATGTAAAAGTTGTTTTCCTAGGCTGATTATTAGAGTTGGGGCAGAAGGAATCCAGATTTCTTTTCTGTTTGACTGCAGACTTGAGATATATGTGCATGTACTTGTGCCTGAGAGCCAACTGTCTCTTTAAAGAACAGCATAGAGAAAATAAATTGTGTTTTGCGTCCTTTTTTATTATACAAGGAGAAAGGATGTCCCAGAAGATAATTTTTATTAGAAATATCAGGAATGTCAAGTCCTGTCTTTCCTGGTTATGATGGAAGTCTTCATGGACGACCCAAGGGAATGAATAAAAGGAGAAAAAGAGCTCTCCTTTCAAAAAGCCCTAATCAAGCCATATCACTCGTACAGAAAAGAAAGAATGAGATCAGTGTTTGTGTTTTCTGATATTTGGGAAAGGCTTCAATGGTTCATATTAATAATTAAACAGATAGAAATAGAAGCTAGAAATGGACATAAACTATTTCCCTTTTGAATCCCTTTTCCTGGACCTTTTTTGAAAGGAGAGGGACACTGAATTTTTAAGAGTTTTGTTAGGCATTTTAGATTAGTCTTATTAACATTTGTTTAACGTATTTATAGACAGACTAAAAAAGAATGACCTCTCTGCTTGAATTAAATTAAAATTCACTTTGTAACTTGGAATGTCATAAGCCTACTTCAAGTTATCCGGTTCTCACAAAAGTCTGCCTGCATAGAAGCAGCGTGCATTGTGTGGGGGCAGCATGCAGCAACTCTCTCCTCACCAACTATGCCTCCCTGCACTGTGGCTGCCCCAGCCCCAGCCCCTGGCAATAATGACCAGAGCCCCAGGTTCCTGCTGGCCACTGCCTTGTTCCTCCTGGCCCGCTGCACTGACTGCTGGCTGGTCCATGGTCATCTATTTCCTTTTGGCTCCCCCACATGCAGTCACCACCTGCCCAGTCACAGCTCACCATCTCAGGGCAACTGCAGCTGCCACCTGGACCCCATCCGGCTGGCCAGACACTGATGATGTGGTGCTGGACACCACCACTGGGGCTGCCCTCACCCTTGTGGGCTTCCAGCCCCACTGCCTCTGGGCCCACCAGGTCAGCCAGGACTGGTGGCTGTACATTGTCCAGCAGACCTGGGATGATGAGCAGTGGCTGGAGGCATTCTGGATTACTTGAGCCACTGCCCAGGACCTTCTGGAGCAGCTCTGTCCACTCCTGGAGTGGCAGGATACCGCCATGCAGCTGCCTCTCCCTGTGGACACACAGCTGGCCCTCGATCTGCTGAAGCTGGCCACACCCACCAGCCTCCGCTTTGTGGGCCATTTCTTTGCAGTGGGTAAGGCCAATGCTGGGGAGGCTGTTTTGGAGGTGTGCGGTGTCTTCCAGGATGTGTTGGGGCACACAGTGCTCCGTGTGCATGACCCCCTGGTAGTGGTGGTGGGGTTCTGTGCCATTTCTCAGATAAGATGCTCTGTATCAGAGGCTGTGTGCTGCCCAGCTTCAGATCAGGGGTCAGCTATGCACAGGTGCCCAGGGAGCATGGTAAGTCGGCCAGACAGACCTGGGCCCATGCAGCCACCAGCTAAGCCCCATCTCCCCTCTTGCTTCCCTGGGGCCAGGCCAGGCTCCTGCCACCATGGCTCCACACCCTGCTCCCCCCACTCCTCCTCTTGTAGGCCAGCTGCTTTCCTGTGCTACTGCCCAGCCCATGGTGCACAGTCTTGGGGGTGTGGGACTCCTGGACAACTTGGACAAGCAGCTGCCCATGCACCTGCCCTCCCTGCGGGGGGCCTCTCCAGGGAGGGATCCTAGGCTAGCCCCTCCGCACGCCTGGAGGGGCCTGGAGTGCCTGGAGTGTGCTCCTGCTGTGTGTGTCATGAGCGGTGCATGAGTAGCTGTTTGTGAGGACTGAGGGGTGCCCGACCCACTACACCCTGCTGTTGCTGATGATGATTGCCATGGTGCCCCGGGCACCTCTGCACATCTGGCATTGGACCCTTATTTTTGATGGTACAGGGGACAAGCCTGGGCTGCCCCACAACCTCTGCCACTGCCTGGAGGCCTATGTGTGGCTATACTATGTGTTCCTGCAGCCAGGGAGAACATCACCTCCAGCATCAACACATTCCTTGGCATGTGAGAAGCCCGTGATCACCTAGCTGTGGGGACAGGGGCTGCTCAGTAGAGTTTTACACGCTCTCCCACCTCCTTGCATGCTGTATGTGTGTTGGGGGGGCGGGACCTGGGGCCAAAAGAGTGTGGCCAGGCTGGGCAGGGATGGAGGGTCAGGCGCAGGGACTGGTGACAGGGGTAAAGGCAGGGGCAGGAGGACTCTTTCCCCAGTATGGGCATACCACATGGCCAGGGCTGTAATGGCCAGTGGCTCCACTCGGCCCTTGCTGGCAGTGATAGTGTGTGGCTCTGGGCAGTGTCCTTGGACAGTGGGGCAAGACGTGCAGGTACTCAGCCAGGGGTCTCCCCCTGAGGAAGAGCTGGTACTGCTGGTGGCTGCTGGTGTCAAGGCTGGCCATGCCTCATGGCAGGGCCTGTAGCTGTGTAACTAGTGAGGCAGGTGGAGACTTCAGTTGGGGCCTCAGTGGGATGCTTAAGGGGCCCTCCCCCAGTGACCTGTCACCAGAGGTACCAGGCTGGGGTGGGGGCTCAGGCAGGCTGCTCATGATGTTGTATACAGCATAGCTGCGGCCTGGGTCCTGGGGCATGAGGATCTCTGTCAGTTGCCACATAAAAGGCATGGACTTTTGGGCACTCCCAGACCAATGATTATGGTCAGTCATGATAACCCACTGTGCCCACAAGGCCTTGACCTTTATGCAGCACTGCCATGCTGACCAGTTGTTCCCACACTCCTGCATCTGGCCTGACAGACCCTCATACATGTGGGTGTTGGAGTGCCTGCCCCACACAAACTGGACTGCCCCTCTGCCTTGCCAGTTGGGGCTCCAGGGGGATCCTGTATTGGCTCTCTGGGCCTCTTCATGGATGTCCCTGTGTGGCTGGGCCTGGCAGCTGCCTACAGTACCCAGCACAGGGGCATGGCATGGGATTGGCAGCCACATGGCAGAAGCAATGCCCTGCAGCACCTGCAGGCTGCTGGGGGTGGGCTGTGGGCAGGTGTTGCTGGCTGTACTGGCCAGAAGCTGCCTGCAGTTGGGATAGGTGGCTGGCAGGCCAGGCCTCAGCAGGCCTAGACAGCAGCGGCCTGGCAGCTGCATGGCATTGTGCTGCTAGGCACTGGTGCCAGGGTATAGGCAGGCTGGTGAGGGTAGCCTGCAGCCTGCCCAGAGGGACACAGGACTTGGAGTGGCCTCAAGCTGCCTGCTGGTGTGCCTCAGGACTCAAAATGCCTGCAGGCATTTAAGGGCCTGAGGCGCAGGGGCTGCCATAAAGGCAGGCCAGCCTTGGGGCAGGAGAGACTCCTAGCCAGGAACCCTGAGGCTAGCCTAATGTGGAATAACTACTGTGCAGTTAACTACTTTGCTAGCTAACTGTGCAGTAGTCTAATTTACTGTGCAGTAAGTGCCCTGCATGTGTAGACAATGATGCCTTACTGTACAGTAGATTAATTTACTGTGCACTAAAGTGCCTTGTGTAGATGCACCCAGGGAGTATGTAATACTAAACTTGGATGCACTTTCAAGCAATGGGACACTTGGGTGGAATTGGAGTGGAGAGAAGAAAGCAGGAGAGAATTAACAAGAAAAACAATAACACAATGAAAAGATGCAAGAGTATGAGGTGCACAGATATAGTAATGAGATCTGAGTTGTTATAAAGAAAGATCACCATGCCTGAGCTCTGATGCTGTAGTTAAAGAATTAGTTAATAAAATAGGGTGTTGAAAATAATAGTGGATACCGGTAATGTATGAAACTCTTTTAGCATTTGAATGCCTAATTCTGTTGTCCCATTTAGTTTTTTTATGTTACTCAAATGGACTCTAAAGAAGTTCATGAAAATAGCACTCAGAAAATGTTAGGTAGTATTGAATTGGTGGTATCCATCTGTAGCATCTTTTTCAGAGGCACTGTGTAAGGAATGTGTACAGCCTGGGTGTACTGAAATCCAGCTATTCTTAATGTTAGGCAGTCTTATTGCACAGTTACAGCCAGAGTGTAAGTTAGAAGAGCTTTGAGACTACTTCTATGTATACTGGTGGACTGGACTGGACATTTTTGCTTCTTCTCTCGTTTCTATGCTACTAAGGACTAAAAGACATGGATAGTAAGATTGGTTTGTTATGATACATATTGTTTTTCCAATGGTGTAAGAAAGTTAAAGACCAGATTCTGTCATCTGTAATCAGGCTAGAAACCACCTTACTCTAAATAGTCCCATTGACTTTGATGGGAATAAATCACCTCTGTGTGAGTAAAGGAGACTGAAACTAGTGCTTTAGCAAAAGCTAAAACTAAAGATAATTTTAAAATAGAAAAGCTATTTCACAGAAGCTTTTAACATTTCAATTTTTCAAAATGAGCTTTTCTTTTTAGAAAAATATTGAATTTTCATTTCCCCCCTTTCTTCCTTGTTTCTGAGTGCAACAGAATGAATAAAGTCCAAGTGTGCTTGGTGCTCACTTTTTTCCTTTTGGTGCTCTGCAAGTTCTCAACATTTCTCCAGTTTTGGAGGGAAAAAAAATCCAGTGATGAAAGGAAACTTGAACCTATATCTGATGCTCTGATTTTTCAAAGCTTCTTTAATTTTTAAAAAGTTACAGAGTGGTGAAATTTCTCTCTGAGATAAAGGAAAAAAGGAATTTTTGTTTAACCAAAAAGAGGAAAATAATTAAAGCATTCTGAATAATTTGAAATGAGAAATTTTGTTCTGGTGACAACAGATGTGGACTACAATATCAGTCAAAGGCTTCTAACACATTCTGTGAATGCAATGTGTGGTGACAGTACTACTGAAGAAGTACATGAAGGAGCGGATTATGTGGAACATTGGGTAAGTGCCTATAGGTGCTTGTAGCTTACTGATGAAAAGCTACTAAGGCTGTTTGTTGTAAGAGAATGGCTTTCAGTATCTGTAATGGATTCCTTTAGCCTATACACAATTCACAAGTTCTTGTCAGACATGATGCATTATCACCAGGAGCCTGATCATCTTTATTGTTCCTTGTGGCTGCTGTAGAATCTGCCAAGACTTGTTCGAATGTTCCTGAGGCTTTCCATTCACATATTCAATGCTGTGCTCTTTTCCTAGTGGCTTTCAGTACATAGATGGTTTGCTACTTATGCAGAAGAACTTTAAGAAAGACAGAGAAATTATTTACTTAATTCCAGAAAGGATTAAAACTAAATGTTGTTTTATACTTTTAAAGAAATACAATGGAAACAACTTAGATGGAACATAAATAAAGTGGAGGCTATTCTTAGGGCTCCTACATGAGAAAATTTAGGATTTATAGCATTAATTTCTGGCAATGCATAGTTTCCCCATGGTCCAGTTTGGAACTCCTAATAATGACCCATCAGAAAGTGTTGAGTGGCAGTGGATTTTTTTAACAGAATCAGGAGTTGAAGAAAACTTTAAGCAAACACCAGGTCTAGTATATTTTAGAAAGTTAATGAAAACATGTTACAACTGATGCTAGCTCTGCTGACTGTAAACTGCTTTGCTCCAGTCACAAAATGATGGATCAGAGAAACTACTTGCTTACTAACAAGCACAGAAAGGCTTGTCTTTGCAACAGAAAGGGGTTCTTGCCTGCGGGTGGGCTGTAGAATGTATTAATGTGTGTCCCTGAGGTGTTACATTTTTTCTAATGAGTGATCGTAAACTCCTATTTCACATGCAATATCCTAGTAAATCTGCTGTTACCACTTAGGCTCCAATATGTAGCTTGGAGACTACAGCCATATAATTTTAGTATTCAACATGTTGGGGGAGGTTGTGTGCTGTGCCTCAGTGAACTTCAGTTCAACTCACAGCCCAGGGAAAGGGCAGGGGGGAAAGGGCAGGGCAGAGGCTTTGATGGATTTAAAACACTTTAGCAAGCTTTCTAAATGGATAAGGCTGCCATAACCTGTCTTCAGGGCTATAGCACTGTTTAGTACCTTTGCAGCCATCCAGTCTTCAATACACCCCATACATAAAAGCCTACAAAGAGAAGTTCAGAAGGTGATCTTATAGTTAGCTGTCTTCGATGGTGCCTGAATTGGATGTATATGACAATTTTAGGGTTCTTTGATATTACTTCTGTTCTTATACATGATGCAAGGTTGCCATGTAGGGGGTGTTGGCTGGTGTTTTTACATATCCTTCATTCCCAGAGAGTACATCTGACCAGAATGCAAAAGAAAATGGTCTTAGTGAGCATTGCCAATTTGGAAGCTTTAGATGAGGTGGATTTGGAGACTGCTTCTCTGCAAGAGGATGCCTTAGGAAACTAGAGCTGGACAAATCAGATGCTTACGTACAGACCAGTCAGCCTCACTCCAGTCCCTGGAAAAATCATGGAGCAGATCCTCAAGGAATCCATTTCAAAGGACTTGGAGGAGAAGAGGGGGATTAGGAACAGTCATCATGGATTCACCATGGGCAAGCCATGCCTAACCAACCTGATTGCCTTCTATGTTGAGATGACTGGCTCTGTGGACATGGGGAGACCAGTGAATGTGGTGTACCTTGATTTTAGCAAGGATTTTGAGATGGTCTCCCGTAGCATTCTTCCAGGCAAGCTAAGTAAGTACAGGCTGAATGAATGGACTCTAAGGTGGATAGAAAACTGTCTACAGCATTGGGCTCAGAGAGTAATAATCAATGACTCAGTGTGTAGTTGGCAGCCGGTATCAAGTGAAGTGCCCCAGGTGTTGGTCCTGGTGCCGGTTCTGTTCAATGTCTTCATCAATAACCTGGAATATGGGAGACAGTGCACCCTCAGCAAGTTTGCAGATGACACCAGGCTGGGGGGAGTAGTAGATATGCTGGAGGGCAGAGCTAGGATTCAGAGGGGCCTAGAGAAATTGGTGGATTGGGGCAAAAGAAATCTTGTGAGCTTCAACAAGGACAAGTGCAAAGTCCTGCACTTAAAACAGACAATCCCATACACTGGTACAGGCTGGGGGCTGAATGGCTTGGTAGCAGCTCTGCAGAAAAGGACCTGGGGGTTACATACAATAAATTGAATATGATCCAGCAGTGTGCCCTTGTTGCCAAGAAGGCTAACAGCATACTGGTCTGCATTGGTAGGTGGGTTGCCAGCAGGTCAAGGAAAGTGATTCTTTCTTTCTATTCATCACTGGTGAAGCCACATCTGGAATACTGTGTTCAGCTTTGGGTCCCCCCCTACAGAAAGGATGTAGACAAATTGGAAAGAGTCCAGTGGAAGGCAACCAAAATGGTTCAGGGGCTGGGGCAAAGGGAACTGGGCTTCTTTTGTCTAGAGAAGAGAAGAGTGAGGGGGGATTTAATAGCAGCCTTTAACTACCTGAAGAGGGCTCTAAAGAGGATGGAGATAAATTGTTCTCAGTGGTGGCAGATGACAGAACAAGGATCAATGATCAATGGTGTGAAGTTGCAGGAAGGGAAGTTTAAGTTACATATTTGGAAGAATTTTCTCACTAGGAGGGTAGTAAAACACTGGAACAGATTACCCAGAGAAGTTGTGGACTCTCCATCCTTGGAGGTTTTTAAGACTTGGCTAGACAAGCTTTGGCTGGGATGTTAAATTTGGGTCTTGAGATGGAAAAAATATAATTTGTCCAAAACAAGTTTTACCTGTATTGGATTAGCATCTATCCAGCCATTGAGGTGTTTATATCATGCTCATCATGGTATTTAACTGCCTTTAGACATGAATGTGTGTGTAGAATAATAGAGCAAAATCTGCAAATGTTTTTATAAGGTACTCATGTTTGCTTTCTAACAAGTTTTGAACTCTTTAACTATCTCTCTGCATCCTTGGAGAAAGCTAATTTTAATCTGGTTGGGTCTATACAAATGATGCAATCAACTTCCACAGGACTTTTACCTAGATATTGCAACCTTCAGCAGATCTGACTACTTATGCCTTTGTGAAAGCAAGTGAGGTGCTGAAGCCTAACACTGGCTTTAGGGCAGCTGTGGAGCCAAACTGTAAATTATGTGGCGGTTTTTAATTTAAATGAAAAATGTAACATTAATGGGATCGTAGAAAAGTAGGGCTGGAAGAGACCTCAGGAGGTCTTCTAGTCCCACATGCTGCTCAAGGAAAGACCATCCCTAGAGAAACTTTCTACACAACTGTTTATATAATATATTCTTAAAAGTACACAGACAGCCCTGATGCACAACTACATACATTGCTCCAAAAGTCTATGTTGCCCCCAAATACCAAGATCACCCTAACCTGCTACCGCTAAAGCAAGGGGATGAGAGTATTATCAATGCCTGACTGCTGCAAGGACAGAAAATATAAAAATACACTTGAGGACCATGACTCCCTACTCCAGAAAAAAACTAAATCACTATCTAACCGGAAAGGTTGGGAGGCAATTTGGAATCTGGCCATTTACAAAATATTTCTTCTAAACAGCCATTGGTGAAAGTTTCAGAGGCAGGGCACTCCTGCAATCTCACGGAACAGCCAGGGCCTCAGCAATTATGCTTGAGTTGCCTGGAATTTTTAACTACTGCCTTGCCCATAGATCTGCCTACAGTTTGGTCACTAGTGGTTGCTGTGTCACTTCTATTTCAGAGAAGGGAGGGTTAAAACAGATGGCCGCAGGACCCACAGATTGTATTTTGTATGTGCACCTGCATGTAAAATTGAATGTTCTGTAAAATGTCATTGTGGGCAGCTGGGGAAGTTCCAAAAACAGAACAGTTGGAAAAACATGATTTAATATATATATAAAAAATCATGACTATTCAGGTAACCTACTGATTTTTCATTCCATTCATAATTTTTGAACACTTGGAATTGGCAATACCATGGCTTCAGCCTAATAGAGGCTGAATTATTTTTTACTTTCAAAACCTAGCATGAAGTCTATCTGAATTGGTTAATATGGTGGTTGGTATCGGAGACCATCATAATCTATTCAATAGTGCTGAAAGGGCTCTGGGCTGTGTTCCAGGACCTGTAATTTTCAATGCTGATGATAAACCAGGATGAAAATCTTCTGGACCTTATGTTGGTACTTACGCCTCTAATTCTTGAGTCTGTATAACAGAGCAGCAGGTTTTAAGACACCTGTGTTGTGTTCTTTCCTCCTCTGTTGTCCCCAGATGACTTTAGCAAGTCACATTACCACTCAGAATCTGTTTCTCCATTTGTAAAATACGAATAGTAATGCTTTCCCACCTGGTAGACCGGTTTGAATTCTGTGCATAAATATGCTATATATGTGCAACATATTACTATTATTATTAGTGCTTTAAGGGTCACTAGAAGGGAAGCATCCTAGACTTAATAGTTTGTTAACTGAGGTATCCATTTTGAGACTTTACAGGGCCCCCCCCGCAAATTACTGCATTATATTATCTAATTGGAAGTTTTTAATTAACCTAACAGGGAAATGTTGTTTATTGCTTTCCAATGTAATATTGCTGTGACTTCAATATAAACTAAAGCAAACTTAGAATGAAGCTAGGGAAAGAGATGCTGTTTCTTGGAGAAGAATTAGTACTGCCTGAATGGAGATTGTAAATGTTTCCACCCATATTTTTCTGTTGTAGTTTAATAGCAGCAACTTTCAAAGATTTCAGATCCACGCAACTTCTAACAAAGACAATAGGGCCTATCTATACTCATGATGATAATAAAAATCGCTGAAGAGGAGCAAGTAACACAATCTGACAGGCAGGCCCTTGGCAGAAATCCTTCCCCCCCCACTTTTTTTAAGGCAGAATGAATGCATTAGTTCTGGGGCATGGGGAACAGAAATACTATAGTAGAACAATTGCAAAATAGGCTGAATGCACAGGACATTTTTTAAATTACTGTATTAAACTGGTGCTTCAAAACTGGGCCGGGGGATGGGGAAGACAGGGGACAGGGCAGCCCATACATTATGTTGCATTATTTTAAATTTGTTTTGTAATAAGCATTTCTGTCCCCTTTGCAACATTCACTGAAAATCAAGCTTTGGGAAAGCATAGATTTTGGGGGGTTGTTCTTGTCTATATTGCGAAGCACATGAGACCGCTTGTTCCCCAAGTAGATATTTGTAATTCAAACAAATTCAAAAGCGGCTAAGAGATATTTCTAAAAGAAAAAGAAGTATCTATTTTTTGCACATAAGGTTTTTGTATTGCCTTCAAAGAAGCTGAATTTGACTTCAGGGAAAATTGCACGTTGTGTAATTATTTATGAGAAATCAGAGTATGAAAAATAGAATATTCTGGCCACTAAAATAGCAAAGAAGCTCCAAGATTTATATTACATTTGTTTGCTTTTTATTAGCTCTTAGTTTGATTATGAACATTGTCATGATGAAGGCCCTCAAAAGAAGTGGCATAGACTGTCCAGTTATAGGCTACTCATTTGCTTATGTTAATTTTATCAGTCTGATTTCCATAGATGACATCTCTTGATCTTTGCTCTATAAATCTTGTGCCCTGAAATCCTCAAGAAAGTTACCTTAGGGCTTCAGAGTCCCCTGATTGTAACTGGCATCTCCAAAGATAAACACGTCCTCATACTAGTTGAACCCAGAGAACAAGGTTATTTAAAAAGAAATGGCTAGTGTGTTGTCTGGGATTTGGGCCCCTTACTGCCCAACTACTGTAAGGGGCTAGTGGGAATTCTGGATGCCCATGAGGTAAAACGGATTCTTCCTCTCCTTTATTTTTTTAAGAAGACATATAAGCTAAGTCATAGCACAGCCCTAGTCCAACTGGAAAACAGAAGCAATTTTCCCCTTGTTAACTCCTTTTCATTTTATTATCATGGTTGATTCTTGTATCAATAGTTAGTACACACTGTTTGGACAGAAAGGTGATTTTTAAGCAGACAGTGACTCCTTAATGATCTTGTTTGTTTGCGTGTGTGCGTTGTGTGCACATGCTGCACTGAGGCAGGGAGCATGGCATTAAACAGGATAGAAACATTTTTCTTCTCTTGGAAGATGAAATGCAGTAGAAAGGTCAGCCCTGGAAAACATGTTCTTCTCATTAAATATATGCCACATGTTGTCTGCATGGCCATTTCTGGAGTCAGTATTAATTGGTGGATATTATTCTGTGTATAATAATAGCAGGGGGAAAATTCTGCTATGTAGAACTTGTAGAAATCATAAAACCTAATGATGCTAAATACAAATGAAAGGAAAAAAGAAAGTGCCTCAGCTGCCAACAACCTCATTAAATGCTAAACCAACTGAATGAACAAACACGCACATAGAAAAGAAACAGACAGGATTAATGCCACTTGCTAGCAACACACTGGCATTCAGAACAAAGCAGAATAAAATCCAGGCATAAAAGCCTGTTGGTGTTCTTGGAGCTTCCTTTAAACATACAAATACAAGAGGATGTCTAGTTAAAGGGATGACTTGGGGATAAAACTGAGGTATTTCTGAAAAAACAATTCTCTATGCCTGTGTTACTATTAAACCCTAATGTTATTAAAGTGAAGGGATTGTAAGAATCCTTTAAAACTCTTGGTATTGCTTTGATCACTTTTCACATTTTTCTCTGCATGGGCAATGAAGTTATTATATTTCTCTCATGTTTGTTTTCCAGTAGCCTTCATTTTCAGTTTTGAATGCATCAGCACAGGGCTTGGCTTTTCTTTAACCTTTTTTATACAATGATCCGACTTCATAACAGCAAAAATTTGGGGACTGTTAAGACCTGAGAGTAAGAGCTGAAGAGAGCTTTGCAGGACTGTAAGCAGGTTGCCTAGGCTGCAAGCTTCTCCAGGCAGGCTTTGCTTTCTGAGACACTCCTCAGCCTGTCGTCTCAAGTAAAACATGGTCTTTTAAACAAAAGCAAAGGAAAATCCCTCTGCTCTCTCCTAGACACTGGGAGGGGAACCCCTTTGGGTTCAGCACAGTAACCTGGCCCCCCACCCCCTGTGCAGCCCACAGCTTGCTTTCTCTTCTCTTAATCTTTTGGGACATCTCTTGCCTATCCAAATGCCCTGCAGCTGGGATTTCTTAACGGGGCTAACTGTTCCCTCTTAAAGGGACTGACCACCCTGTTACAAGGACACAACTAGGGTTATGGATCCCAAGCCATATGCTCCGTATTCTTGAGTGTTGCACATAACACCTTGCCTCTTAATTATTTACCTAGCTGCAGAGTCAAGGCATTCTCATAAGAGGGATGACCCTACCTAAAATACAGCTGGTGCTATGACTTGATCACAACCCTCAGGTCAAGAAACTGTGCTGCAGTCACATGCTAACATCTGTACTTCCAGGGAATGTGGACTTTTTCCCCCTCAAAACTGTTTCCATTGGAATTTTTGAAAATAAGCATTCTTTATTTATTAGGCACTTTACAAAGCTGCTTGGTATGAAAACTAAATTTATTGTTGTGAAGTGCTTTATCCTGTACTGAAGACAAGGTTCTTTGGGTAGCTGTGATATCTTTTATTAGACTGACTTAATGCTTGCAAAGAGCAATTTTTCTAACTTTTGGGCACAAACACCCTTTTTCAGGCACAAGGAGAGTCCTGTTGTACTGTGCTTTATCTTCCTGCATACAGAAAGACTTCTCTTTACACCCTGCAACAAGATCTGAGCAATGAAGCTGTGTCCTTTGGTTTTCATACAGTGGCCTGTATTGTGATGCCACATTGGGAGCTCATGCATCAGTATTGTGGTGTCACAAAACTAAATTAAACTGAGTTTTTTTGTGATTCTTTCCCCACCTTGGATTTTCCATTCAGCCCTATTAAACCCTTGCAGAATCAGGCCTTCAGTAGCATAGTGCAGGACTCTAGAGAGGATTCAGAGCTAGCTTCACTTTATTATTGATGGGATATGGCTAATGCAACGAATGTATCTCCGTGTGGATTATTTATCTCTAGAAATTGTAGTAACAGCAGCAAAGCACTGTCAGGAGCTTAAGCTAACCTCGAACAGTAGACCTCTGGGGACTAGCTACATAATCTAATGGCTTTGGCAGATCCATATTTTATTTTAGCAATGCCTTCTTATGACTGTCACAGCACACTCAGTAGACTTTCCAAAACTCATCACCTTCAAAATAAAGCGGTACCACGTATATTTTTTAAAAATTTGCCTCAAGTACAGGCTCCATTTTGTATCACCAATTTATTTGCGAGTGCAGCAGATTTCATTTCAACATCTCAGTACAGTACCTATATGTATACAAATCTGGTACTCTAAAGCCCCCCAAAGATGTTGGCTGTGGATGCGAATAATTGAGAGCATTGAATTGTTCCTTTACAGGATGATTTAGCTGGCAACTAAACAGCTGCCTGGATCTCCAGTGCCTTGGATTCAATTCCTTGTTCTTCTGTAACCTTACATGGGCAATTCACTCAATCTTTTGGTGCCTCTGTTCCCTCCACTGAAATGGAGATGATAATTTCATTCGTCCACAATCTGTCTATTTATTAGGCAGAGACTCTTTACACTATGCATATGTGAACCACAGCAGTGGAGTTCCTGAATCGAGTGGAGCCTCTAAACACCACTGAAATAGAAACGATGGGGAATAATAAACACTGACAAACAGCAAGGAAAGAAATGGAAGTTTTGAAAGTCCTCCCCTCTGTTTTTGTATGCGTCTCATCTGTGTGTCTTTTGTACATCTGCACTAATGTCCTCCTACAACCCACATGTACTCTGAGCCTAAAGACCTATCTTTCTGTCCCTTCTAGCCCTGATCTTGCTACCACAGCAGTCAAAGAGAGATTTGTCATGGACTCTAGTCAGAGAAGCAACTTTCCTCCCTGTGCATAGTGAGAGGAGTGGGTGATACCCGAGTCTGTGTTATTACGTAAGGAAAATAAAAGAAGCCTGGGGGGTCTGCTCTTTGTCTTTGAAGATTCCCTCACACCCTTCCATGCCCCAGGAGGCCAGCTCCTTGACAAGACATTTGCTCACACAAGGCACCTGAACAGCTAACCTTTAACACTGACAAAAACAGGGGAATCATTCTCCAGAGAAAATATATGCAGAACAGAGAAGACCTTATAAAATATTAAACAATTTGAATCCGGCACAGAGACACACACACATAAGCATTCTCTCTCTTATTTGCTCCTGCCTATCTCTTCCTCGTCATGTTTCCACCAGGGAAGCACAATGTTATTTATTTATTTTATTACATTATTTACATTTTCAAATCTCACTTTGGATAAATTGCTATTGATGCCTGGATTTAATTAGCATAGAACTTGGTAACAGCTTAATAAAAATTAAATTACAAGCCATTCAATTCTCCTTGAGAAATATTAGGATTTATTAGTGGTGTCTCCAAAACTAATTAGTTTGAAACTGATATATTTCAGAATTAAAGTGGGAAGAAGCATTTGATTTTTTTAAAAAGGTTTTAATTATGTTGAATAGGTTTTGTGTACTTACATCTTCCCCTCCTCCAGCATCTTGCAGCTTGGCAGTTCTTATATGTTTCCCTGTATCCTTACTTTAAGGTGTCTCTAAGAATCAAACTTGTGGCTATAAAAGTCCATGGAACATGAATTATGTTTTCAGAGTGGTTGCAAATCACAGGCTTACAAGGAAAGATCGAGTAGATTCTCACGATAGAAAAATTTAGTGAAAGTATGGAATGAATAGTATTTACCCAATACCAAACCAAGAACAAAATTCTACTCTGAGGTTGGGAAATACTCATTTTTTCTGGGTGGGAAAATCTGAAAAAATGGATGCTATTCAGTTATATTGTTGTAAATCTACCAGTTTCAGTATATTTTCTCCAGATTTGCCATGGAAAGCTACCACATCTTATAAATTACCCACACTAATCTCTGCTGCTGCAGTCAGTGCGTCCCTGCTACCAAGGTTTAAGTTCTGATAGGAGTGCTCTAAAATAATCTGGTGATGGAGAAAAGTTAAATAGACAAAAGACTTTTAGGGGTACAAACTGACGCAAGATATCCTTACCTACCCTGTTATTTCATTTGGTATTATACCTTGCTAACACATTTCTGTTGAGCACTGCTCATTTTGATCCTCTATAGGCTCCTCAGCAGCTTCCTTCCTGGGAGTCATTTCCATCAATGGAGGCCTCCACTGTCAAGCCTTACTGCCAGTGTTTTCAGCACAAATGTAAATCAGTTCACAGTTTCTGTGACTTTTCCAACATTCTGAGCCTGTGTAATACATCCTACTGCCACTCACAAAAGATAGAAAGTGAAATAGTGACTTCAGTTATGTTACAATTTGTCCAGCTCTGGGTGTGGCTATATTGCAGTCACAGAAATGGATTCTTATTTTCACTCCTAGTATTATTTCTGTTGCTCAGACCAACTGTTTAGTATAAAAATGCATAAAGGGATCTAGATACAGGTACCAGAACCCAGATTCCCCTGGCAAATGCCTATATTACTTGGCCACAGATGCATATTTTCCTGCTAGCCCCATGGGTTCTCCTGAATCTTCAGTTGCCCACTGGCTCTGCTTTAACTGGATGGGTGGAGGTTGCCTCCTACCTAGCTTATTTTGTAGCCAAGTCATTAGGACATTTTCCTGAAAAGTAGAAGATCTGAGTTCAAGTCTCCTCAGACTGGGGAAGACTTAGAATTCACATGTCCCATTTCCTCTGCATGTGCAGTGACTTTTATCTTTTTATTTAAAAGATGGGTAGCACCACCATATTGTCTACTGTCAGAAGCAGGAACAGGAATTGTGGATCACAAGGTATGGATGAAGCCATGTCCCCATCTCCTTAAAGGGGCTAGGGTTTGCCTGTTCCTTTGCTCTTAGTGTTTCCTATTGGCTACCTCTAGGCACCTTGGACTTTTTATATCACTCTTTAGAGGCACCTAAATCTTCCCATTGACTGTATGGGGATCCTAGGTGTCCTCTTGAAGCAAGGGGTCCAAGTTCAATACTTCCAATGCCTACATGCAAATGCTGGATCTGGCTCTTAGTTACTATGCTATTGGCTACTGGATCAGAAATCCATTTAAATTCTGATCAAATAGAAAAATACTATGGAAGTTCAGGTAACAGTTTTCTGAGCTTGTTATTTCTGCTGTGTTTGCAGCTGTTGTCCTTGTCCCCCTGTATATTTTCTCCAGTATGACTTATTTAATACAGTTATAATGGACATAATTCTCTTACAATTGGTTAATTACTGCAGTTAACAAATGGTTTATTAGCGTATTAACTTCCATTAATGGAGAAGCTTGGCCACTAACTACTGACCATAACCAATTTCTCAAGCTTTATGAACTTCAGTAATCAATTTCTGGAAAATAAGGGAAATTTGTTTTGCAGACAGGTCTCTAAAAGTGTCCTAACGGTATTACAATATTTGTTCCATCCCTTGGTAAGCGGAAGAAGTACACATGTCTTAATTGAAGCCTTTCTTTGGTCATGAACTGTTCTCGTCTCTGTTTTGATATCATTAAAACATGGAAAAGGCTGAAAATAATACAGCTGACTCTGAAAAGAAAGAAACAATTCTCATTAGTGATTATTATATCTATGAAAGGAGCTGGCTTTGCAACTCTGTTAACTGAGTTTGCCTGTTTTGGAGAATTATGGCTGCTTAGGTCTTCTGAGAATAAGGTAAGGCAGCATCTCCCAAGTTGTGGGGTGTGAAATGCTCTTAAGGTGGGCATGGGGCAATTGTGGTGGCTATTGATGGTATCCCCACCTTCATGTACTCTCATGCCCCATCACCCCCTACTACAGTCTCTGCTGCTGATTCTCCCACTGGTGAGGAGAACAGACAGCAATTGCTGGTTGGGGGGGTGGGGGGAACTGTCAATGGTGGCTGAAGTAGGGAGGTGTAAATGAAGCAGTGAAAGCAGCCAAAGTAGCAGGGCCTGGGAGAGATCAGTAGTGGTAACTGAAGTACGGGGGCTCCGAGAGTGCCCGGCTTTCCTACTGTGGGGTATAAGCCCACAAGGTTTGGGGAAACTGTCATGGGATGGGGTCCCCAGGGATGGCTGTGGTACCCCTAGGGCTCCTTGATTGTGCCAATCCTGCCCCATGGGCACCCTCTCTCACCTGCTACATCTTGCTGTCATTGTAATAGATAGGGAGGCTGCCCTTGAGTTTGTATTTTTGGACATGGTCCTCATGGACCCCACTGAACCCTGTGGGTTCTCGGACCCCTTTTGGGTCCCGCTCCAAAATGGATACCTCTCGGGACACCCTCAGCCTTATGGGCTACATGCATGACTCCAAACTGCCCCTTTACCATGCCCCAAGCCTCGCAGATGGCATTCACAGTGTCCCTCCGAGGTCTTAGTGATAACCGGAGGCCAAGTTAAGCTGGGTTAACTTGGCCTGTCTCTCTCTCTCTCTCTCTGCTCACCCCTGGATACTACACCCACACTGGCACTGGGGTCCCCACACTGCACTGGGCCCCAGTGAGGCTTCCTCCTTCCCCAATAGCCTCAGACCAATCCACCGCTTTGTAAACAGAAATCAAAATACGAGCCCCTGAGCAGCTCATCGCATGCTCTGCTCCTTTAAAAGAATCACCCTTCCCCCCAACTCTATGTGCCTTGTAGGCCAGGGTATCTGGTGAGCTCCTGAAGTCCCCTAATTTTACCAGCCACTCAGGCCTCTTCACTTAGCTTCCTCTAGGAGAGCTCCTGCCCCCTTGGCTGCTAGCAGAGAACTGACCTTCTGGTCCCAGCCCTGGGGTTTATATATGCCCAGGCCCTGCCTCTTCCGGTCAGCTGACCGCCTGCAGGTGTGGGCTAATGCCCTCATTTCTGCTGCCATGGTAACTTGTAGCTAAGGGATTCCTGACTAACTGCTAGGGCTCTCTCCCTAGGCAGTTTCTGCCCCTAAAGGAGTAGGTACCTTAGTGCTCTGCGACAGAAACAGAGGTTTCATGGCCTCATAGATAGTGGTTTGAAGTCTTTTCCCCTACTGCCTTTCATTGAACAAGTTTCAACTCTGATATATAGAGACCCTGTTTATGAGTCAGAGGGCAAGTCTACACATGCATTAATGCACCGTGGTTACGATGCATTAGGCTTAGTGCCTGTAATAACAGGTACTAACTAAATGTGCAGTAACTCACGTTACTGCGCAGCAGCACCGGCACATACCTTTTAAGTGATGCTAATGTGCAGTAGAATAATCCTACTGTGCATTAGTGCAATGGCATGACTTGGTGTGACATGCTAATGCCCAGTAAAATTTAGATTTAGCACATTTAGCGTCTCGTGTAGATGTGCCCAGAGAGTTATTTAGTTTTTGTGGCCACAGAGATGTCTCTGTTGCAAGGCTAACAACAAGGGTGCCACTTTTCATGATAATTTTTTCTGATGTGGATGTCTGTCCCCACCAACTGAACACACAAGTCCCTTTTAATCGGGCTTCCCAACGTACAAGATGGATGTGCCATACTTCATTCTGGCATGTCCTATTGTTATCCTTTGATGGCATAGATATGCTATTAGTCTCCTCTAATTTGGGGCTAGTTTTGGGGTAGTAGTTGAGAAGTCAAAGACTTGCTGTAATGTTACCAAACTTCTGAGCCAGTACCAAGGTACAATAATAACTGGACCCCTATAATGTCCTAAAATGGACAGACAGATTAGGTGACAGATAGTTGGATAAGACTAGCCAATTTCCTAGAACTAGATATTGGTATAATGTAATCCTAAACTCTATGTTCTCTGTTAATATTCCACATCAGTCTAAAAAAGGAGGAGGTGGGGAGATAATGTTTGTGATGGGATGGGGGCTTGTACACACATTGTGAGGGAGTAGAGTTTCTATGGAAAACCGGTTGGGACTGTGCACAAAGGGGATGTCAAAGTCCCACAGGGGACTAGAGTAATGGAAAAGAAAAAATTATCTTTTAGAGACCGCCTGCAGCTTTAAATCACTGATTGCAGAAAAGAATGTGTACTTAGGATATAATCAAGCTAACGGTGGCATGCTCCAAAGAATTCTGGTTGATTCAGACATAAGGGAGCCCATATGTGGTGGGAGTTCATGTGAAAGGAAAGCTAAAGGAGGATGTAGTCTATGTCACTTTTGCCACTGACTTATTGCTTCCCTCTCAGTGTTTGCATGGTATGTATGAATATATTGTTTAAATGTATTGAGCACTATTGAACACTGTGCTGGGATTTTGGCCTATTACTTGCATTGGGCTAGGTGAGGCTAGGAGGGAAAAATCCTAAAAATGTTGTTCCCCATTTGCACAGGTATTGAGGACAGAATTCAGGGTGAAATATTCAAAAAGAATCTACATAATTTAGGAGCACAAGTCTCACTGGTTTTCATTGTAATGTGTCCTCCTGAATTACTGGGACTCATTTGAATACTCCAGGCTTGAGCCTTTGCCATAGATTTCAAGGAGGTATACGTGTGCCTATTAAGCTTTTCCTTAGCTGGTAGAATATCGAATAGCAACTACTATGAGCTGGCCTGGATGATATTAGCAGCTGTTCCACCAGCCCAATTGCTGATAGTCTTATTAAACCCTAACCTCATAGAAATGAAAATTGTGCTTCATTAATGCTAAGGCTGACCAACTTGATAATTAACATCTTTCCTCAGCAAAGGGTTAAGTGTCATGCTATTTTACTGCTATTGCTGGCCATAGTCTTTCATGTCAGACTCATATTTACCATCTCCCTTTGAAAATGGCTTCTAATTAATAAAATTTTCATATGCCTCGCCCTCCAATTAACCAGGAAAGGTCAAGAAAAAATTGTATGTGAGAGGAATTATGGAGCCAGGAGTCACTAAAAAGATCAGTGTATCTGTTTTCCCAGCAAATGATTCTTTTATTATTTACTTTTAAACTTTCATTTTAATTAAATCAGTCTTGAAAATAGGTAAGAATCTGACTCAGTTTAGCATGGTTATGAAGCAATAGATCAACATACATGGCAGTTATAGAAAATGAAAAACCATGGGCATTCTTTCAAAGCTGAGATATGTTACAGCGGCTGTTTATGCAGGGAGAAATGCTTTAGTATTTGGAGACTAATGCTAATTTTACCAGTGAAAAGAGTTGGAGGAACTATAGAACTTTAACAGGATGCAGCACCTTGCTTGCATTTAGAGTATTATGTCCTACGCATTTGTGTGCACACTGTGTTAGGAGTGAGCTGGTTGGAAAATGATAATCCAGCAGACTTATGGTTATTAATAATTTTTAATATAATTGCTCTTGGTACAATTTAAAGTGCACTATGGCCAAGGTCACTAGTGAGTTCTATCAAGCTGGAATAGCCTCATTACTTCCCCTTCCTTGAGTTATCATTATCTAACAGTCTTAGAAGACTCATTGTTTCAGCCATTTGAAGCTCATCCAGTGGACGAACTGGCCAATACTGCTTGATGAAAGTACCCTGCCTACTCTTGCAAATCACCTATATCTTTGCCTAGCCAGGACAAATTTTTATGTGCTACTTAACTAGGTTAAAAATGCAGGCCAATTACAATGGCTTAAAAGAAGCTAGTGTGGGGGATGCACACTGGCAGAACAGAACGTGCTTTGGCTGAAGGGGTGGACAGGATGGCAGCTAACAAGTCTTAGCTGTTTCTAACTCCAATTAATTTTTCAAATTGATACAACAGTGGAAGTCCACCATTATCCCATTGTGTCATACAATGTAGGAATGAAAGACTGACTTTCCAGCTGTATTTTTCCAAACAGGTTCAAAATGACCATTCTTCGTCTCCAAAGCAGGTCCCATTTTCCTACCAGTAGACACTGCAACTCTTTCCTTTGCTGGCATGTGTACAGTAGATTGACTTATTCCCAAAATATGATCTATGAGTGAGCCACATGGACATGAGCATCTATTTCCTTCTAAGATGACCCTCATTAATGTAAGTCACCTCTCCATCTTCCAAGAGCAAAATCACCTCTCAATCCTGTATGCTTGCAGACTGATAGTGATGGTACTGATTTAAGTATATTTCACAGGAAGGTGAAAATACTGTTTTGCTTCCATTCTGGGCCTAAAGGGCATGTGAAATGCACTGCTAAGCAAATCAGCTGAAGAGCTTCCAAGAACCTGAAAGTGACACTAACTAATTAAGTTGTGCAAACCCTAACTGTTCAAAATAATGAGACTAGCTTAAAAGTCATAAGATTTTTTAAAAACCCAATAAGTATTGGGTTCTTTTTATTTGTCTTGTAGCAATGGAGCCCTTAGGGAACATTCAGTTTACATTCTCAAGCTTTTCCATGCAACCACAAGGCTGGGAAGAAACTTTCATTTTCTTTAAATGGGAGCTGAAATTCTCATTAATCATGGGAGCATTAAGAAACCCTCATAATATCACAAAACTCATGAAAAAATTGCAAGTGCTGGCATTACTCAACACTCTATAATGCATTTTTCTTGCCTGCTTTACCAGCCAGGGCTATTACAAGTGAAATTATTTGAACACATTATTTTGCTTGTAACAACTTTGTGCTCTTTGTTTACTTTTTACATTTTACTCACCAGCACCAGTCCGTTTCACTCCTCCATTTGGACTCAAGCACAAGGTTTCCTAGATTTTGGTTCCTAACACATTAGGCTAGAATATGCCTAAATTCATTAAAAAATCTTTTAGAATAGAAACCTTTAATGAAAAAAAAGTCTATTTATGTTTAAATTTGCTTAAAGCTTGCAGTGATTTATAATTTTTTTTATTAAATATATCTTTTGGCTCTAAATTCCTGCACAAAATATCACATTAAATATCAAGCCACTTGAGAGATCCTTATGAGATGGAGGACCCATACTCAATTCTGCATGCCTCTCAATAACATAAGTCACTTGTCCCATAAATCTGAGCTTTTATTATGAAGGCAGCTAAATGATGAGGAAAGGAGGAGTTATGCAATTCAGACTAGAAAGCCAGGAATTAAAAAGTGGGATGGAACCTCTAAGTAAATTATGTTCAGTTCATATATTGCTGTAGAGTATATAATCTACAGTACAAAAGGTACTGAAAGAGCAGCAAGCATACAAGGTTGATGTCATATTACATTTGAAAATGGTGCTTGACAAAAGAAATTAAACCGAGCTAAAAGGAATCTCTAGGCAGTTTTGAGATATTGAATGGGCTCTGTCTTTCTCTTATTATTATTATTTTTTACCTCTGAGGTTCATGAACTCATTTTCTTCCCTGAACACTTCATCATCTCCTTAACAGATGGGGTCATTGTAGACCTCTCTGTTAAGGTAAGGGTGCCCACTTATCACTTACCAAGGAAGAGCTCGCCTGTGCTGTGAGATGTGGCTAATTGTCACCCCCCGCTACTTTTTCTGAAGGAGAATAACAGGTCATAATATTGCACATCATAGCCTTTCATACCTAAAGACCTATATTCCCAAGAGTATGGTGCCTTAAGGAACTCCTCTAAGAGATGAAGCTTGCCCTTGTCACAGACAAAAAATCATAATATTCCAGATCTAATGTTTTTTTTTCCATGAGGAAAAATGGGAAAGAAATAATAATGAAATTATTTTAATGGACAAAGGGACTCAGATCATTGTGGTAGTTGGATGCATAACTTCATCCAATTAAACTGAAGGGAAGGGGACCAGGATTTGAATGACCATTTGAACAGGTGACTGGAGACAAACAGCCTGTTTTTCACAGTATTTTAGGGGAGTAACAAGCAGTAGGGTGGTCATGAGCATCATCTTCCTCCAAACTGTTTAGTTATGTGTCCTCGTTCTCAGCTGCTAAAGAAAACCTTCTTTAAATCAATAGATAGAGAGGTCTGTGTGTCGAGGGCAGGTAATCAGAGTTTTACACCTGCTGCATCAAATTAATGCTTGGTGTAGTCTCAGTGAAGAAATCTATCTCTTGCGTTTTGATGCTTCCAAGAAAAGGAACTGCTGAATATGACATTGTCTCCAGTTCAGTTCCTTCTCCCCTCATACACAAGCATACAGTTTAATAAGAGAAACACTAAATCCTCAGCATTTCTATAAATACCTGTTTCTTAATAAACAGAATTCTGTTACATACCGAAGATTAGATATTAAACCCCTAGAATAAACTAGTATTATGGGGTAATTCCTGTTCAGATTGTAATTAAAGTTGCAGGAAACAGTCCTATATTTCTATTCTTCTCTGTGTGCTGTTTTGTGCTTTCTTTGAAGAAAGGAGGAATTTCCCCTAAAATTTAAAGGGTCACTAGCCAAGTCTATTATTTGCTGTTTGTAGTATTATGGTAGTGCCTAGATGCCACAATCAAGATTATGACTCACAATGTAAGGCACAGGAAAAAACACATAGCAGGAGAGAATCTTCTCTTGATGAGTTTAGATAAGCAAGGCCAACAGAGGCTGGAAGGGAAAACAGGGACAAAAGAACATAGGGCTGGTAGGGACTGCCATGGTCACTGATGTAGTCCCTGGTAGTACAGACAACCATATAATCATGAATACATTTCGTAAGGATTCATATAATTATCAAGTTAATCTTTAAAGTTAACTGGGTTTCTTGCCCTCCCTGCTTGTGTTGGAAGGCTCTTCCAGAATTGCACTTCTTTGTTGGTTAAAACCGTTCTTCTAATTTCCAGCTCAGGTCTCTTCCTTGTCAGTTACCACCCCGCTTTAAACTTTTTATTTATTTATTTATTAGATGTCTATGCTGCTCTTCCCAAAACAAATAAATAAATAAATACATACATAAAAAGGCTCAGGGCAGCTTATGTTAAAACCCAAAATAACTTACAAAAGCTGATAAAATATTACTAAGATATTACACAATTACTACATCACATAATAGATCCATCACCATTCCTGGATCTTACAGCTGCACCTCCAGAAATGTAATATATCTCATCCAGTGCACCAAATGCCCTGATGGAAAATATGTAGGAGAGAACAAACAACAACTGTGTACAAGAATGAATGCACACTGAAAATCTACCAAAGACAAGAATACCTAATTACCTGTGGGGGCACATTTCTTACAAGATAACCACTGTCTCTCCAATCTGTCAGACCTAATCCACAAAAGGAATTTACAGAATACCTTTCACAGAAGAGACGATGAACTTCTCTTCATTAACTTCCTGGATACAAAAAATCATGAACTAAATATAGACATTTTATTTATGACACATTATAACTTGCCTAACATCTGACTCATGTACCAGCTACATTCATTCTCCTTCCCACCCCCCAGCCTGGATCTCGCCCATTTGTTGTCTCTGGATTTAGGATCCAGATACCTTGTTTGGGGAAGGGGGACCCACCCTCAGACTAACCATGACCTTTCCATTTGATTATCCTCAGCACACCTACAGGTTGCGGGATGTCCTCCCCAGCAGCTCAGAGGCTGGGAGAGATCTTGGAGTCATAGTTGACTCCAAGATAAACATGAGCCAGCTGTGTAACAAGGTCATCAACAAAGCCAATTGCACCTTGTTGTGTATTAGCAGATGCATAACCAACAGATCGAGGGAAGTGATAAAGCAGCATGTCAGGCCGCAGTTGGAGTGGTGTCCAATTTTGGGTGTCCTACTTCAAGAGGGACATGGAGGATCTGGAGAGGGTTCAGAGGAGGGCCAGTCACATGATCAGTGGTCTCCATGAAAGACCCTACGAGAAGAGGTTGAGAGATATGGATCTCTTCAGCCTATACAAAAGATGGCTGAGGGGTGACCTTGTAGCCACCTATAAATTTATCAGGGGAGGACAGCAGGGAATTGGGGATACACTGTTTACCAGAGCACCCTAGGGAGTAACTAGAAATAATGGGTGCAAACTAGTGGAGAGTAGATTTAGGTTAGACATTAGGAAGAAATTTTTACAATAAGGGAAGCCAGAGTCTGGAATGGGCAAGCCCTCACCCCCAGTGGAGCTATCTTGCAGGACGCAGTTCAGTGGGGCTGGGTTCCTCCAGTCCTCAAATCAGTCATACACACACACACACACACACACACAGGTTAACGTGACATGCCTGACCTGGCCGGGTCGATCAGCATGGACAGGCTGACACCCTCATATGCTAAGAATCAGTTCATCAGAGCAACAATAACCACAGTCAGACACAAGCACACAATTAAACAGAATACCTCTGAAACTGGCTGGGTGTCCAGATGACACCCTCATGGGCCAGCATTCAGCTCATTAGGGCACGTCTGAGCCAAACTGGGTCAATCAGCCTGTACAAGCTGATCCCCTTATGTGTTTCAAACTCAGCACATCCCAATCTTTTAGTCTCTTGATGAGCAGACCCCACAGTATTTCTAAGCTTCACAGGGATCTTTAGCATAGGTAAGAGGGGCGTTGCCACAGAGCAAGTGGGGAAAGAGAAGTAAAGAAGGCAAAATATACCCAGTTACCACCAGTTTGACTATAAAAGTTATTTATTATTGACACTAGTAGTGATAGACATGCAAAGGAAAAACAAACACAAACAGTCACAGTATACCCTGGTTTCACTAAGTATTTGGGGAAACTTAGCTCAAGCTTAACTAATACAGTTCAAGTTCAGAAATCTATGCTTAGAGAGAGAGAGAAGAGAAAAGAGAGAGGGAGCTGGGATCTCACCAGTCCAAAGCACTCGGGTTGCAAAGCTGACAGGTCAAAGTTCTCAGCAGGATCCTTGAAGGGAGATGATCTTCCTCCTGCAGCCTCTCCAGAAGAAAGCGGGTGGTGTCAGCACACACACTGCTGCTTCTTTTACAGATTTTTATACCCTCAGTTCAGTTTCTTTCAAGCATTCTCAATATTGTAAATCAAATTGTCTTTTCTATTGACAAGGGGTTATCTGGGTGGAACATCTCAGGAACTTGATTGATACTCAGGAAACATCTACTTGGAGCCAGCTTGATAGCAGATATACTTGATGGGATCTCTCTTGGTGTCTTCAGAAACAATAGATTGCAGCATCAGGGTTTTTGGATTTTTCCTTGCTGTGAACAAGCCTCAGCTTAGCATGACTTTTCCAGATCTTACTTTAGTCTTTTAACAGACTTAAGGCACTTCTTGGAGCGTTCATAACCTGTTGTGGAGAGGACTTCCAGCAGTCGTCTCGGGAAAAGTATGACAACACTTGTGGTCAGGGCTCCAACGGGCTGGACGCTGTGATGAACCCTGTACCATTGTTCAAATGTTGCCCATACCCCCTCTGACTCGGTCTGAGTTGTAGCCAATTAAGTTTACATAGGCCTCCCATATTGGGACCGGGGAATGTACGGCCCGAGATGCCTAATAAACTTACTTTTGCTTAGAGGTGCGTGGGGTGGGAGGGAAGGAAAAGTCCTTTGTAAATCCAGATTAGAACTGGTCTGATAAGTGCTGAGTTGGGCGTGAGGGTTGATTAGCATTTGGAGCACAGCTTCCCCATCATGCAGTGCTCCCCTGCTTTGCTGATCCCAGAATTCACTGCAGTCTCTGCTTCAGGTTTTCTGTTCTCCATCTTTGATGTAAATGAATGGTCATCTGTTCCCATCTCAGATTCAAATGAGACCTAGGGCAGTTGTTGCACTTTTGTCACCCTTATCTGGAGGGTTTTAGATGCGTCTTTCACTGCATCTTAATCAGTTTCTGTTTAGGTGGTGGTGGGGGGGCAATTCTTTGTGAGTCAGACAGTCTGCGTCCTGTGTCAGGGTTCCCCAAAAACATGGAGCTGACAGGTAACACCTCTGCCTCCCACCTCCGGGCTGAGCTCCATGGGGCTGGCAGAGTTGGTTGTAGTGTAGCCTGGTGGTGGGAGGCTGGGGAGACCCAAGGCTCCACTAGCCCCATGGAGCTCAGCCTGGTGGTGGGAGGTGGGGGAGAGCCAGTGGTAGAGCCACTCTGAGCGTTGCCATGGCTCCGAGCTCATCTTGCAGCTCAACCTGACTTCCCAGCACTGGCTGCTGGACTCCTCTTGGGGGCACAGGCCCCCAGGTCTGTGCGTGGGATGACAGGAGGCTGTTGCTTCTACCTGGGGCCAGTGGCAGCACCAATCTTCCTGGTGCTGGCTGCGGGCTGCACCCAACATCAGTCCCAGGCGGCAGTGGCAGCCTCCTGTCATCCCAAGCACAGATCTGGGGGCTTGCATCCCTGAGAAGAGTCTGGCACAACCCCACAGCCCTCCCAGGGGTGCAGGCTCCCAGATCTGCATATGGGATGACAGGAGGCTGCTGCTGCCAGCAAGTGACACAAGTTTTGCTCGTCAGCACTTTGAGGTGCACTTTCTCAGGAACCCCTATACCTATTTCCTTGAAAGTTGGCAGGATTCATGACCCCATAAGGGGCTACAATTTCTGCAATTTTATCTGAATCAGGCAAGAAATGATACAGTTACAGGCATTTTCATGATTTCCTGTTATAGCCTATGACCAAAACGTTGAAATGCGCTGAATCAGTGAAACAGTTTCAGCAAAACGAAATGGAACAGTGCTTTGAAACAAAATGAAACGAAATGAAACACTATCCCTTTGAAACGGCAAAACAGAAGTTGAAATGAAACAGGGGCTGTTTCTCACAGCTCTAATTTATACCTATAAGCCAATTCCCAAATAACAAACCTTTAAATACCATTTCTAATTCAACATCATTGACTCCTCAATTTACATTGTCACTGACTGGCTTTCTTGCATGCATACCAGCCTCTGGCTTCTTTACTATTTATTCCATCTAGGAAGAACACACACCAACTGCAGATGCTTCCTCAGCCTGACAAAGTGTATTTGTATCCAAAAGCTTGCAAAGAAGAATTTTTCCAACTATTTGAGTTGGTCTAATAAAAGATAGCAGATCTACCCAAAGAACCGTGTCTGATAAAATATTAAATAAGATATATATTTATATAGCAAAAACTTCCCAACCAGTACCTCAACTTAACCTTGCTTGCTCAACTCCTGCCCAGATGAAAAGATCATTTTACAGTGTGTCCAGAGGATGTCCAGGCTCAGGCTCTGACAGGCTCCCAAAGGTGAGGGAGTTCCAGAGCAGAAGAGCTGCTACCAATAATGTCCTCCCGTGAGTTTTTGAACAGATGGTACCTGGTAGAGATTGATTTAGGCTGACCTGAGAGATCAAGGTAGGATATAAGGGAGAAGGTGAAGGTGATCCCTTAGGTACACTGAACATGGGTGAGCAGGGTTGTGCATGGTTTTTGCAGATGTACTCTCACCTGTGCATGGCTCTAATATGTCCCTGCCTCTACTGTAATTTTGTAGCCTGATACAATATAGGATTGTGTTTTCCTTTTTCATGGCAAATACATCACATAGGTGGTTCATAATTATTCTCTGATCAATTAATACACCTGGATCCTCCTATTCCTTACTCCTTATTAACTGATGAACTCAGCTAGTAGCAGCATCTTTTTATTAGTCTCTACATGCATGACCTTGCACTTTACACAATAAAACTAAATTCTCATTTTTATTTACTCCAGTATTTGAGTAATTCAGTTTTTTCTTTATGATACCTTTCTCCACATCAACAATGGCTCCCAACTTTGGGTCATCAGCAAATTTAATTAGTACTCTCTTGCTTTTTGTGTGAGAATAATTTAATAAAATATTAAATAAAATTGTTCCCAAGACTGATCCTTGTGGAATTCTATTAGCAGTTTTTCCTCCAGACAAAAGTCCTTTTGTAAAACTCATTTTCATCTTCCTTTTTAGCTGATTCCTAATGGCCTCATAGTTTTGTATCATAATTAATTATTTCTCACGTTGCACCATATAAAATGTTTTACAGAAGTCCAGATTGATTAGATTTACCACATTTCTCTTGTCTAGAAAATCAGTTATCTTATCAAAGAAGGATATCAGGTTAGCTTGGCATGACTCAACCTCTGGTCGACTCATTGCATTTTTTCCTATTTTCCATTTATCACCATGTCTTTACTTATCCTTTCCTGCAAAATGTATTTGAAAATGTGGCACACTGTTGAGGTAAAAAAGATATGCCTGCAGTTGTTCAGATCACTTTTTTCCCCTTTTAAAAATGTGGGTACCATGTGGTATGTCACACTCATCTGATAATATCCATAATTTGCTATATTTCTTAAAATGCTTGCAACTGGACTTATGATTTCATGCACCATTTCTTTCAGTGTTTTGAGATGGAGATTATCTACACTCTCTCTCTCTCACTTCCCAAATGTGAGTGCATTTAGCTAGTTGAGTTTTACTTCCACCTTCATTGTGATGATTTTCTTCTCTTTATCCTCATACCCACTACCTATCCTGCTGTTGTCCTGTGTTCTAAAATAGTCAAAGTGTAACCCAATTAAAAAAACAAAACAAAGTATTCCTCTTGGTTTTGGGTTACACTTTGACTATTTTACATTTCAAGCTTATCTGCACTGGAGAGTGGTTTCATATCTTTACTTGTTCTCTTTTAATTTATATGGTTAAAGAACCATGGGCAAAGGATATAGCAGATGCAGTTACTGTCAGCCTTTAGAATAATTTTTAAAGGTATGAATAAGTAAAGACATGGTTATCACATCAAGGAAAAACTGAACCTTACCACTGGCTGTAGAACTGGTTTTCCAACTTATATCTGGGAAGTTGAAGTACTCCAAAACTACGTAATTTCCAGCATTATTTATCTCTTTGATGATAGTATGGATATCAGAAGGCAGCTCTAGGTTTTAAAGAAGACATCTAGCCCTGCCACAAGACACTGTCTTTTAAAATCCTGTCCTGAAGTGATTTTTGTCTCAAACTGATTGTTTGTTATTATGAGTTATCAATTTATGGTTTTTCATATAGCTAATCCACAAGAACACTCTGTCACATTTATCTATTTTTTTCTGAATGCCCCATAATCTTCAATATAGTACTTGTATTTCAGTTAGGTTTGTCTTTCCATATTGCTTCCATTACACTTATAAAATCAGGTTTCACATCTTCCAACCAGTTGTTCTAGTTCCTCCATTTGGCTGCCCATGTTCTGTATATTGTTTTTCTTCTTCTTAATCTCACCCACTTTCTTCACTGGATTAGGTGTACAGTCTTTCCACTACTATGTGATTGACTAATAGTGTTCCTTTATTCCTTAATACATCCATCCAGTGCAAAGCCACTTAAATGGATAGGCCTCTGTGAACTTGCTTTCTTTTCCAATGACCTTTTCTGTATCATAGATAGACCTGGAGGAATCTTAACTTTGTTTTGTTAACAATTTTCTGCACAGAAATCCATCTTTTTCTGAATGTATTCAGTATTTAGAATTATTTGCTGGATAGTTTCAGTGAGTAATTTGGGGTTTGTCACTTATTAACTCTTTGCTTACAGCACTCCAACTTCAGAATTGAAATAATTTGTCATTGGATGAGTGGGTTACATTATTTATTTCTGTCACTTAATAGATAAACGAACTAGTTTTCACTGAAAATACTAGCAATCATGAATTTAAAATAGTCTTAGTATCTTGCAATATTAACTTGAAATTTGCTGCTTCCAAGAATATTCCCGACAGTAAACTTGTTCAAGAGATTATTGCCAGGAAGTGGACACAGCTGAGGGAATTAATTTTAAAATGCAAACTAATATTTCTGGATTTATTTTTGCTTTTGGTATTTGCCGAGTTCTAATTAGTGAAGATAAGAAACCAGTGCTGTGTGTCAACCAAGAACTTCTGCTTTTTGGCTGACTTTCCAGGCCTTCCGAAAGCTGTTTGGCAAGCGACTCTGAGGATTTTCTTATTTTTTCTTTTTGCTCCTCTTTGAAGCAGCATTCAATGATCTCTGGCCAAATACGTCTACACAATTACCACTATCCCCAGCTGCTGCATATGTACAAGATCACTGACAGAATACGCTATCTTTGGCTGCTGCCCAGCGAGCTAAAAGCTCATATAAATGGAAAAGGCTTTGACACAATATATGCAGTAGAGGGCAGTGGACACACATTGTGGAACTAGAATATTACAAGTGTGCAGTAAAAAAACCCCCCAGCATAGCTTTTTTGTTTTGATTGACATCAGGGTGCAGCCCAACCTAATGGTTTCCCAAGAGCTGTGCAAATGATAAGCCCAATTCTGCTCTTACTTGCATTTCACCTTGGAGTAGAAACACTTACCTTAGAATCACTTCACCCACCTTTGAAATGCAGCCATCTCCAGGGTGGCACACGGTTGATATTTGACAGGGCACTGCAATTTTTGCTCTGTTCTGTTATCCTGGTAATGTCTTCATTTTTTCTCCATTGGTGTTTCTCAATCTGAGATTTGGATGTGGGTCAGGAGCTAGCTCTCACTAAGTGGCACTGCACAAGTTGTAAAATACAAATAATGAGGCAATATCTTAGGGGTGCTAGGACCTGCAGGAAACTTGGACAGGGAAAGGAGAAACTTAGGCCCTTGCTCTTATTCTGCCAGGTCTCCTTTTTGCTTTTAATTCACAGCCATCCTCTCCAGAGAACTGAAGCATCGCTCCAATAACTGCAGAGACAACTCCACAGTTTTCCTTGTTTGCACAGGTGAGGAGCTGGGGAGAGAACTCCCTTCACCCCTTCTGCAACTCACAGATGAACCCTGGAGAAGCCAGACCCAGCTTCCCCTCCTCACTTGCTTACCAGCATTCACACATACCCCTTCAAGTCTGCTAGACAGCCAGCATCAGTCTCCCGTTCACCACTCAAAAACAAAGTGAGGTTGCTAACTTTCAGTCCACTCCCACAATGCTTTGAAGCCAATGATTCAGTGATAGATTCTTCTCATGCAACCACATTCAGAACTGCTTTTCAGTCCTGGGTGGGAATCACTGGGCCATGATGTTAGCAAGACTTCAGCCTGGTTGGGAAAGAATGGATTTAAATCATAGTTTATTCTTCCTTTGGGAGAGAATTGGATGGAGGAAGACAGGGTACTGTTTTCCTAGATAATTTTACTCATGTGTATTTACACTATTGGACAGGGATTTGAATGGCCAAAAAAGAAAGTAAGTACACACACAACAGCAAAACGTACAACTCTCTTATACTCAGAAAGCAGCTGTGTTCTAAAGCCTTCAAGGAGCAACTTCTCTTTGTTTTGCAGAAAATCACTGTGTGTTTCTGACTATTAGCTTTACTCTCAGACATATTAAAAATCCTTAATGTTAATACCACTCTGTTACTCAGTCACGTCCTTGAACTTAGAGTTTGGGGGAAATCTAAAAGCAGTTCAGTGCACTTGCTAAGAGTACTGGGCTGGGTATGACTGCAATAGCCCTTAATCCTCTGTGGATCCTCTGCGGATTTTAGTTGTCTTATTTCAATAAAGTTGTTAGTTTAATTGCTTCTGCCGCAACAGTATTTTTCAGACCGTGATCTTATCCCATCAGAATGTCAAAGGACTCGGAGCTTCATTTCAAATCAGACATACCTTGATAGGTTTAGATGCTTATCCAAGCACATCCAAAAATCTTTGGTACAGAGAGCTCATAAGAACAGGCCCCTCTATGAGTTTTCTGGCACTTCTTGTGCTGGCTTGGCAAACACTAAAGACTTAGCTGTATTTCATGCTATTTTTTTCAATATTATGTGGTTCCAAGTGAAATCAGGCAGCACAGAAGAGTATGAAGCTACAAGAAAAATAACTTAATTATGTGAAGGTTTTTAAAAACTTGGGGCTAGTTCAAATATTGGTTAAAGCCTAGGTCAAGTATTGGTCAAATCTTCAAGTTGGTCCATATTTTTGTCCAGTTTGACTTGTTCATTCTCTATCTGTAAAGTTTTTTCTTTTTTTGTTGAAGACCACCATATTTTAAGTTTTTTTGGTGAAATAAATACATTGATGTTAGTGAATAACTAATGCAGATTATTTTTAAAGCTGGTGCATCTGTTGTTTCAGTCTGTAGATGTGAAATTTTCCAAATGTATTTGTTTATAAACCCCCAATGTTACTCTTGTAGAGGGAATACAAACACTTGTTCAGATTTTTTGCTATTTGAGCTACCTAAGTCATGAGCGATTGTTTCTCTTCCCTGATTGGATGAGTATATAAACATTTTGCATAACATGAGCATTCAAGTCAGCTAGATTCACTTTTTGCTAGAAAATATAATGTCATGATTCTTTGTGGAAATAGAACAGAAAATTCAAAGATACATTAAGGGCATATCTACATGTGCATTAACACGCTTTAGTTAATGTCCATTAAATCTAGTACATCCAGTGTGAGGTACTAGGAAAATGCACATTAGCTTGTCTTAATGCACATTAACTAAAGAGCACAGGGCACTTTTACATGTGCTCTGGGAGTGGTGCTTTAATTAGAGTGGCTCCGAGAGCTGCTTTAATTAAGATGCTGTTGTGTCTCCTGCATCAGCATTCCTGTGCTTAAAAATGGTCGTGGGGGCACTTGAACTAAAGCTAGTTCAAGTGCCCCCACTATCATCTTTGAACATGGGGATACTGATACATGAGACCTGGGAGGCTGCTGGAGTGCGGCAGTTGCCACACTCTAGCAGACTCAATTCCAGCGCATTAGAACAGCCTCTGCACTCATTTGTAGGTGTCCATGGTTTTAAAGTGATGCTTAATGTACATTAGCCTATTTTAATGCACATTAACTAAATAGCACATTTTCTTTAGTGATACTTTAATGTGCATTAAAATAGGCTAATGCACATAAAAGCACGTGTAGATGTGCCCATTGAAGACTAAAACCATTCAGTATTAGTTTAGTCTTGTTGACAAGTTCATGTTTCTCAGATACTCCAACTCATTTCTGTTTCATTCTAAAAGCAGGACTTTAAAAGGAAGGACTTTAAATTAGAGTCACATTGTAACTTAAATGAGAGAAATGATGGTTATTCCTCTGAATGTTATCTTCCAGTTTGCTCTTTAGGAGCATTTATCAGTTCATTAGAATAATTAGTCTAATTCCGATCTTTTCTAAATTCTCAGTGATCTCTTTAGCAACTATCTATCTAACAGATAATAAACGTTTTCAAGAAAACCACAAAAGCCAATTTAAATTTCTGTCTATTTAGGTACTGATATGATTCCCATCTGTGTACCTGACTGAGTACCTCACAAACATTAATGCATTTGTCCTCACAGTGAAGTTTTATGGGTTTAATCTGTTTAGTTATTGGAATTCCTTTCTGAAATTATTTCTTCATTGGAGAGCAAAACTTTCTTCTTAAATCAGTCAATGACCTTCCAGGTAAATTACCATTTTTTAGATGAAGTTTGGACCATGACCCATTTGTAGACTTTGATGGCCAGTCCCAACCCTATGCCCCTCACTCCCAATCTGATGACCCCCAGCCCTGGCCCCTGGTCCCTCAGTGTGTGGTGCAGGAGGTAGGTATGTGGGGTGCCTGGGGAGCCCCAAGAACCCCCTTGCAGACTGGAACTCTGCCAGACTGCCAGGGAAAACCCCCAGTTTCCCACATTTTTTTCCTTTAAAGGAGAATGCATTTTTAAAGTTTGGTGATCCATTTTTAAAGTTTGTTCATGACCCTTTCATATATTCTTGTGATCTACTTTTGGATCATTAACCATGGGCTGAGAAACGCTTCTCTAGACCACCCATCTCTTCACTAAGACCCAGTCATGGAAGTCCTCCTTCAGTTGTCATTCATTTATATTTAGTCATTACTCAGACAAAGTATCATTGGGCTCAATGGGCGCGTCCACACATGCAAGTATAGATTCATAGATGTAGGGTTGGAAGGGACCTTGTAGATCTTCTAGTCCGACCCCCTGCCCTGGGCAGGAGAAGAAACTGGGCTCAAATGACCCCAGCTAGGTAAACGTCAAGCCTCCTCTTAAAGACCCCCAAGGTAAGAGCACCACTTCCCTTGGAAGTTGGTTCCAGAACCTAGCTGCTCTGACTGTGAAGTAGTGCCTTCTAATGTCTGGTCTAAACCTACCCTCTAACAACTTATGGCCATTATTCCTTGTTACTCTGGGAGGTGCTTGGGGGGAAAAAGGTCTTTCCCAATCCCCACTTGTCCCCCCTAGTAAGTTTATAGATGGCCACCAGGTCCCCCCTCAGCCTTCTCTTGCAAACTCTGAACAGGTTAAGGTCCCGTAGTCTCTCCTTGTAGGGTCTGCCGTGCTGTCCCCGGATCATGCAAGTGGACCCTCTCAATGTTGTCCACATCCCTCCTGAAGTGCGGTGCCCAGAACTGGACACAGTACTCCAGCTTCAGCCTGACCAGAGGGGGAGGATCACCTCCTTGGCCCTCTTTTTGATGCATCTGTGGATGTACTACAAGGTACGGTAGCCCTACTGACCGTGTCCTTGCATTGTCGGCCCATGTTCATCTTGGAGTCAATAATGATTCCAAGATCTCTTTCTTCCACTGTGCTTTCAAGAAGGGAGTTCCCCAGCCTATAAGGTATGCTACTGGTTCCTACTGCCTAAGTGCAGCAACCTGCACTTGTCAATATTGAATCCCATCCTATTTTCATTTGCCCACCCCGTAACCTGTCCAGGGGTAATTTGTCCTTCCCTTCTAGCGTGCCCACCTCACCCCAAATCTTGGTGCTGTCTGTGAATTTAAACAGGGTGCTTTTCAACCCATCATCCAAGTCACTAATAAAGAAATTGAACAGTGTGGGCCCAAGGACCAAGCCCTGGGGGACTCCACTGCCCACATCCCTCCAGGTCGAATATGACCCATCCACCACCACTCTCTGAGTGTGACCCCTCAGCCAATTTGCAATCCATCTGACTATGTAGGCATCAGTGCCATCGTCACCTACCTTTTTAATGAGAATGGGGTGGGATACAGTGTCAAAGACCTTCCTGAAGTCCAGAAAGACTACATTCACTGCGACACCTGCATCCAATGATTTTGTGACCTGATCATAGAAGGCAATCAGGTTGGTCTGACAGGACCTGCCCCTAATGAAACCATGCTGGTTGCCCTTGAGCATCATCCCTGCTGCTGGCCCAACACAGATGTGCTCCTTGATAATCTTCTGAAAGAACTTCCCCAGGATTGAAGTCAGACTAACAGGTTTATAGCTGCCTGGGTCCTCCGTCTTCCCTTTTTTAAAGATGGGGACCACACTGGCCTTCTTCCAGTCATCCGGCACTTGGCCAGAGCACCATGAGTGCTCGTAAAGTCATGCCAGGGGCCCCGCAATAGCCCCTACCGATTCCCTCAACACCCTGGGGTGGAGAGCATCTGGACTTGCTGATGTGAACACATCCAGCCCCTCCAGAACTTCCCTAACTTGGTCCTCCCTGACCCTAGGCCTGGTGGAGTTTCTCCTGAGTCTATCCTGAATCTTGGTAGGGGAGTCCTGGTCCCTGCACAAGAAAATGGAGGCAAAGAAATTGTTAAAGAGGTCTGCTTTCTCCTCTGGTGCAACCACCAGATTGCCAAGCATATCCTGCAGGGGCCCCACATTACCCGGTGCCTTCTTACATACTCCCTATGTATTTAGAAAAGGACTTTTTGTTATCCTTGATGCTAGCCCTAGTTCTGTATCTGCCTTAGCTTTCCTAACAGCTTTCCTACAGACCCGAGCGGAGGAGGTATATTCCTCTTTGGTGATAGCCCCTCCCTTCCACTGGGTGTATGCCTCCTTTTTGGTAATCGGGCATTCCTGAATGCCCTTGGTAAGCCAGGGGGGCTTTTGGGAACTCTTGCCCCCTTTGCTTCTCATTGGGATTGTCATCCCTTGGGCTCTGACTATCATCTCCTTAAGGAACGACCACTCCTCTTGGGCACCCAATTCCCCTACTCTTCAGGACCCCAGTACCTCTCCCACAAATATCAACTCATTGAAATTGGCCCTCTTGAAGTCAAGGGCTACTGCCTTGCTGCAGGCCCTTGACACCCTGCACTGGATGGTGAATTCCAGCAAGTGATAATCACATGTGCGCTTGCAGCAGCTCAAATAGAAGCAGTGCAAATCTGAGCCAGGGATTTTTGCATCAGCGCACATGCCCGGACATGCACTTTGTTGTGGGGCAAATTGTGCCACTTGGGGCAAAATAACCCTGCCTGGCACCTCCCAGTTCTGCAGCCAAGGGGAGCTAGAGCCCAGGGCCAGCACCTGTGCTGTCCCCAGCAGTACAAAAAGCTGCACTGTCCTAGCCTGATCAGTACAAAAAACAAGTAGCTCAGGGGAACTTGCTCTTAGGAGCTTCAGGAGCCCAGCTAATTGGTACCTGGGGACACTACCCCTTGTGCCAGCTGGACTGCTGAAGCAGCCCGGGGAGTTCCCAGCACCCTTTACCTGTAGCAGTCTGGCAGTGGGGGCTGCTGTCTGGTTGTGACCTGCCAGACCCGGATGAGGACTACACAGCCAGTAGAGGCATCTGCCCCTCTGGGCCAGCTGCCAGTGGGGTGTGGCTGCAGAGTTCACTTTTGTGTGGCCATCTGGGCAGCTATCGCCCAGAAGATGTTCCGGGTGTGGTGGTCTGCTTTAAACTGTCAGAGCATGTCCTCCTGGCACCAATTGGCTAGCAGGTCAGCCACCTCCAGCTGGGTCCAAGGTGCCAGCTCTGAGCAGGAAGAGTCCTGCCACCAGCCTCCATAGCAGGAATTCTGGTGTTCCCTATTGGAAAACTGAAAAATCCCTGATAAAAAAATCCCAAAGTACTCTGTTGAATACCCCGAAATCCATGTTCCTCCATAATTAAAACAAAAGACCACTATATATATAGAGAGAGAAAGTGAGAGACAGCGATCAGTTGGGCAATGTTTTATTGATATATCTGCAGTGTTAAAGCAATTTGGAAGCTTACCAGTCAGGGAAGGGATTGGGGGCAGGCGGGGGGTGGGGCAGGGCAGGGCAAGGATAGGTCTCAGGGGCAGACTGGGGGTGGGGCCAGGTGGGGCAGGGATCGAGGGGGCAGGGGGCCGGCAGGGGGCAGGGATTGGGGGCTGGGGGAGTGGGCAGAGCTGGTGGTAGTCCCCCACCATGGTCCTCTCCTCCATCCTCCAGCCTCTCCAATCCCTTACTTACCCACACTGGAGCCTGGGTCCAGCTCCCTGCTGCTGGTATGCTGCCTGCCCTGCATGGGGAGGCAGTGTGCTTCAGCACCAGGGCAAGGGCCAACCACAGAGATGCTCTGGCTGCTACCAGAGTGTCTTCATGGAGGACTCAGCTTCCAGTTGCCTCAGTCAGGGCACGGTCCCTGACCCCCCCTTTTTTTTTTGCTCTGGTTTCTTGACCCCTGGATATCCAGGGATCTAATTTTGACCCTGCACTGCAAACTAGCAGTGTGGGGAATCTTGTCCCGTTCCCGCACATGCCTCTTGCAGCCTCTCAAGGGCCTTTGAAACACTGCAAGAGACATGTGCAGGTTTATCTGGACGTGCCCAATAAGCATTACCAAGTAAGGACTGAGTAATTTAGGATTGATTCTTTGTTTTCAAGGCTTTCAGGGTAGCTCTGGCTTGCTTGAGAGTGGCTTTGGCCAGTTCTGGCTCTCGTTGCAACTGATCACAACACAAAAAGATTCTGTTCCTGACATGTTTTATCCAATAGGACTCGTTTTGTATGAGAGAGACTGAGCAAAAGCTGCAGCCCGAAGTACAGTTACATAAGTGGTTCTTAATGAGAATGCTAGTAAAAGGGACACATTTCTTCCACCAACCTTCTCGTTTAGGAGCTGGCATAAGTCTTTCCCTGTCTCATCTGCTGCACTTCGTTATCCAAGTGGCCTGATGTGCTGCATTTCCTCTTCTACGGATCTTTTTCTTTACAAAAACACTGCCTCAGATCAGAGCTGTTTCTTTTGATTTGCTTTCTGACTTGCTGACATTTGCAGTGATATGCCAGTGCATCTGAGACCAAAAACAAGAAGGTGGAAAACACACAAAGTTCCTTTTTGCCTTTCATCTCTGCAGCCTTTGTAGTCAGATGAGCTTTCCATTACATTAGCCCTTCTTTTCTTCGTCTCTTGTATTGTGCTTTCATTTACTCTTATTAAAGTCTCTCACTTCTTCCTTGAGTCCTGCCAGTGGAGTTCTTCATGAGTCTCCTCATGCTGTGCCTCTCTTACATAGAATATTCTTTAGCACCAATCTCTGGCACTCCTTGGAACTGGATATCTGTGACACCAAGATGCACATAATTGAGGCAAAGGATGTATTTTTTTAAAGGTGATTTTACTAAAAGTGCTTTACTGTAACTCAGGTAAGTCCTCAGAGGGTATCACACTCTTCTCATCCCATTCCAATGATTTGTCCTTTTGTAACAGACTATGATTGCAGGGATTACATTCTGCCTTGATGTTATAGTAAGGAACTGGTTAGTATGTGTAGTATGTATTCCTTGCTCCTATTAGTTGGACAGTTGGATTGGCTCAAATGTTTTTGGATATATCACTTTCTAGTGGCTAGAGAAACCCCACATACTACCATCAGCTAACAGAGATTCTCCTTTGGCTGAGAAGCTTGAGGCCAAAGTTTATAGAAGGTCCCTACTTTTCTTCCTAATTCTGCATATATTTGATGTAACTGACAGCTAATTTCTGGGCGTGTGTGGCCTCAGACTCCTCATGTCTCATGCTTAACCTTTAAAGGCTTTGGTCAGAACACTTTCATCAAGGTGGTTTATAAAAGCAACCATGACTGACATACATGTGCTTTCCACAAAAATCAAGGCAATACAGACAGTGTTGCAAGTAATTTGCATACATTTGCTCTTGATTTGAGTTAACTGGAAAGAAGAATAGTTCAACTAAAGTGTAAGATAGAACTGCATTAAATCATCTAGTCTTCTCCTCCCATCAAATGCATCTCTTAACAACAGACTACTGCCTGTAAACAATCCAGGACAGTTACAGCATCTTAAAAAATTTTACTGCACACTATAGTCAAAGTGAATAAACTCTTCTTATGCAAATTTAAATTTAGCTTTTATTTTGCTTCCTAATTATTGAATCTTCAAATTTCAAACACTAAGAGTTTAAGGCTATAGAACCAGCTGTAGATGAACGTTCTGTCCTCTGGATTGTTTAAAAAATATTGAAAATTTAATTTATGCAGCATTATTAAAGGGTTAGTGTGTGCTGCACCTTCAGAAGATTCTGAACATTGCTTACAGTTGATTGAGTTCAATAACCTGCATAAGTTTCTTTTTCCACTTTCAATATTTTGGTCATATTTTCTTTGAAGAATTTTGACTACCATTAGTATATCCAGAGTCAGGAACAATATTCTGGGGTGTCTATATGCATGTGTGTATGGGGGCATGTATACATATGTGTGTATGTGGGAGCAGTGACTACTTGGAACTTATGGGTGAAGTTACATTTTCACTTAGACCATACTAAGAGTATGTACAATGCAAGTATCTGCATGTTAAAGCTCTTAACTCATGCAAATGTTCTCTGAGCATCTCAAAGTTATGCTAAGGTTTGGGTTAACTCTGGGTCTTGCAACCTAGTTTGTGTTAATGTAACTTCAGTCTGCTCCATGGAGATCAAATGAGCAAAGTCCTCCAGCCTCCCAGGATGCACTGCTCCCAGCCTCCCTCCACCTGTGCCTTTAGTGGGGTACAAGCATGCAGCCTTTGTAGCCTCAGGGGTGCACTCTGTTGTTCCCATCTCCTGTTCATGTCAATGGGCAGCACATAGATGCTGTTCGAGATGGATTCTCAGCCACATTGGAGGTGCGTCACTCTCCATTTCCTTCAATCAGAAATTCTAAGCTGCATGAAGAGGCACCTGGCTGCCTGGAATTCTGCTTCCCACTTATTAAATGTGTCTTAGCAGGACTTCTTTTTATCTGGGCAGCATGCAGATATTCCTTTTCCATCAATAGCCTAGTGGTTGGGCACTTGTTCAGGACATGGGAGATATGGGTAATAGCCTAAGGGTGTTTGGATCCATGCCTCCTGTTTCTCAGCACAGTGCCCAAGTTATGAGACAGATATGGCTGTGAACACCTTTTACCTTTTTAAAGCTGGTCCAGTGAACAGCCAAAAGGGAAAGAGCCAATAACAACTTATCAACTGATCATTATCTTGAAAGAGTCGCAGTAAAAGAGGCCTACCACACTGAAGAACGGATTAATAAAGATGAGCCTTATATGTAAGAGAGAATCTTTGAGAAATCCAAAGTATAGGTGGAAATATCAGATAGTAGTTAATAAAAGTTATGTCTTTAAAGATTGTGTGAAGGTGGTAGACGATGTTCACAGTGGTCTTTAGAGCTATGTAAGAGAGAGCTGCAGAAGAATTTATTTGGAGTTATTCCTATGCAAAAATCAAAGAATGGCTTGATAAAGACTGCAGGCAAAGCAAAAGACAGCCATTCTGTGGATTCATGGAGAAGATGGTGCAGGATAGAAGTACTATTAATGTGAAGTACACAGAGATCAATGTATGGAGCCATTGTGAGCAAATTCAATAAACATAAATACAGAAATCTCTTTGTTATAAGGGATACAAATATAGAAAGGTGGACAGTATACTTCTAATGAGCCCTTTAATGATGAGATAGATAAAAGTAAACAACAAATGTTCACTCTCCAGACAGCTGAGATGCTTGTGGAAGAACCAAATTTTGAAGAGATTCAAGAGGTAATCAGAATGCTCAGGAACAACAGTACACCAGGTGTTGATAATATTCCCAATGAATTATTTAAAACAGGATGGGAATAAGATAATGAGGGGAATAAGCTAATTCAAAGACTTCATAAATTATTATTGTTGTCTTGAAGGTGTAAACAAATTCCAGAGGAATGGAAGGAAGCTGTATTATTCCCAATTTTGAAAAGTGGAGAGAAAATGAAATGGAAGAATTGTCATAGTGGCTGCATATAGATGAAAAGAGAGGCATGCATGCATGGCACTTTAAAGTGGGCTAAATGCTCTTGCACCCCTTTAATGGTATCAGTGTTTGCATGCCTCAACAGTGTACTGAGTATTAATTCCAGCCACCGTAGGAAATTCGCTGGCGTAATGCACCTTAAATGACTTGGGATACAGTAAACTAAAACTCAAGGATTTTTCTTCACTAAAACTCAATGAGTTTTAGCTTGCTGCCCCTACAGCCACAGAGCAAAGCACCGGGCTCTGTGCAGTTCCACGGCTCTGCAGGAAGTCCTACAGGCAGCCTGACAGCAGCCCAGGAAAGCAGCTCTGCCTAAGAAAAGTGGTGAGCCTGATTTCCCTCCCCACCTGATTTCCCTCCTCCCTGCTTGCCTGAGCTGCGTGGGGGCCAGATGCTTCCCTCTGTGGCTGAGGTGCCCCCCAGAACTGCCTGAGCTGGTTGCCTCCACGTGGGTACTGCTTGGGGGGGCCCACTGCTGTCACAGAAGGAAGCACCAGTCTTCCCACCGCAGCCCAGGGACCACTCCACTCACTGGCAGCTCACCCTCCCCTTCCTGCCAGAGGGGCAGGTAAATTAAACCCCCATGTCATACATACACCTTGCTAATCAGCCCTAAATTGAAGCAGTGTTTTTTAAAACTCACCGCTTCAATTTAGGGCCCCCGTTTCAGCTACACATACCCAGTGTCTCCCTATTTATTATGGTCCATACATCCCCATCTTTGACATTTTATGTGGACTTACTCCTTACCTGAGCAGAACATAGTGAATTGTCAGAGTTGGTTTCAGAAAAATATGTCTGAAACTACTAGGATGGTACAACTATGTGTAGGTGACTCAAAGGCTAGGGACAGAAGTTAGACATAAACTGGTTTATGTGATCAAAAACTGGTTTAAACCTGTAACGGAACAGAAGATCAGTGCACATAGACCCATTTCAAAATGGCTGAAACTGATTTAAGATAAGCCTGGTTGTATGTAATATCAGACTTAACTGATTTGGGTCAAACCGGTTTATAAAACTTCTGTCTCAGACCCCTTTCTGGTTCAAGTTAAATCACAGTCCCTCAGCATCCAAGGATGCTTTACAGGTCTGGGCTGGGTTGTCTTGTCTGCTCCAGAAAGCAGGGATGGCCCTGCCCCTCTGTTCCCTAGGTGGAGAAGTGAGGGCTGGTTGACAAAGGGGTGGGGTGTATAGGGCAAGTCCAGCTGGGGATGCAGCCCAGTTTACAGGGAGGACTGCCCCCCCCCAAACAAACACTGGCTGGGGTCTGGGGCCAGGGGCCAGGGAGTGGGGGGTTTAACCACCCCTTCCCCCATGCAAACTTACTGATGGCTGTGACTGTGGACTACAAATCCCAGAGGCACCTGGAACCAGGAAGAGGAAGTGATGAGCAATCCTGCAGAGTTCTGCTGCTGTAATTCTGGACTGCAAATTCCAGAGACATTGGGAGCAGCAGGAAGAGGAAGTGAACACACAGCTAGAGAGCTGTGCTCTAGCCCCCCTCTATCCCCCTGCCCTGTTTTTGGCTTGAGTCACTAAGGCATGTGGCTGCATGTCCTGAATCAAAGGTAAAAGGCTGTTCACTTTTGTTTCAGTTTAATTTGTGCAGTTTGGACTAACCTTGAACTAACTTGTTTGTACTTAGCCCAAAAGTACAAATATAGAGTGAAATTGATACCAATAAAACACTGAAGCACTATCTTTAGAGCTCTTTGATGTACCCATGGAAAAAAGCAGTGTGTTCATTGCAAAATTTTCAGGTGAGGTAAGAATTAAAGTGCCAGGACCAACTTTTTGGACTTCTGCTGATCTGGATATTGGAGAAGAAGCAAAAGAGATGATACAAAGAATGGCTGGAAACTTGAAAAAAGTTACAAAGATCAATGAAGATAAAACCGATTTCATAGTTGTAAGCTGACAAGATGATCTTGAACAAGGTTGTCCAGCACTCAGTAATCAAAATCTCAATAAGGTAGGCCATTTAGATATCTAGGTACTTTAATTACTGTTTGCAATTTGAAGAGGGAAAGAATTAAGGCAAATGTAGAATGGGAGTGCCTGTTACATTGCTTGCAGAGAACAGGTGGCTCTAAATTACTGAGAGAGGCCACGCTTTGTGTACACTAGATCACTGTAAAGTCTCCTATTTTATATGTGACCCAGGCCCTTACTAAAAAGGAAGATAGAGAATTTAATACCTAACTGAAAATAAATTTGGGGTCAAAAAAGGAGACTCACATATGGAAAAGAAAATCTAAGAATAAGGTAAGGATAAACTGATAATTTATGAAGAGCTGAGGTATACTGGGCAAGACATGACTTAGATGACAGAAAACAGATCAGCTCCATAGCTCTTGAAAAGTCATTGCTACATTGTTAGACTTTGTGAATGACCAAACAGAAAAAAATAAGATAAAATTGAAGAAGACTTAAGGACATCTAATGTGAATTATAAGCAATGGTAAAATATGCCCTTTTAAAAGGAGGTAGTGGTGAATTATGAGAGTGGTAGTGTATCTCCAGGGTCTACAGAACCAAGGAGCAAGCAAAATGTATTATTGTAAAAAGGGGAGACTGACTGTAAGACCTTAGAACGTGAGTGAGCCAGATTTGAATCCACTTAATGTATGCCAAGTTGCTTCTGTATCATTCCAGTTTCATGCCATTTTGCTCCAAGTAAAATGCCCTAAAAACATCTGAGCTTATTGCTTTTACCCAGTAAATTTATATAGACAATAACTGAGTTATATTTTTCATAAACCTATGTTTTTTGGTATTAATTGTATTGCCTTCTTTTAAGTTTTTTACAAGTCCAGTGCCAGTCTTTCCATTCTTTTGCCTATAGATTAATATCAAACTGAGAGACCAGTAATTATCTGGGATGTTTTGTTTGTTTTTTGTTTCATGTTGCTTTTGTTCAGTCCTCTGGAATTTCCTTGGTATTTCAAGGCCTCCTGAAAATCAAAATTAATAGCCTAGATAGCTCCCAGGACAGCTATTTTATAATTTTTGGATAAATATTACCTGCTGTTTTACAAATGTCTAAGTTTTAGTAGCTGTTGTGTAATATTCTCCTCAATTAGATTTGGAATGCAGAATATTTCATTATCATTATGTGAAACCAATACATCATCTAATATTTTTTGCAAACACTGAAGAAATATATGTTGAGAACTACTGCCGTTTCTACCTCATTACTGCCAGCTTCACCACTTCCATCCAGTAATGGACTATTACCATTTTTTGGGGAATCCTTTTGTTCCAAATACGCTTTAAACTGCTCTTTATCATTCTCAGCTCTGGTGTAAATAGATTTGTCTTTGTATCCTTTTATTTTCATTGTCCATTTTTTATATTTTCTACTTTCTAACTTGTTTTCACTATTATCATCTTCCCCTTCCTTTCACTTGTTACATATGTTTTTTATTATCTTTGTATGTGCTTTCACTTCCCTTGTAAGCCAGCTTTTATTTATTTACTTATTTAATTATTTTTAAAAACAGAGTAGCCATTCTTCTTGAATGTAGCTTTTGGGCATCTAGTATCATATAGGATGAAAGCCATGAATGTGTTTTATTTAAACATAATAAAAACATTACTTAAAACTTCTAGAAGGATATTTTAAAGTCAAAGTGTTTTGCAAACATAATATTATAATAAATTCTCACAATCCTGCCATTAAAGAAGTTGCATAGTAATCCTTTTCTCTGTTATACAAATTGGGACAGACTTTGGCAGTCAACATAAGAAGCAGACCTAGATATCAGTCCAGCAACATCTGGGTGTCAGCCTTGCGCTTGGACCACCTGGAAAGATCATATGCTTTTGCAAATCATTCTGGGTTAGAAACCTCCTGAGAACATAGTACTTGATGAGATTCTCACAACATCCCACTATCAGATTTAAGATCCTAAGTGAAGTGTTTCTCACATAACATTTTGCTATATTCACTTAGTTTGGAACTAGAATGTGTAGCGGCATAAGGCATATATTTTTTAATGTATTGAACTCTGACATTTAAAAAGTCTGGAGAGGTGAATATAGTTATAATTATGTTTTATTTTGTCTGGTTCAGAAATGGACACATGAGCTTTCCAATGTATCAACACTCTTAGAGCCAAGGTTTTCTGAAGTGATTAATGATTCTGGATGGCTCAATTTTTGAGGTGCTGTGAGGTGCTGATCTTAAGACCCTTTAATGGTGGCCAATCTATTTGGAAAAGATGAAGGACCAACTCTTAAAAAAAAAAGAAAAGAAAGACACCTAAATCACTAGTTATTTTTTAAAATGTCTGCCTTAATACATCATATACCTTATCAGGTCCTGACAGTAATAAGACATATTCCAAACATTTGCTCACCAGCTGTTTCTGTGCAATAAGTAGAGTCTTTAAATGTTAGTTATTAGAAGAACATATAATTCATTCAAATGCATTTTAAAATTACATTCAACTGCAATTAACCTTAATACAGTTAATCAGCTATAGTTATAGTTACTTAACATTTATATAATTGTAGGTCCCTCCACATTAAAATAGATGGTACTGTAGTGACTTTGTAGCTTTATTTTAACATTTTATGAGGATATAATATGAAACTAAATGTTAGTTGCATTAGCAATATTATAGATAAGATTTTCCTGAAGACAATTATATTTACTCTCAGAGGAAAGTCAGAGCAACACCAAAATCTTCCATATTTTCAGAGGTTTCCTATACTTGCCCCCTCAACAGACTGCTTTCTCCTCAGTACTAGGAAATGAACACCACCTGCTAGCCCATCCTTCCTCAGGGCAGCTGGTGACAGTGTTAGCATGCAGTCTACATATAAAAATAGCTTATAATAGCTTTATTGACTGACCTAGTAGTCTAAACAGCAGTTTGCAAGCTAGGAAGCCTTGGTTTCTTAGCCCCAGTCTGCCTCAATTTTCCTACCTATATAGGTGAGCTACCGTCTAAAAAGATGAATTGGTTTACAAGAGCATTTTAGGGACACAGTTTTGTTTTTAAACACAAGATAGATAATCAATCTAAGTCCAAACATTTATTGATGCTCTTGGGGTAACATTTTATTCTTTCCTGATGATCTAAGTGGCCATTTTTAGCAATTCTGTGTGCAGAAGAATTCTGTTTCTACACATGTAGCCCTGCTTGCATAGATAACTATGCATGACTATTTAATCGGGAAAACTGAGAGGGGGCAGTAATAGACATATCACATATGCATGCCCCTTGTGGACATGTGCCAACTTAGATGACTGAAAATGGAATTGGATAAAACCTGTGACTGTTGGCCTTAGTCTTAGAACAGAAATGGTGAGCATAGGTCCCTCTTTTGCTCTATAGCTTAATGACTAGTCACTAGAAATCTCAGCTGGGAAGCTAGAGATCCTGGGTTCTAGGATCCCCCTCACTCAGAGGGAGCTTGAATCCGGGTAACTCTGACTTCCTAGCACAGCACTCTAATCACCACACTGCAGGCCAGACATTATCTGACTTGTTCTCTTTCTCCCTGGCCCCATATATCTCTCACATACTTCCCTTTGGTTGCTGTCCAGTGATCCAGCTTCAAAAGCAGCACCAGAAAACGGACTGAAGGATGGTTGCACAGTGGTGACTACCTGGTCATCCATACATGTGTGGGCATAGAATTCCTCTGGTTGTGTAAGTGCCAAAAATACTCTGTCAATGATCAAAAACAGTCATTTAGACAACCAGGGAAGAACAGAATTCCACCCTTAGTATACAAACCTGTAAATTTTAATTATGAAATTAAGGGATCTGTTAATGGAATTATAAACTTTATGTTATATATAACTCAGCAGCCATGGGTTTTGTCTGATTCCATTTTCAGTCAAGGTCACCACATGTTCACAAGGGGTGTATGTTTGTGCTATGGCTGCTACTGTGCCTGCTTAGTCTGAATGACTGCATAGTAACACATAATTATCTGTGTGTGTAGGGCTACATACTCAGGAATATAATTATTCTGAGCATATAATAATATTGTGCCTTTCTATCACACCTACTATCTAAGGATCTAAAAGCACTTTACAAAATAAAATACTTGATATCCATAAGCAAAGCCACATTTCTCAAAGGCAGTTCAGATCCCACGTAGACACAAGAATAGATGAGTGGAGTAGAAGAGAGAAGTAAATTTCTAGGGCACATCCAGACAAGCGCGGCCATGCAATCTGTGGTGCTGCAAACACGTTTGTAATACCACATACCGCAGTCAGGTGTTCTTCATGCAACAATGGTGCGCTGCCTGTGCGTGTGCTGCTCCACTTTTTTTCCTGTGGTTTTTTGTTTTGACCCTGGAAAAAAAAAATGGAGCAGCACATGCATGGGCAGTGCACACTGCTGAAAAGTGGAGTCAGGCCACCCGGAGCCATGCTGCGACTGCCAGCCAGGCTCTGCTCAGCAGGTTTGCCACTGCTGCAACCCCAGGAGGTCCCCAGGACCCCAGGTAAGGCTTCTGAGGCCAGCACTGTGCTGGCCCCAATCTCTCCTACTGCCACCAGGGTAACTTGCTGCACGCCAAAGCATGTGTGGCACAGATGTTCTCTAGGGACAAGTAGCTGTGGCACAAGGTGTGCCGCTGCTACTTGTCCCCAGGGAACCAAATGTCTGCACTTGTCTGGATGTGGCCCTATTGTCTGATTCTCTTTCCACATGGTAGATTGTAATGTTACAATCTAGTGCTTAATATAGTTAAACATGTTGAAGACTAATAGCACATTCAAATATATTATATAATATTACTGTGTTTGGTACTACTATTACGGAATAGCATAGTTTTTTAATAGGGGTAGTATCTGGAGAACTCTCCATTAAGAATATAATGAGGCCTTTAAAATAATAATTTCATATGAAAGGCAGTGTTTAGAAAAACAAACCATCACCAGACCTACATTTTATTAAATCAGCTCCCTATGGTCTGTTTTCACTTTTTTTAAAACATCACTGCAGAACTGTGGGCAGGCGAGGTTCTTTGGGTAGATATATCATCTTTTATTAGACCAACTGAGTAGTTGGAAAAAAGTTCTTAGCAAGCTTTCAGGTGCAGTCACCCTTCATCAGGCACAGGAAGTCTGTGGTGGTCTGAGATTCCAAGGAATCAGAGAAGCTAAAACACTCAAATAAGATAATACAATGTGGAGAGCTAGAAAATGTTTTCGATATCTCTGTCTGAAGGAATCTTTCCACAACCAAAAGGAATCCACTTTCAACACAAATTAATTCAGTGGCAACTTTGACGAAAACATCAATGCCAGAAAATCAAAAAACCCCCCTCAAATTGGGCACCCAACAGTGGACGAAATTCAAACCTTGATTGCTATGTTGACTGCTTCAGGGAAAGGATAAACAATGAAATACCCAATAACAAACACCACCATAACAACCTCTCCCTCTCAGAAAGAAGGGCCATAGAATCTCTAAGATCCAACCACCAAATGGTAATAAAACCAGCAGATAAAGGAGGAGCTAGTTATCCTTAACTATGAAGACTACATAAAAGAAACCAGCAGACAACTTGCTGACTCTACCTACTATAAAAAGCTAGAGGAAGATCCTACTTTTCTTTTCTCCTCCAAACTCAAAACCACTATCACATCATTTCCATTGGAACAACAAGAAAACTTCAGACCCTGATCTCTCCTCTACCCAATCCAGGGTCTTCTTTCCTGCTTCCTAAAATCCACAAACAAGGAAACCCCTACCATTTCCAACCATAGAACCCTAATGGAAGAAATATGAGGTTTCATCAAATCCATCTTAAAACCGCTTGTCACCCAAAGACCTATTTTTTTATCCAAGACACAATAGACTTCCTGTGAAAACTCAAAAACATAGATCACCTTCCCAGCAATACCCTCCTAGCCACCATGGCTGTCACTAGTTTATACACCAATATCCCTACTCCGATTTTCAGAAGCAGGATGGCATCTAGGCCTGCCTCACATATCTACAAGAACACAATCACAACTCAGAATACAGACCTCAGGATATCACTGAACTTGTACTTTATCCTCACACACAACTTCAGTTTCAACAACCAATGCTTGTTCCAGACCATGAGCACAGCTATGGGCACCAAAATGGCCCTCCAGTATGCCAGCCTTTTTACGGCCTACCTAGAAGAAGACTTCCTCAAGAACTGCACCGTTACCCCCTTACTATACCAGAGATACATAGATGACACCTTCATCTTCTGGACTAAAACCCTGCAATCTCTGATGGACAACCACCAAAAATTCAACAATCACCACTCCTCCCTCAGACTATTGCTTGAATACTCTAACACCAGCATTTCCTTTTTGGACACCATGATCAATATCCAAGATGGTAAAATTCAAACCACCGTATACAAGAAATCCATAGACCAACATACATATTTTTGCAGAACAAGCAATCACCCTAAACACACCAAGAAAGCTATAATTTACAGCTAAAGTCTATGATACCACTGAATCTGCAGCAAGGAGAATACCTGTGATTGCCAGCTCTCAAAATTCTAAAGGGCCTTCAGCCAACAAGGACACTCCTCCAGAGAGACAGATAGCACTTTTGAAAGAGCCACCCAGATACCATGTGAAGATTTTCTGTAGTAGAAAAAGAAAATCCCCACAAATTGCACACCATTAGTTATGACATATCACCCTTCCCTGGAACCCACACAGAAAATCCTCGAACAGTTGCAACCCTTCCTAGAAGAAGACCCCGGTCTTAAAGAGATCTTTCCAGAACCAGTCATCCTAGCCTTCAAACAAGCATTGAGCCTTGCTAACCTCATCACCAGAAGCAAGTTCCCTATGACCCAAACCACACCCAATGGATCCAGATCATGCCGTGACAAGAAATGCAAAACCTGCTAACATATCTCTACACCCTCCACAATAACTATACCCCCCAACAGAACCATCACCATTTCTGGATCTTACACCTGCACCTCCAGAAATGTAGTATATCTCATCCAGTGAACTGAATACACTGATGGAAAATATGCAGGAGAAACCAAACGACTGCACACCAGAATGAACGCACACTGGAAATCTATCAAAGACAAAAATATCCAATTACCTGTGGGGGCCCACTTCTCACAGGACAATCACTCCACCTCCGATCTCTCAGTTCTACTCCTCAAAGGGAATTTACAACACACTTTTTGTAGATGAGCCTACAAACTTCACTATATCAACCTAAGGGATACTAAAAATCATGGACTCAGTATAGACATTGGGTTTATGACACATTACAACCTGCATGACATCTGATTCACATGATGCTTGCCTGACCTGACCTCTTACATTCCTTTTTATCCCCGCCACCCTTTTTCTCCTCCCCTCTTCCACTTCTCTGCCCTTTTTCTTCCTGGTTCCCTACCATTTCTTGTTTATTGCCAGCCTCTTTTTTACCTTGCATTATTACTACTGTAGTGTTTTCCCTTTGACTTTTTTTGTCCCCTGTTTTCTTCTCCCTCCCTCCCCTGCTTTACCATTTTTCCCCTACTTCTTGTAGACAAGGGAATACAAATAATTAATTGCAAATGCTGAATAGGCAATGCAAGATTACAGCCAGAGTCACAAGACTAAGTGTCCAAATGTTGCAAAATCCAATCCCTATTTTATTAGGGAACAATACACAAAGAGGAACTCTGGATCACAGGATAACTTATGGGTGACCTCCAGCCAGGAGAGCACCTGTGCAATAGTGGAACAAAGTTTATATGTATGCATAATTATATGATAATGATAGATACCACTAACTGTAATAGACAGCACAACAACAAAGGTGGAGCTATGATATGTAGCAAAGGAAATGGTGATTGGCCATGACATAAACATGACAAGGGAAGATATTAGAATATGGGGCAGGGTATACAGTTTATTGGTTGCTACCCACTGAACTCTGCATGTGCACCTCTCCTGCCCAGGTCAAGACAGCTGTCCTGGGAATTGGTCGTGGGTCTCCTGTACTCTCATTAAACAGATTATTTCCTTGTGTATGTCCGCCTTTGCATTCTGTGCAGCCTTCTTTGAAGGCATGGGATGGGTCGGCATCCCCAACACTTCTATCCTTTTATATATTCACTGACATCCTGTCACAGTTTTAGCTTCTCGCATTGCTGCTTTCCTGATCTCCACCTATTCCCTTTTTCACAGACTGCCTCTTTTTAACCTTGTATTTCATCTCTGTCATCTCCCTATGGCTTCCCCTCCACCCCTTGCTCTCTTCCCCCTTCCCTTCCCTGCTTTTCCTTTTGTCTTACGTATTTCTACATATTTACATTTTCACTGACATCCTACCACACTTTTAGCTTCTCTCATTCCTTGGAGTCTCAGACCAGCAGAAACTCCTTATGCCTGATGAAGGGTGACTGCACCTGAATGCTTGCTAAGAACTTTTTTACAACTACTCAGTTGGTCTAATAAGAGATATCACATCTACCCAAAGAACCTTGCCTGCCTATGTCCTTAGACCAACATGGCTACAACCAAAATCCGACTGCAGAATTGTATCTTTTGAAAGACTCTCAACAAGTGCTTTCTTCACAGCTCTAGAGTGCCTGTTGTTCTGAGATACAATAAAGTAATGGCAATATTTTGGGGTTTTTTTGTTTTGTTTTAATTTTTAGTTACTTAAAACACAACTGTTCCCTTATGGTTGGTCTTCAATACAGTCTATAAGTCAGGACCTACCAAATTCAAGGTGCTTGCCAGCCAATTTTGCAGGCAAATCAGGGACTGGGCAGCCATTTTTGTGGGCCAAGCACAGCAGGCTACCTATGCCTCTAATTGGCCAAGGGGCCCCAGTAGTCCCACCCCTCCTTGTAGGTTGCCACATGACCCAAAACCGTGGCTTAATTACCCTGATTAAACCTGGGGAAGCATTAATCCATGTGTTATTAAGCATAGATTCTTGGCTTCCCTCAGCTTAATCAGGGTAATTAAGCCATGGTTTTGGGCCTTCCCCAAACGGCTCACTGCAAAAACAAGCAAACTTACCAGCAAGCAATGAAAAGCCCTGCAGTCTTGGAAAACGGGGGTGGGGAAGGCAGGCGGGGCAGGGGGAAGGGGAGGGCGTAGAAAGGTGGGGTGGGGTGGGGCAGAGCTGTCTCTACAGGGGGTTGGTTATGCAACTAATGAAATGAGGAAAGAAGGAGGCGGAGTGATTCCCCAAGAGAGTGAAGGGCTTGGATAGGAGATGAGCGGGGGTAGGGAAATGATGGAATAGGAGTCAGGGAAAGGAGTGGAAGGGTGGGATTGGAGGTGGGGTTATGCAAGTGAAGGACTGGGACTATGGACGGGAGGCAGGGTTGTGCAAAATGACAGGGAATGGATTGGAGGTGGCAGTGTGGGGCTGCCTTTGCCCTTCACCCTCCCCTGCCACCTCGATTCCTGGACTGAGCCTCCAATTTGCTCCTCCTCCCTGTACTTCCAAACGCCAGTGTTTCCTGCCATTTTCTGGTTTTGCAGCTTTCCTGTCTTGTTCCCTCCCTGCTCTGTGCACCTTTTCATGGGCCCACACATTTCATGAGGCATGTCCTTTTTTCAGAGACCATCTGAAATTGCAGTTTCTGCAAAAATTGTGGTATAGCAATTTTGATAGGTCCCTATCTATAAGAACACAAATGCTAGTGGAGTTTACTTATCAGGGATTTTGTACCACTAGTCCTGTCACAGCTACAGGTTATTAATGCTGCCAGGGCTGTCCCGGGAGAGGGGGGCAAATCGGGGTGACTGCCTCAGGCCCTATGCTTTGGGGGGCCCTGTGGAGCCAGACAGAGCAACGGCTCTGTGTCCAGCTGCTGGTGGCAGCTTCTTTGGGTCTGGGGTCCATGAGGGTGGGGCCCCGCATGGGCAGATTAGCCCTGGGCCCCACACCCTGTTCAGGTTGCCTCTGAATGCTTCATATAAGCAATGCTGCATTCTCTCATAAAGGAGGGGACATAGCTTAAGCTTATTAAGAAATATTTTTGATCTGATTGATGGCGATGGAAAGACGGGTATCTTCCTAAGATTACTTGTAGGGTGGAAGAATTCTCAGTGATGGAAGGTGAAGTTTTGCATTAATCATTCCTAGCTGCCAACCTGTTGTATAGGGACAAGCTTAAGAGTTGATGCTTGGGTGTAGATCTCAATTAGATTTCAAGTTTTATTCAAGGCTAAATTACACAGAGCGTTCAGCATCAAAGGTGCCAAACTTTTACCAGTCATAGCCATCTGAAAATGGTGGCAATCTGACAAGAACCCATATTTTATATGATCTCCTCTTTCTTGGGTCAAACCCCTTGTCATGCCTATTAGCTATGTGCTAACTAGTACTGGAAAGTAACCTCTTTTCTGGTATTGATCTGATCTGTGTCCAACTCGATGAAATGGATTCTGATTTGGGAGTTCGAATCTTAAAGACATTCTTCCCTGACTCAAAACTTGCTTTTGTTCTGGTTCTGGTTTGACTGGTCCTTAGGAAAAGGATTTTTTTCTTCCATTACAGCAATCTGGTAGAGCCAAGACTGTCCAACCACTACCAGTGCTGAGATAATCCCCCTAAACCATATTCTAAAATTGATTCCTGTATTATCCCACAGGAACCTTTGTGGAAATGAGTGGTTATTTGGTTTGGAGAAAAGGAATGACTGACTGGCCTTTTTAAGTTCTGTTTTGTCTTGTTAGAATTTTGGCTTATTGCTTTGATTCACATGACTTCTGGGAAGCCGCCCTGGGAAAATTAGCCATTCAGAATCACATCTTTTGCCTCTTGTCAGAACTAGTCCAGCTTTTTTCTGATGAACCTGCAAAATGATATCAGCTCCATTTGGTACAATTAGAGCAAATTACCCTTTATGGATGTGCCTTAATTCATGAATTAGTTTATTTCCAATGAGCTTTCTTTGAATGAGTATATAGATTGATGCTGCTTTCTATGTATCTATGCATCTTTACCAGCTGATGCAGAAAATGGCCTGTAAGTTATCATGTCTGACTCGGTGCAGCTTTCACATATTAGCAAAAATGGCAAATTAGGGGGCACAGTACAGCACTCAGGCCTGAGTTTCATTCTGAGCTTTGTCACTGGTATAGGCAAGTCCTTTACCCTTTCAATGCCTCAGGCTTTCCATCTGCAAAATGAGGATAGTGATGCTTTCCTACCTCATGGGGTGTTGTGAGGCTCAACTTATTAATGTTTGTAGAGTGCATTGAGGCCTTTGCATGTCAGATACTATAAAAAGGTAATGAGTGTAATAAGTGAATAGTGGGATTTTGAGGAGCAGGAAGTGTGTGGTACAGAGATAAATATACAATCACTAAAAAGTGCCCTTATAGAAAGAAGTGAATGTTTATAAGAGCTTGGATGGCAGCTGCAATCTTTGCAAGCTGAAGAAGCTTCCTACCCATGTATTTCCCAGCAATACATTATGAATGTAGCTTGGATACTGTGCCTGATTTGATCCTCACAGTTTAGAAAGGCTAGATGAAAGCTACAGTGAACACAAAATGAGCAAACAACTGATTCGCTTGGGAAGTTAAAATGGAGTGGAGATGGCAGACAGCTAAATTTGCAGTCAGGTGTTCCTTGACTCATGCCCAGCTACTCTTTGTGGCTTCAGCAGTGATGATGCAAGCAAAAACTAATGGATGTAGTCATTTCAGATCCTCTTGCTGATGCTAAGAGCCTGTAACACTGAAACTTGAGCTGCAGAGTTCTCAGGTAAAGAGGCCCAGGCTGTGAGACTCATTTCAAAAACAGATCAGACCATGTAGCCTGGTGTGCATATGTATATGCAAGAGAAGGTTGGGAAGAGATGTTAGATGGATCAGGAAGAAATATTTCCCTTATAGCACTGTTCAAAGACTAGTTTACCATTTTGAAAATCATATTATTTGTTAGAAAGAAAGAGAATGTATATTAAGTTGTGGTAGCTAAACCAAGCCGATGAGAGGAATCTTTGGAAAACTTTTGGTTCCTACAGTATGTGCTGATGTGTGTGCATTATAAACGTCTAGACAGATATACATAGAGAGAGAAAGACCCCTGCAACTAGTTTATAACTGCTTCCCCTTAATACATACAGTTATGAGTCTGTCATTAATTTACTAACATAGATCAAAGTTCACATTGTAAAGTAATGTCATTTCTCAGAGAGCTTTTGAAACTTGGGAATCTTACACCCTAGGGTTTCTCATTAAGAATAAGTCATTAGGCAAAGTTTTGGGAAAGCAATATTCTTGGCTAATTGGATATCTCCCAGTTAAACTTGTCTGCAGAAGAGTGGAATAAAATAAATAAATACACACTCGCTGAAAGAGGAAATTAGAGGAGCAATTCTTAAAAGTTGTTAATCGAACCATTAAATAGTTTGTTATGAAGCAGCAAAAGATAATAGGCTGCCCTGCATTAATTGTGTACATTAAAGCAACACTAAATGTTATAGTTAGAATCTAGTCATGAACTCTGGGGTGGCTAAAAGCAAACAGTCTTAGAGGCATGACAGAGGGGCTGTGTGGAATGATAATTAGGGTTCTTGCATTCTTTTCTCTGAGTAGCACTTCTTTGTGGCTAAGTTCCCTCGGGTAAAGTGAGGAATTATGCTTAACTACCTTTTGCGTGTGTGCGTGCTTTGAGAATTAGGGTTAGATTTGGACCAGACAAAGAGCTCCTTGTATCTATCCCTGTGACCAGTACCTGGGTGGGAAGAGGATCACATCTTTACATTCTTCCATATCAGCCAGTTATGCTAGCTCCATGGGCAGGGATAAAGTGCACACATGCCTGTTTACAGGAAGACACTGATGCTACAGTTCCACTTGCCTCCTAGAGAAGTGGTTCTGAAACTTTTCAGACTCAAGGCACCCCTCTTCAGATTCAGGTGACTCCTCGTTAGACTTGAAGCACCTTTCAGAAACATGCCAACTCCTAGCTTTTACTCATTTTTTGACTATAAAATATAATAGAGCATTTTTCAATTGTAGAGAACTCAGAAAGACCATATCAGGTCACAGTCTTTTTAACGCTGTGAATTCCTATTCAAAATCTCTGGGTTTATTGTGTGAATCATCTCTTCACACCTAAGAATGCTAATATTGTTTGGTACCCCATGGTACCCTAGAAAAGATCTCAAGGCACCCCAGGGTCCTTCAGAACCCTGATTGAGAATCAGTGTCCTAGAGGCACAATACCTCCAGGAGTTACTGTTGGCATTGTCATTGTCATTATGGGTGCTTACAGATGTGGGGGAAAAAACCAAAACGGCATTTTACTTTTAGCTTGGCACGCCCCTGCACCAAGTACAGCACATGCCTAGAATAGGAATTGTGTCAGTTCGACCCCGCTCACCCAGCGTCTGTATAGCTCACGCACTTCAGCAAGGTTTTTTGGTGCTTTTATCTAATAGCTGATTGAATCAGCTATTAGATAAAAGCACCAAAAAGCCCTGCTGAAGCACACAAGCTATACAGATGCTGGGTAGCCAGGTCAGACTGACTTGATTCCTTTTCCAGTAAGGCGCTGTTTGTTTCCCACCCCTCCCCACCACATCTGTCAGCACCCCATATTGCTACAGATAAGCCCTTCTTGTTTATCAAGCGCTATCAGATCCTTGCATGAAAGGTACAGTTATTGTTACTATATTACAAAGATGTGCCTTTTTCATTGCAGGTCTATAATGAAGTGCTCTAGCAAAGTGAGGGCAGCAGGCAATGTCATCTGTAGCTAACCCCAAGTAATACACTATTTATCTATGTCCCTGCTATATTCTGCAAGCAGGCCTTTTATCAAGTATTTGATACCACAAGGAGCTCTTGTTCTGCATTGGATGAAGAGGCCATTCCCAGCCTAAGCAGATTTTTTTTTATATTTGCTTCTGAAAAACTGTTATAAAGAGCAAGGTATTATTAATATTGGTTTAGAAAAAAGATTAATGATTCTCCTAGGTAAGCAAGTGCTCTGGGATATATATAGATAGAGGAGTTCTGCTAAGGTAGAGGGGATTTTCCAGAGAGGAAGATGCAGAAGGGAGAGAATGTTTATACATAAGGAGAGAGAAATAGTTTCATAGTTTCATAGTTTCTAGAGTCGGAAGGGACCTGAGTAGATCATCTAGTCTGACCCCTTGCCATGGCAGGAAAGATTACTGGGGTCAAACAACCCCAGCAAGGTGTTCATCTAGCCTCCTCTTAAAACCCCCCAGGGTAGGAGCCAGCACCACTTCTCTTGTTGGTTCCGGATCCTAGCTGCCCTGACCGTGAAGTAGCGCCTCCTGATATCTAGTCTAAATCTACCCTCTGCCAGCTTGTGACCGTTATTTCTTGTCACTCCTGGGAGTGCTCGGGGGAACAGGGACTCCCCCAATGCTTGCTGATCCCCCCTGACTAGTTTGTAACAGGCCACTAGATCCCCCCTCAGCCTTCTCTTGTGGCGGCTGAACAGGTTCAGGTCCTGTACTCTCTCCTCATAGGGCCTGCCTTGCTGCCCCCTCACCATGCAAGTGGCCCTCCTCTGGACCCTCTCCATGCTGTCGACATCCCTCTTGAAGTGCAGCGCCCAGAACTGGATGCAGTACTCCAGCTGCGGCCTGACCAGTGCCACATAGAGGGGGAGGATCACCTCCTTGGATCTGCTCGAGATGCATCTGTGGATGCATGACAAGGTGCCGTTGGCCTTCCTGACTGCATGCCCACACTGCTGGCCCATGTTCATCTTGGAGTCAATGATGACTCCAAGATCCTTTTCTGCCTCTGTGCTGACAAGAGGGGAGTTCCCCAACCTCTAGGTATGGTGCCAGTTGTTCCTCCCCAGGTGCATCACTTTGCACTTGTCAGTGTTGAATCCCATCCTATTCTCATCCGCCCACCCTTGTAGCCTGTCTAGGTCCAATTGTAGCCTATTGCTCCCTTCTAGCGTGCCCACATCCCCCCACATCTTAGTGTCATCAGCAGATTTGAACAGGGTGCTTTTTACCCCCTGCTATTTTCCAAAGATTCATTTGATATTATTTAAAGAATGCTTTTCTGGGCTAGGCTGGGTTGGGCTGGGCTGTCTGCTCCAGAGAGCAGGGCTGGCTCCACCCCTCTCCTCCCCAACTGGAGCACTATCACTGCTCAGGGTGGCTGAGGAGTTTGGAGATTGCAGGCACAGCAGCATCTGCCTGCTCTTTCCCTTGCCCTACTCCCTGCCCACTGCTTGCTGCACAAGCAGGGATCCCCCCTTTCCTCCCTCCCCTCTCCCATAGCATGGACCCTAGCCTGAATGTGGTCATAGTCATGCCACCCCCCATGTTAGCTAGTGCTGAGAGCTGTTTGTGTGTGTTTGTCTCCAATTTCACTGGGCCAAAGGCAGACAGAACAGTGTCCACTTAGGGCTTTTAGGAGCTAATCAACAGGTCAGCTGGTAATGTCCTTCCATTTCTTCCTTGGAAAAAGCTGTTTAAGAAGAACTTGAGCTAATGAGAGTGGCTTTTGTTTTCTTGATGGGCTGTGGTAAGCTTTATGTAATCAGCTCCTTGCTGGCTTGCTTGCCTGTCAGGTTTGCTGCAGACAGTATGAAGAAGCAGGGAGAGGGAGATTGAAAAGCTCAGTATCATCAACAGATGCATGCAGTCCACATAAGCAGTTTCCCCCATTCCTGCTCCCCCTTCTTTGCTGCAAAGTGTTAGCCAGGGACCGGGGTCTGGCAATACTTCCCTGCCCCTTAAGCAGCGAGCCAGGAAAAGCCTAGGACTGTACAGGCAGGGTGGGGGTTTAAACCCCTCCCTAATCAGAGCATCCTGGCAGGGCCTGGCCACACTACCCCTTCAGCTTAGCATTGTGAAAGGGAAGGGAGGGCTTGCTCTAGCACCTCCTGGCTTCTAGCCTGAGCCACTGCAGGCATCTGCCTGCATTTCTTGATTTAAAAGTGAATGTCTGTCTACTTACAAATTGGTTCATGCTCTGCAGGTTAGACTAACCTGCAAAGATTGAATCAATTCAGGCTCAGGCTTTTTGAATGTTGGTCCATAGCCTTATTGGTGGAACCATCCAGAAACTATTTGTTTTTAAAGGGGTCCATGTTTTGAAACAGACGGCTGGCTCTAGGCCTTAAAGGGAACCTTATTACATGGTAGAAAAGTGGACCTGAAATCTTATAAAAGGAAAATTGAGGTGTCATCAAGACCAGGCTGTAAAACTGGCCAATAATTTCACTGGGCCTCTGTTTTCTTATCTGTAAAAATAACTACTTATATAGCAGGAATATTGTGAAAGTAAAATAATTAGTGTCATGGCCGTACATTTTGTGAACAAAGAGTTTACTTTTTAACATATATCTATAGTTCTTAATTTTATATTTCATTAAAGTTTTACATTTCTAACACAGATAGTTGGTGAGTAATTTATAAAGGGAATAAAGCATAAACTGCATCATCATGGTCAATGGGTGGTGATCAATGGCTCAACGTCTAGTTGGAAGCCAGTGTCAAGTGTAGTGCCCCAGGGATTGATCCTGGGGCCAGTTTTGTTCAATATCTTCATTAATGATCTGTAAGATGGGATAGAGTGCACCCTCAGGAAGTTCATGGTGACACTAAGCTGGGGGAGTAGTAGATACATTTTGGAGGGTATGGCTAGGATTCAGAATGATCTAGACAAACTGGAGGATTGGGCCAAAAGAAATGTCATGAGGTTCAACAAGGACAAATGCAAAGTCCTACACTTAGGATGAAAGAATCTCATGCCTTGATACAGCCTTGGGAACCACTGGCTAAGCAGCAGTTCTTCAGAGAAGGACCTGGGAGTTACAGTGGACAATAAGCTGACTATGAGTCAATGATATGCTTTGTTGCCAAAAAACTAACAGCATATTGGGCTGCATTAGTAGGAGATTGCCAGCAGATCGAGGGAAGTAATTATTCCCCTCTATTTTGCATTGGTGAGACCACATCTGGAGTACTGTGTCCAGTTTTGGGCCCCCCTACTACAGAAAGGATATGGATAAGTTGGAAAAAGTCCAGCAGAGGGCAACAAAAATGGTGAGGGGGCTGGGGCACATCACTTCTAAGGACAGGCTGAAGGAACTGGGCTTATTTAGTCTGCAGAAGAGAAGACTGAGGGGGGATCTGATAGCAGTCCTAAACTACCTAAAGGGGGGTTCCAAAGAGGATGGAGCTAGACTGTTCTGAGTGATGGCAGATGATAGAACAAGGAGAAATGATCTCAAGTTGCAGTAAGGGAAGTTTGACTGGATATTAGGAAAATCTTTCTCACTAGGAGGGTGGTGAAGCACTAGAACGGGCAACCTAGAGAATCTCTATCCTTGGAGGTTTTTAAGGCCAAGCTTGACAAAGGCCTGACTGGAATGATCTAGTTGGGGCTAGTCCTGCTTTGAGCAGGGGTTGGACTAGACCTCCTGAGGTCTCTTCCAACTCTAATTTTCTATGATTCTATAAAGTAATGTAACTATGCTTGAGTGAATGTCCATTTAAAATTTAATACAACTGCTCATTAATGGTACTTTAATTTTTGTCTGTCTGCTGCGCTGACTATTGACCTCCAGCTTTCTTGGAGAAAGAGGGAGTTATCTGGAGTACAGTGCCTGCTTTTTTGCTGTTCTCTAGGTGGCAGTCAGAGAATCAGAGCTCGAGTCCAGTTGGCAACCAAAGGTCAAAGTGGAGCCAGAAAAGCAGGTTAATAAGCTTAACTGTTAAAGAATGGTGCAGTATCCAAGACTGAATCTAGCTGCAAGCTTGTCCCTCTCCTACACAGGTGGGGAAGGAGGGTTTGGGCTGGTAAACAGGTAAAAAGAATAGACTGAAAAATGGAGTCAGCTCTTGAGGTAGTCATCACATATTTCATGGAAATATTTTCAACTATTAGCTGCAGCTGTGTATATTTGCATTGAGAAATGGGGATGGAAATGAGGGCAGGATGAATGACCATTGTGACGGAATTTAAGAGTTGCAGCTGCAGCGTTCTGTCCCATTGGGTTGCAGAGTAAAAGACCCTCTGACAAAAGGTAGGAACTGCACAGCTAATTTTATCTGGTACTGTAGAAGTGAAAGGCATTACCTTGGTGATATCTAATGAAAACAGAAGCAGTAAAGTCTTTATTCTGTATTGCAAGAACTGGGGCGAACTGAATTGCTGGACATGTTACTCTTTAAAAAAAATTCAAATATCTATATTGCTGTGATCCCTCTAATACCTGTCTCATATTGTGCTGTTCCAGTAGACATAACGCTGTTATTAAAATTTAGTTGCCTTTTAGTAATTTAGTGTCAACTAGGAGAAATTATGGTAAAATATTAGCATAAGTGGTTGTATGACCTCATTATTTTTTTTCTTTCTTTACTCTTAAATGTAATTCCTGTGATTGTTCCTGCTCTTTTTACTGAACTACACATGCTAGGCAAATGATCTGCAAAATCTCTCTTTGTGAGCATGTGCACATTGTTTTTTGCTGATGCTAACGAAGTGCAGTGAAGCGAGCCGAGGCCGCGCATTCAAGGCTAATGGAAATGGCTGCATACATCTAAGATTAAAAATGAAAACTGTCTGAAGTGGTTAGTTCTCTCCTCCCCACTCCAAAATGGCCTGCATTCCTCATTGAAATGAATGAGTGTTCAGTGGGAGATGCATGCAATTAAATATTCTACTCAGAGGAGAGACATTAGTAACTTCTTAAGACCCTGTCGTTCATTTGCATATTTTACCCCTGCAGCTAAACACAGAGAGAGGAGTATTAAAATCCCATTTCCCTCTATACATCTTTCTTTTATATTATCCTCTCCATTATTATCTTGTTCTAACAAGAAGTATAGCTCCAGCCCCACCAGTTGCCCCTGAAACAGCAATGGAAATGCTTTGTACGAGGGGTAGGTTGACATTTTGATGATAAACCAAAGTCTAACTGATCTTACTTCACAGAAGTCACTGTAACAAACAGTGTCAGGACTCCTTGGACTCAAACCTGGGTCTATCCAGGCTCAGACCTGGGCTTCGATGATACTAAACACTTAGCAGGGTGCCACACCCAACCCAGCCTGCCCATCTCCATGAGGGTCCCAGTGGAGGATTAGGTGACTGGGGGAAACCAATGGGAGCACATGGCTCTGATGGGAGGGCTATAAAACCTTCCTACAGGCCTCTGTCCCTGCACATACAGTGCTTCTGCTGTGGACTGCTGTACCTGACTCCAGTACTCCTGCTTCTGTGCCTGCCTTGATTGTACTTTGGTTGTGACTTGTTCCTGTTCTGCCCCTGCCCCAGACCTGCTGCCTGGCGTGTGCCTTGCTTGTGTCCTACCTCTACCATGGATCCTCCAGCCCTGTCTCCAGCCTTGGTTTCCTGGATCTCACTCTTGCTTACCTTATCCTGCATGCTGTATTCCTTGGCTTCTGACCTTTGGCCTTGACCATGGACTAGCTTGATTTCCCTGGCATGATGAAGCATTGGTTTTGGACTGACACCTGTCACTCTGATCATCAGCTTGACTTCTGGACTTAGGGTATTGTAAAACTTTTGTTTCTGAATACTGACCCAACATGTCATGCCTGTGACACAGCGATCCAAGTCAACACTCCCCAACAGCTGCAAGACTATTAAGTGTTTAGATTTATTAAGCATTTCTATTTTGGCCTGGGAAGATCCCTAGCCATCTAGACTTGGGTGGCTGTGCATGCACTGAGGTGATCCAGACCAGCCACCAGTCTCACTTCTACCTAAGCTCTGCCTTCCTGCAGATCAATGTTGCAGGGAAAATAAACTTAACCTAAGTACTTGATTCCTTAGGTAAGGTCAAAGTGCTGATTGGTGCTGAGCATACTTGCACATCAAGAGGAGATGATACTAATGCTGCCACCTATTTTTTACCTGATAGCAAGTGTACTTGCCCATGAAATGGGAGATTTAGGCTTTTTTGGCATAGGTGATGTGTGCCTCCTGAGGTTGGGGGGGCATGGTGACCACCTACAGGTGGCAACGCAGGTGTTGTTGGTGGGGTGGGGACTGTCTGCAGGCAGTCACGGTGGTGTCAGCAGGAGGGGAGGTGTCCTCCAAGAACCAGAGGCTGAGACTGAAAGTGTTGGTGGCGCGCCTGGAAGTGCCAGCAGCCCTTCTTGGGGGGGTACCAGTGCTCTGCCTGCCCCGCTACCTGGTGCACGTGCAGCCCCTATGCGTTACCTATGGCCCTCATCACTCTAAAGAGATTCAAGTCCACATCATCCAGTACTCTGGAGAGCGTACAATGTATCTGAGAAGGTTAGGCCAGAACGTAGGATTCCTCCCTTCCAAAAGAGTGCCATATCCCTGCATTAGTCACACTCCTTTTTGCCTGCTTTCTTTCTGTCCCCCATGAACCTTGCATTCTTGGCTGCTCAGTGAGCCAGCATCCACAGGAAGGATAGGAGGCCCAACCAGGTGAAGCCACAGCCTGATGGATAGGGCACTCTCCTGAGCAGTGGAAGATGTGGCTTTGAAATTTCTGAGAATGAAAGAACTTAGAACCAAGGTCTCCTGCTTCTTAGGCAAATGCGTGGTTAGACAACCACAAGGTTAATGGGCAATAGGAGGGTAGCACTCCCAATATCAGTATTTAAAGGTGGGTTGATGATATGCTTTATGTTGAACTTGGTGCTGCTGCTAGTAATGCCTAAACTCTGAGTAAAGTCAGGAGTTCAGACCTTCCATTTCCTGTTGGCATATCCCTGTTGAGTGACTTGGGTAACTGGACAATTCCTGGAAGGTGAATGGGTTTACTGTTAGGAAGCCCTAGGGCCTAATTTGGATTGCTGTCTTGAAGATTCCTAGATTCCTAGATAGTGAGGGGCTGGAAGGGACCTTGCAAGATCGTTGGGTCATTGGGTCCAGCAGCCCTGTGCTAGGCAGGAAAGATAACTGGGGTCATGTGACCCCAGTGAGGTAACCGTCCAGTCTCCTCTTGAAGATTTCCAGGGTAGGTGATTGCGCCACCTCTGGAGGGAGTTTATTCCACAGTCTGGACACCCTGACTGAAGAAGGTTTTCCTAGTGTTAAGCCTGAAATGGTTTTCCAGGAGTTTGTGGCCATTACTCCTGGTTTCCCCCAAGGGTGCCCTGGTGAACAGTTGTTCACTGAGCCCTTGATGTATTCCCCTGATATAGTGGTAAGCTGCTACGAAGTCCCCTCTCAGCCTTCTTTTTTTTAAGTCTGAAGCCTTTCCTCATATGGCTTGCCATGCAAGTCTCTGATCATACAGATGGCTCTTCTCTGGACTCTCTCAAGTTCTTCCATGTTCTTGTTGAAGTGCAGCACTCAGAACTGGATGCAGTACTCCAGCTGTGGTCTCACTAATACTGAATAAAGCAGAAGAATCACTTCCTTGGTTTTGCTTGAGATGTATCAGCTGATGCATTTCAGAGAATTGTTTGCCCTGCTTGTAAGTATATTGGGGTTTTTTTGACCCCAGATGGAGCACTTTACTACCTTCTCAGTATTGAACTTCATCTGGTTCCAATCCATCCAACTTGCCAGCCTGTCTAGGTCTGCCTGTATCTGCAGCCTATTTTCAAGCGTGACCTCACTCCCCCATAACTTGGTGTCATCCACGAACTTGGCCAGTGAGCTCTTCCCCTGCCCCCCCCCACATCCAAATCATTGATAAAGATATTGAAAAGCACTGGACCAAGCACGGATCCCTGACAGATACCACTGGTCACTTCTCGCCAGGACAACATAGATCTGTTCATTAGAACTCTCTGGGTCCTACCCCACAGCCAGCTTCCTACCTACCCAACTGTCAAGCAGTTAAGCCTACAGTCCTCCAACTTTCCCATGAGAATATCATGGGATGCTAGATCAAAGGCTATTTGGAAGGCTAGGTATACAATGTTGACCTCCTTGCTCTTATACAGGTAGTGAGTTACCTAGTCATAGAAGGAGATGAGATTGGTAAAACAAGACCTGCCCACAATGAAGGCATGCTGGCTGTCATTCAGAATCCTAGCTTCTGTAAGCGTATTGCACATTGACTCCTTGATTAATTTTTCCAGGATTTTCTCTGGGATAGAAGTTAGGCTAATTGGCCTATCCTATAGTTGCCTGGGGTCCCTCCTCCCCTTCTTGAAGATGGGCACAACATTGCCCCCCTTCCAGTCTTCAGGGACCTCCCCCAAGCACCACAAATTTTGGAAGAGTTTCGCAGAGGTCCCACGATGACTTCAGCCAGCTCCTTCACCACTCTTGGATGAAGTTCATTTGGTCCTGCTGACTTATTAAATCTCTAACTTTTCTAACTGATCATGCACCAGTCCAATGTCAACAGTAGGAAGGCGGTCATTCCCACCATGACCATTTTGAATCTTATCTGGTGTGATTTTTCCCCTTAGTCCAGTGAAATACCAAAGCAAAGTAGTCATTCAAGAGTTCAGGTTTTTCCTGGGTATTGGTAACCAGCTGTCCTGAGTTGTTAAGCAATGGCCCCATGCTTCCATTTGTTTTCCTCCTGTTTCCTACATACCTAAAGAAGGACTTTTTATTGTCCTTGATTTCTGTTGCTAGTTTAAATTCAGGCACTGCCTTAGCCTTTCTAATCTGTTCCCTACAAGTGCAGGCTGTTGTTGTATAGCCCTCCTTGGGAACTGTCCCAAGCTTCCATTGTTTGTATGGTGCTCTCTTCAAGAGGACCATGATATCCCTCTTAAGCCAAGAGGGCTTACCAGCACTTCTGATACCTTTCCTCTACATGGGAATAGATTTCTTTTGTATTTTGAGGATCATGCCCTTGAGGAACAACCACTCTTCATGCACTCCTTTCACCTTCAGTCCTTGGTCCTGCAGCGCTTCCCGTACTATTGCCCTGAGCCAGTTGAAATTTGCTTTTTTTGAAGTCCAAAACTTCATCCAGTTTTGGATGCCATACTTCAAGAAGGATAGACTTGAGAGGGTCCAGAGGAGGGCCACTCATATGGTTAGGGACTTACAGGACAAGCCCTGTGAGGAGAGACTGAGGGAGCTGGAGCTCTTCAGCCTTCGCAAGAGAAGGCTGAGAAGTGATCTTTTGGCTGCCTACAAATTCATTAGGGGGATGCAGCAAGGGATCAGAGATCTCTAGGGGTAACAAGGAACAATGGTCACAAAACTGACAGACAGCAGATTTAGGCTGGATATCAGGAAAAGCTTCTTCATGGTGAGGGTGGCCAAAATCTGGAATGGGCTTCCAAGGGAGGTGGTGCTCTCCCCTATCTTGGTGGTCTTTAAGAGAAGGCTAGATAGGCACCTGGCTGAGGTTGTCTGACCCTAATGCTCTTTCCTGCCTAGGCAGGGGGTTGGACTTGATGATTTGTTGACGTCCCTTCTGACCCTAGCTTCTAGGATGCTATAACTCTGCTAGCTGATTTGCTAGCCTTGCAATGGACAGTGAACATGGTTGCTGTCGCCCAGGCTACCCTCTATATTCAAGCCTTTCACCAAATCATCTCTTTTGGCCTAGATCAAGTCTAGGAAAGCATTACCTGTGGTTGGACTGTGCACTTCCTGAGTCAGGTAGAGCTCTTTGATACAGGTCAGGAAGCAACGTGACCAATCTGACTTAGCTGAGTGTTCCTCCCAAGAGATGTCTGGGTAATTGAAGTCACCCATGATGACCATGTGCCATGCATGCATGGCCTCTGCCAGTTCTTGAGAGAACTCCAAGTTGAGCTTCTCCTCCTGGCTTGGTGGTCTGTAGTATACACCTACAGTTAGGTCTCGCTCAACACCCCTCCCCCACTCACGTGTAGTTTGACCCAGAGGGTTTCGAGCTGCTCTTCTTTGGAGCCAGTGCTGGCCTCCAAGGAGGTGTACTGCTCCCTCACAGAATGCTACACCTTTGCCTTTCTTCCCTACAGTCCCTTCTGTGCAGGGGGTAGCCCTCTATGGTTACATTCCAATCATGTGAGGAGTCCCACCAGGTCTCTGTAATCCCTACTAGATTGTAATGCCCACTGGAGAGTAGGAGGGCTATCTTCACCTGCTTGTTCCCCATGCTCCTGTCATTAGTGTACAGGCACCTGTCTTCCAATTGAGATCCTCGTTTTGCTGTCATGCTGACTGAGAATCATTCCTTCAGCTCTTGCAAGAGCTCCTAGTGTCCCCGACTTCACAGCTTTCTTGTATGCTGGTCCCTGGGCATGCTCCAGTTGGTGATTCCAATTCCCCTGGCAATCTTAGTTTAAAGCCCTATCTAGAAGGTCAACCATTATGGTCGAGAACAGGGACTATGTGAGGTGGATGCTGTCTCTTCCCAGGAGTCCTCTCTCCCTGAAGTGTGTGCTGTGGTCAAAGAAACCAAAGTCCTTTCGGTAGCACCACCGCTGGAGTTGTCAGTTCACTTCTTTGACGCATCCTTCCCTTCTAGGTCTATGGCCTGCAAGGAGTCGCACTTTATGCATTGTTACTCCTAGATTGAGATGCATTTGTGGTAGATATGGATCTGCCCCTATGTGCTAAGGTTTTCCTGAATAGTCATAGATCATTGACAAGAGATACCTAGTTTTGAGACTAGAGCCATTCTGGTTTCTAAATACTGTTGGCCTTTCTTCCTGACTCTGACAAGGACTGAGTTAATGAATTCAAGCAAATAAGGTAGGGCCAGATCTGAAATGTGGGACAGCTTTCATGACTTCAAATGGAACTTGAGCATCTCAGCATGTCTGAAAAAACAGGCCATCATGTTTAAAGCGGTCCACACAAAAGTAAGGGCCTTAGCTGGAAATCTGGCATGTAACCCCACTTAGGAGGTGGGTAGGGTAATGTGGGATAACAGGGATTTTGTGAGGTGACAATTTGTATGTGCTTCTGTTTTGAAAATATGATAGAAACACTGTCACCCTCCTGGAACATTCAGTTCAGAACTGATGTTGCGACTAGAATCATTCTTTAGTTTTCCTTTTTAATTTGGCTGGAGCTGTCTCCCAAGTCTGGGAAGACAGAAGCTGTAGAAATGATTTTAGATGGACATGAGCCATGTAGACAGCCAGAATACTTTGTTTTCAGTAATAATAAAGTTAATTCCCTGGCATTGTGATGACTGGAAGATGACTAAGGGACATTCTCTCTGTTCATATACAAGGAAACCCCAGTCTCAGCCCCCTTTTCACTATACAAAGATTATAGTCCTATAAAAATTGGCTCGCTTAAGCCTAATAATCTTTTCTCCCCTTATTGGTGATAATATATCTACTCTTCCTCCACAGTGCAAAGTTAGAACATACTTAACACATTTTTTCACTGTTTTAAAATCTGTGACTGAATTTAATGCTCCTGAACAGGAAGAGACTAACAGGATTCAGAGAGGCATTACTGTGGGCACTTGGGATGCATGCTTTCTTAGCACAAAGTTCTGATGATGCACCATATTCATATTTCCATCAGCAATTTCCTTTGTTATTTAATATGTTTATCTTGACTATCAAGGTTTTTATATTATGCCCACTGACTTGGTATTTGAGCACTTCCTGTTCTTTCCTCTGATAATTTTTTTGTTGTGCTTCATTCCTGATCTCTGACTTCTTTTTGCTATATCAGCTCTGGGCTGGACCTTCAGATGATGTAGCTTCACCATTAGCTTATACCAGTTGAAGACTTGGGCATTCTGGTCTAGGACTATAAATATTCTTATAGTAGGTCCTCACACTCACCTGATGCTGTATCTCAGTCTTGGCCTACACCATACACTGATGTCCCAGATCTGGTTCCATGTTGACTAGGAACTGCATATCATACTAGATTGTTCAGGAATTTTCTGAACTGCACTTAGGGGGAAAATTTTGCCAGATCCATTTCTTTTTAACATGGTGTCGCAGGGCTCTCAGGTGCTCTGTGACTGAGAGCAGAAATGGCTTGGGATAGACCCCTAGTGGCAGGAAAGGGGAAGCACAGCTGCCAGTCACCAGGACTGTGCAGGTGCTGGTTGCGCAACCAGGGAAGCCTAGATCCAGGAAGGGGCGGAGCTTAGCCCTTCTTAAGCCTAGGCAGAAGGCCAGGAGAGCAGTTCTCCTCCAGCAGCTGAGGGAGGAGGAACTCAGCCTGGGCGAGGGGAGAGCTCGGATGGTTGGAACACCCCGGTCCCTGCTGGGGGTGGATGAGTTCTCTCTCTTTGGTAAGGAGAGATTTCTATTTTTTTGGACCAGAATGGTCTAGCTTTTATGTTGTAGCCTGGGGGCTTTGCGTTTGTGTTTTGTTTGACCGGAGGACCGGGTGAGGCTGTAGGGTTGTGAGGAGGCCTCACGGGAGCTCCCCAATAATCTGGGGGTTCCTGGTCCCAAGTGGGGACAGCTTTGCTTGGGGTATGTTGGCCCAGCTCCGGAGCTAAGGTGGCAGTGAGGATCCCCGGCATTGTGGGGCAGCGAGGAGCCCCGAGAGTGAGAAGGGGTGATGAGGAGCCCTGAAGGCAAACAAAGGGCCGGGACCTAATAACATGGCCCAATACAGTGCGGTGCAGGGGAGGAAAAGGAGCCGCAGACGGTGCCCCCTGTCATCGGGGCGCACAAAAATGGGTAGCTTCCTGCTAATTCCAATCATTCATCAATTATAAGCAAGATCAAGGCGTGGCAGGCGAGAGTAAGCGGGCGATCGGCTCATTGCAGGAGGGCGGAGCCGCAAGTCCGGAGAGGCTCCGAAAGTGGCACTCCTGTTACACATGGTTAAATCATCATTGGAACGCCAAGATTTATCCAGTGAATTATAGTTTTTTAATTAATGAAATGGTCTTCAGCAAACATTCTTTTAATTGGCATGATTTTCAATTGACGGTTGAAATTCTGTTTGCATACATTCTGTTTATCCCTGCATAATAATATGGAGACAGGATTCTCTATAAAGCCTTACAGTGTGTATTGAAATATGATCTAATGCATTAATTTTTGGGACTCCCTACATAATTAGTTGCTAAGCACTCAAAACTGATGGCAGTGCTGTTCATAATGTAGTGACTACAATGAAGGCAGGCATGAGTCTTTAACTTAATCTTTCAAATCAGTGCTGCAGTGTTTCTTTCTTTCTAAAGTGTAGCATTTTGGACATGTATGAGGCCATTCCCATCACCTGAGCTGGAGGGATCTTGTTAATCTGGATTGCTTCTGATTACACAATAAGTAAAGCACTAAGCAACAAAGGCTGATGACACAAGACTTGTGTATTCAACTTGCAGCCACAATTGGTTGAGCACTTCATTGCATTTAAACAGGCTCCATATCTCAGGAATGGCTGGAGCTTATATCACTCGTCTCATCATTTCATTCATAGCACCCATGCATAATGTGCTATCACTCAGGTCCTGTAAAGAGTTATTAGAGAGGGTCCTGTGCATTCAACCTGTTAACAGCCAGACTCAGATTCTCTCTTAGATTGGTAGCTGGCTACCTTTCGTAGCCATAACCCAGAAAACCCAGGTTCAATTTGAGGCAGGCCTGTGTTCTGATCTGGCTACCACCAACACTGTGATTTTTCCCTACCACTGCTTCTCCCTGTTCCCCAGATGCAGTGCAGGCATTCCCACCACCCAGGCCTGGTACAGATTCTTGCCTTCTAGCTCTAGTGTAGGTAAAGCCCCTTTGCCACCAGAGTCCTGCACAGCTGCACAGGCTGGACCCAGTGACTCTGCAAACCAGATCTGGCCTATGGGCTGTATGTTGCTGACCCCGATGCTAGATGATGGGGGCCTAATTTGCTGCTGCCTTGCACCCTGTAGAGCAGGGGTGGGCAAAATATGATCCAGGGGTTGGATCCAGCCTGCCAACTGATTGGATCTGGCTTGAGTGCTGTTTGGGTCCCCCTGCCTTCAGCAGCTGCTCCTCCTTCTCCTGTCCCTGCTGCACCACTTTGGGTAGCAGGTACTATGGGGAATCAATGGTGGCCATGGGGATGCATGCCAGGCAGCAAACACCTAGCCATGTGGTGGGGAAGCTGCAGCTGGGTGATTCCTGCCCCCTCAGTGCATGGGGCTCCAGCTCCCAGCCACCTTCCACCAACACTGACTGCCTGGTGCAATGAGCAGCCACCTGCGGGTGGCCAGGAAGTTGTGTGCGCTAGCTGGGGCTGGGGCTTCCAGCAGATGCAGACAGGAGTGCGGTATGGGCTATCCTAGGCAGAAGCAGTCACATGGAGTGCCACAGGGGCAGTTGTGGGCTGCATGGTGGGGTGATGGACCTCACCCGCACTCCACCACCCAGGTAAATTCTGCTGCATGCATCCCTTGCCCTCCTCCTTCCCCCAGCCCTAGCTGCCTTACAGGACCTAGCGTGCAGGCAGCCCTCCCCACACATGTGCATACCCGCCTCCTCCACACACAAACCTCCCCTCAACCTCCCCAACTCCACCGTATACAAGAGTAAGACTTTATTTTGAGCTATTATGTAATTGCCTCTATATACACTACTCAAAAACACATAAATTAGGAAAAAATATTTTTTGAAATAAAATTAAAGTATGTTATAGTAGATGTTTGATTTTTGATATATGATTTTTTTACCTATAATTTGTTAAAATGATATCTTCTCAAAGATGGTGTGTGCGCTGCCCTCAACACCTCACTAAAACTCATTAAATGGCCCATCAGCTGAACTAATTACCCATCACTGCTTCAGAATTATTTAGACCTGTGCAAATCATGATGTTGAGGGTAAATCTATCTTCCACAGTGTACTGAAACAGTGTAAAATAATTGTAAATTGCTCCATTCTGATTTTGTATCATTTTATACCCCTTCCTCATTTGTGCAAATTTCTAGGTGTGGTAGAAAACAGTACAGAGTCAGGACATGGATAATCTGGCTAGGCAAACTCTAACCCTTCGTGTAATACATTGGCTGATGGATTTCCTCTGCTGCTGTCCAGAAGAAATGGACCTAAGACCTAATGAACATTGCAGAATGTAACTTAATGTGAACAAAAGCAGCTAACACTTTTGTTATGCATGGAATAACCCTTCAGATATGTTTCTTTCCATTTAAAGAAAATAAACATATTTAAATTAAACATGCAGTTGGATTTCATTTGCTGTTGCTCATTCAAAGCATTAAAGTAATACGTGTGTATGCATATATATACATATATTTTTAATCTCCTAAATCAGGGGTTTTCAACCTTTTTGGATCCGTGAACATCTAGCAGCTGGACATAGAGCAGTGTACCCCCGTCGGCTGGACAAGGAGCTGGGGGGGGTGTACATGCACCTCCTGAGTGTAGAGGTGCACCCCCTACAAAAAGACAATGTTGGCGGTGCCTGTGGGCGGTCACTACTTGCCACCCAGCTGTTGATACTGCTGGTGGTGTCTGCGGGCAGTCCGCAATTTGTGCTGGCCACTGCCAGGTGGTAGCTGCGGGTGGTCGCTGACCCTTGATTGGTACTCCCCAAACCCCCATCCCCGGCTGCCAACAGCACTGGTGGCATCTGAGGGAGCTCCCCCGCTTACTGAAGCCACACTTCCACCACTTCTGCCACCGCTGCTGCACTCCCACTGCCGCTATGTCCCCACAGCTGCTGGGGGCATGAGTCATTCATGCCCCGGGGGTATGCCTACCCCCAGCTGACAACCCTGCCCTAAGTGATTCAAGACATCTAAAGTTTTAAGCAATAGGCCTGTTCAGCCATCTTGTCTACAATAGTATTAAAGGCTGACTTTTCTTTTTAAAGAAATATTCTTGGTTTTCTATTTATATCTGGATAATAAACACATTTTGTGTGTGGATTTGAAATTAAGGAAATTAGCCTGTTTGGACTGGGAATTAACCAGAAGTCCTCAGGGTTCCTGAATGGCTTAGTGTCCATATAAAATCAAAAGCATCCAGGAAGCACAGTAATCATGAATATTGAATTCTTTCTGGCCCCTTTCAGCAGTATGTGAGATAACATAGGTATTCATTTAATCAGATAATCATCCAAAAAGTTAAAATAAATATTTTTAAAACGTACATTTGCTTGCTGTGTTATCATTAATGTCCAAGTGGATTGAAACTGAACTAAATTTAATTATCTCATTCACTTTCCTTTTTAAGGTATTTGTTAACATTTTTCACTTAAATTTGTTCGGCCAATAAAATGAAAACTTGCAACTGCTTTATATGTTAGCACAATATTGCAATTGCCAGGTATCAGCATCTAAAGGAAATGGTTGAATACAAAGCAATCTCATCTTTGCCTTGCCCATAGTTTTGTTGTTGTTTTGGTTTAATGAAAAGATTTCTATGACACTATGTTTGTGAAAGTTTTAACTATCTGCCCACTGAGCCATCAGCCCTCATTATCAATATAAAGATCTCTCTAATGTGCTAAGTTTTTTTTCTTCTGTCCAATGTGCATGTGAAGCTGCTGAGGTTGATGGTTGGGCTACAGTGCTGTCCGTATGTTGATGACATTTAACAGCATGTCTTCACATGGGTCCCAGATGGCTAATCTTGTTATTTTCCAGAATCTAGTTCAGATTGGGTTTGATGTGTGATAGCACGAAGGAGGCAATTTGTATCTTCAACTCTTTGGAAAGTGTAAGGGTCTTTTTAGTTTGGGAGTGGGGAATAGCAGCCTTTATAGCAACTGCATGAAATTTGAAGGGAAGAGCTCAGGTTGTAGAAGGGAAGTGTGTAAAGAAGGCATTGGGAAGTTATTAAGTGTTTGTAATGAGATAATGCTATCTTTTTTTGCAGTGTCTTTGTATAGGTTTCCTAATAAAGAGCCAGTTTATGTTTACATAGAGCCCTTTTATGTCATTACCTTCTACACAGTATATGAAAACCAGTGGCATTCATCCATTTGGCTTATAAATGCAGCAAAGACTGTGATCAATAAGAAAATAAAGGAGCAGCTAGACCAGACAAACAAGCAATAAAGAGGTGCTTAGAGAGGCCAAAATCCACTGCTGGATTTCCTGACCAAGAACACCCAAGCAGCAGCAGCAATTTTGCAGAAGAGTGGAAAGAGGAATAGAGTCTATATATAGAGAATTGACCATGGGAGCTTAAAAATGAGAAAAATCAAGAAAAACTTTTTTACCGTTTCTTGGCTGGGGGTGGGAGGAGGGGCAGTGGAGAGGGGAGAAGAAAGGTGTGGGGCAAAGACAGAGACACTGTCCTCAGGAACAGTGTGCAAAACATTTGAATAGCTCAAAAATATGTCTGTGTTCTGTGAGCCTAGGTAGAAAGGGGCTATATAGACTATATTTTTATTTTTACCTGAAACCAAGAAAGGAAAGCTATAAGAAACAGAGAACAGAGACTTATGTTACAGAACTGGGAACTCCAGCTTTATATGTAACTTTGGAGACCTTCAAGGTCTCCCCTAAATAAAAACAAAACTGCTTGGGGTAGACACAAAGGCCAGTCTGCTTCTGACACCAGTGTCCACATCACTGATGAAGATGTTAAACAGTATAGGCCCTAGGACAGAGCTTTGTGGGACCCCACTTGTCACAGGGCACCAAGATAATTGGCTCCCATCAACCACCACCCTCTGCGTCCTACTGCAGAGCCCGTTCCCCAGCCAGTGGATCGTGGTGATGTCAAGGCCACAGTTAGCCAGTTTAGCCAAGAGGTGATCGTCGGATACCAGATTGAAGGCTTTTTTAAAGTCAATCTCTTCCCTCTTGTCCAGGTGATACGTCACCTGATCAAAAAAGGAAATGAGGTTGGTCAAGCAAGACCTACCCGCAACAAACCCATGCTGGGTATTCCTCAGGATATTGCCTTCAGCTGGTCTGTTAAGGATGGCCTCCTTGATAATCTTTTCCAAGACCTTCCTCAGGATAAAGGTCAGGCTGATGGGCCTGTAGTTTGCTGGATCTACTTTCCTTGCTTTCTTGAAGATAGGCACCACATTGTCCCTATTCCAATCATTGGGCACTTCAACAGAGCACCAAGACCTCTCAAAGTTCCATGCCAGAGGCTGAGCTATGATGCTCGCCAGCTCCCTGAGTACCCTTGGGTGTAACCCATAAGGGCCAGCTGACTTGGGGGTATCCAGCCTGTCAAGGTGTTCCTTCACAAGGTCAGCTTTTGATGGAGGGCAAGGAATCTCCCTCACCTGGGGCTCCCTGACCCATAGTGGGCAGGGCCGTCCCATGGAACTGGTGAGAAACTGACATGAAGTACCCATTTAACAAGTTCGCTTTTTCCTAGGTGTCAGTTGTCAGTTGCCCCACCTGGTTTAGCAGGGGTCCAATGTTGCCCTTGCTTTTCCTCCAGCTCCCCGCATATCCAAAAAAGGACTTTTTACTTTCCTTGATATTTGTAGTTAGCTGGAGTTCCACAACAGCCTTGGCTTTCCTAGTTTGCTCTCTGCAAGTCTGGACTAAAGCAGAGTAATCCTCCTTGGTGGCGGTTCCAGTCGTCCATCCTTTGTAGGTCTTCCTTTTAAAACACAGGAGGTCTGCCAGTTCCTTGGAGAGCAAAGGGGGCTGCTGTGCCTTTTTGCTGCCTTTTCTCCAAGACGGGATGGACTTTGCTTGCGCATCCAGGATTGCTCCCTTGAGGAGAAACCATTCACCCTGAACTCCCTTCTCCATTGGGTTGGGGCCTTTTAGGGTCTGTCTGACAAGTCTCCTTAGGTTGCCAGCTTTCCTGAAGTTGAGGACTTCTGTATTACTGACTGACTTGCCAGATTTACGGCAGATGGTGAAGGTGATCAGTTCATGATCGCTGTCACCCAACTTCCCTTCTATTGTTAAGCTGCTGATTGGGTCATCCCCAGTTGCCAGTACAAGGTCAAGCAGCGCTTTACCTCTTGTCGGCCCATAGACTTCCTGCATCAGATAGAGGTCATCCACACATGAGAGAAAGATTTGCAACCACTCGGATTTGGCTGAGTGCTCCTCCCATGAGATGTCTGGGTAGTTAAAGTCTCCCATGACAACCATACACTGGGACCGTGCGGTCTCAGCCAATTCCCTGGTGAACTCCTGGTCAAGGTCTTGACTCTGGGTAGGGGGTCTGTAGTAGACCCCCACCATAGTATCCCCTGTGCTGTGTTCCCTGTGGATTTTAACCCAGAGGGTCTCACATCCTCCACTGTGGATGCCAATGTCGGCTTGCAGGGTTGCATAGCTTTCTTTGATATAGAGAGCTATGCCCCCACACCTTTTATCCACTCGATCCCTCCTGTACAGGGTATAGCCATCTATATCCATGGTCCTGTCATGGGTGGAATCCCACCAGGACTCCATTATCCCAATGACATCGTAGTTATTTGCATTTAGTGGGAGAACAAGTTCCTCCTTTTTATTCCCCAGGCTCCTGGCATTTGTGTATAGACATGCAAGTGTCCCCTTAGGGGCCCTTGCCTTGCCTACATTTTGTTCCAGGGCTGGGGCTCAGGTGGGGTCCCTTATGTACCTTGGCCTGCTGGCTTTGTAAGGGCCACTCAGTGGGCCAGCAGTGGCAGCAGTCCCCCCTTCCCCTGGCGGGCTTAGTTTAAAGCCCGATGGAACAGGTCACTCAGCCTAGCTGAGAAGAGCCTCCTCCCTACCGGAGAAAGGTGGAGGCCGTCCCTTCCCAACAGCTTGCTCCCCCTGTCTCCAAAGAGCGGGCTGTGGTCATGGAAGCCAAAGCCTTCCCGATGACACCAGCACTGGAGTCTTTGGTTGACTACCTGGATCCTCCTCTCCCTCCTCAGCCCATAGCCCAAGACTGGGAGAATTGAAGAAAACACCACCTGTGCCCCTAGATCCTTTAGCCCTGTACCCAAATCCCTGTAGTGCCTCATGACCCAGCTGGGAGCACTCCGAGCCATGTCATTGGTGCCCACATGGATGAGGAGCATGGGATAGTGGTCTGTGGGCTGGAGGAGCTTAGGGATCTTCTCTGCAATGTCTCAGATGCAGGCCCCCAGGAAACAGCAAACTTCCTGGGCTAAGGGGTTGGGGCAGCAGATTACCCCCCTCATTCCCCCTCAGGATGGAGTCTCCCATGACAAACACTTTGTGTTTGGTCTTAGGGAGAGTGGGGATGGTAGCTACAGTGTCCTCTGTGTTGTCTGCATGAGCTGGCAACTCAGCAGGCTCTGCTGGGGCTGCAAGAGGCTCATACCTGTTGCAAAGCTCCAGCGGGGCAGGGGCCTTGGTGCAGTGGGCCCTGGGGCTCTTGACCACCTTGGTCCAACCCCGTGGCTGGACAGAAGGGGAGGTCCCGGTGTCCTCCCTTGTCCTAGAGGGAGACTGTGGTCTACCCTCCGCCTTTTGGGGGAGAAGGGCCTGGCAGTAGGAGTCTATCTCCTGCTCACAGTCCGTGATGGCATGCAGTCTCTGGACTGTGGTCTGGAGCTCCTCCAGCTGGCGCACCAGAGATCCCAGTAGAGAGCAGACCCCACAAGGGGAGGTGGCCATGTTCCCAGGCCCCAGAGCCTGAAAATGTAACAGTCATCCCCCGTAGCCAGGAGCCAAAGGCTCTGTCTGCATGAAGCTCGGAACCATGGGCTGTGTCTGGGTGGACATCTCTGAGGTGCCAGAGGGGGGCACTGCAGACCCCTTGGGGACCCTCAGGGTGCGGCGTGTGCCCATCTGTGTCATGCTGCTGGTGGGCTGGCTATGGCTGGGACTGTCTACTCTGGGGGACTCGCATGCAGGGGCTCGGGCCCTCCTGTGCAAACTCCTTCACTAACTCATGTACTGGGCCCAGGAGCACACCTGTTTGCTTGGTCTGTTCACGAGGCTCTGGTTGCGCAGCTCCCTGGGGGCTGGGTGAAGTAGGAGCCGGGGGGGAGGGGCGTGACTCTCCTCGGCCCACTTAGCCCACTTCCAGCTGACTAGCTCCCTCTCTCCATGGGCCCCTGCTCACCTGCTGGCAGGCTGGGGCTTGTTGGGGGACCTGGGATCACTGCTGGGGTCCCTGGGCTCAAGGGGGCACAATGGGCTTACACCCGCGCGTCTTGTACCGGAGCCGGGACTTTTCTCTTTGTTAGGAAACAGGATTCAGCAACACATACACTCACAGCTTGCAGAGAGAACCACCACCACAACCAAGCCACATCCACATGGCACAGGGGAAAAACTGGACCATGCCACCACAGGCCCCTTAAAGGTACATTCCATATACCACATCCCTCCTCTTTACTCAGGGAGCTTCCTCTTAAATAGCTGAGTGTCCATCAGTAGCTACTTTAACTCGTAACACCTTGGAATCATGGAGCCAGAGGTTGCTAGTACTTGGCTCACTGATGGAGTCTAGTCTTTACTGCTATTCTATTACATAGTCTTTGTACTTCACAGGCAACTTCACCACACATCCACTCTTGGTTTGTGCGGTGTCATCAGGTCTCTCTGCAGATAATGGTGGATTCTCTGAAACATAACAATACTCTTGCTCTTTGGTGGTCTGACATTTGTTCTGCTGCCATCTCTTGAGGTTCATCAACATGTTCTGCTGGTACCAATGAGTAAACCTTTCTGAAGTGTCTTCTGTTCCTTCTGTAGACATTACCATGGGGGGGAGGGTTTATTACATAGGAACATGGTTCAGCCCTCTTTGCCATAATGGATGCTGGTATCCAACCTGTACTTGTTTGCATCTTCACTTTTCCACCCACTTGTAGAGATGACAAGAATGCAGCCATGCGGTCATAGTGCTTCTTTTGTTGCCTTTAAAGTTTCCACAGCTTGTGGGAAGGATTTGACAGTAGTCTAGGAGTGAGCACCGCTGTTGTAGCAGGAAGGGTAATGTGAAAAAGTCTCCCCACCAGAAGTTGTGCTGGGGCATACTCAAGACCTGTAATGGGAGTGTTCCTCAGATTGAATAAAGCCAGGTATAGATCTGAGCCATCCTGCAACATCTTCTTAAGCATTGGTTTGATGGTCTGAACTGTGTGTTCAGCCTGACCATTGGATTGTGGATAGCCTGGACTAGAGTGGGTGGTAGTTATGCCCCAGTCATTCTCAAATTGTTTCATCATTTAACTTGCAAATGGCATGTGACCACAAACAATTTCTTTAGGTATGCCATGGTGAGCAAACACAGACTTAATTTTGGCTACTACCATGTCAGCTGTTTTGTCTAGCAGGTGCAAAACTTCAGGGTACTTGGAGTAATAGTCAACTATTATCAAATAAGACTGTCTCCGTAGGTCAAAAATATCTGCTGCCAGTTTTAGCCAGGGTAAGTCTGGGATCTCATGCGAGATCATGGGGTCTTTCTGAGTACTGGGTTGGCACTCTGGACAAAGTGTGCAATTTGCAGTCCATTGCTTGATGTGGGCATTCATCTTAGGCCAATACATGATTTGCTGAGCTTGCATTTTTGACCTTTGTATGCTGTGATGGGGGAAGTGAAGCAATGACAACATGTTGGTCCTTGCACCACATGGAATGATTATTTTTGGCCCAATCATGAGCAAATTATCCTGAATCCAGATTTGGTCTCTGAGAGGCCAGACAGGCTTCAGTTCAGGTCTAACTTGTTTTTTCCTGCTTGGCCATCCATTAAGATGCTGAGCTTTAAGGGCTTGTAGTTCTGTGTCAGCTTTTGTGTGCTCCTGTAACTGCTGGAGCAACTGATCACTGAGTTTCCTCTTGTTGCTAACATACTTGTAGAAACTGTTATTGTTACTCTTCCCATCCCTTGCTAGCTGCAACTTCAATTGCACTTCGGCCTTCCTGATTCCATCCCTGCATGCCTGAGCAATATTTTTATACTCCTCCCTAGCCATCTGTCCAAGCTTCCACATCTTGTAAGTTTCCTTCTTGTGTTTAAGCTCACCAAAGAGTTCTCTGCTAAGCCAAGCTGGTCACCAGACATATTTGCTATTTTTCCTGCACATTGGGATGTTTTGTTCCTGTGCCCTCAGTAAAAACAAGTACTATCCTGCTACAGACTAGAAATCCCCACAGCAGTGCATGTGTAGGTGCTGCTCAGCTATCTGGAGTATGAGTGTTTCAGTGCAGGGTCTATCTGCTGGCTAACCCTGTGCTGAAACACCTTGTGCCCCAGCTGGCCCCTCTGCAGCATGTTGAGCTGGGAGGAGCAGTCCCAGATTGGCAGGCTCATCCCTAGACTCCCTGTGATCCTGGATGCAACAAGCACCGGAGTTTGCATCACATTAATATGCATGTGCAGATGCACCCTGTTAGATGGAGCTGCAAAGGCCAGAGCTTTGGAAGAAGCGAGGTATACTGAAATTTCAAACAGTCACTGGTATTAACCAGAATAGTAATGACCACCAAGCTGTTGGGTAGCTTGTTTCCAGCCTGACTCAGTCTCTTTTTGACTAGAGAAGTCAGGAAAAGTAGCTTGTCAAAAAGTTCTTCATATCTTTTAAAAAACCCTGCCAGTCCCCCAAAGAACTCATAGTTTCCATCTCTGTGTTTGCACTCACTAGTAAGGAAGGAAAACGTTCAAGTGCAAAGGGATTAAGTAAGGACCATGGACTTTGGAGAAGCAGACTTCAACTCACTCAGGTAACTCATGGGCAGCATCCCCTGGAAAGCCAGTCTGAGAGGGAGAAGAGTCCAGGAGACCTGGCTGTACTTTAAAGAAGCTTTACTGGGAGTGCAGGAGCAAACCATCCCAATGTGCAGGAAGACTAGCAACCATGGCAGAAGACCAAGCTGGCTTAACAAGGAACTCTTCAGTAAATTAAATCACAAAAAGGAAACCTTACAAGAAGTGGAAAGTTGGACAAACAAGTCAGGAGGAGTATAAGTGTATTGCTTGGGCATGCAGGGATGAAGTCAGGAAGGCCAAAGTATAATTGGACATGAAGGGTAACAAGAAGGGTTTCTACAGGTATGTCAATAACAAGAGGAAGATCAGGGAAAGTGTGGGTCCTTTACTAAATGGGAGAGGAAACATAGTGACAGAGGATGCAAAAAAGGCTGAAGTCTTCAGTGCCTTTTTCACCTCAGTCTTCACAGGCAAGATCAGCTACCAGACTACTGCACTGGACAGCACAGTTTGGGGAGGAGGTGAGCATCCCTCAGTGGCAAAAGAACAGGTTAGGGCTATTTAGAAAAGCTGGACATACAAGTCCATGGGGCTAGATGGGGCTAGATGGGATACACCTGAGGGTGCTGACAGAATTGGCTGATGTGATTGCTGAGCCACTGGCCATCATCTTTGAAAGCTTATGGCGAGTGGGAGAGGTCCTGGATGACTGCAAAAGGGCAAACATAGTGGCCATATTTAAGAAAGGGAAAAGGAGGATCCAGGGACTGATCAACCTCACCACACTCCCTGGAAAAATCATGGAGCTGATTCTCAAGGAATGAATTTCTATGCACTTGGAGGAGAAGAAGGTGATTACTAGGAATGGTCACCATGGATTCTCCAAGGGCAAGTCACGCCTGACCAACCTGATTGCCTTCAACAATGAAATAATTGGCTCTATGGAGGAGGGGAGACCAGTGGATGTGGTATACCCTGATTTTAGCAAGGCTTTTAATACTGTTTTCCACAGCATTCTTGCAGACAAGCTAAGGAAGTACAGGGTGGATGAATAGACTGTAAGGTAGACAGAGAACTGGCTGGAGCATTGGGCTGAGAGGGCAGTAATCAAGTGGCTTGATGTCTAGTTGGCAGTCGGTATCAAGTGGAGTGCCCCATGGGTCAGTCCTGGATTGGTTCTGGGGTTTTGTTCAATATCTTCTTCAATGACCTGGAAGATGGCACAGAGTGCACCCTCTGCAAGTTTGCAGATGACACCAAGCTGGGGGGAATAGTAGACATGCTGGAGGGTAGGGCTGGGATTCAGAGTGATGTAGACAAATTGGAGGATTGGGCCAAAAGAAATCTCATGAAGTTCAACAAGGACAAGCACAAAGTCCTGCACTTAGGATGGAAGAATATACTGTTACAGCCTTGGGACCAATTGGCTAAACAGCAGCTCTGCAGAAAAGAACTTGGGGGTTGCAGTGGATAATAAGCTGAATAAGAGCCAGCAGCGTGCTTTTGTTGCTAAGAAGGCTAATGGCATACTGGGCTGCATTGGTAGATGGGGTGCCAGAAGTCAAGGAAAGTGATTTTTCCCTTCTATTCATCACTAGTGAGGCCACATCTGGAGGTAGTGGGGGCCCACTGTGTTAAGTTGTGGGCCCCCACTACCAAAAATATGTGGACAAATTGGACAGAGTCCAGTACAGGGTAAAGAAAATGGTGAGGGGCCTGGGGCACATGACTTATGAGGAAAGACTGAGGGAACTGGGCTTCTTTTGTCTAGAGAAGAGAAGAGTGAGAGAGGATTTAATAGCAGCCTTTAACTGCCTGAAGAGGGTTTGAAAGAGGATGGAGCTAAACGGTTCTCAGTGGTGGCAGATGACAGAACAAGGAGAAATGGTCTTATGTTGCACAAGGGAAGTTTAGGTTAGATATTAGGAAGAATCTTCTCACTAGGAGGGTAGTAAAACACTGGAATGCATTACCGAGAGAGGCTGAGTACTCTCCATCTTGCAGAGGTCTTTAAGACTTGGCTAGACAAAGCCTTGGCTGGGATGATCTAGCTGGGGCTGGTTCTGCTATGTGCAGGGGGTTGGACTAGATGACCTCCTGTGGTCCCTTCCAACCCTAATTTTCTATGATGCTATGATTCTGTGATTACTGGTTTTAGGATTGTGTGTGGGAGAATTTAGTGTGACACCTCCCAGACCAACCAGTCCTTCAGTTGTCTGCAAAATGGTGCACATAATCTCCTTCAGATTGAAATTAAATACATCTTTCCTGAAGGAGGAGATGAGCTGGAGTTCAACAGGCTGAAGTTGAAAACTCCATGAAAAAGCAAACTCATTTAGTTGCTAAGTAAAAACTTGTACTGTGTGGGGACTGCACACTGCACTTTTTTGGGACATGATAGGCAAGTTGTGTGGTGTGACTGTTAAGTTTACCTCCATACCCTCCCATCCCAAATTGCTTGCAGAGAACAAATACCTCAGTTTTTTCTCTATCTTACTGAGCTTACAGATCAATAAACCTCTTGGAAAGGAGCAACATGTAAAGCTGCCAGCATTGCCCTGCCAAGGTTACAAGAAATGTCAGGCTTTGTCCACAGAATGAGGTTCTGTACATACTGTTCAGTCACTGTTATTTAGTCCCAAATTTTATTTTCTGGATTTGAATCAGTGACCTAGAGGACAAAAGATGGACGCTGCTTTACCATGGTCTTGATCCATCCTATACTGCTTTTCAAAGGACTGTGGAGAAATTATTTGCACTCCTGCTATGTTTTTGCACAGCAAAGCTAATGAGCTGCAATGATTTCCCTCTTTGCTCCCTTTTTTCGGCAGCGCGATTCTTTTGCCCTTGATCTGCTGTAGGGGGAGACCAGTGATTAACAGGCAGATAGGAAGCGGATGGCTAAAGCCTTTCTCTCTAGGAAGGCTAGGAGGTCTAGCCAGCCAACCATTAGAAGCTCATTACTACAGCAATAAAAGGATTGATCCCTTCATAAAGCTCCCTTGGAACTTTAACAATTAACCCACGTGCAATTAAATGCTGGCAGCATAAAGAGCCCGCTGATAAATCAAATTTTTTATTTCTGAAGGCAAAAGGGAAGAGGGATATTAATACACTGCAGCATATGGAATTAATATAAATTAGGAACTAATAAAACAAGCTGCTTCGAGCGATGCTGCCACTGCAAAGTTTTGAACAACTGACGCTCACAAGCAGTTCATTGCATCCGGGTCCTTGTTGAATCATGTGATTTATCTCATAAATAATGTGCATCTGAACCAAACTGCAAGGGACTGTGGGCAGAGAGGGAACAAAACTGACTGGCAAGCAAAGGATTTGTGGTAAGAAGTAGCAGGGTGCATTGGCTGGAGCAGAGGTCTAAGAACCTTTTATTATTATACATTTTTACCATGGCAGAGTCTAAGAGCCTAAGCCATGAATCAAAACTGTGCTGTGCTTAATCACAGAGCAAACGAAATGGATCCTGTCCCTAAGAACTTAAATCTATGTGAGCACGAACAACAGGTAGATAAAGAGATGGGCAGTAGGAGCAACACAGGGAAACAATTGGATATCTCCTACAAGTTTTGTTTCTGGCTTTTCCCTAACTCAGTGTGTGCTCAAAGGTGCATCCCACAATTTCTCTGTGTCTCAGTTTTCCTATTTGTAAAACTGGTATAATTTGACAATATCTACCTCTCTGTAGGCTCATCTACATGTGAAATTAATGCGGCACTATACTCTGGAGCATACTGTGTTGGAGTTTATTGTTCCTGGGTGCCATGTCTTTACATGAGTCCAGGACCACAGCATGCTGAGCCAGTTTGGAGCAGCCTTAGCTGGCAGAGGGTCTGGGGATCAGCCTGCAAGCCCAGGGCTGCTCCACCTTGTCTCTATGTGCTGCAGAAGGCTGGTTGGGGCATGAAGGTGGTATTGTGCAGAGCTAGCTGGCAGACAGCCCCCATACTGAAGCACCTGCATGCCCCAGCCAGCCCTGTCAGTATCTACATGTGCATTACCATCCACTAAAAAACGCTGCTGCAGGATAGTACTTGTCTTTACAGGTACTAACCTATGGTGGAGGTAGTTTCTTGTGGCCTAATAGGGCCACTTATGTAGATGCTGAGATGTTTACTGCAGAGCTAATTAGGCAATTAGACAGTAAACATCTCATGTAGATGTGCCCCGTGTAAAGTACTTTTATGTAGCTGAACCCACTCTTCCTTCCGTGTACTTCGAGGGTAATGAATAAAATGGTTCCAGTTTTGAAATATCCTGGGCCTTTTTTGGCAAGTAGCACCTATCCTCTGTTTTTGCCCATATTCAGGTGTCTATACAACAGCAACAATACTTTTGCAAGATAAGTATTTCATGCTGGTAAAGTGTTACACACTCACTGTATCTACCACAAAAACACCTTTGCCCCAGCTCTTTTCTTCTACCACATTATCTGAAAGCTCCCCATTGCACTTTAGAATGAGCTGGACTCAACATCTGGAATCATCAAAGCTTATACCCATGTTTCTTTGCCTCTTCCCTTAGGCTCAGGTGGTCTACAGATGCCTTTTCCATAGCTCTGAAAAAAACTTTTCACTGTGGAAAAACAAGAACAAGCCAGGGTAAATACACATCATAGGAAGGGAAGGTAGGCACCAGCCCAATCTATCCAAGCACAGCTCTCATCCCGTATGCCTGGATCTGCCTCTGTGCCTCTAATGTCATGCTTGGTTGGCCTGTCTCCTTCTAAACTGGAAGAGGTTTATGATTCTTAGTCCTAGTTGAAACTCATGTGCAGGTTTGTAGGACTCAGATTTTAGTTTGACTGTTGGTCTTAGCGGGCTTGGTGAGGTGAATTTTCTAAACATGTTGTCTATACTGTTTCTCTGTTCTTGGGAAGGGACATTATTGAGCATGCCAGACCCATTCATTCCTGCTTACACAAACCAAACCCAGAAATGTAGCAGGGCTTGGCTGTCCTCACTGCTGTTGGGAAGGGGGTGCAGATAGAGGCCCTAGCGGTGAGGGAGAGAGTGGGGCTAGGGCTGGGGCCTTGATCTGCCTTGCTCCCTCACCCATGGCTCTTCTCCCCTCCCCTCCCCGTAGACTTACCTGCTTGGGGAGTGGGGGTAGATCTTCGGTTCCTTTTAAATTCCAAGTGATCTCTGACCTAAAAAGGTTGGAGAGCACTGGAGTAGGGGAATGGATGGAGGAATAATCAGGCAAAAAAGTGCTGTCCCTAGCTCTGTTCTGGCAAGGCTCTATTCAGGAAAGAAATAGGATGTGCAATAAGGTGTCACAGACATCTACTCCAGCTTTATTTCCCATGTTACAGGTTTAGCTGAGGACAAAATCAATCCCTGGATGAAGTCAGAGCATCCTCAGTAGCTTCTGTATTTAGACTTTTCTGCAATGGCCCAGGCCAGTAGCACCCAAATTTCTGAGCCCACAGGCTGGATGAGTGGTGCCCTGTTAGTGTGGGGGGCTGGTCAACTGGCCTGATCCTGCAGTGGCTCAAGCTAACTGTGTGCTGCTCTGATCCCATTCGTGCTGATTTAGATCCAGCAGCCACACTGTTCTGGTCCTATGCTGGATCAATTCAGCTGCATGCCTCTGATCCTGCACCAGCCCAATCTATCCAAGCACAGCTCTCATCCCATATGCCTGGATCTGCCTCTGTGCCTCTAATGTCATGCTTGGTTGGCCTGGCCATGTGCCACTCCCATCTTGTGCATAGGGCCATGTTATCCAGCCTACAGGGCTCCCTAAGGGTCTAGAAATTTGGCAGTGGGGAAGCAGCAATTAATCACTCCTCTGCCACCACATTTCTGGACTCCTGGAGAGTCCTGTGGGCCAAATTTGGCCCATGGGCTGGAGGTTGAGCACTCTTGGTCTAGGCTATTATATCATCTGAGGATATTCTGAGCAGAGTGTGTTCCAGAATCTTTTCTCCCACTGTAATCCTGGCACCTCCTTTCCACAACCTGGCATGATCCTATGCAGTGTTACACAAAGGGATGGCATTAGGCCTCTGTACTATCTTCGTGCCTTGAAGGAACACAAATTTCTTTAGGAGACTTATTAGGAGACAAATACCTGTGGATTTGGGCTAGTGAATACTGGTAAAACCCCTGTACAGGGGTCATGATCAAGCTTAGAATGGTTCCCAAGAGGCCAGACAGTGTAATAAACACTAGCTGTAAAAGTGTACCCTAATATTTTAATCGCTTAAAATGAGCTAAACAGTCAAATACAGCATAATGTACTGTATATATTAAGGCATAGGCTTAGCAACAAATTCAGCATTACAAAACACTGCACATGCACAAGTGATATGAGTTATAGTTGCTGTGGGAGCCATAACTATGAATTTCCTGACTCCTGTGCATTTTCATTTCTTGTGTATATTGGTCACGTTTTGGGAAACAGCCACTTCCTAAACTGAACTAAATCTTTTTGTAAACTTACTGTGTGGGCAAGAGAGAGCTGTGATAACAATGAACATCCAGGGATCTCACGGAGCCTTTGGACTCAGACAAGAAGGATGCCCTCCATGCAAAATGTGCTGAGCACATGTGTCTGGACCATTCTGCTCTCCTACACCTTTCCCATACAGATAAGCTCAGAGGCTGCAGTGAGCTTTTGTTCTTATTACTAATGGAGCAGAGTTAAAAAACAACTACAACCTCTTCATTTTCTTTATAAGTAGAGCAGCACTAAGTCAATGCAAGCAGTACAACTATATGGAGACCCAGTTTCATCAAGGGCCCCCATTGCAGTAGCAGTTTTCTTTTAGCTTGGTAGAGGCCTCAGAATAAACCTTTGTGCAGGGCCCTTGAAAGGTAAATACAACCACTGCTTGTATCTCCTGTCATCATGAACTGTTATCACATGATTTTTTAAGGCAGGGATTGGCAGTGTTTTCCAGTGTGGGTTGGAATGACCCAGCTTGGGTCTAACGTGGGCCAGTGCTAGGATCTAGCACAGGGGCAGGTGAAGTCTGGCCTGCAGTCTGGATCTGGCCATCAATGGATTCCATTTCCCAGCAGCCCCTGTCCATGTGGCTGGGGCTGGTTCCCATGGAGACCCCAGCAGCAGCCATGCTGTGATAGCTCAGGGCTGGGGTTTCTGCAGAGACCGGCCCCAGCAGTGCTGGCAGTAGGGTAGCCATCATAGAGGACATTCTGGTTTTCTGCTACTCTGTCCTCTGTCCTCTATTGATACAAAACCCAACGCCTTTATGTCCTATTTTTGTCTTCAAGAGAAAAATAGAGGACATAATGGTGTCCGGTTTCATATCAATAGGGGACAGAGGACAACCGGACACCGGACCAGGTGGTGATGGCCACCCTAGGTACATACCAGAAGGGAATTCCAATAGCACCAAAAGCTGGTCTTTGACACAACAATGACAAATGTCCTCTGGGTACAGGAGGTGCCCAAATGATCAGCAACCACATCAGGTCCAGGCTTAGAGAAGCTGAACATTGTAGCAAGCAGAGTCAGACCTGATGTTTTTGGGTGGTCCTGACAGAAAAAAACCTGAAATTCAAATTGATAGTCAACCAATACCACCAATGTTTAGGCCCTGTTTTGGGGTCAACACTATGTGAAACCAAGAGTTCCTAAACTTTCTGCATGAAGATATAAACTAGCTCAGACTTGTTCCAAAACCCAAACTCCTCTAGGCTCATTCTGAATCCTGGACCATAAGCTTGGTTTAAAACTACCTTGGGTTTATGCCAGAAACTTGGCTCCTTCAAAATTCAGGTCCCAGCTCCATTAGAAGGATTCAGGCCTGAACCTCACCCCAGTTGTAACAAAACTTGAGGCCTGCAGGGTTTTGTCTGGTTTCAGATTTTATTACAATTATGTTGCGCAGCTCCAATAGCTGTCTTTACCAACTGGTCCAAATTTGCTAATCTCACTTTCTTTATTGTCACCTTCCTCTATTGTCAGTCACCCTTGGCATTATGAATAATTTTTTATTCAGGTTGGGACAGTAGCATTCAGAGCGCCTGTGCTGACCTGACAAGGCCTGTGCCTGTCCTGTGCTTTTCCGTCAAGCTAGAACTGTGGTTCCATCAATATGCTAATTCAAGATGGCTGGGAGCAGAACTCCCTACCTGCAGCATCTTTTAACTCAAACATTTTTAATCAGTTTTCTAATTGGGACCTGGGGGACTCCATTATGCTTTAATAATACATTTGACAAAACCTACCTTTTTTTCTTTAAAGTCCTTAATTATGGGATGCATTTCAAATGAATTTGATTCTGGCCAAGATCCATCCCTTCTGGGCTTTTTTGTGCCTTTTAAGGTTGGCACATAGCAACATGCTGGAATCAGACATGAAATTCCTCTCCATATGGACAGTGTATTTAAGGCTATGCCTTTGCACACAGCTAAACAGTACGTGTTGATGGGCTTGTTTTGCTCTATTTGCCCTATATTAAATTACATCTTCACCTTTGCTTTGTGAGTAATCCACATGGCATGTCTGTGTTTGCCAGAGATTTAAGACAAATGTGAGATGCTGTGTAGGAACTGCCAGCATTGATACAAACTGAAGGCGCAGGCAGAAGTGTAGCTCTCTGGTCCAACTCATGGTGTTTCACAGAAAGTGCATGAATTAGACCAGTCCTCTTAACCCAACAGCTGTTAGCTGTTGCGTCAGAAGGCTGGGAGATCAAGCTCCAATTTGGAGCAGATCCAGGGAGAGAGGTTGCATCTCTGCAGCCTCTTTCCCTAGCTCTGCCCATCCCCTCCTGAGCCCCAGTGCTGTCTCAGGATGGGAGGGGGAGAAGGCAGGGGGAGGAGGGAGGGCGGGGGAGGTCCGTTCTGGGGTTTTCCCAACCAATGCTGGAATGGGGCAGGGTAGGTGGGTTGGAGGCCCCCTGAGTTAGGGGCTTCAATCTACCTGCCCCACTCTCCAGCACCAGCTGGGAACTTTTGCTTCACCTGCTCCCTTCTCCACTCCCATTCTGAAAACAGCACCTAGCTGGTGCTCTGTTTTGGAGTGACTTCATTTGAACTCTCATGTAATGGGGCTTCAAATTGTCATGGGATCAGGCCCTTTTAAAGCACCCTGCGCTATGCAGTTGTATTTGGTTATGGCTGTAGAGCTCTTTCAGGGGCCAGATAGGGTGAAAATTGTCACTTCTGTGTCTTGCATGTCTACGTAGTTCTGTGGCTTAAATTATACAGTTGTGCAACATTGTACTGAGTTGTATAAGTGATTTCTTTTTGACTTCAATTAGTGATCAGCATATTCTCTGATATAAAGCTTGATTGTGACTGCCACTTAGTTTTCTTATTAGTCAGTGCATAAAGGAAAATTGATCATTTTAGAGCATGTCCTCACCTATCTACACACTCAGACAATTTGATACAGCTTTCCCTGCAAAAGGATGTACAAACCTGCAGAGCCAACAGCCTTACGTGTTTGCCATACACTCAGTGATATACTAACTGTTTGTTTGTATCCCAGGTCAGTAGGTAGGATGATCCTTATTTAAAGTCACTTAAGAGTTAAACACAAACTATGGATATTGCTGGTTATTTATATACTGCATGGATATTTCCAGGGTACTGACTAAACATCTCAAATTCTTTCTCAGTCTGCACTAAGTTTGTTGTGAAACCTAGGACCTAGGATGGCTTTTCTGGGAACAGTCTTGTCTTTGGTTGCTCCCAAGTTCTGGTCAGGAATTTAGCAGTGATATTCTTGGGACTCATGTAGTGGCTCAGTGAAAGCATATTACTCTCCAGAAGGGTATCCCATGTAATACATCTCTATGTATATGGGAGCTATAAATATTGAATGCTGTCTCTTCATTAAATAATTAAACTCTCCCCCTTGTAGAAGAGCAAAGGAGAGACAGTTTCTAGAAAACAACAGACTCCCAAAAGCCAGCAGGGGGAATGGTTCCCATTCAGTTTTATAGCTTTAAATCTGTGATGGTGTGTTTGTTGGCAGCTTCTAGAGGTGTTCAGGGTTAGTGGTCACCTCTGAATGCCTGATTTACAGGGTGCATAATAAATATGCTGAGCAGAGTGGTGGAACTTGAGGTGGCTCCTGAAGGATCCAGCTGCCAAGAAGTGCACAGAGTTTGTTGTACAACTCTATGGGTGGCCTGCGTTATGTTCCTGTAGAACAGATTAGGTGATGAAGGGCTCCAACCTCACTGAAAATCCTTTATGCCAGGACTGGGAGAAACTATGTAGGAGTCTGAATCTTTTTTAAAGGGAATGTGATGCATTATATTTGGAGGGTAGGGATGGGGAAAGAAGGGGCCTGGCTGGATTACCTTGTATTACCCTGGGGTGAGCTCTTGAGCTCATATACAAGAAGGTTCAAGAGAAAAATGAATTAAAACATGCTACGAGGAGAAACCACAACAGTACAGAAGTGTATTTAGTCACATGTATCCTACCCCTGAGGAGAGAATGATACTTCCAGGGGCAGAAGGGACTGAAAGATTTAAAAAAAGAACATAGGGTAAGGGAGGAAGGAGTGAGATCTAATAACAGCAGGAAAGTGATGCCCTTCTTGCACTGCTTTTTGCCAGTGGCTGTAGATTTTCTAGCGAGTGCTTTGTGGCTGTGGTATGTGAAAGAGCTTCAAGTGGACCTTTTTGGAAAAAATGATTGCCAATGAATGCTTAGATTGGACTCAAAGGACTGGGGTGCCTCTTCCAGTCCTGTGTTCCTAAGAAATTCAGATCTTTGGCAAGATGAAAAGAGAACAAGGAAACAAGCATCCATTGGTGCAAGAGCACATCCTATGTGATACATATGAATCACATTCCCTCTTAAGGCCTCTATAGAGACAAGGAGCTCTTCATAGTACAAGTGTCTCAGGTCATATAGTACAAGTATCTTGGGTCATCCAGCATTGCCCAGCTTCCACTGTAGCTTTAGGTAAATCCAGGTGTACAGATTACTTTTTTGACACCGGTTTTCTTGCTATCAGCCAAAACAGGAGAGCTGCTTCTGCAGAAAAAGCAGCAGATGTCAAACTGCATGACACATCTGCTGTGAAAGAGAAAAGCAAGTGTCTCTGTGTGAATAACTGCATAATAAATAAAAGCTCTTCTTTCTAGAAACTGTTGACATCTTGGATCAATTCTCTCCCTGGTGTAACTGTCCTGGCTACAGTGATTTTACACCGGAGAGAAACTTGTTCTCTGTGCTGAGACAAAAGAGAGCTCGGCAGATAACCTTTCATTTGTTTCACAGCTTGGAAAAGTAGCTCTATCTCTCTTTTTTGTGAAGAAACAAAACTTTAGGTAGGTTATAAATTTTAATGTTCTGTCTAATTTATCTGCTTAAATGCACTCAGATCGTCTGTTAGGACCATTACCTGCTGTAATTTCCCTATTCACATTGTGAGAATCAGTAACCTCACTGTCCCTTAACTTGTGGTGAAATAGGTTTTTCATGGAAATTTTTAGCATTAACCCCATTTATTGTTTTTTTCCCTTTAAAGTGCAGTAATAATCAGAAAAGTGACTATTAAAACAGCACCTTCTTACTCAACTTATATCCTCTGTTCATAGCTCCAGGTCATAGCTGCTGATTAAGATCAAGCTTTCACTCCTCTTTGCCCTGCAGAGTGAATGTAGCTACAGGAGAAGGAGAGAGAGTCCTTTCTGCCTCATGCAACAGCAACTGAATTGCTAGATAGATTCTGGTTGCAGAGTGTTCACTGATGGTGACGATGTGTACAAGAGGAAATACCTATCTGGGTTCTTAGATGTTCAAAGTGAATATGTTAGAGGAGAAATTTATCTTTTGGCTTCTCAGTTTGGTCTGGTATATGTGAAAATGTCACTTATATGGTTACTTCTCTGACTGCTACTGTATTTAAAATAAAAAAAGGGTTAAAGTCTGCCCAAACCTAGGGGAGCATGGGGCTAATGTATGCCAGCTTCTGTAATCAAGAGCACTCAAGGGAGCAGAGTAGCTAGCATTATATCTGGCTGTTTTAGATTCCCAGGCTCAAACAACCAAGTGCCCATTTAAAACTGGGCTACTTGGTAGCCACTTCTGCTCAAGTCTGCAGCAAGGCTCAAACTTATGCCTTTAGATCTGTAGTAAGACACCTTATCTGCTCTGCCACAACACTTCAGATAGCTTCAATGAGATTACACTGATACAAGCCTCATTCTGTAGATGTGACATGCCCTGAATTCCCATGAAAAGCACAGGATTGTACACCCTGGGCATGTCCAGATGAGCACGGATGTGCGGTATGCAGCACCGCAGGGCCATCTGTGGCATCACATGCTGCACAGATCATACCTGCAGGCATTCCCTGCTCTACTAGTTTGCAGTGCGGGTGGTTTTTTGACCCTGGGATATGTCCCAGGGTCAAAAAAACCAACACCTAAAAAAACTGGGGTGGTGCACATGGTGGCAGTGTGCACTGCCCAAAACCAGAACCTGGCTAGCTGGAGCCACACTTCATCTGCCGGCCAGGCTCCCTGCTCCAGGGGCACCATGGCTGCACCTCTCTGACACCCCCAGGACCCCAGGTAAGGCTGCTGGGGTCTGCAAGCATAGCAATTCTTGTATAGTTATGGGAATCAATTTTAAATGTCAGCATTTTATGCAATAAATAATTCTGGCTAGGCTATATACCAAACCCTTTTGATACCTTACTATGGCCTATATTGGTACAAACACTACACCATGATACATTCTGATATTTTAACTGTGCACAGTCAGATTTTCAAAAACACAGCCTGTGTTTGTGCACCCACAGATAATTGTACCTACATAGACAGAAGCTGGATTGAGGATTTGTAATTAAAAAAATCAAACCTAACTGTAACATGGAAGTGCTGAATTTTTAAAGAGGGAAGAAAAAATGGTAACATTTACACTTTACCATTAAAGAATGGAATGGTCTCAAAGGAATAGTCCTTAACTGTGTCATGGAAAGACGACCGTGCTCTATATAGTGAAAAATACCGCATAACTCTCAGTCAGCCGACTAAGCACTGAAATCAACAAGGTCAATGAATTACCCTGGATCAGTTCACAGATTTAAATGGCTGTGGTGTTCTCTTGTTTAATTACTAGTGAAGGTTTGAGGACATCATAAAGCCACTAGTTAATTCAGTGTCATTGATACCACCAGCTCAGATGAAGCCTAGCTGGAACTGTAGCGCATGATGTAATTTAAGACTGAACTACAGGGCCTTTGTTACAGGTCCTGAATAGTGTGGGATTTTGTGTTTTGGGATTCTTTCCATTTCCATTTGGAGAAAAGAAGGTCTAAATATTTCTTGCTAGCAATCCCCCAGATCCCCTTCCCTACCCAAACTTTCTAAGGCAAAGGCTTACCCCAGCTACTTATTGTATGCAACAGACTTTTACTATGCTGAAAACTTCAATAACAAAAGTTACAGCTAAAAGGCACTCAAACAAAACCTGAACATGTGCCTACTTTACCACTAATATTGGATGGGTCTTCCAGCTCAGAAATAATTTCATAGTTTCATAGTTTCTAGGGTCGGAAGGGACCTGAGCAGATCATCTAGTCCGACCCCTGCCATGGCAGGAAAGAGTACTGCGGTCAAATGATCCCAGCAAGGTGTTCATCTAGCCTCCTCTTAAACACCCCCAGGGTAGAAGCCTGCACCACTTCTCTTGGAAGTTGGTTCCAGACCTTAGCTGCCCTGACCGTGAAGTAGCACCTTCTGATATCTAACCTAAACCTACCCTCTGCCAGCTTGTGACCGATATTCCTGGTCACTCCTGGCGGTGCTCGGGGGAACAGTGACTCCCCCAATGCCTGCTGGTCCCCTCTGACTAGTTTATAACAGGCCACAAGATCCCCCCTCAGCCTTCTCTTCTGGAGGCTGAACAGGTTCAGGTCCTGCAGCCTGTCCTCGTAGGGCTTGCCCTGTTGTCCCCTGATCATACGAGTGGCCCTCCTCTGGACCCTCTCCATGCTGTCGACATCCCTCTTGAAGTGCGGCGCCCAGAATTGGATGCAGAACTCCAGCTGCGGCCTGACCAGTGCCGCATAGAGGGGGAGGATCACCTCCCTGGACCTGCTTGAGATGCATCTGTGGATGCATGACAGGGTGCAGTTGGCCTTCCTAACTGCCTCCCCACACTGCTGGCCCATGTTCATCTTGGAGTCAATGATGACTCCAAGATCCTTTTCCGCCTCCGTGATGACAAGAGAGGAGTTCCCCAACCTGTAGGTATGGTGCCGGCTGTTCCTCCCGAGGTGCATCACCTTGCACTTGTCTGTGTTGAAACCCATCCTATTCTCGTCCGCCCACCCTTGTAACCTGTTTAGGTCTGATTGTAGCCTGTTGCATCCTTCCAGTGTGCCCACATCCCCCCACATCTTAGTGTCATCAGCAAATCTGAACAGGGGGCTTTTTACCCCCTCGTCCCAATCACTGATGAAGATGTTGAACAGTGCGGGCCCGAGGACCGAGCCCTGTGGAACCCCGCTGCCCACGTCCCTCCAGGTTGAGAAGGACCCATCCACTACCACCCTCTGGGTGCAGCCCACCAGCCAGTTGGCGACCCATTTGACTGTGTGGGTGTCTACACCACAGCCCCCCCAATAGGCTTTCCCCAGATTGATAGCACTGTAAATGATGTGTTCAGTGTAGTGAGGAAAAGTTTATCACCTGTAACTTAGAGATATCAGGTTCTAGGTAGGATAGTTAGAATATGGGTCTAGATGCTGAAATTTTCCTCAAAAGAGTCAGAAAAGGAAGGGGCAGAATCCAGGATTTTTTAGCCTGTTAAGACATGATGAAATTTGTATCTGTGTCCAAACTGAGGTCCTGGATCCAGAGTTTGTCAGGGTCTGATATTCCCTAATTCAGTATGAGGACATCTCTTATGTAAAGGAAGACTCAAACCTCATTTTTAAAGTTGAAAATAAAGGACAAAACCCTGAAGTACCTAACCCAGCTTTTTGTCATGCAAAACTCCCACTGACTTCAATGATGGTTTTCGTTGTGAGAGGACTGTGGGATTTGATACAAAGTCCACAATGCCTGTCTTTTCTTTTCCCCAGAGGACTTTAACCTGGTCTCAGTTGCACTCAGTTTCAGTCTGTATGTTTTTGATATGGTTCCAGAATTTGTCTCTTTCCCTGTTCCTGAAGGGAGACTCCTAGATAAAATACCACAAGTAATTTTATTTTTTGTGTTCAGCCTGGGTAGAAACCACTGAAGTCCATTTATGGACCTTGCCCCATACACAAAGGCAGCATCTCTCTTCCCTCCCTCATTCAATCTTTACCAACAATTTCTCCCCATCTACGCTAAAACAGATGCATGAATTGGTATCGACAACAAAGGTTTCAGCAAGACGCCTCCAATATTTTAAAGTATTTAAAATATTTATACTGATTTGTCAGCAGTAAGTAGGTGACAAGTGGAGATAAAGTATTATTTATGCAGAGTTATCCCATTTCCACTTGTTTGGCTGCATTTGTGAAGGATGATACTTTGGAAAATAAAATACAGCATCTATCATCATTTGCGTGTGTATACGAGGTGGCATTTACTGTCCTCAAAGCACGATAATGGGACTGATTCTCCTCTTAGTCACACAAGGGAAAATTTGGAGCCATTCCTTTGTTTCCAATAGGCTTTCCCCAAATTGATAGCACTGTAAGTGGGAGCACAGCAAGTTGACACAGTGGAATTTCTTCAGCATACTTATCTTTCCTGAAGGCCTGTCAGCATCAAGCCTGTATCAGTGCTGCTTTTACAAATGTTTTACTAACACAAATTAAACTTTGTAATTGGGTTAGGCTAAACCAGTGGTCATGTCAGAAACCCACTTCCCTTTGTCTATAGGACCATTACAATACAGGCAGGAATAGTAGAAGCGTTGCTAGTTCCTGCTGCACCAATGTGTCTTGGTTTGGGACAAGCAGAGCTGGGGCTGAGTGGGGAGTTCATTTTCCAAGGTTAGTTTAGTGATTGGTTTCTGCTGAGATTGGCAATGAGTGCCAATAGTGCTGCTTTTTGTGGGGCAGACATGTATCTTTTGGGAATTGAATTGTGCTCATCATACCTGTTAGCCTGGGGCTACCATATGACTACCAGAAGACGGCAATTTTATTTGCTACTGAGTTTGAGTCCAGAGCATCCACATTTGACATTGCTGCTTGAAATCATTCTTGAATTCACAAGACAGACTAGAATTTTATGGGCTTGCAGTTGCTTTGGCAGTTGTACCAAGGTGCTGTAAAATAGTACAATGGTGTTGCATGTTCAGATGCCAGTGGTGTTCAGTGTTTCAGGAATGAAGTCATGATTATACATTAGGACACAATGAAGTAAATCTCATGGCATACCATTTTTTCCCTCATAGGGAAATACTGTTAGATGGCACTCATCTTTGCTCAAAGCGTGGGTTATGAATAGTAGTATTCCATGATTCACTACATAGTACCATATATCTGGACAGTGAACAAATTTACTCCATTTTTGAGCTTCTTATATGTGCCTTTTCACCTGCTTACGCTGTGAGGTACCTTATCTATTCCATAATTAATTTCAGCTAAATGCTCTGCTTGCAGTTACCGTAGCATGTTAGTGTTATTTTCTGCTCACCGCATGTCCTAGCAGGCGTAGCTCGAGTAGCCTGGAGTATATTTTCTGAAATATATCCATATCTGATTTCAACTTCATTAGGTTGGAAAACAAAAAAAAAGGGGGGGTGGGGTGGACAAGGAGTGGGGACTCATGAACTCTCTTTGAATTGTATTCATTGTTTTGAAATGTGAAATTGTGTCTGAGTGGTGTTGCTCTCTATTAACTATTCACAGTTGCTGCTACACAAAGACCCTGTCCTACAATCACTTACACATAGGTTGAACTTTGGCACTATGCGGAGCCTATGGAATTCAGTGGAACTAATTATGGTGGTAAATAAGTGCATCTTTTATCTCAAGTAATGCAGGCATATGGTTTTGGAAATGAAAGACCAGAGTACTGGTCCCCAGATCTGTGTGTGTATGAGAGAGAAAAAGAGAGGCATTTATATATACCAATGTCTGTATTTTTTGAGATTTATTATATATTTGCTCTTGAGAAATGCTGCTGTTGTCAACATACAACACTGCATTTGGTCAGTACTGGTATTAGAAACCCACTAGATTAGTTTAGAGCACCACTGGAAATCATACTACTACATCATCACAGGATGTTCTTTTTACTATGTTGTGTTCTCTGTTGAGTGGAGTGCAGAACAGACTGAATAGTCCTGGGTTTGGGAGCCAGGTTAAAAAAATTGTAAGCTAGTGGCTCTTTAAGAAACCTGGATTATTTCTGTAAACTGCAAGCTCGTCATTCTGACTTTTACAATGCACTTTTCCTCATCTCCTTCCCACTCCATCTTCCCACTCTCTCATGTCTGTGGTAGATTAGAGGAACCTTTGACTGATAAAATATAAGTAGCTTTTATAAGTAGAAAACTTTAGAAGCAAGGCTGCCAATACCTCTCAGAATTGGAGAGCTCTGGGATTGTATTTGAAGGTACTATACCTCAGATAGGTGCTCAGTGGTAAACAGGTTATGCTCTCATGATTACACCCTCATTCCTCCTTCAGAGCAAAGCAATCATTTAGGGCAAATGGCAAGTTTCGATTCTGAGTGAAGGAACAAACTTGAGCAAACAGGGATTTTTAAAAAATATTTGTATTGTTGATACCAGCTGACTGTATATGGCATTTTTAATACAAAGAACTCAAAGTTTTTGGCAAACTTACAGGTTGGGCACTGTACTTGAAGGGATCCTTGCATAGATTTATATGTAGGAAGGGAGCCAGCAATGAACTGCATCCACTTCTGGGGAAGAACACATTAGGTACTTAATGGCACACAATACCTCTATGCAATAGTTTAAGAAAGTAAGTTAGGGAATAGTACTGGTTTGGTGCTGACTCAGAGGGATAAGTGTGACTGATGGAATCACTGACACTACTTCACACTGAACAAACTCTAGACAGAATTTTGGGGATTCAGAAGTTGCAGCATGGTTTCTCTTTCTTTTCTACTGAACACAGCAGCAAAGGCAGTAGAATAAGATGTATTACCAGGTATTGAATACATTTGTGTCCTAAATGCTTTTATTACAGTGCAGTATACTAACCTTAGCCATCCCCACACCTGACAGTGTGAGTGTTGGGGCCATTGACCACTGAGCATTGTTGAAATATATCACAATTACAGAAACACCTGGGTAGAATCACTGGGCATGTCTACATGAGACGCTTAATACCCATTGGGCTACTTCTACTGCCTATTAGAATGGCTGGCAAAAACCATGCTAAGGTACTAATGCACAGTAGATTAGTCCAATGGGCATTAAATGTCACTTAAACAGTATGCATTTGTGTTAATGCGCAGCAGCACTGATTATAGCGCATTTAGTACTTGTTATTACTAATTTGTGGTAATTACGCATGTGTGCTGATTGCTATGACAATTCACAGTACTCAGTGGTCCTTGGTACGTTTTATTTTTCCCTGCTGGTGTGATAGTCTAGTGGTTGTAAATGGGGTAGCAGTAGAAAGCAGCATATAGCCATAAAGCCTGTTCTTTATCCTGCATTTGTATTTGTCAGGTCCAGAAGGGAGGAAAATAGGTTTCAGTGATATTTCTAGTATAGGGACGAGAGCTTAATTCAGATCTCAGGTGCAGACTCGATGAGGAACTCACACTGTGTAGAAAATGAAACTTACACAGACTGATGTTTTGGCTATGATGAAAAACCTAAAGCATCAGCTATAAGGATTTCCATGGCATATCTTGGGTAATCATATCCCATACTCCTTGAAGTTTCAATTAGATAGAGGATTTGTCTTTATTTATGGTCCTCCACTTCTTCATAGACTACTGTGCATTGTTAAGGAGCTGCTTTGTTTCATCCTAGAAGTGGCTGTATTTGATGAGCTATTATGGCTGGTTGTGTCCTATTTGGGATTTTTCAGACAGAAAGTTGCTATCAGTTAGAAATATATTAATTCCACTTATGTTGCCTGCCCCAAGTCTCACAGAAAATCAGCAACAGAGCAAGAAGCAGAACACTGCTTGCTTGACTCACAGGTCTCTACTGCAGTCTCTGTCAGATGTTGGTTCTTCATGTCTGGTCTCCCAGAATACATGTACTCTTTGAGTACTTGGCCCATTTGCTCTAAAAGTGTTTTTTCCTTTGTTAGCAGCATCAGAAATATTGGTTCAAAAAACCAAGTACAGGCAATTTCAGCATGGCACAGTACTCAGACTCGTGAGATGCCTGTAACATTCTTTCTATCTTGCCTATCACCATGGCGTGTAAGTGGTAGACCAGAGTAATTAATGGGTAAATATGACATGTTTTAAAAGTGGATTTAGTTATCAATTTTACAAATGCATTCTGTTGTATATATACCAGGCTCCTTTTGCCTGCCATCTCCACCACCACACTTTGCACCTGCAGTGCAGGGACCAGCACAAGGGCTGAGAAGAAACCTCAATCTTGGGGCCAAATTCAGATTTGCTGTTAGCAGGTCTCACTCCTGTGGAGTGTTACACCTTACACCAATGCTAGATTTCACTTCAAGTGGTATCTCTACCCATCACTGTAATTATGGCTGGCTGTGGTCCTGGGATTTGTGATGCCACTACATCTCCATTAGGAACTGGCCTGAGCTCCTTGAACTGGATTCCATCCAGATGTCAAACAGGTGGCATATAATTACCATATTTTGTCTGATTATCAGTCTGTGATGGATTTAGCCTGATGCCTTAGGGGGTGATAGACTCCATAACCAGTCCCCGAGCCATTCTCTCACCCTTGTAACCAGCAGATATTAATTCACTCCATGCACAGATTTAATTCCGTTTTAAAAACAAATTTCTGCCACACAGTTCATTAGCAGGAACTAAACAGGTGAAGCAAGTTTCAGAAATAATCTCCTGATCTTAATTTCTCTGTTTGGCCTCCACCCTGGCCCTACAGCTTTGACTGCCACCTGTACATAGTAATTAAAAGAGAGAATGAAGCTTCCCACTAGAAAACAGCGTAATTGACTCGAAGGCATTCTTTCAATCTTTCTCTCTTGCTCTCTCTTCTCCCCCTCCACTTCACTTTTCTCATGGGAAGACTCTTCAGCTTCCAGAAAAAAAAATCCATTGCAGACATGTGTTTTTACTGTGAAGGACACAGAGGCCTTTCCTATTTAGTGGCAGTGCTGCACAATGGATCAGTGACAGCCAGCTGAAAGACAAGCCTCAAATAATCCCATTTATAAAAGTAGCTAACATGAGGATGAGTGACCCAGTGGTTGTAGCACTAACCCAAGAGTCAGGAGATCCTAATTCACTTCTCTGTTCTGATACTTTCCATGTAACCTTGAACAAATTATCCAGTCTCTATGTGCCTTAGGTCCTCATCTGTACAACAGACAGGGGTGTTGTGAATTTTAAAGAGTGGGAGCCATTCAGATACCCATGAAAACAGGAGCCATGTAAGTACCTAAAAAAAATCAGAAGGGGGGGAACATGACTTGTAGCATATTAGTTTGTATTTGTCTATGAATATGATTCTACATTTCTGTGAAGTGTGTCTAAGATAACAGTAGAAGGAACACTGACAAATGTGTGTTTATCAGTATTTACTACTGCCCTTGGCTTAATGGAATCAGCCATGGCTCATAGGGTGTATGTAGTGAAGAGATATATGAGCTTGCACTAAACTGGCTGGACTGTAACAGTCTAGTCACAGCAGTGGACCTGAGAATGAGCTAATTTCCCCTGCTTCTCAGCACTCCTTTGACTACATTGTAGTCATACTCATAGGCATGGCTCAGCTAATGGAGATCCTCATGTCACTCACTACAGGGAAATGAATTCTTTTGGAGCAGAAGGAGTTTGGTACTGTTTCTATTGCAGCAAAGTCTAGGTGGCTGTGGTGTAAAGCACAGCAGCAGATAGTCGTAAGTGTGGCTGTGGGTTTGCTATAGACAACATCGATTTATTCAATTTGTTGTTTAGCTTCCAAGAAACTCAAAAGGTGGGATTACTTTTCCATGGACATTTTGCAGTATTTACCACACTTCCTTTTAAGATTAGTTGAAATGTTTATGCAATTGCTTGTGGCCTCTTTGTTTTCTAAACTTTTGTTAATCTTGATTTCACACTGCTACCAGGCACTAGAGTTACTGAAACGCTCTGTCTCCAGAACAAGTACAATGTGGGAACATGCTTGGAGCATGTCTGGCTTTGCCCCCCGTCTCCGTAGAAACTTGTCATTCCTTGGTTTCCTTGACATGGGCTAGGGCTGAGTGATGATGCACATGCCGGTTCAGTGGGAACTGGATTGGGTCCATTCACATAATTTCACATATGCCAACAACTGCCCATCATATGAGAACAATTTTAGTTACTGCCAGATTGAGTCAGCTGGCTCCACGTTCAGATCTTTCCTCACCCAAAATGCATGGGTGTCCTGACTCGGGTTCTTTCTCAGCCTGGTCTTCACTTAGCATCCATTTTGCTTTTGCTGCTGCTTTCATGGACAGTATTGTGCCCAGGATGTTAATCATGGTTTGTAGACTTCTTCCTTACTCTGAGAACCAGTCTCTCTCATAGTCCCCAAGATAAATGCCCATTATTATTCTGGGCATGGGGGACATCATCTCTGCATGAATAGGCTAAGGAGGGAAGGTTAAGTATTCAGCAGTGCTGCATGCCAGTAGATGGCAGCAAAAGTCCATTGTCAGAAACATAGTGAGTGATCAAATAAGAAGGAAGAAGAGTGCCTCACAGGAGGCTGGTGTTTTAAACGTAATCATTTTTCTCCCCGGCACATCTCCGGATCTGATTTTCTCCCTAGATCTGCTACATGTCTTATTACTTTCTATAACAATTATCCAGAAGGGCTTTTCATTTTGTTTGGTGTTATAGTTCCACACATGAGTGATTGTCTAATGGAAATAATACAAACCCCACCTGCATACCCCTCAAAAATGACAGCAAAACAAAGAATCAGGAGATTTTAAGACAGTTTTACTAAACAAACGTAAATTTCTGTGACTTATTCTATATCCCTTGGTTTCCCATCCCCCTTCCTCACTGTGCACAAGACAATGCATTTCTAAATTACTTTTCTGGTCCTGGTCCCTCTAAAAATTCAATTCCAGATCAGGAGAGAGAAAATTTCCTTTTACCAGCTCCTGGAGAGAGGATTTACATGTTGTCTTTCCCTGTTGAAATGTACCTTTAATCTGGATTGCATCGTGTCAAAGCTGCTCTGCTCTAGCTCATAAGCAAGAAAAATAGTGTTATTTGTACTGTCATAGTGCCACGGATCCCTAATCGCAGATCGGGACCCTGCTATGCTAGACGCTATACAAACATGGAACAAAATGATGGTTCTAGATTCAGAGATCTTGTAGTCTAAATTTTGGTTTGAGACTAAGATGATTTGGCTGTGCTGCCCAAACAGAACACTCCCCAGACTGCTTGGAGAGGGTGCAGGAATTGAATCCTCCTGTGTGCTTTGAGGCTAGGGACAGACATTCAAAAAGCCTGAACTGATTCAATCTTTGCAGGTTAGTCTAACCTGCAGAGAGTGAACCAGTTTGCAAGTGGATAGATATCTGGCACATGCCTGCAGTGGTTCAAGCCAGAAGCCTGGGGGTGCTAGAGCAGCCCTCCCTTCCACAGGGAAGCTGAGGGTGGGGGGGCTGGCCAGTGCCTGGCAGACCCACCCAGTGGCTCCCTGACAGTGCGGAGCAATCCTGGCACACAGGGCTGCCTGGCCCCCTCCTCCCTCTCCCCCACTGCTGCGGGGCTGGGAGTGGGGTCTTGTTCAGTGCTCGGGGGGCTCTTCTTCCACCTCCTCTGCCACCACCGTGGGGTGGGGAGGAGGGGCTCTGTAAGGCTGCCTCACCCCAGAAGGGGACTATTCCCCCTGTTTCTCCCTCATCCCTACAGGATGGGGGTGGGCTCTTTGGGATGCTGCCCAGCCACAGAGGGGACCTCTGCCCCCCCCTCCCAGGGCAGGGGAGGTTTTATTCCATACATGGGGGGGACTGTTCCTCTACCTCCTCCTCCTCCTCCCCCCAGAGGGGCAGCAGGAGCTCAGCTGGGCAGTGTGGCTGTGAGGGAGGGTGGGGGATGTAGGGATCCCCACACACTCCCCCACGGCATGCAGCCCCTGCCGCTCGGTAGCAGCACGTGGGGGTGTTAGGCCGCTCGTGCCTGGTGCAGGCGTGGCCCCGCCAGCGCTGTGCGGAGCGAGCGGAGCTTGCCTGGGGCCCGGGGCTCTGCTTCCCGCGCCTGCGGCGCCGGCACTTGCACGGGGGGAGCCCCGCACTGGAGCCTGCTGCCTCCCCGCTCCCGGCTGCACAGTCCCCGCGCTGTGCCAGCAGCCGAGGGAGGCCGCCCTGCTTCGCCGCAGCGCCCGGCGCGGGCTCCCTGCCGCGCGGGGGCCCGGGATAGAGGCGGCCGGGGCTGCACTGGGGGAGGAGCAGCCCCGTGAGCCTGCCCGGCCGTTTCTGTACCCCGGGCGCTGCAGGTGCGGCGCGCTGAGGGGAAGCCCCGTGGCTGGGCGGTGGGGAAGCAGAGCGCGGGCACTCGGGGACGCAGCAGGCTGCGGTGCGGGGCTTCCCCTGCGGGCAGGGCCCGAGCTGCAGGCGCAGGGAGCAGAGCCTCGGGGACAAGGCAGGTTCCGCGCGGCACTGGCGGGGCCGTGCCCGCACCAGGCACGAGCGCCCCGGCGGCTGCCCTGCCTGTGCTGATGCCGGGCTGTGGGGATGCATGCCACGCGGGGAGTGCGTGGGATCCTTGCACCCCAACCTCCCTCACACCCCACACAGCCTGCTTAGCGGGGGCCCGCACTCCCGCTGCCCCTTCGGGGGAGGAGTTCCTCCCGGCACGGGGCGGGCAGCATCGCATGGAGACCCCACTCCCAGCCCCGGGGCAGCGGGGGGAGGAGAGGGGGAGAGTCTCCATTCAGCACCTCACAGAGTCCCCCTCCGCACCCTGGGAGGAGGAGGAGGGGAAAGAGTCCCACCCAGCATGCAACAGAGGCCCCCGCACCCTGCAGGACAACCTGCCCAGCATGGCCCTGTTCAGGTGCAGGGGGAGAAGGGTTAATTTCTCCCCGCCCTTCCCTGCAGCTGGGGTCTGCCAGCTCCAGGAGCCACCGCTGCAGCCCTCTGCTCCCCGCAGACAGGCTGTGACCCCGGCTGTGGTGGGAGAAGAAGGGAAGGAGGGAAGAATTAACCCCCTCCCTGCTCGCTTTCCTTAACGGGGCCATGTTGGACGATGTCTCTGTTAAGGCCAGTCCCTGCTCCCGCTAGAGAGCAAAGGGCAGGGGCCAGCTCTGCTGAGGATCAGAGAGCCCATCCAGCCCACGGAGCATGCTGTGGGGGGTCTGGTTTATCTTAAACCAGGAAGGGTTCTGTGACAGACATTGCATAAACTGGTTTGGGCCAAATTAGTTTGGTCTGATCCTACGTTCAACCAGGTTTATCTCAAACCAGTTTCGGCCATTTTGAAACTGGTTTATATGTCCTGAATGTCTGTTCCGTTACAGCTTTAAACCAGTTTCTGATCACTTAAACCAGTTTATGTATAATGTCTGTCCCTAGCCTAAGTGCCATAGTCTGAACAGAATCCAGGTGCTGCCTTTGACTTTGGCATATCCTCTGGAGCTTGAGCCCATGACTTAAATTTCTGTCTCCCCAGAAAAGATGTCTGACTGCTGTAGAAGAAAAACACCCCTGCTCCCACAAGTCACAGTGAAGATTGCTTTACACACTGACCCATCAGACACATGCAATAGGTATAAGCAGACAGACACACCTGTGAAGACTTTCACAAGGTTTCTGAGAGCAGCATTACTTTCCTCAAACAACAAAGCATCTAGACAATGACAAACAACTTGAGTGAAGTGCCCTCAATCTCCTCACCTTTTGTTACTCCAGGTACCAGAAACGTAGGGACACAGCTGCACCCCTTACAAAAAGGAATGTCATTGGCGCCTGCAGGCAGTTGCCCCCCCTGCTGCCAACACTGCTGGCGGCATCTGTGGGTGGTTGCTGATCCCTGGCTGATGTTCACCACCTCCCGCCACCGACAGTACTGGTGGCATCTGTGGGAGCTCCCGCTTTTCACAAGCATGCTCCTGCCGCCCCCATGCCCCCCTCAGCCGCCAGGGGCACGTGTCATTCATGGTGTCCCGGACACAGTGGCAGTGGTGACTTCTGATTGCTGCTGTGATCATAGTTGCAATTGCATGGCTGTTGGTAGCAGCTACTTTTTTTTGCTTCACCCCACATTGGTGCCCAAGAGGTAAGTTGCCCCATTTGACCTGGCCCAGTTATACCATTGCCAGGGACACTGTTTGTATTGAGTGTACTTTATAATGATATAACCACCCTCTGCCAGGTGACTTCACTGTTAAGGCTTCCTCTTCCTTGAGAAACTAGTTATTCTGGGAATGTGCTGGCCTATTGTCTAGGCCTGTTGTATTTGAACAGAAGCTTACCCCAAATGAATGACTCTATAGTGTCAGGCCCTGTGCCCACACCTTTTTGAAGCTTTAGGATAGAAGCATAAATACAAGAGAAAAAGCACAGGGTTGTACACATAAAGTGGAATTTGCAGGTTGCAGAGGGTATATGCAGAGTGTTCATAACTGCATATAAAATTAATAAATTGCACAGATTCTCCAAATCTTAATGGCACATCCTGTCTTTACTGCAATTTTAGAGGAATGGTTCACCCTCCTGTATCATTACTCTTTAAGCAATGCATGCACCTGATGTTAACTTGTTCCCTCATTTGTGACACTGGGGCATGGTGAAGAACAGGTGCACATTTTATTGGAAGAGCCATGCAAGTGACATTCAGATTATTACATCATACTCTGTGGGAGCCACTTTGTCACCTCCTGTTCTTTTCCTGAGTGGTAGGGACACTATTTTTGGTGTTGTGTAGTAATTATATGCCATCTTTGGGAAATGTATGTCACTGAGTGCAGAAGGGAAAAGAAATAGCAAGATAAATTATTCCATTTTTGTGCTTATAATACACACAAGATTAAAGGTGTTTCTAAGGAATCAAGGAGACAAGCACAGTCATTTTCACTGATAATAGAGGGCCTGAGAGAGTGGTGTTCAGATCAGAACCTTGACTGTGCTTTGGCTGAAATTCAGAATCCAAGCTAAAAGGCCAAAGCAGGACCAAAATATGTTTGTTCATGTCAAAAAGTGACCTCAAACCTTTCTCACAGATCGTGGTCATACAAGGCAGAATATTTTTGGCAAGATTTTGGCTATCTTGAATTCTGGAACTCCTATAAAACCGTAGATTTATGAGTCCTTTTTCTGGATTTCCAAGTTCTTTGGACCACATGGGAAAACTAACAGTGCCCTTTGGCCAGATCCAGATGTGCAAACACATGCAGTTTGTGGCACCACAAACCACACCTGTTGCACTTTAAACCATGTGTGGTGCTGCTAATTTGCAGTGCTGAGGAAAAATTTGCTACTGGGATTTCACAGTAGCAAAAAAAAATAATCCCAAAGAAAAAAGTGGTGCAAAGCATGCCAAAGTAGTGTGCACAGGGACAAACGTGAGGAGGGGGAGCAGGCAACCCCTGCACTGAGGCATACTGTGTCCCAGCCTGGCAGGCTGAGACACAATGTGCTTTGGGACCAGGGAGCAGGCAGCCCTGTGCTAAGGCATATGGAGCTCCTGTGCTGAAACACACTGCAACCCAGCGAGCTGCTCTGTGGCATAATGGATTAATGCACAGGTCAGTGGGGCCTGGGCTCAGGGACCACCTACCAGTTTGGGGCCCCGGGTACCTGGGTTCCCTTGGGAAACAGCAGGTTTCCCTTTGCAGGAGGGCAGCATTCCAGCATGAAAGGGGCTGCTGGGGCAAGATGCAAGGGGCATTGCATTCTTGTGCACAGCTGCATTCATGCATATGGCCTGGAACAGCCAATCAGTGTGGAGAGCAGCTCCCTGCAGGTAAGTGTATGGAGGGAGAGAATGGGGCAGGGGAAGGGCAGGGGCTGGGGGTGCAGCCCAGCCAGGATGGTGAATGGAACCTGGGACCAGGGTGGGGAATAGGATGAAGCCACGGGCAACTCATCCAGGGGGCATGGAAGGGTTTGGGGGTGGGGAAAGCTCCCTACCCCTGTGTGCACCTCTTAGGGGAAGCATGGGGGGCATGTGCCATACCCTATTTTTAAATTTTCTTTCCATGTTTTAATTCATTATTAGCCATTCACCGTACTTTTCTTCATTATTGGGACCATCACTTAAAGGCAACAAAACCCATTAATATGCAGTCTAAGCAAGAAGCTTATAAGGGAAAATATAATATCCATGAAGGTTCTATTGACCAGCCTGAAAGTAAGGAATGGAATTAGCCTTCCAGCAATGGGTATTTCCATCCAAGACATTATTACTAGATAACTCATCTCCTACATTCTTCATTTGCATAATTAAAAAGATGGCAGCCCTTATTATCTGCCTTTCTTGCTGCACAGCATATTAAAAAAAAAGTTTAACGAAGTTTGGGAATGCAGTGAATCAGAGCCTTCTTAGGATCTGAGATTGCTTCAGAGCTGCAATGCAATGCAGTGCAATGCAATACATCATGATTTTGTATAGTCTGTTTCAGAAAAACCCTAAATGCCATCCTAAATTAGCAAACAGTAGAGTGTGCTAGAAATTGATACTCACAGGAAAGGGAAAAATACAGAGAAGAGGCTGGAAAGGGGCAGGAGGAGGGCTGAAACAGAGGGGCAGAGAAAGTAGACCTATGTTTCTGGAGTTGCAGTGAGGAAATAGGCCAGATTTATTCCTGATATAAGTGAGGCAATAGAATGCCCTCTTGCATCTATTTTACATTAGACCTGGGTCTGTTAATTGGGTATCTTGAAAACCCATCTCTTTAGCTCAAGCAACAGAGGATCATTCTTTTAGCTCTGGTAGGTTCCTAATTTGGTCCCTTGTTTTGACTAAGATACCACTCCGGAGCTGAATTTGATGTTTTGTGTTATGTAACGGAGAAGAGGACAATTAAAAAAAAAAAAAGAGGAAAATACAGGAATATGAGGTGTTTGACATGCATTGGAAGAAATCAATAGATGGCTCTGTAAAAAGGAATGGGAAAAGGAGATGATCAGTTACAAGGCTGTAAGGGAAGTATGGGGTTAAAGTGAGAATTGTGAGTCATCAAGCAGAGTTTGGCCTTACAAAAAAATACAACCAATAGTAAAAGGCCATCAACTATATAAAAAAAAAAGAAGAACAGTAGAAGTGAAGAGAGGAATGAGGGTAAGTGCAAGGAGTAGGTGGAGATTACAGAGAATCTAGGTATTGTCCAAAAATTCAATTAATACTTGGCCTTGGTTCTCAAGGTTGGTGATGTTGAGTAGGGAGAAAGTCCAGACAGTTAATAAGAATGATGATATGGAAATTTCTACATCCTAGGCAGAAGAAGTGAGGGTAGAGATGCACCTTATAGGCTATAGCTATATATAGTCTATTACTATAGCCTATAAGGTGCATCTCTGCCCTGCCTTCTGCCCAACATACAGCCAAAGGCAAAAGGCTAATTGAAAGAGCTTGGTGGGTTCACATGAGGAAAGCTGGTTAACTTTCATTCTGGAAATCAAAAAGTGCTACATGTGCACTTTAATGCGCAGTAGCCTATTTTACTGTGCATTACAGTGTCATGGGAAAAACTGCTAATATGCTAATGTGCAGCAAAATTAGACTACTGAACATTAAGCATTACTAAAAGAGTGTGTGCTTCCGCTGCTGCACATTAGGATAGCCTAATGCACATTTAATTAATAGCTCACATTAGAGGTACTAAATTTAATGTGCAGTAGCAAAAGTACATTAATGAACATGTAAACACACCCAAGGAATGGCAAATCTCCTCACAAGGATTTGTAATGAATCTGTCACATTAGACATAGTACAATTTGATTACAAAAAATAGAATATATATATTTTAGAAAGGGGAAAGACTGGTATGGATGGCTGCAGGCCCATTAATCTAACCTCACTAGTGTGCCAGATGTTGGAACAGTTTTTTGAAGGAAGGGATATTAAAGATATAAAGGTAAATGGGATAGAGTACAACATTGGCTTATGAGAGGTAGATTGTGACAGACTAGCCTGATATCCTTCTCTGATAAGATGACTCATTTATTTAGACAAGGGAAATCTGGTTGATCTATTATTTCAAAATGTCTGTAAGGCATTTGATAAGGTGCCAAATAGGGAATAAGTAGATTGTCAGGGGAATGGGTTTAATACAAGAAATGGAAAGGAATTAGTTAAAAAGGAGGCAACAATGGCTGTAGTGAAAGAAGAAATACTGGATTGAAGACAGGTCATTATTATGGTTCCTCAAAGCTTTGTCTTAAAGCTAACATCATTTAGTATTTGCTCAAAAAATAAAAATAGTGTTGATAGACCAAAGTTGGGACCCACTGTCAATACAGAGGCAGACTGGAATATCATACAGAAGTATCTGACCTTGAGAACCAGATGGATAGATATGGAATTAAATGTAGTAATGTAAGTACATGGTCCTGCATCTGGGGACTAGTGACAAAAATACCTGTTATAAGCTGGGAGGAGAACATCTGGGTATATTTGTTCAACAATTTAATGTGCCTGTAGCAGGGCGCTAAGGTGCCTGCTACTTGAAAAGCAGTAGTATGGGCAGTTACTGGTTGCTAGGGGCAACCAGGAGGAGCTAAGGGCCCACACCTGATGAGTCAGCTGACCAGAAGGGGCGGGGCTGACTACTATAAAACCCAGGCTGGAGGCTGTGGGTGCTCTCTCTCTCTGCTGGCAGATAGGAAAAAGTAGTACTGCCTGAAGGTGGGAAGGAGAATAAGGCTTGAATGTACCTGCCATTAGTTCACAGGTGAGAGGTGTTGTGGTTTGGAGGATGTTTAGCCGGGAGGTTTAACTTTGTGTTATAGCCCAGGGACTTGTGTTATTGTTTTGTTGTTGTTGTTACACCGGAGGACTGGGTGAGGCTATTAGGGGTTGGAGGAGGCCTTGTAGGGGCTCCACAGTAGCTTGGAGACCCAAGTGCCAGAGAAGGCACAACATTCAGGGGTGCACTGATCCCAGGCCTGAGAAGGGGAGCAGAGGATTGGAAGGAGGCTAAGGTAAGGCCGAGGCCACCTGAGCCCTAAGGCGAGAAGCCCCAGAGTGGGCAGTTGTGAGAGAAGTCCCAGAGCGGGCAGTGGGGTGCAGGCTGTGAGACAAGCCAGCGAGTGCCAGTGGGACGCGGGAAGGGAAATCGAGCAAACAACGTCTGGTACATCTGCGAGGCTTGGGGAATGGTACAGGGGTGGCTGGAGCCACACATAGCCCATGAGGTTGGGGTGCACCGAGTCACCCAAGGTAGCACTAAGACTGAGATACATTAGAGCACTGTGTCAGACAGGACTAAGGGCAGCCTCCCTTAAACATTATTAACATCAAAGATGTGGCGGGTGAGATGTGAGGGTGCTTTAGTACCACATTGGCACGGTAGGAGACATTAGGGGAGATCATGGCCACCCCTAGGACCCCGCGCTGTTACAGTGCCCATGAAAAAAAGCAAACACAATGTAAGGTGTATCAGGCAAGATATTTCCAGTAGTGACTAGGAGGTTTGATTACTGCTGTACAATGCATCAGGAACACTGTATCAGGAATGCTGTATAGAATTCTGGCTACTCATATTGAAGACAGATTAATTTAAATTGAAACAGGTTCATAGAAAGGCTGCTAGGATGATCAGGGGAATAGATAGCCTTGTGTGAGTGGACACCAAAAGAAATTGAGTTGTTCCACACAGTAAAACATGTATTGGGAGGGGATACAATGCTTCTGATTGACAAGGAGGAGAGATATTAAGGTGACAGACAACACTGAAATAAGAACAAATATATATAAACTGGCAAATAAATTTAGGCTAGAAATTATGTGAAAGGGTGTGTGGTTCTGGAATAGGTTTCTGGTTGAAATTGATAAGGCAAAGCACCTTGTTAGATTTAAGATGTTGCTCAGTAAGTTTATGTAAAGAATGGAAATATATTTGATGATCCATGAGTCTCTTCCACTCCATATATCCTATGTCTTGGCTTGGATGGCATTATGAAGTTGTTTTGAGGATGGGGGATGAAATAATCAAGTGAGTAGTATGTCTGACAAGTATTTGGGAGGCAGTAGATAAAAGAATTACATTAGTAAAGGGGATGTGTAGGGCAGGGAGCTAGATGCCAAGGCTGACTATCAACAGAAACATTTGTCTCACTAAGAATAGAAGGATGCGAGTCCAAAACCTGCCATAAATCACGATAATCTATGAGGGTATATGGCTTCTTATCAATCTTGGTGTCTATATCCTTGGACACTTATGCACTTCTTGGCATAATTTGCCTCTTATGAGAAGAGAAATTGATTGGAGCACTATGGATTGTGTCCCCAAACTGGAGAAACATTAGTAGAGCCAGGTGAGTCTTTTACAAGAGAGGTGCAATGGTAGAACTGGTGCAACTGTGTGAAGGAAAGAGTTTGTGCAATATCTGGTATCATCATCTGCTTAGGATACATATTTAAAAGGACTGTCACTCTCTTCTTCAGGAGATAAAGCAATCGGTAACATCCAAAATAATGGAGATGTTCATCAATGTCATATTGTTCCATAGAGATCCATTATGTGGGTTTATTAGCTTCCAGGAAAGTAAACATACGGTGACCATACATCCTGGATTGGTCGGGACAGTCCCAGATTTTGGAGGCTGGTCTTGGCCATTTGGTGAAAACTTAAAATGCGTGTCCTGGGCACAAGGTGTGTGGAGGCAGAGTGGCAGCAGACAGCAAATCACCCATTAATGCTAATTATTACTTCACAGTTGATTGTTAACACCTGTGAAGTAAAGAACAATGGGTCATTAAGGAAATACTGCCTGCCTGCAGCAGGGGGGAAGGGAGGGGAGCCGTGTCCTGGATTTCACACGGTTCCATATGGTCACTCAAGTCAGGGGTGGGCAAAATGGTGGATCCAGCCAGTGGCCAGACTCCATTTCCCGGCAGCCCCTGCCCGCATTGCTGTGGCCAGTTTCCACGGAAACCCCAGCAGTGCCAGTGCCATAACAGCACAGCGCCAGGGTTTCCATGGATACCAGCCCCAACAGTGCATGTGGCAGGGGCATTTAGGCAGAGAATTGCAGCTCTGCTCTGGCTCTGGACCACGCTGTGGCTGTAGACAGCAAGATCCCAGCCACGGCCATGGAGCAGCTTCTCACCCTGCCGCTTGCCCTGCCAACACTGCTGGGGGTGGTTTCCATGGAAACCCTGGCCCCTCACTGTCATGGCACTGCTACTGCTGGGGCCTACTTGGAAACTGGTCACAGTGTCATGGGCAGGGGCTGTTGGGAAATTGAGTTTGCCAATTCAGTTCACAGACTGGACTTTGCCTATCTCTGCCCTAAGTAAACAGTACCACCCATGACAGTGTCAGAGAACTAGACTAGATACATTGTTCACCTGATATGTACAATAGTATTTTTGTCCCTGTATTGCTCCCACTATTTCCCAATCAGGCCAACACTATTAGTTTGTCTTATTCATGATTACAAAAAAATATTTCACCCACAACATTAAAACAAAATCACACGGGCTGTGTCTACACATCCGCTTAAGTGCAGAGTAGATTAATTAACTGCAGAGTAAAATGTCACCATCTACACATGCAATGGCATTAGGCTGCAGTAAACTAATTAATGCCACAGTGAATACTGTCAGGGACAGTACTACTATCTTACACTGTGGTAATTACTGTGATTTAAATGAGTATAAATCCTGACTGGGTGTAAATTGCACCTGGTCAGCCTAGCCAGCAGAGGGGCAGACACCTATCTACCACCTAGCCACATGGCTCTGTACTTTCAGCACCATTGTGCCCCAGCCAGCCCCTCAGCCACCCTCTACCACCACCTGGTGCCCAGGGCATGACCCCCTGTACCTCCTGCCAAACTGGGCCTGTTCTGCCTCAGCACAAACTCCTTCTGTCCCAGGCGCACACATAGATGCTATGCCTGGGAACAATAAAGTCCAGTGCGAATTGCACCAGAGTTTATTGCTACGTGCTAATTGCACATGTAGATGCATCCACTATGCTTGATCTGAAGTGCAGCAATGCTACAAGTGGCAAACCAGCAGCATGTGTTTATATGCAAAGCTACTAGGCTATAGTGCTGAACTAAACAGTCCCAAAGATAATTTGATATAAACTCTTGTTGTTGGTTTAAAGATGGAAGCAAAGATATCTGTCTCAAGCCACTGCAAGCTAGTAGTGGTACTCCTCAAGGTGCTTCATCATCCTGGTGGCAATCTGCACCATGAATGGAAGATGTTGAAAGGACTAGAGGGATTTTAATGCTTTTGATAATCTGTTATATTTAGAATCAAAGCATTTCAGAATTTAAAAGGAGCATAACAGAACCTCTGGCCTTTCCCTCAAGTGACTCTGGGTGTTTTAGCCGACATCTTATTTGAATGTGACAGCATAAAAGCTGCAAATGAAACAACGACTGCAAAGTGTTCACTGAAATGGGGCAAGGGGGAAGGTATAAAAATTATATTTGACACACTTACAGTGGTCAACATTTCACTGCTCTGCTAGGCAGTAATCCCAAAGCCTTAGGAGAGCAGCATCTGAAACAGAGAGAAAAATAATCAGAGCAAAATCGGTGGCATTTAAAACAGGCAAACAAAATTGGACTCACAGTGGAAGCATTTTCCTCCTAAAGCAAATTATACTTTGTGAAGTCTTCATTCCCCTGATGCATCACTTCCATGAGATTATTATCTTAATTAGATATGAGCTTGCAATGTAATATAGCAGTAAAATAAACAATCTCACAAGAGGAGCAGGTAGGCAGTTCTACTGAGACTGCACCTGGAGTACTGTGTTCTATCATGTTGTACCAGCAAGATACTGAAAAGCAAAGATAATACCTACTTACTTCATAGGGGTGTTGTGAAACTCAGTTCACTAATGTGAGTGCAAGAAGTTTGTTGTGAATATTTGGTACTGGTTGGAAGCACAAATAGGACAGTATTCTGTTATTTGCTACGTGAGTATAAGAGCCTTCTGACATGGTCTTTTTGGGTGGCTTCTGGAACTCTTAGGCAGACAGATTCTTTGGGTGTATCTGGAGCTCTTAACACCTAGATTGTCCACACGTTAACACCTTAAACTGGTTTTAAGCACTTGTTATGCAGTTCAAAGTTATACCACTCCAGCCCATAATTCTCTCTGATCCATGCTACCCAGCTTACTTAACATTAAGGTGTAGCCTGAGGCTACACCTTAGTATAAACACCCCACCTGCCTCCATCTACTCCTGGCCTAATCCAGCCTACTGCCCCCTTCCACTCAGCCCCAGCAACCCAGATCCCTGCTCACTGCCCCTCCCATTGGTTACTTGTAGCTGCCTGCCCTGTCTGTCTCAGGGGAGAAGGCAGGGAAGGGTTAAACTTGCCTGCCTGGCCCCTACAGCTGCTGCTCTCTGGGTGGGCTCAGCCCCAAGATGAGCAACATCCCAGCAAGGGTGGCTGGGCAGGGAGGTTAACCCTTCCTTGCCTGCTCCCTAGGACAGACAGTTGGGCAGGTACAGGTAGGCAGGGGTGGAGGAAGGAAGGGGGGAACCGTGAGTGGTGGGGGTTACCCAAGGGGTGGGGGAGAACTGGGGGAGCCCTGGGGACACTGGGGAACCCCAGGGAGTAGAGGGCAGGAGAGAAGCCCTGAATGGAAGGACTGAGGATGCTTACTTTTCAGTTCTCCAGATCCCTGGTGGCCTGAAGTGTGACTGCTCCAAGCTTGAGCTAGCACTAACACCCACCAACAAAGGTGTAGCTCTCAGTGTAAGGAGTAACAAGGTCCTAACCTGTAGAGTCCAGAAAATACGGGGTTATGTACAGGGTTTGCTTTTTGTGAATATTCTAAATAATGATACTAATGATAAAGATAATAATGATGATGATAATAATGTACTTTATTACAGTAGTATCTAGGGATCACCACCAAGACTACTGTCTCATTGTACTTACACACAGTAAGGTACAGTTCTGGCACCCAAACATTGGTCTAAAAATAAAGCACATAAAGGGTAGAAGGAAAAGCAGAAGAAATAAATTCCTTAAGGTCACTAAGCATGTCTAGTAGCAAAGCAGAGTGCTTTAGCCTTTATGCTGTCTCTCACAAGTCACTTTTAATGTTATTTTCCCTTCCTTTTAGCTCATTCTCCAGAATAACTATAGACAGCAGACATAAAAGGTGAGCCAAAAGAGGATCCAGTCCCAAGTGAGGCAGAGGAGCAATGCTGAGCTTATTTTAGCTAGGAAACAGTCTTTGCCAGTCTTCCATCAGCTCCTCCCCACTTATTCCACTCAAATGATTTTTTCCAGTCCACTTGATATTTCCTATTAACTGCAGAAGAAAAGTAAGTAATGACTCAGAAGATGTTAATGAAATCTAAATAAAGTGCTCACGGTTTAAGTGGGAACAGACTGCAAAACACACAGTACAGAAGAGAGTCCTGCAGGGGATTGTGAAGTATTCTCTTCAATCATCTGGGTAATGTTTGTGTTGGACAGTGGTAGATCAGGCAAATAGAGGCCTCAGGATGCATCTCTAAAGCAGAGAGCTTTTTAACAGGCAACTGCTTCATTTTAGTGCTGAGTTCTGCTTTAGTCAAGCTGTGAGAGGAAAGATACTGCAGAAAACCAGAGATTGTGGAATAAAGTTAGAGAGACATTGTCAAGAAGATTTAACTACACTTTTTTCCTCATTAAATTTATGTTACCAAGTCTGCACAATTCTTTATGTGACTTTTGTCCTTTCAAAGAAAGTATTTCAATATTTGTTCACAGGCATCTCTACAATTAAAACAAAACAAAGGAATGTACAGAGTCCTCCACTGTGCAACCATTACTATAGTAAACCATAGCACTGATGCTCATGAGCAGTTCTGTAATAACCATGGATCCCACAGGACTTCAGCATTCACAGACAAATGTATGCCAGAAAACCTATGACTGTTGTCCAAGGCCTTAGGGACAAACTTAGCATAGCATACATGGTTGACCTTAAGGCAGGGGTATCAAACTCTTTTCATCCCTGCAAAGCCCCATGGATCCAGCACACAATGTATTGGCCTGGGCAGGCTGGGATGCTGGCCTGAGTGAGCACTGTGGGTGGTGTAGCCCAGGACCCAGGCCCAGGAAGCATTGCCAGCAGCACACACCCTGGGCACTACACACAGGGATGGTTCATCACAGCAAAAAGTGCAGAACCAGGGCTGGATTACAGGGCTCCATGGGCTGATTCTGGATCTTTGGCTGTGTCTTTGACATCCCTGCCTTAGAGTAAGTGTGCTGGAGATGAAGCGGGGAAAGAGGGGGTGAGGAGAAGCAGAAGTTTGGTGTAGAATTATTGGGTCCTTTAATAGTACCCTACAGCCTTTACACTGGTATAAAAAAATAGTGGACACACAAAACATGGCCTTACATCAGTGTAATATACTTGAAACAGGTATAGAATTACCCAAGGAAAAATCAAGGGGGAAATGACCCCTGTGTTCCTTCTAGTGCTATATGTATTGTGTTTTCATAGCTGACATTAGGGTTGCTGTTTCCCCTAGGCAAAAGGGTTTTTGCCTCCTCTCTCTACCTTATGGAAAGATTCAGTAACAGCAGTCTGCTCTGGGCAGCTACCCTGGAATAGAAAAAGAGTGCACTGCATTTAAAAGCCTGTGTAAATCCAGGGGATGCAGGAGGTCCTAAAGGGGAAGGTATGACACACTGCTCTTCAGATTGGGAAGGGGATGGGGGTGTGGAATGGATGGGACTCTCAGGTTGGCAGAGGACACCAGGGAGCCATGCAAGGAGCAGGTTCCCCATGTCCCTCTGCTGACACTGGTGCCATTGTTCCCAGCTGACTGAGGTGGGGAGGGGGAGGGACCCAGAGCTGCTCCTGGTCAGCTCCGCTTGGGAGCTGTGGGGAGTATCTCCATGGGGACAGTGGTGCTGCATGCAGGTTCCTTCATGCATCCCCTGCTCTGTGCCATCTCCCCACTCCTCCACACCTGGCTGGGAGCAAGCACTGGAAGGAGGAACCTGCATGCTGCTGCTAGGAGCAGGTCAGGAGTGGCTCTGGGGCTCCCTTAGTGCTTGTGTCAGCCAGGGATAGTGGCAGCAATGTGGAGGTTCCTCCTCCCATCCTTGCTGCTGGCCAGTGGGAGCTGGGAGTTGGGAGGGGATAGAACAGGCTCTGGAAGAAGGAACCTGTGCTCCATTGCCACTCTCCCTTGCTGAGCCCAACTCCCTGCACAGCCACAGCTGGAGTGGGGCAGAGGCAGTTCTGGGGCTTTCCCTACACCTGGATGCCCCAGGGACAGTGGCAGCAGTGCTGGAAAAGCAGGTGCATTTGCATGCCTGTGCCCCCACACTCTTGCAGTTCCCCTGGATTCACTGCCTGTGTAAATCTATTCTAACCAAGAAATTGGTCCAAGAAAATATACCATTCACAAAAATTCTTTCCTACCATGGATTAGCTGCTTATCTCTCTTTTGCATTCTCATGTAATTTATGTCACTGTATAAAGGTGTTACTCTGGGTTGGGCTTTGAGATCAGATTTCCACTGAGCTAGGCACATGGAGAAAAGACTATTTTTGCTCAAGAAAGCTTATAGTCTAAACAAATAGGACATAAAAAAATTGTGAGAAAGGAACCATTATAATACCCATTTCACAGGAAGGACACTGAAACATGTAGACAATTGATGCCTTGTCCGAGATCACATAGTAGAGTTAGATATGAAACCATGTCATTTCAGTGTCTGTCCCCATGCTTCCTCTATCTCTGTAGGCACTTCTATCCCCCCCATCCCATCATCTTCGTGTCTAAGCACTTACAAAGATGAATTAATGTATTGTCATAGTAGCCCTGTGATACAGGGAAACATTATCATTTCCATTTTATAGTGAGGGAACTGAGCTTCAAAGAGGTTATATCTGTGTTAGAAGCAAAAATTGAACTCTGATGCAGTGAGTCTCAGATTCATTGCATTAATTACAAGACTATCCAGGCCATGACAAGGGAATTTCATTGTAAACAGAAAATTAAAGTAAGACCTTGCCTGACAAAGCAAGGCCTTTAAATTCATTGTTCAGGTTCCTTGACAACACAGAAGTAAGGTGCTATGCGTCATCCAGACGGCTGTTGTCTGCCATTCTACGGTTACAAGAACAGATGACTTATGTCAGATCAATAATCTCATATCCTTGAAGTATTTATATCTCATCTAATCTCCATGTAATGGATTATACACTGTACCTGCACTGGGGGTTTGAATTTCATTATTCTTATTAAGATGTCATTTCCATATCATCTCCATTCATTTTCATTTTGCAATGGACTGTGTTGAAACTTCGGTGGCTTTGCTAACCAATTACAATAATGTCTTTCAATTATGTTACAAATAGCAGATCTACCAGCTAATATTTAGAGTGTAAAATGTTCTCCTTTTATGTGGCTTGACAATCAATATATTCAAGCATCCTCTGATACTGTTATTATTCTAAAACATCTACAGAGTGCCAGCAAATCACACATGCTTTATGCACATAGAAAAAGACATGTTACCAGCCCCAAAGAGATTATATCTTATAATAAGCCAAGACAAAGATCAGACAAGACACTATATAACACATCAGTTCAGAAAGAGTCTAGGGGAGCAGAGAGAAAGTGAATTTAGCAGATGAGCTTAGGGGACTTGTTTTAGGTATATGGCAGCACCTGAGAATTATAAAATGAACAGTGGGAGAAGGAAATGAAGGTTGGCAAGAAGCTAAAGGGTGAAGTGAGAATGGAGGAACCCAGTCTTTTGTAACCCAGCCCTTTGGTATCCATCCCAGTTTTTAAAGGCTGTTTGCATGAAAGTGAGGTGACAATGATTCTGGTGGAGACAAGCATAATAAGGGCATTCACTGAGCAGGTGCTCCAGCTCTCCTGCACTCTGCCAAGGTGCTGACCTCAGAACTTCTCACTGCCCCAGTCAGCCTGAGCAGACTCTTTTTCAGTTACAGGTTATAAGTTTGATACATGGACCAATAAAAACATCCTCCAGGGAGTAGGATGAATAATATTGAGCTCATTTCCCTACGTAATTCAGAGAATGACTTGATCCTGGTATCACAGGCCTGAAATGCCAGAGCCCCACCTTTTCTTTGCTGTCTTCCAGTGATTACCTCTTTCAGTGGTTTAGTGATACCAGAATATATACACTGGCATAATATTAACCTCCTGAGCCCTGCTGTGACATTTGGGTTTAGACTGCTTGCAGTGATATAGCTGGCCTCAGCAATAAGCTAGGTGATATAAACAGACTGTGACTGACATCGGTTGAGGTTAATTTATCATCTCTGTTTCCCTGGGATGCAGCTAGATGTTCTTGAGTGTGATAGGGCCTCTGAAGAAACTTCTGCTCAGTGCTTAAGCTGAACCACATTATTATTTTTTAAACAGTGTCAAAGATGTGTATGACACTTAACAGACATACAAGACAAGGACTTTGTTCTGATGAAATTACAATCTGTTGTTTTACAAAGAATTTGTCTGCTATGAAGGGAAATGTCTGGGAAAACTGACTATATCACACTTTGTTAATTTGACCTGAGAGTAAGACCTTTATCTCAGTTAAACAGAATCTGGGGAAACAGATGTCATAGGAAATCCAACAAGGGATACATAGTAATCACAACCCTTTGCGGTCCTTATTGCACTTGCTGGTTAGGTTCTCAGTTCCTCAGATGCCTAGGGGGATGAATGTGATCTAAATGTCTGGACTAATAGCTCTCAAAGAAAGCACTTTTCAAACATTAATAAAAGATGCCTCCATTCTTGCCATCTCTCACAATGGCAGCTTGACTTATACTCAGGTTTCCAATGATAGGAGAATTGAGGGAATGCACACATAAGTTTGAGCGTCAGTGTCTTGTCTGTTCTGGATGGTCTTTTTGAACTTATAAAGAAACCCCAGTGCATTTGCAATTTAGCTGCTCTAGAGTTGAATAGAAGGCAGATTTTTACTTGGTGGCCTAAGATAAATAGCTCTTTAATTTGTGCTAGATCTCCCCTTGATGGCAACATGACTCATTCTCATGAATTTTAAACTAATTGGGCAAGGTAGGAGAAAAGGCTTAGAAGTAGCTCTGTTTGGCTGTTATTCCGTGAAAGGCAAGTTGCCCTTTTCTCTCACCTCTTCTCAATGTATAAATCACTAGATTATCTGCAATGATTGTTTTGCTAACGGATAACTGAAAAGAGGAGGGGGAAATAGGATATTATTTTTCACCTTTGATAATGAATCTCCTCTCAAAAGTTTTGCTCTATTGACAAATGAAATGTAAGGCTCACTGGTCCTCAGCCTTTTCAGAGTCAGGGCACCCCTCCACCACTTTTTTGAATGTGGCTGCATCCCAGGTTGAGAACCACTGTTGGTGCTGCCCTAACTTACTTCAGTGCTTCTCAATGCAGTGCTGCTGCTTCTAGGTAAAATTGCCTGCTGCACAGCCAGCCCAGGAAGGGCTGTGGAACATGTGCACATATGTCCTGTATTAGCATTCTCTGATGACCCTAAAGCAGGATGGGAAAGCTGGCTTGGACTGCAGCCCTCCCCAGTCCAGCCCCTGCCCCCTGCCCCCTGCCCCTCTGTTCTTTCCAGAAACAGAAGCACATGGGTGGAACTGTCCTGCATATCCCTATTTCTGAGAGAAGTGTGTGATGGGGAGACAGGGCAGAGTGGGATGGGCTACAGCCTGAGCCAGCTTTCCTGTTCTGCTTTAGGGTTATCATCAGAAAGCCCTAATGCAGCAGGAGTATGTGCTTCAGCCCTGTGTAGGGAGCAGTTTTACATGGCTGCTGCGATGCCGGCAGCACCTGCATCACATCACTGCTAAGATATTGTGACACCCTGGGATGCCTCACTGTCCAATTTGAGAACCACTGCTCTAGCTATACATGTTCCAAATGGATCTTCTAAGTGCACCATGGTCACCTAGGATGCTGTGGTCTAGTAGTTCATGATCTATGGCATCAGAATCCATAGATACAGGTGATCAGTAGTACAATTGAGATGGGTAGAAAGGCATAGATCAAACAAGGACAAAGGAAGAAGGAACTCATTGCTTGGGTGTTAGCCTAGGTCTTGGGAGACTTAGGTTCAGTTTCCTGTTGCATTACAGGAAGCATTACGCTTGTATAATTTTAATGAGTTATCCAGTCTCCGTTTTCTTTCCCTGACTCAAAGGGGTGGTGTAAAGATAAATATACTTGTGGATTGTGAAGTGTTTGGATATTATAATGATAAAGATCATATAAATATTATTGAGAGGATCTGCTAAGTCCAGGTCTGGGAACTAGAAATTCTTAATTTCTCTCGCAGCATTCAGATGTTTGCATTTCTTAGTTATACCACATACTTCAAAGAGGAACCTCACCTATAATCACAATTTTTCCATTTTTTTCTTGAAAAAATATAACTACTATTTTAGTCTGCATTTGTACATGATGTTCTCTGCTTTTGCTGTATTGTGCTGATTATGATTTTGCAAATTTTATATTAATCATTATCATCATGCTTGGGGCCACAGGCATGGACTGGAATCCCATTGTATTAGGTGCAGTACAAACAGGAATAAAACCTTGATGATCTCTTCCCTAAAGCATGCCCAACCTGAGATAAGTTACAATTGATAGATACAGAGAGATATAAGAAAACCATGAAAACATACTGATCAGCCCAATAATCAGATTTTCAGTGCACCAACAACGTAAACATTGTTAAGTTATCAAGGAGAGGTTTAAGGATGGATTTGAAGGATAACCATTCAAATAGCTTGTAGCTTCATAGAGGGAGCTGTCTCCTAGAGGAAAGAGCTTGTAACAAGTGGATAATAAAAGCTGGCAATATGCATATATTGGAGGCAAGAGTCAGCCTGTCAATATGGGGTAAAATTTTGCATCTTGGACCCCATTATAGTAGTAGCATTTAAATAATTCTAAGAAATGCCTTGCTTCAAAGTCACACAGTGATGTCAGGGAACACGGGGCATTAGGACAAGCGCAGGGGACCTTTATTTGAATCAATGAAGTCCCAAAGATTCTGTATAGATCAGGTTGAGGGACAGGGTTGAAGACAGAAGAAGTTCCATTTTCTGGGAACCAATTCGTTCTGAATCTAGACATGATCACTCATCCCACTGAAGTCAAGGCAAAATTCCCTTTGATTCCAGTAAGGTCAGGATTGCACTGAAAAGTATAATTGCCCATATGCTTGTGTAAATGCTGCTTTGAGGGTCCAGACTGTGGTGTAGACCTGGAAGCCTTCTTTAATTTTACAAACAAAAAAGGAATGCTATTTCACCATGCTTGCATATAAAGGGATCAATTTCACTTCCCTGAGCAAAAAACTCAGATGTTCCCTTGCCTGACATGCTGGAATATCTCAGCCCAGTTGCAGACTGCATGGATTGAAAATACATTCATCTTTCCACACCATTTAGGCTGTTGCCTACCTAATGGAACATATAATGTGATGAAATTGCCACCTGGTGGTTGAGATATGGGACGGATCCCAAGGGTATAATTATATAGACTTTCTTAATATTCCCATTATACCTGGTATATAGATGTATCCCTGCCCCTGAATTTAGTTAATGTTATGGCCAGTAGAAATCAAATATTACTTTCCTTTACATTTTCCCTAATTGCCTACCCTGAAAAAGTCCATTTAAAATGTGAATTAGCCCTGTGTTCATACATATGGTTAAGGAGTAAAATCTAATGCAAGAAGCAGAGGACAAAAAGGTAATGACAAACAGCAAATGGCAAGGAGCTTGTGTCAGCTGAGGTGCTACAGTGTTAAGTTACTCTTATGTGACACCTTTGGTAATGATCAGGGAGTGGGACTAAAATAGTTTTTTAATGGCATTTGCAGATGATATTATGGTGTAGCAATTCCCATTGAGAAGAAGGAAATAACACCAAGAGGTGTATACATTGTAGTTAACATAAGACTTGACATTGCTTTATTTTTATATCTACAGAAAGTCAAGGAGCAAAGAAATACCTTCAGTTAGAAAGATCTGTTTTCTTTCTTGTCCTTTTTTTTTTTTTTTTTTTTAAGATTAGTTTTGTTTTTCCTTAATTGGTTCTGTTAAAGTGGCAGTGAGAAACAGAGGCAGGGGTAGAAGTTGTATCCTTATCTTTATCAAAGAATACTGCTACAAGCTGTTGCAATGCAACTGTTAACACTTGCATCCTTCTGTAGCAATGCAAGTGTAGCCAAGCCACTCCAATTTTAACCTTCCTTCATTTGGGGTCAAATTCAGGGCTATTTAGCTCACTTGTGTGGCTGCAGGCTCATGCAGGGTAACAGTTAGAGTGTCACAGCTGCAGTGAGCTCCTGAGTAGCAGTTCTTCCTCCTCTTTTAAAGTGGCTAAAATGTACATTTGTCCAAAGCCAGAGTGAGTGCACAGCATGCATCTCTTCTGTAGTCTGAACTGAGAGCAAAACTGCTGCTCAACTTCTGTGCACGATGAACAAAAGCACATTTCAAAGTCCACATCTCACAAAAGAAGCCACCATTTTCATTGGTACCTACATCACTGACATGGATAGAGAAAAAAATGTTGGGGGAGGGTGAAGGGGAAGATTTAGAAATACAGAAATGCACTGGGAAAAAACTAGCAAGGGTGGTATTTTGGACTCAGTGGGTGCATCTACACGTGCTACTAAGATGAAGAAATAAACAGCTCCTGGGCACAGCGTCTGCACATGTACTTGGGACCATAGCATTTTGAGCCAGGGCAGAGCAGCCCCAGGCTGACAGCAGGCCCAGTGGGGTGGGTGTAGGTGTCAGCCCCAGGCTGTAGTGGCAGAAGGTGGGCTGGGGCACAGGAGTGCTAAAGTCTGGGGGTAGGCAGCAGGCAGCCCCTGCACTTCAGTACACTGGTGCCCTAGCAACCCTGTGTCACCATCTACATGTGTGTTTCAGTGCAGGTAATTAGTCTGCCATAGGATAGTGCTTCCCTTGATAGTACTATCCTACAGTGGAGTTAACTAATTTGCTGTGCCTTAACACTAGCACACATGCAGCATGTGACACTTTACTGCCAAGCTAATTACTCAGCTCCACAGTAAAGTGTGTGTCTAGATGTACCCAGTAAAGACAAAAATTAGCTAATGGATAATTAAATATGAGCTTGTTTTGTGATATTTCTGGGTGATTTTAGGATGCATATATGTCAAGGATTGGAGGGGAGACAGTTTTGGTTTATGACTGCAATTCATCCCATGGCAGGGGACCAGCACAGGTGTGTGTGTGTGTGTGTCCATACATGCACGTGTGTGTGTGTGTGTGTGTCCATACATGCACGTGTGTGTGTGTGTGTGTGTTCATGCATAGGCCCTATTTTAAGATGTTGAGTCTAGCACTCTTTGCATTGAGGTGGATTTTACTCATTTTGAGTTTGATGAGAACATAGCTAGAGAACTGGCCACTCACAAAATGTGATCACTCTAAAGACTTTCAGAGAAGAGAAAAAAAAAGAGCGTGTGGACATCCTGTCTTTGCAGATAATATAGACAGCAGAGCAGGGTGGCACCTTAGTCTTTAAGGCATTGCCTTGCTCTGCCTTCTGCTTGATTTCAGATTAACATGGCTAAGGAAACAGTTAATAAGTAGAACCTTGAGATGCATGACGCAGGGTAACATTATCAACCATTTAGGGACTTTTTCCCATGCTGTCCATAGACATGATATATTTTCCCAGTCCTGGTTTGCCATGTAGTCATCACTATTCCTCCTTTCAGATGCCTCTTCCTGATGCACTTCTGTAGACGGCATAAATGCTCTAAACCAAATGGAAATCCCTTCTCCACACTCCTCTATGTAGTTTCTTCTCCTGGCCTTTCAGGGGAACTTTTCCATTTCTTTTCCATTGTGAGCTCTTTTCCATTGTGGGCACTGTCTTTACTGTTGTCTTTGTTTAGCACTGATTGCACATTTGAAAATAACTGCAAGTGTTTGATAGGTCCAAGCACAAACTTGTGAGGGATGTAAGAAATGTACTGTTTAGGAGTGATCCTGGGAAGTGGGTCTATTAGAAGAAGGAGGCAATGAAACCAAATAAGGGGAAGGTCAGACTGGATATCAGTGAAGGAAAAATAATCAAAACCAACAGTCAGGTCTGTTTAGACTCTGGAATACTGAGGGACTTGTCAGAACCTCATTGCTTAAATCATTTTACACTGGACTAGTAATAGCCCTGAAGAATATACTGTAAGGAAGAGTTTTGTACTAATCTCCAGGGGATGGACTAACTGTAATCTTGCAGGCTATTCTTATCTCTTCATTCTGTGCCTCTAGGAGCTCATGTCCTGCACTACATTTCTTCAGGATCTGAGTTCTCAGAGGGCTATCAATCGTCAGCATTTCTTCTATTCACAGATTTAAGCAGCACATTCACTTATATGCTCTGTCCTTTCTAAGGGGAGAGAGGAAGCAGTGGAGAGCAGGACTGCTAGTTAGTATGCTATATGAATAGACAAATCAATCAGCCCCCACCCGGGCATCTTAATCAGTGGCATGTGGTTCGCTGCAGTGGTTAAGTGCTACCGTGCTGCTGATGGCATCTTCTTTAGAGACACTATTGATTGCTCTTCTCTCTCTTCTGAGGAGAGTTTCCGGCTGTGTAGACAGCATCAGGGAGAGGGCAGGGGTAGAGGTGGCCTCATAAAGCTCTATGGGATTTGGATCGACGGTTTAATTTCCCTGGGGGCAGGCGAGCTGCCACTCCACTGCATGCAGGCTTGTGTGGGAAAGAGGAAGGAGATGGCTGTCTGAAAGGTCCATTGATTATCTGAATAAGCCCAGTGTATGACCAAAGACGGATGATGCAGTGCGAGAACTATGCACAGCAAGGAAGCAGGGAGGGAGGGGCAGACGGTGGTATTCTTAGAATGAAAACCAGTTTTGGACTGAAATGGAAAGGAGCTGTGAATTACCTTACAGAGAAACACTGTTTAGTGAGGGAAAGACCCCAGAGATGGAGAGGACCAGGGTGCATGTGTTTTAATCCTCTGACTCTAAAGTAACAAGGCAATTGCACCTTCTGAGTGCAATACAGATAGGGGGTGGGGAGGAATCTGGCTGAAATTCAGCATGAGTACAAGGGAGATGTGTGAAACTTCACATGTGGGTATCTTTGGTGAATATATGCTTGTACAGCTGCATGTGAGAACAGCTATTCGTGTGTACTCCAGATGAATGAGTGAGTATATCTGTGCATGTGTGAGAGTCAGAGAGGGAAGAGTAACAGCATGTAAGATTAATCAGAATGTGTTTCCATGGAAGGAGGAGATGCAGGTGGAAGAAAGTATCCATTTTCACTATATTATGTGAAGTCTCCTCTTTGGACAAGGAACACAATATTTTAAAGCATTTAAAAATTCCATTTTTTCCTCTAGATAAACAAAGTTTGTGTTGGTGTAAAGTACCAGCTTAATAGTCACAGAGACTGGAGTTCATCTGCTTATCTGCCTAATAAACCTGGCACATCTAACATATATCACTTTAACAGACAGGCCCAAATTGACTGTGCACCCCTAAAATGTCATGTTATGGTACAGGAGTGTGATGTTATATCACAATGCTTCAGGTTTGATTTGGAGGGATCACATCAGAGAATGGGAGAGTCTCCAGGGCCTGTTCAGCTCATGTCCTTTCTGAAGAGATTAGCAACCAGTGAACAGACTAATGGCCAACTATGGTGCTGCTGCAGCACAAAACTGGTATGTGGAACCTTCTCCCTAACCCAATATCATTGAGAACATTTTTGATTTAATTCCAAAGGTGTTGTGGAGAGTAGCTAACTAATGAGCTGAAGTCTTCCACTGATGTGAATGGGAAGTTTATGGCACAGAGGACCTGAAAGACAAGCTCAGTGTGGATAGAGTATTCTGAAAAGATGTGAAGTAGCACACACGTAAATGCAGGATACTGGTGTATCCTCTGCTTTGCATGAATTGAAAGGGTAGCACAAATTTTGTGATGATTTAATAGGTTTTAAAGGCAGCAGGAAGGTTAGCTGCAGAATAGTGTGCCTCAGGGGTTACAGCTTTCTCTCTCTCAACCAAATATGTTTGAATAAGACTTGGAGAAGCATCAGAGAAAAAGAAGTGTGTGGGGAAAGATAGCAGGGGGAAGGGAGGGACTCAAAAGACTAGGTTCTACCCTTAGTTATAATCTCGGGTAATTCCATGAACTGTATGGTAGGTTCTCCTGATTCACACTAGTGCAAGTAAGAGCAGAATCAGAGCATATATATAGGTGCATGGAACATGGAAATGTTTATACCTTGTTGGATCATGCTAGGAAATGGTGCCCTGAAAACATGCCCCATCTACTTGTTCCCATTTTGTGTACAGTGGGCGTGTCTACACAAGACACTTAATGCGCAGTAGCCTAATAACACTGAATAGTAGTGAGCCGGGAAAAAAAACATGTTAATACGCCACTGTGCAGTAGTATTAAGCCACAGCACAGTAAGCACCACTAAAAAACCGTGTGTTGGTGCTACTGCACAATAACTGTACTTCATTAAGTACTAAAGTAAATGCGCAGTAAGTACTGTGCCTTAATGAACATGTAGATGTGCCCAGTGAACAACTGAAAAATGATAATGCAGCTACTCTTTGGGTCATGCCTGCAGTGTGCCTAGTGAGGCTGTCAGTCTCAGCCATGTGTTTTAGAACAGCACTGGATGCAAACACTTAAATATGATGATATATTGATGTGTGATGCTTGATGAGTACAGTGGGGTTGAGTGGGCAGGGAGTGTTTTCATAGCAGCCTTCCTTAGTGCAATTTGATGTGGTACAGGTATATCCTATGTGTGTGTATAAGGGGAGATAGTGATATTCACCTCAGCCTTGTTATACACAGCCTTTTCAGGCCTAAATCAAATTCCTTCCTCCACATCATAATCTTTCCAGCCCAAGTCAATCATTCCCTCCCTCCCGGTCTCCCGTTCAGAGCCTGATTAAATCCCTAAACTTGCTCATCGCTGCTATGGCTTTAGAACTTTGCTCACCATGTGGTGGATTTCTCTCAGGCTCTGTGGGTAACGATTGATACAGAGGAGCTTCCTTCTTTAAGTATCTGTGGGAGCTTGAAGCAAATGCCAATAATGAGGAGGATGAAAATCAAAGTGTAGCACTGAGACTGACCTAGCTTAAAAAAAGCCCTTTGGTGAAACCATGCTAACTGTAATTATCCTCTGTGTCGACAGAAAGTAATGGGGAGGCTGGGCCAGGATGCTGCCTTTTGAGAACCTGCCACTTCTCTATTCTTAAATAAACTGGGGTCAGATGGAATACAAATCCAAATGGCTCTTTGGATTATCATGGCACAGAAGACATTAGTGGAAAAGTTATAAAAATAGCTCGCACTTGTTTACCTGGAGCTCCAATTCATGAAGAGGTGTAAGAACCTTAAGTTGATGAATGGTGTAGGATATTGTAACATTTTATCCATTTTACATGAGGCTTCTCATTTCCAGCAATGAGATTCACAGGCCCCCTTTTGTTCCCTGTATGAAAAATATTTTTATAACAATTCGTTTCACAGAGTCCTTATGAAGTCTCTCTTTCTCTTTCTCTCTCTAATTGAAGTCATCTCCCTGCATATATCTTTGATTCAACCTCAGAATTGGCTCTGGAGTGCAGCATGAACACATTCCTCAGACTGAAGAAGTGTATTTAACACCAGCAGGCAAGAAAAGGCCGAGAGCAGCATGTGGCTGTGTTGTTGTTAAATGCCATCTAATTATGCTGTGTTGGTATTAAAGAATACACACAATTACAAGGTGCTGATTTTTTAGAAGAATGCACTTTTCAGGTAAATTGGCTTGTAGAGCCAAGCTGTGCTGACAAATTTGTGGAGCTGAGTCTATTAGGTAACTTGGTATTCAAAGGAGTATAATCTTAGAGAAGGAGAAAAGTAACAGAGTAGTCCACAGGTGTTTTTTTTTCCATACTATGACCCCATATTACAATTGAAAACAGTTTGGGGATCCCTCTCACCTCTAGACAAGTAGGGAGTCACATCTTCTTGGGCCTATTTGTGAATCCATGACCTACAGAACAGGCTGCCATGCCTCAAATGTCGATAGGAAAGTAGGGCTGGAAGGGAACCTCTCAAGATCATCTAGTTAAATGCTGAGCTCCTCTCTCAATATATCTTGTATTGCATGAAAATGGAATTAATGTTGAATCAGGTGGGGTCAGTTAGCTTTAACCAGGATATAAAAGGGGTGAGAGATGAGGTTCTTTAGGGAAACTGCTCTAGTAATAGCTAAATTTCCATAGTTCATTAACGAGTGAATGAGAGGCAGCCATCAGATCATATTATCTAAACATCTGCATGTCACAGGCTATTAAATTTCTGTTGCTCCTATACTGACCCAAATAACTTGGGTTAGACTAAAGCATTTCAGTCCTCAAGACGATAAACTGCTGTATGCCAATGCATCAGCCTATTCTTGCTTACTGTGCAGTAATTTACTGCGCAGTAAATTTAAGCTGGTGTAAATGCACATGTAGACATGCCCACTAAGTTACATCAATGACTTCCAGCCAGCCCAAGGAAAAATGCACTCTCCGATGGTCTTCATTAAATAAATTTCTGTACAAGCTCAGTACCAAGGGTCCATTGCCCTGATTGTCTCTAAAAGTTTGTCTGCACAGTTCTGGAGCCCAAATCTATGCCAATTTGTGTTCTGTAGTTTGGGTGGCCTATTTTATCTAACATAGTAAAAAACTGAGATTTAATCCCTGTTATTGACTGGGAACCTTGGCAGGCAGGGCAGGCAGTGAGTGAGAACACAAGTGAATGACTTCCAGGTTGCTCTTTCGAATGGTGTAGCACATACTTTCTCAGTGCTTCCAGCCAAATCTATTGGAGAATGCAGGACTAATGCAACTGCCACATTTGGGTACTTGGCACTGCTTGATGGTAGAAAAGGGAAAATACTGCAGTCACTTAAATGCAGGAACTATGATTTTGCTTGGCCACTGCATGGGCAGAAGACTTCTTGGATATTCATGCAAGGGTCAGTCACAATCTGGTGCTTAATTTACCTCTGTGGGTAAAGCAGAAGGAAGGGTAGGTTTTATTGGTCTATAGAGTGCAAATCTACTTTGCCTTCTGCCTAACTTCAGACTGACACAACTAACTATCCTTTTCTGCCCACGAGTGGTACAGTTACCTAGCCATTCCTACCCTGCAGTTTCCCATGTATCACTGATGAAACGAGCTTAAACTCATGAAAGCTTATTTTCATAGATTTCATAGACGTTAGGGCTGGAAGGGACCTCGGAAGATCATTGAGTCCAGCCCCCTGCCCAAAGGGTAACAAGTCAGCTGGGGCCCAGCAGGATAAGCATCCAATTTGCTCTTGAAGGTTTTCAGTGTAGGTGTTTGAGCCACCTCTGACAGCAGGCTGTTCCAGACCTTGAGGGCTTGGACATTAAAGAATTTCTTCCTTATGTCCAGCCTGAAATGGTCTTGTAGTAGTTTTTGACCGACCTCGTCATTGCTTGGGGTGCTCTGGTGAACAAACATTCCCCCAGATCCTGGTGGTCACCCCTGATAAATTTATAGGTGGCCATCAGATTAGCCTTAGCCTGTGCTTTTCCAGGCTAAAGAGCCCCATGGCTCTCAGCCTGTCATCATAAGGTCTGTTTTCCTGACATCTGACCATGTGTGTGGCTCTTCTCTGGACTCTCTCAAACTTCTCCACATCCTTTTTGAATTGTGGAGCCTAAAACTGGACGCAGTACTCCAGCTGTGGCCTCACCAAGGCCAAGTACAAAGGGAGAATGACGTCCCAGGATTTGCTTGAGAAGCATCTATGGATGCAAGCCAGCGTTTTGGTCACTTCTAGCTGCAGCATCGTATTGCAGGCTTATGTTCATCTTGTGGTCAATGATGACCTCCAAGTCTCTTTCTTCCATAGTGCTAGGCAGCGTAGCACTGCTGAGCCTATAAGGATGCTGCTGGTTTTTCTTCCCAAGGTGGAGAACCTTGCATTTTTCAGTGTTAAATACCATCAGGTTCTCATCCGCCCATTTGCTGAGCCTGTCCAGGTCAGCCTGGATCACCTGCCTGTCTTCTGGTGTGGATGCTTTGCCCCAAAGTTTGGTGTCATTGGCGAACTTGGCCAGTCCACTCCTGACTCCAATGTCCACATCGTTAATGAAGATGTTGAACAATATGGGTCCAAGAACAGAGCCTTGGGGGACCCCACTGGTCATAGGGCACCATGATGATTGACTTACATCAATTACTACACTCTGGGTCTGACCACGGAGCCAATTCCCAGCCAGCGGATCATGGTGGACCCAAGTGGCCAGTTTTGCCAAGAGGTGATCATGGGATACCAGATTGAAGGCTTTTTTGAAGTCAAGATATATGACATCAATCTCTTTTCCCTTATCTAGGTAGTAGGTCACCTGGTCGTAAAAGGAAATGAGATTGGTCAAGCAATACCTACCCGCAACAAACCCGTGCTGGCTATCCCTCAGGATGTTGGCTTTGGCCAGTCCATTAAGAATGGCCTCTTTAATAAACTTTTCTAAGATCTTCCCCAAGATAGAAGTCAGGCTGATGGGCCTGTAGTTAGCCAGATCCACTTTCCTTCCTTTCTTGAAGATAGACACCACATTGGCCTTCTTCCAGTCTTCAGGGACTACACCAGAGCGCCAGGAGTTTTCAAAGATCTGTGCCAGAGGCTGGGCTATGATACTCACCAGCTCCTTGAGTACCCTGGGGTGTAGATTGTCAGGGCTGGCTGACTTGAAGGTATCCAGCCTCTCAAGGTGTTCCTTCATGAGGTCAGCATTGATGGAGGGTAGGGGATCCCCCTCACCCAGATCTCCCTGTCCCATAGTGGGCATGGGCATCCCATGGGACTGATGAAAGACCGATGCAAAGTATCCTTTTAATAGGTTGGCTTTTCCTGGGTGTCCCATCTGGTTCAGCAGGGGTCCAATGTTGCCCTTGCTTTTCCTCTGGCTCCCCACATATCTGAAAAAGGACTTTTTATTGTCCTTGATGCTTGAAGCTAGTTGGAGTTCAGTTGCAGCCACAAGCCCACTTCATCAAATTTTGAAAGAACATGAACAGAGCACTAAATAAAATTGAAATGGTGATTTGAATATAAAAGGCAGGAACAGAGGGAGAGAGGAGACAGGGAAATAGGGAAAGGGGTACAATCTTAGGGAGGCAAACAAGCAAATAATAAACCCATTGGAGCAAAGTGGGTCACAAAAGCTAATCCAGGTAATGGGATAAGAATCCAGAGTCCCTGTTTAAATCATATTTAACACAATCCAGTTTGTGCATGATTCCTTGTTCTTCAATTTCCCATTCAAGGTGGTTTTAAAAGTTTTGCTGCCTAAAAGCAGCTACTCTGGGGTGAGCAATGGAATTTCCAGGGAGGTTAATGTGTTCTGCACAGGACTTTACATGGGCAGAAGCAATGTTCCCCCGAAACATGGAAGATGCCAAATTTTAGCTGATTTTGGATTTTAAACTTCATTGTAGAACAAGGATTTTTTTTTTACCTCCCTGCCTGCCATGTGATGCCTCCAGGGAAGGAATTCTACTTGATCCACACTTCAAAGAACTACTCAGCAGAGCTCACAAAGACACTCTCATGGACCCAGAGGGACAGCCTTCCATCTTCAGCTCCCTCTGTGCAAAAATGAAGTTTATTTCCTACCTTCAGGGACTTTTTACCATCTTGTACCATCTATCCTTTTCCCAGAGCCTGATGAAGGGACTTTGATCCTGGAAGCTTGCAGAAAAGGACAATTTTCTTGTGATTTTCCAGTTGGTCTAATAAAAGGTATAATTTTGGAACCAGGAGTTCTAGTTTTTTGTATGTCTTTTTGTCTCAGACCAAGATTGCTACCAAGCGCACCCCTGAACAGGACTTTGTGTCTTTTTGCACATGGTATCAGATTGGTGTCATTCTTACATTAGGTATTGCCCTGTTTGTCCAATGTAGAGAGCAAAGGGGCACTGCAATTAGCTTGAATTAGATTTTCTTAACCCATTTTGTTCCTATGGGTTTATTGCTTGCTTGGCTGCCTCTCCCAGCCCCTCCCCACTCTCTTCTTCCTTCCTCCCTTCCTGCCTTTTATATATAAATCACTTCATTTATATACTGCTCTATGAATGTCCTTTTACAGAATTTACTGAAGTGAGCGTGAGCTAATGACAGCTTATGCTACATGTATATCTCTGATTTAGTTAGTCTGTAAAGTGCAAACCTACCCAGCCTGCTACCAGTAGTATTGCCACCGTATCTCCCCACTCAGTGTGTAAGACAGGGACACAATGCCCTCATTTCTGCACTATATTGAACAGTAGTTTGGCATGTGTGTACAGTGCCCTGAAAAAGAGAGGGCCTAAATATTGTTATTTTACTTTTTTTAACTAGAGGAGTTCTGGACAGAGCTGTTTCTGGAGTACAGCATTCCTTAGTCAGGGCCTGATCCTGACTCCAGTGGGAGCTGAGGGAACTCAACAGCTTTCAATATTTGGCCATGTGTTGCTTAAGGCAGGCCAGAAAATGACCATTTGAGAGAGACTGAATCATTTTAAATAGAGGGGAAAAATTAAATTCTTGCCATGGACAAGGTGGAAATGAACATTCACTGTGCTGCAGAACATCTTTCTATGTCAAGGGGTTTGCAATGTGTTTCAATGTGACCTCCAATTCCCCCTCATTATCTCTCACTTATTAACCCTGATCTAACTGTTATTGATAGCTCCATTATTCTACTTGGGACTTCAGTGGTGCTCTCACTGACCTTGCCCTGGGTGATCAGAAACTCATTTAATGCTCAGGATAGTCTTTGGACTGAGAGGAAAGCAGTTTGAGAACAAGAAACGGGCATATGTGCTCATACAATACTGGAGTCTCTTCTGGCTGGCACTACCAATTACTTCACAGAGATGCACTGTGCTGTACTGTCTGTATTGGGAACTTGTGTTGCAGCCTGCTTAGGTTTGTAGATGAAGGTCCTAATAAGGACAGGAGGGAAAGATTCACTAATTTTGGCATACAGTACTACTCACTGTACCTAAGCCTAATTGTGTGGCAAAAATCCAAACTACAGGGAAAATAGCTGGGGTCAGGAAATTTTAAGGGATGCAGAATTGTTTCTTGGTAACAGAGTATGGGTTTGTTGTAATATATCTGATTTAAATCTGTTATGATAATATTGCATGCCTTGGTCTCCTTAACTAGTTTGTACATGGGGAAAGGAAGGGCTTAACTGTGTTTGGAAAAAGAACCTGCAGGAGTGATGCATTAGTGAGAAATGGCGGTGCCTGTGCGCGAAGGCTGCTCTGATGTGCTATAATTACAGTGCATCTGAGCAGACTTGGTTGAGTCTGTTGGGTCATGGTCATTACTGAACTCCAGCAGCTTCTTATGTCTCATGTATCACTATCCCCATGCTTAAAAATGGCAATGGCAATGGCAATGGCAATGGCAGCGCTTGAAATTAAGCTCTAGTTCAAGAGCCCCCACTGCCATTCTTAAGCGCAGGGACACTGATACATGAGACACTGTGGCACTTTAATTTGAGCAGGTCTTGGAGCTGCTTTAATTAAAATGCTGCAGTTGCACTCCCCTTCCCCCTGGAGCATGTGTAAAATTGCCCTGGGACATCAAAAGATTAGTGGAGCAATTTGATTATGTAGACCCAGCACAGCCCCAGGCCATCTCAGCACCTTAAAAACCTACTCACTGTTTCTGGTGCAAAGAAGAGACTTGAAAACATCTTGAAAAACAGAGAAGTCCAGAGAAAAGAGAGAGAGGGAGAAAGACAGGCCTGAGGAGAGGAACCTGAGATTCTGGGGAGAGAACAGCTGGGATTGTTTTTCCTCTCAGGGCCTTGTCACACAGGACACTTAGCATGTGTTTTATCTGAGATCGTAGTAAGCATTACTGTGCCGTGTTAAAAGTTGGACTGTCTTCTGAGCAATTGCATGGTAATGCTTACTATGATCTCAGCCTGCTCTGGATCTCCAAGATTTAAGTACTGTTTTATCTTGGTGCCGGTTTTCTTTGTGCATTTCTTTCAACTTGGACAATTTAAATGGCCAATTTTTTTATTGTTCATCACAGTTTCTAGTTTTTCATGCACTTGCCCAAAGCTCCAATGCTTGGAGTGTAGCTACTGCAGAGGAATGTTTAAATAAACTTATCACTTTTCTTTGGTTTTTAATTATGTAGAAATCATTGATTGAAATAAAAAAGATTATAGAAACACTTGTTTTTGCAACGATTTTTCCCCCCCAAAATAAATTATATTAAAAGTTCAGATTTTTTCTAGAAATTTAATAGAAATAATAGTGTTGGTATGCAAGAGAGATAGGCTGGGATTTTCTAAATAGAATTAATTGGGCTCCTAATTCCCTTGGGCTCATATGAAAAACTCATCTTTAATGAATTATAATCTTGGTTTTAATGACAGATTATCCAAGACAGAGTATTTGCACATACACTGCTGTACATATTCATGTAACCACCATTTCTCATTCCAGTGGGATAAAAAGCTGCCTAATTGGAATGAGGCATCTCAGCATTATTGCTGAGAGCTGCCTGGTGTGGAAGCCTGAGAAGAATGCATATAGAATGGGTGGAGTGAATGAAGGGGTCTTTCACCAATTTCCAATCATTTCCTTATCTCCAGGTTTGCAGTGTCAGTTCCTGAGGCTTTATTTATATCTTAGTCACTTCCCCACATTTTCAATATCAGTTAATGTTTAATTTGCAGAAGATTAGCAGCTGCTGAATAACTGAAGATGGGGAAATAATTTAAATTCCCCTTCAGTAAAGTTTACTCTTCATGCCCTTTCCTTCTTGGCATCCTGTATTTGGAAAGATGGTCTGAGACTGAAAAAGTTGAGCACATGTGGAATCACGTAAGTGTCATCCACAGACAAATTTTACTTGTGATTTAAGGTATGGCTCAGTAGGAGTTGTACCTCTATTTCAGGGCTGAGTTTGACCTTAAATTTTATATTAGTAGATAAAGAAGGAAACAAACAGATATTCCTGAAATACACAGCAATATTTATTGCATGGGCACAGGGCATCACAGACTTCTCTGCCTTTGTATAGCCCTGAAAATACTGAAAGTATTTTCTCAATGGGTTGGATCTAGCATTAGAAACATAGGATCACAATGGGAAAGCAAATGGAGACACGAAGAAAGCTAAAGGATGTGAAGAGAGAGTGGTTGAGAAGGGAACAATGTACACATGAATTTTCACATTGACCAGTCTATTATCCCACCTTATTCTTTACTATTTTTGTATGATATTTTTCCTTACCTCTTCAGCAGAATAGGGCACTGGGCACTAAACCCATAGTGAAACCTCTTAGGTCTGTGAAAGTGATGAAAAATCCTACTTGCTTAGTGTCACTTCTTATCCGATACTCCCTTGCACAAATTTGCCCAGGAAAGGCAGCAGCAGAAGCAGTTAGTTGATGATGCACATGCACTAAAATTCTCATTTTTTTCCCTACCTCTAAAATAAATAGAGGTAGGAAAAAAAACCAACATTTTGACAATCAATACACTTTTCCATGTATCTGTGCCCAGGATCCAGGCCCTCATCTTTCCAGCTTCAGGGGAATCATTAGGAGTAGCTATGTCTATTTTCTACTATATGCACTATTATTACCAGCAATACGGAGTAATACCCATACTCTGTATTGCTGGTTGCTGCATGGGGCCAGGAAAGATTTTTCCCCTTGTTCTTCTGCTGCATGTGTTGGGGCAGGGGTCAGGGCTCATCTTTCTTAGAAGCATTGAGTGTTGGCTACAACCAAGGCTGGGGATTTGGACCAGGGTGTGGCAGGGCTCCTGCTAAGGATAAAATGGGAGATTCTTGGCTAAAAGGTCTTAAATCATCTGCTCAGGGTCAGACTTATCACCATTTTTGAGGTCAGGAAGGAATTTTACCTCATGATCAGATTGCTATGGACTGTGGGAGTTTTTGCTTTCCTCTGTAGTAGGGGGAGTGCCCCTCTACCTGGCATCTCTTGAGCATATTTTAACAGCCTTGCAGCAGCAGGACATTGGCTATTGTGGTCCACCTGCTTTACCTCTGGCAAGTTAGGGTTTTATGTCTTGTGGTTGTGTTGGGTTTAACTGTGTAGTTTTGCTGATAGGTTAGACAATGGATTTGAATAGGATGTTTTAGATAAGGGTGATTCTGCCTAATGCAGGGGGGTTGCGCCAGATGATCTCAGAAGGTCTCTTCTAGTCCTATTTTTCTGTGATTCTACGATTACTGAATATTTTATTAAAATGATGTACCATATTACAGCTACCACTCCTGAACCCAGCTGCCTTTCAGTGTGTCAGAACTAGAGTTGACTTTAGAAGCTCTTCATGAGATGAACTAAGGGGGGTACATAGCTTCTTGTCAGGTTTGTGTCAGGTCTTCTTCAGACTGTGCTGACAAGAAGACCTTGAAGCCAAGAAGATTAAGTCTTCTTTTGTGTGAGGCATTGCAAACATTTTTCCCATTAGATGCCTGTTGCCTCTCCAATAATTATCTTGGGGGAGGAGATGAAGGTTTTGAACTTTTGAAGTGGCTTATTAATTATTCATATCTCCATTGCCCAGAACAAAGTAGCATGAATTTCAGGAGCCAGGTCCAGAATTCATTATCTTCCTGTTGATGTTTGCAATAAAAATAACATTGAATACTAATCCTATCACCTTCCTTCTTTCCTCCCTCCTGCTACTCCTTTTCCTCCCCCGTGGTTTCAAAGAGCTGTTCAGAACTGTGTTGCTCACTTAATTTTCCAGTCTCCTTGCTACTCATGCTCCACACCGTGTTTATTCAATTACATTGGCACTCCATTAAATTAAGTTCAAGGTCCAGCTGCTGACTTGTAAGATCCTTAAAGACCCTGGCAATTGCCTACCTAAATGAGATGATTTCTGTGTATTCTTCAGCATGTTTGCTATGCTCATTGCCACAATGTATTGGCTGGGTTACCCTTGCTGCTTTTATTTCCACTTTTAATATACAGGGCTTTGGAACATTTATTGTCTCTCCAAACAGAGTTGGTTGTCAGATTCAATCATAATGATTACCTTTGAACTTGAAGACTTATTTCTTGTCTGAATGTTTATAATTTTTTAAATTTTTGCATTCCATCTAAAAGGCAATGAGACATCATGATTTTTGCACACGATGCTCAGTAAGCATAGAATCAATGGAACTTTTTAGCTGCTAAAATTGAAAAATATTTTTTCCTGAGCTTTTTCATGGGAGTATGTGTAAGAGCTGAGATTTCTCAAAGGCTTAGAATTTGTCTAAATTGAGGTGAATCTTCACAGGGAGAACAAAAGGCACATTCCTGACACACAGACCAGTTCTCTCTGCCATTTCTTCAAATGCTTCCAACTATAAACTACTGGAGCCTTTCAAAGAAAAGGTCTTAAGAATATTCAAAAATGGGCAAAACAAGGCATTTTCTCCTAACCTTCTCCACGAAACAACTGATCAGTTTTGGCTGAAATTGGAAACAAAATCAAAACAAGGCAAAATAGGAAAAAAGAAAGAAATGCCACCCTGAAGCAGAAAGCTAGCTAGCACTAGACAGTTACTAGCTAGTGCAACCAACCCTATCTATATTTAAATCTGGTTTCATACCACTGTCTCCTAGTTTAGAAAATAAATTGAGAATTGCAATGAGAACCTTTGTTGTTCATAGAAACACAGGGTCAAATCCAGTACTCCTTCACCAAGTCCATACTTGGTCAAGGTATTCATTGAAACTTCTGAGAGACTCACTTGAGTAAAGACCTGCATAACGTAACACTTTAGAAATGAGTACAGCAAGCTGCTTTTCCTGACTTCTACATCAATTGCCATGTGCTGCCATTCAGAACTGGCAGCCATAAAGAGAACCTGCAGCAAAATTAGGAATCAACACTTCTATTTAGAATGGGTTGAACCCTTTCATTCAACTTTATTGATTGAAAAGTCCCATTGGTAAAATATGCCTGAACAATGCTTCAGGAAGAAATTCAAAACCGGAAGCACAGGTAAGAATGGGGAAAAGAAAGATGCATAGATTCTCTGATCTAGCTCCAGTTCTTCAGTATGCTAGGGAACAGTGGCTTTGCTCAGCCTTCATGAAACTGGAGGTAGCTATTCATATTTTATGAATTAAAAGAAATAAGGAAAGAATTTCCCCCCCAAGCTTTCCAGCACAGATTACACACAGTGACTTAAGGGTAAAGCACTCAGATCTGTATGTCTGAAAGTGTAGATTAAAATATGGTGTAAATTTCTTCTGTATAATTATATATATATAATAAATAACAGCAGCCAGCAGCAGTGGTAGCTGTCTCTCAAATTGAGGATGATCTCTACCATGGCTCTTTGATGGGTCTTGAGGTAACTTAAGAGTCCAATCTTGAGCCACAGACCCATCCATTGAAGTTGTAGGTTTCTTAGTAGGGGAAGGTAGGCCATAAGCATTTCTTTCCTTTTCTTTCCTTCTCTTTCTCTTCTCTTCTTCAAGGGGAACACACTTGACTCAAAATGGGCAGCCATTTGGTTAAGGTTATAGCACCGTTGGAGTCAGTCAGCAGCCAGTTTCTCACAAGTCTCGATGTTGGCATCCATTTTCTTGAGGTGTGCTTTCAACATGTCCTAGTAGCATTTCCCTTTGCCACCTCAAGATCTCAGGCCTCAAGATTACTAAACTGGGAGTAGAACACTTGTTTTGGAAATTAAGAGTTAGGCATCCACACATAACATCCAGCCCAGCAAAGTTGGTGCTTCAGGATCACAACTCAATGCTGGTAATATTGGCTGGATGCTGGCTTTTCTGCAGTGATCTTCCCATTTGATGTGGGAAGAATATACTGGAGACATAATTGGTGATACATCTCCAGGCTTTTGAGGTGATGACAATAGGTCACCCATGTTTTAAATCCATAGAAGAGAGCGGGGATCTTCTTTTTTCATATTTCTATACCACATTTGACCATTTTGTTACACGTGTTTGTGGTTGTTTATTGTACTTCGGAAGATCTTTCATGGTACATATCCCTTCCAACAGGGGGCATTGCAGAAGGTGTTGCATAGTCTGAGGCTCTGTGCTGCAGTCACAGGTGGTTTAACCAGTGGTATAGCCCCCCCACTTCTTCATTAGTTCCTTTGAACATCCAACTCCAGTGAGTAGGTGGTTGAGACATCAGCACATTTACTGTGGTTCGTAAAACCCTGGTGGTAAAGACTTTGCCACTGGGATGTCCATTTTTTTTGCTGTTAGGCATTTTCTTAAGCCTCTTTTTCCACATATGTAGTTGCATCTCCTTGGTGTGGTATTCAGAGGCTGGGAAGTGGTGAGGAAGCTCCTGTGTGACTTCAGACATTTGTGGGCTGCAGGATGGTCATATAGCAGATGTCTCACACCTTCAGTTTGTATCAATTGTTCTATCCTGCTGGCCATTGCTCTTCTGATCCAGAGATTCATGGATTGTAAGGCCAGAAGGGACCTTGGAAGATCATCAGGTCCAGCCCCCTGCTCCAGGCAGGAAAGGTAACTGGGGGTCATGTGACCCCAGCAAGGTGACTGTCTAGTCTCTGCTTGGAGGTTTCCAGGGTAGGTGATCGCACCACCTCTGGAGGGAGCTTATTCCACGGTCTGGACACCCTGACTGTGAGGAAGTTTTTCCTAATGTTGAGTCTTAATCGATCTTCCAGGAGTTTGTGGCCATTAGTCCTGGTTTTCCCTTTGGGTGCCCTGGTGAACAGTTGCTCATTGAGCCCTTGATGTACTCCCCTAGTGTAGCGGTAAGTTGCTACCAGGTCCCCTCTCAGCCTTCTTTTCCTCAGGCTGAAGAGTCCCAGATGCTTTAGCCTTTCCTCATATGGCTTGTGTTTTTAAGACTCTGATCATACGGGTGGCTCATCTCTGGACTCTCTAAAACTTGTCCATGTACTTGTTGAAGTGTGGTGCCCAGAACTGGATGCAGTACTCCAGCTGCAGTCTCACCAGTGCTGAGTAGACTGGAAGAATCACCTCCTAGGTTTTGCTGGAGATACATTGATTGATTCATGCCAGATATTATTTGCCCTACTGGCTACAGCATCATACTTCCAGCTCATATTCATACTGCAGTCTATTATTACCCCTAGGTCCCTTTCATTCATGCTGCTAGTCAGTTTGGTGCCACAAAGCCTGTAGGTGTGTTGTGGGGGTGCTCATCCCGAGGTGCAGCACTTTATATTTCTCAACACTGAACTTCTTCAGGTTCTGATCTGCCCAACTTGCGAGCCTGTCTAGGTCCTCCTGTATCTGTAGCCTATCTTCAAGTGTGACCATGCTTCCCCATAACTTGGTGTTGTCCAAAACTTGGCCAGTGAATTCTTCACCCTGACATCCAAATCGTTAATAAAGCTGTTGAAAAGTACTGGACTGAACACCGACCCCTGTGGGACATCGCTGCCCACTTCTTGCTAGAATGACACAGATCCGTTCACTATGACTCTCTGGGTTCTACCCTGCAGCCAGTTTCTCACACACCTGACTCTCTCAGAGTTAAACCCACCATCCTCCAATTTTCTCTCAAGTACATTGTGGGATACTAGTTCAAAGGCCTTTTGGGAGTCAAGGTATACAATGTCAACCTGCTTTCTCATGTCCAGGTGGCAAGTTACCTGGTCATAAAGAAGATGAGGTTGGTAAGACAAGATCTGCTTGCAATGAAGCCATGCTGGCTGTTATTCAGAATCTTACCTTCTGCAAGCTTATTGCAGATAGACTCCTTGATGAACTTTCTAGGAATTTCCTGAGGATAGAAGTTAGGCCTATAGTTGCCTCGGTCCTCACAACTGCCCTTCTTGTGGATGGGTGCAACATTGGCCCTCTTCCAGTCCTCAGGGATTTTCTAGAGTGCCATGAGTTGTGGAAAAGTTTTGCCAGAGGTTCTGCAATTTCATAGATTTCATAGACATTAGGGCTGGAAGGGACCTCGGGAGATCATCGAGTCCAGCCCCCTGCCCAAAGGGCAGGAAGTCAGCTGGGGTCATAGGATCCCAGCAAGATAAGCATCCAATTTACTCTTGAAGGTGTTCAATGTAGGTGCTTGAACCACCTCCGCTGGCAGACTGTTCCAGACCTTGGGGGCTCGGACAGTAAAGAAATTCTTCCTTATGTCCAGCCTGAAACGGTTTTGCAGGAGTTTGTGACCGTTCGACCTTGTCATCCCATGGGGCACTCTGGTGAACAAACGTTCCCCCAGATCCTGGTGGTCACCCTTGATAAACTTATAGGTGGCCATCAGACCACCCCTGAGCCTGCGATTTTCCAGGCTAAAGAGTCCCATGGCCTGTCATCATAAGATGTGTTTTCCTGACCTCTGATCATGCGCGTGGCTCTCCTCTGGACTCTCTCCAGCTTCTCCACATCCTTTTTGAATTGTGGAGCCCAAAACTGGACGCAGGAATCCAGCTGCGGCCTCACTAAGGCCGAGTACAAGGGGAGAATGACGTCCCAGGATTTGCTTGAGAAGCATCTTGTAACTATCTTATAGTTTTTAACAAAGACTTTATATTATTTTCCCTTTTCTGTATAACTGCTGCGCGGCACTTTCACATTTATGTAACCTTGAGGCCTGTGCTGTTATCCAAAGCAAGTGCCTGGTACCGCTTTTTATTGCCTTGCAGTTTTACTGTTAGTCTAAACAAGTGCCTGGTACTATGCTCTGCTAGCAGTAGGCCCCACACCTATACTCTATAAATTTTACCTCTTATCTAAAAAGTGTCAGTATTACAGAAACAAAACTTGTGTAGAAAATCTGCCTAGTAACTATTATGTAAAAGAAAATTATCCTATCTGTGTATTATAGTTAGTGTCATAGAGGCAGTCCAATGAACATCTATAAAAGAGGCAAAAAAGCAGGAAGCAGCAGAGACGACAACTGGAAAACTCTGTGGGCCTGATCACCCTGCAGACCGGTTCTCAGCCTCCTCGCCTGGGCGTATCCCAGTGAAAACAAAGGCCTCAGAAATCTGACAACTGACAACGATTCACTGTGTTACAGTATTGCTTTGTATTTCCCATTCATGAGCCGTTGACCAGTTCTGGGACTTAAGGAGCCAGCAGCTGCACCTAGCTTTCGACTAGCTTCACTGTTGGAACGCAAGGGCTGGCTCTGGAACCTCGTGAACCAACGGACACCCTATAGATTAAGAGACACTAACTACTTACTCTAAGTCGTCTACTTGTGCCAACTTGGTGAACCTCGAGGGCGGCTAAGAGCTACCTCAATTCCGCCCCACAAGCCGTGCGCTCGCACAACTCCGCAAAGCCCGCGGCTCCCCTAAGCGGTGCCGGAGCCGCTAGCCCGGCATTTCGCCACACATCTATGGATGCACGCCAGTGTTTTGGTCGCTTTACTAGCCGCAGCATCGCATTGCAGGCTCATGTTCATCTTGTGGTCAATGATGACCCCCAAGTCTCTTTCTTCTGTAGTGCTATTCAATGTAGCACTGCCGAGCCTATAAGGAAGCTGCAGGTTTTTCCTCCCAAGGTGGAGAACCTTGCATTTTTCAGTGTTAAACACCATCAGGTTCTCGTCCACCCATTTGCTGAGCTTGTCCAGGTCAGCCTGGATCACCCACCTATCTTCTGGAGTGGATGCTTTGCCCCAAAGTTTGGTGTCATCGGCAAACTTGGCCAGTCCACTCCTGACTCCAATGTCCACATCATTAATGAAGATGTTGAACAGGATGGGTCCCAGGACAGAGCCTTGAGGGACCCCACTGGTCACAGGGCACCACGATGAGTGACTGCCATCAATTACAACCCTCTGGGTCTGACCACGGAGCCAGTTTCCCAGCCAGTGGATCGTGGTGGAGCCAAGGCCACAACTGGCCAGTTTGGCCAACAGGTGATCATGGGATACCAGATCAAAAGCTTTTTTGAAGTCAAGATATATGACATCAATCTCTTCTCCCTTGTCCAGGTGATAGGTCACCTGGTCATAGAAGGAAATGAGATTGGTCAAACAAGGCCTACCCGCAACAAACCCATGCTGGCTATCCCTTAGAATGTTAGCCTGGGCCAGTCCATCAAGGATGGCCTCCTTAATAAACTTTTCTAAGATCTTCCCCAGGATAGAAGTCAGGCTAATGGGCCTGTAGTTAGCCGGATCCACTCTCCTCCTTTTCTTGAAGATGGGCACCACATTGGCCTTCTTCCAGTCTTCGGGCAGTACATCAGAGTGCCAGGAGTTTTCAAAGATCCGTGCCAGGGGCTGGGCTATGACGCTCGCCAGCTCCTTGAGTACCCTGGGGTGCAGATTATCAGGGCCGGCTGACTTGAAGGTATCCAGCTTCTCAAGGTGTTCCTTCACGAGGTCAGGATTTATGGAGGGTAGGGGATCCCCATCACCCGGATCTCCCTGTCCCATAGCAGGCATGGGCATCCCGTGTGACTGATGAAAGACTGACGCAAAGTACCTATTTAATAGGTTGGCTTTTTCCTGGGTGTCAGTTGTCAGTTGCCCCATGTGGTTTAGCAGGGGTCCAACATTGCCCTTGCTTTTCCTCTGGCTCCCCACATATCTGAAAAAGGACTTTTTGTTGTCCTTGATGCTTGAAGCTAGTTGGAGTTCAGTTGCAGCCTTGGCTTTCCTGGTTTGCTCCCTGCAGGACCGGACCAGTGCAGAATAATTCTCCTTGGAGGTGAATCCCGTCCTCCATCCTTTGTAGGCTTTCCTTTTTAGCCGCAGGAGGTCTGCTAGGTCCCTAGAGAGCCAGGAGGGCTGCTGTGCCTTCTTGCTGCCTTTCCTCCGTGTTGGAATAGATTTAGCTTGTGCACTGAGGATCGCTTCCTTGAGAAGCAACCATTCTTCTTGAACTCCCCCCTCCCTGGGGTCATGGTCCCTGAGGGCCAGACCGACAAGCCTCTTGAGCTTTTTCAAAGTCGGCTTTTCTGAAGTCAAGGACTTCTGTGTTGCTGACTGACTTGCCAGCTTTACAGCAGATGGTGAAGGTGATCAGCTCGTGGTCGCTGTCACCCAGCTTCCCATCAATCACTAGGTCACCGATTAGGTCGTCCTCCGTAGCCAGTACCAGGTCGAGCAGCGCTTTGCCTCTCGTTGGCCCATAGACTTCTTGAGTCAGGTAGAGGTCATCCACGCATGAGAGAAAGCTTTGCGATCACTCGGATTTTGCTGAGTGATCTTCCCACGAGATGTCTGGGTAATTGAAGTCACCCATGACAACCAAGGTCCTGGAGCAAGCGGCCTCAGTCAGTTCCCGGGCGAACTCCTGGTCAAGCTCGGGACTTTGAGTGGCAGGTCTGTAGTAGACTCTCACCGTTGTGTCCCCTGTGCCGTTTTTCAAACGAATTTTTACCCAGAGGGTCTCTAGCTGTCCATGCTGGTCGCCAACATCAGCTTGCAGGGACATGTAGCTTTCCTTCACATAGAGAGCTACACCCCCGCCCCTTTTGTCAACACGATCCCTCCTGTATAGGGTATAGCCCTCTATACCCATGGTCCAGTCATGGGTGGAGTCCCACCAGGTCTCCGTTATCCCAATGACGTCATAGTTCTTTGCACTGAGCAGGAGGATGAGCTCCTCCTGCTTGTTGCTCAGGCTCCTGGTGTTAGTGTACAGGCAGGCAAGTGTGCCCTTGGGGGCTCTTGCCTTGCTCACAGATTGTGCCAGGGCTGGGGCAGGGTGGGCTCCCTTAAGTGCCTTGGTCCGCTGGCTTTGCAAGGGTAGCTCAGCGGGCCAGCAGTGGCAGTAGTCCCCCCATCCCCCAGCAGGCTTAGTTTAAAGCCCGGTGGAGCAGGTCAGCCAGCCTGGCTGAGAAGGGCCTCCTTCCCAGGGGAGAGAGGTAGAGGCCATCTCCTCCCAGCATCTCGCTGCCTCCCTCCCCAAAGAGCGGGCTGTGGTCATGGAAGCCAAAGCCTTCCCGATGACACCATCTCCGCAGTCTTTGGTTCACTGCGTGGATCCTCCTCTCCCTCCTCAGCCCATAGCCTGAGACTGGGAGGATCGACCAAAATACCACCTGAGCTCCCAGACCCCTAAGCCCCGCTCCCAACTCCCTGTAGCGCCTCATGACCTGGCTGGGGGTGCTCCGAGCTGTGTCATTGGTGCCCATGTGAATAAGGAGCATGGGGTAGTGGTCTGTGGGCCAGAGGAGCTGTGGGATCCTCTCCGCAATGTCTCAGATGTGGGCACCCAGGAAGCAGCAGACTTCCCGGTCTAAGGGGTCGGGGCGGCAGATTGCCCCCTCAGTCCCCCGCAGGATGGAGTCTCCCACAACAAACACCTTTCGTTTAGACTTGGGGAGAGCGGGGCCAGTAGCTGTGGTTGAGCCTGGGTTGCCTGCGGGAGCCGGCAACTGAGCAGGCTCTGCTGGGGCTGCAAGAGGTGCGAACCTGTTGCTAAGCTCCAGCGAGGGAGGGGCCTTGGTGCGGCGGGCCTTAGGGCCCTTGACCACCTTGGTCCATGCCCCTGACTGGGCAGAGCGGGAGGTCCCAGAGTCCTCCTTAGTCCTGGAGGGGGACAGTGCTCTACCCTGCGGCTCCCGGGGGAGAAGGGCCTGGCAGTAGGAGTCTATCTCCTGCTCGCAGTCCCTGATGGCACGCAGTCTCTGGACTGTGGCCTGGAGCTCCTCCAGCTGGCGCACCAGAGACCCCAGTAGGGAGCAGAGCCTGCAAGGGGAGGTGGCCATGCTCCTGGGCCCCAGAGCCTGAAAAAGGGACAGGCAGCCCCTGCAGCCAAGAGCCAGGGGCTCTGTCTGCGTGGAGCCCAGGACCATGGGCTCCGTCTGGGTGGCCGTCTCTGAGGTGCCCAATGGGGGGGCCGCAGAGCCCGAGGGGACCCTCAGGGTGCGGCGCGTGCTCATCCGTGTCATGCCTCTTCAGCCAGCTCCTTCAGTACTGTTGGATGAAGATCATCAAGTCCTGCTGATTTGTATACATCTAATTTTTTTAATTGGTCATATACCAATTCTACAGTAATAGTAGGAAGGTGATTATTTCTAGTGTGCTCATCTTCTATTCTACCTCGCGTGGTTTTCCCCTTGGTCTGGTGAAAGACCAAGGTGAAGTAGTCATTTAGGAGTTCCGATTTCTCTTGGGTACCAGTAACCAGATGTCCTGAGTTGTTGAGCAATGGCTCCACACTCCCATTTGTTTTCCTCTTGTTTCCTATGTACCTAAAGAAGGACTTCTTGTTGTCCTTGATTCCTGTTGCCAATCTAAGTTTGGTCGCCACTTTAGCCTGCCTTATCTGTTCCCTGAAAATGCAGGCCATTGTGGAATAGTTCTTCTTGGGGCCCACCTGAGCTTCCATTTTTTATAAGCCTCTTTCTTCTTTCTTAACAGGACCGTGATTTCCATGTTTAGCCAAAAGGGCTTCCCAGACTTTCTGTTACCTTTTCTCTGCATGGGAATGGACTTCTTCTGTGCTTCAAGGATTGTGTCCTTAAGGGACAACCATTCTCTGTGTACATCTTTTGCCTTTGGTCCCTGGTCCCACAGCACTTCCCCTACTAGTGACCTAAGCTTGTTGAAATTTGCATTTTTGAAATCTAAGACTTCAATCCTGCTATCTGATTTGTCTGCCTTACATCGGATAGTGAGTATGATGGTTTTATGGTCACTGTTGCCCAGACTTCCCTCTATATTTAAGTCAGTCACAAGGTCATCTCCTTTGGCCAGGACCAAGTCTAGCAGACTGTCACTTCTGGTTGGCCCAGGCACCTCCTGAGTCAGGAAGAGTTCCTTGACACAGGTCAGAAAGGATCACAACCAATCCAGCTTGGCTGAGTGTTCCTCCCAGGAGATGTCTAGGTAATGAAAATCATTCATGATGACCATGTCACATGCATGAGCAGCCTCAGTCAATTCTCAGGTGAACTCCAGATTGAGTTCCTCCTCTGGCTTGGTGGTCTGTAGTATACACCTACAGTTAGGTCTCTCTTGCTGCATCTCCCCCACAACTTGAACCAGAGGGCTTCAAGCTGTCCTTTTTTGAAGCTGATGTCAGCCTCCAAGGGGATGTACTGCTCTTTCACACAGAGAGCAATGCCTCCTCTTTTCTTCCCCACCTGATGTCAGGTGGAGTGAGGCCAGCCAGCAGATACACATTGTTTAGGCTGGTAGCTTCAGACATCCTGGGATGCATCAGTAGCTTTCATTCAGGGTGGGGTCAAGTCCCTCAGCATGTATGGATCTCTCCCATACAGGTCATACATACTCAGAAGAGGAAAAGCTGAGAGCCAGAGCAGTGGTTCAGGTGGTTGAGGGGCTAGCTCCCCATTTTGAGTTGGGTATTGCTGGTTGAGCTAGTGGTTGGGCTCATAGTTTTTCTGATGTAAGGCACATACTTGTATTTTCACTGGGTTGGCACGTAATTGGTTTTAGATGTAGTATGAGGTTAGGTCAATGAAGGCCATATACAGGTCTTGGTATTGTTCCTAACACTTTTTGTGGATCTGGTGGACAACAAAGATCATATCAAGTGCTTTACAGGATTGTTTGAAGCCACACTGAGATTCTGACAGGACTTCCTCAGCAAGAGGTAGAAGACAGTTCAGGAGGATGTGGGAAAGGATTTTCCTGCTGTTGAAAGGAGGGAAATTCTTCATTAATTCCCACAGATGTATCCCCCCCTCTTGAATATAGTCACAATGCTGGTAATCCTCAGACCCCAGGGATCTCTACTTTGTTCCACGTGCAGAGAATAAATTTGTGGAATCTCAGTACCATTTCTGTGCCACCAGTCTTGTAGCTCTCAGCAGGAATGCCGTCTGGTCCAGTGTCCTTTTTCTTCTCGGCTTCCTTGATGGCATACCAGACTTCTTTTAGGATAGGAGGGTTGGAGAGGAATCTCTTTTAAGGGTGTTGGGGTATGGATTTGATGGTGATATCTGCCACAGTGGACTCATGGTTCAGGAATGCCTTAAAATGCCCTTTACATCTAGCTTGGATAGATTTATCATCTTTGAAGAGTGTTGAGCCATTCTGTAATTGCAGAAAAGTAGGACTATGGGAAGTTAGGTTGTAGATGACCTTTTTTGTCCAGAAAAAGCTATGCATGTTATGTTTGTCAGCATAGAGCAGGATCTCTTTGGCTTTTTCTTGCCACCACTTATTTTTGAGTTCCTGGATCCTCCTTTGAACTTTGGCTTTGAGGAGCTGATAAATCTTCTTTTGCTGAGCTGAGGTGTCATCATGCGGAACAAAATGAGCCATTCTCTTCCAGTTGAGGAGGGCTTGGATCTTTGTGTCACTCTCATTGAACCAGTCTTGGTGTTAATGAGTGGCATAGCCAATCGATTCAGCACAGGCCTTATGGACAGCTGCTTTAACCCCTTTCAGAGTTCCTCAATGTTGTCTTCATATGTGGATAGGGCAGAGAACTTTTTGGAAAGGCACTGCTGGAGATTTTTACAGACCTTTGGGTCTTAATGAGATGTGGTGTTGAGAGTCCTTCACATAGCTTTTACCTGTTTTGGGTGTTTTGGAGAAAGCCAGATGTTCATAATGGATCTGCCAAGACAGTGATATGTCCAGTAGTCTTTGGGTCTTCACATGGTTCACATGATACGGACATCCATTTGATCATAGGCTCTAACAATAACATAGTAGAGGTGGTGCCACTGCTTAGAATAAGGATGTATCCAGGTTGTCTTGTATTTGTCACTCCATCTGAAGATGGTGTTCATGATGATAAGACCATGCTCTGCACATTTGCTCAGTGGAAAGATGCCACTGGAAATTGCTTTCCCTACTCCTTCCTTCCCAATGGTTCCATTCCAGAGTTCCAGGTCACATCTGACTTTGGCATTGAAGTCACTGAGGAGAATGATTTTGTCCTCCTTGGAAGTGTTATTACACCGTCAACCCAGAGAGGTTGTGGAATGGAACTGTTCTTTGACATCATTGTCAGCATCAAGCTTTGGAGCACATGGACTGATGGTGGTGACATACTGGTTCTAACTGAGAGAGAAAGGTTCATAAGATATTTGTTAATGCCCACAGGGAGCTCTTTAAGTTGACTGATGATCTGATTTTGAGGGTGAAGCCAATGCTGTGAATCCATGTGTCCTGGGCCAGTTTCCCCTTCCAGAAGAAGATGTAGCCTCCACCTTCTTCCCTCAGCTGACCCTCATCCAGTCTTCTTGTGCAGAGCTGCAATGTTGGTGTTGTATCATATTATTTCCCTGAAGATGTTGGCAGTTCTTGTTTTCTGGTAATTCATTGTCTTGGTTATCGATCAAGGTGAGAACATTCCATGTTGTGAAAATCATTGTCTTTATTATTATTTTTTGATGGCAAAGAGAGTGATTACACTGGATGGAGTTATCCAGCTAGGAGCAGATAAGACAGCTTAGGTTTAGGATGTCTTTTATAGCCCCTTCCCCATGTGGGGTGAGCAGTGGGGATCCTGAATAGGATTACTCAGAATCATAGAATCACAGAATGTTAAGGTTGGTAGGGACCTCAGGAGGTCATCTAGTGCAACCCCTGCTCAAAGCAGGACCGTCCCCAGCTTGATCATCCCAGCTAAAGCTTTGTCTTGCTAGGTTCTCCAAGGATGGAGATTCCACAACTTCTCTGGGTAATCTGTTCCAGTGTTTTACTAACCTCCTAGTGAGCATTTTTTTCCTAATATCTAACCTAAACTTCCCTTGCTGCAACTTGAGACCATTGCTCCTTGTTCTGTTATCTGCCACCATTGAGAACAGTGTAGCTCCATCCTCTTTTGAACCACCCTTCAGGAAGTTGGAGGCTGCTATTAAATCCCCTCTCATTCTTCTCTTTAGACTAAATAAACCCAGTTTCCTCAGCCTCTCCCCAGAAGTTTTCTATCCATCTTATCCAACCCATACCTTCTTAGCTTGCTTGTGAAAATATTGTGGGAGACTGTATCAAAAGCGTTGCTATTGTTGCAGTCTTCTTCTATCTTTACAACCATCGAGTCCTGACATCTTCTTCTGCCTGATCCACCATTGCGGACTTGGGGTTTGGACCATGGTTTGCCTGGAACCTTCCCTCAGGCCTATTTGCCATGAGTGATCCTGCCTGGAGTGCAACACTTTGGGAGACACAACTCTAAGGACCACTGGGACACAAGCCTTTCTACCAACTACAAGGTCTCAATTCATGGAAAGGAATAAATAACAGCACCGTTTATCTCATAGTTCCATTTCTCCTAGGATATATCCAGATGCTTTAAAGACATATTAACCCTTGCCACATTTTAGGAATGTGATAGATATTTTGATTTTTCAGATGAAGAATCTGAGACAGAAAGATTGAGTGATTTACCCAAGGTTACACAATGAGTTAGTGGAAGGAGGAAACTCAGGAAGCCTGATTTCCAGTCCCTTGCATTCACTGCTTGACACTTATGGTATAAGAGGTACCCTCCTGTGTCTGCCAAAATATCACATTGCCTTTTTTGTTTACAAAATGTGTTGCCTCATGTTAAAATATGTCATTTAATATGCTTATCATAAGGTATGCTTAAATAAGGGAAGAAATGCAAAATTACTAAAACTGCATTTGCTACAGTTTCAAGTTAAAAATTTCTCCCTTTTCTTAGTGCCCGAGTCTATATTCTTGGCTGTATGTGTAAATGTTTATTAATGCTAGACACACTGCTGTTAGATAAAGAGGTAGCTTCTTTATTTCAAAGACATAAGATATTTCAACTAAGATGGAAATGAAGTATTTAAAAATCCCATGCTGTGAATCCCTGATCATTGCAACACGTTCTACATTTCTAGTGGGGAATGATATTATTTATTTTTAAGAACATTCAAAGACTTCATCTGTGATGAAATAGGCACCTTGAGTTTTTGAAGGAGTCTCAAGAAAGCAGCTGTTCCAGCATCTCTGAAAAACTGGAAGAACATAGTCAGAAGACCAGAAATCAGAGCTTGGGCGTATGATATACTGGGGGGAATACAACGTGATGAAAAAATATAGTTTAAAAAAAAAATCTTCCAGAGCAATTGAACCGTCAAAACCAAGAGCAAAGTACATGGCGTTGATAACAGCATTAGACACAGCACATGCACACATAACTGATAGAATTTAGACCACTAGGTAAGCGGTTTTCTGCATCTGTTCACTGGGTGTTGATAAGTTTTTGCCTTGTGGAAGTGCTTTAATGATAACGATACTATGGTCTACTCAAAGACAGCTCTGAAGCACATTACAAAAAGTGAACTGGGTCAGAGAGCTCCCATATAAGTTAGGTTAAAGATGGGGAAATGTCAAGACAGAAAAGTTAACTGATTTGGACAAAGTCACAAAAGAGAGCCAAGACAGAACTCACAGCCCTAATTCCTAACTAGATGGTTTTCAAGAGCTTCTGTATCTAAACACAGCAAAGATTCTCAGATGCTCCAAATGTTGGTAAGATGGGTGGAAGTCAGGAGATAGGGATTATGTGTTTAGCTTTACCTCAAACCTTCCATGTGAGCTTGAGCAAATCATCTCAGTTCCCCTTCTTCAGTTTCCCCAACTGTAACATTCAGAGTAATGTTCCCTTCCCTCCAGTGAGTGATGTATGGCTTAGAAAGTGCTATAGACAGACAAAAGATTAGATATTAGTATGAAGTTCTGTTTGTCTATGGTAACTCCATATGCTGGTCCTAATGTCTGTAGCAGAGCTGTTCATGCTTCCACTGTGCTTTTATTTTCCTGTGATGAATAGAAGTGCATTAGTTCCTGCAAGAGGTTTTAGAAACTCCTAACTTTGGCAGCACCTGCCTCAAGGATGCATCAGTGGCAGTAACTAAGCACTTAGGTGATTGTCTTAAATGGGCAGAAAAAGGCAGCCTGACTGGCAGTCACATTCCAGTGTCTGCACATCAGTCCAGCATATGCTTTACTAACCTTGTGCCTGCTCACTCTTGGACAGCTTTCTGTAAGTAAGGGCCATTCAAGCATATAATGGAGCTCCTTCCATTAAGACAGCTTTTCTTGCTCCAATTTGTCTTTCAGGCTTTTTTTGCTGAAGGGATTTGTATAAGTCTTTAAAGCGTATGGCTGTGCCCTAGGTCTGGGTAGTGAGATAAGACTATCTTCCCTGCAGTCTTCTGTGCAGCCTTTGTGCATGTTGGCTCCAGGTGCAGGGGTTGGGTAAGAAAGGGACCATAATGGTTTCATGGGTGCTTCATCATTACCTCTTCAGGAGTGAACATGCAAGACCTGCAAAGATTGTGGAATGGAGAGATCCTTGGCTAATGTCCCCTGCAGAGCTGTAGGTAGTGGGCCTTTAATGTCATGAAGGGATGGGACTGGTAAGGGCAAAGGGGAAGCAGGAGGAATTTTGACTATGATTTACAGTTTTTTGGTGTGTTTCCTAGGGCAATGGCCCCTATTCAGGACTGTATGTATCAGTACAATCTTACCTTAAAGAGGCAGCAGAGAATTTCTGCTTAAACTGAGCATATGTGTTGTGTATTGTCTATGTAAAAATACAGTAACTGAGACTGGAAAACATTTTAAAATGCACTTTTAATTCACTTTTTTCCAATGAATCCTCTGTAACAGCTGAGTATAAAATCAAAGAGTTGAGTAATGATGTACATGGCATGTTTACATTTTTATGGGAAGGACTCCTGCTTCTTAAACAGAATTTATTATTATGAGCAAACTGCTACATTAATTATTGAAGATCCATATATAGGTTTACATTTTTTCAGACCTTTGGCAAGGAAACATTCATGCATGGCATGCCTAAGCCTTGAGCTTTAAGATTTCTGAGGGAAGATAAAAAGCAAATAAGCTAAAACAAGAAGTCTGAGTTCCCTTAACTCTTTTTACTGGAGAAGTCTAGAGTATGGTCAGCTACAACAGGCATTATCTAATTTTGCAAGTCACCTCAGTACAAAATGCTCAGCAGCTATTCCACATATAGACAAGCTTGTAGGATTAGGCTCTTTTCCTGTTCAAAGATTCAAATTTTAGAAGAACATTTGGGGTGTATTTCATAGAAAACATATGAAGAGTAAAGAGTCCTGGCAATAAGGACTGAATCTCAAGACTGGATCCCTCCTCCCCAAAAAATGCCCTTCTTACTAGGTTCACACTCTGTCTTGCTGGCTTCCAGGACCATTCATGGATTTTACATTAGATGGTCATTGGTTAAAACCAGATATGAACTTGACAACAGGGATTGGAACCCAGAACTTTTTTCTCCCAGTGGAATGCCATAGCAAATGAGATGGGCTGTCTCTAGATCACCAGTAGTTAGGTCTGTCCTGGGAAGCACAAGTTTTAGGATTAATCCTTCATGAAGTGAAGTGGGCCTAGAACTCAGGGTCCTGACAGATGTCCAGCTCCCCTGCTGTAACTCATGGCGTGTCACAGAAAGTACCATGAGTTACAGCCCCCTCCCCCTGCAACACAGTAGATGTTTGCTGTTTGGTCTGGGGGATGGGTGGGGCGGGGAGTGGATTGAGATCCTCCTTGGAGCTGATCCAAGGGAGAGAGGCTGCCTTGCCACCCCGCCAGCTCTGGTACAGGCTGCAGGATGGGAGGTGGGAATGCAGGAGGGGAGGGAGCTCTGGTTTAGGGTTTGCCCAGCCAGTACTGGAGAGAGGGAGGGGTGGATTGGAGCCCTCCTCCATGTAGGGGTAAACAGGAGTGCCTTTATCTGAACCCTCATTAAATGAGGGTTAATTTGTCATGTGCTCAGGTACTTTTAAAGTGCTCTTCAGCTGTGCATGTGTGTTACAGCATGGCTGTAGAGTGCTCTCAAGGGGCAGATCATGTGACAAATATAACTTCTGTCAATACTCTCAGATCCCTCACTTCTTGGGTCATACCACTGGGCTGTTGGGGAAGAGGTATCTTTAAAAGTGTGGTTATGCTGAATGTGGTGCTGCTGTCATTTTTCCACATTTGGGTATGTATGTCTCCTAAGAGCAATCAGTATTTCAACCTGATGGAAATGCCCCACCTAGAGCCCTGAGTCATATGCCTTAGCTCTGAGTTAGTAGCAGGGCGTGTTTTTACACATGTTCCTGGGGAGGAAGGGGGTGCTTTAATTAGAACAGCTCTGAGACCTTTAGTCAAATGAGCTTTAGTTAAAGTGCCCCTGCCACCATTTTGAAGCATGAGGATGCTAATACATGAGATACGGAGGTTGCTTGCTCCAGCAGATTCAGTTAATTGAACTGTAATTACAGTACATTGGAGCAGCCTTCCTGCATGTCTCCAGCCCCCAAGAATTCAGATACATCCCAATACCTAATGTCCCTGACACTTGCCAGTGTATGCCTTCCAGACTGTTAGTACCGTGTTTCCCCGAAAATAAGACATACCCATAAAATAAGCCGTAGCAGGATTTCTGCGTATTTGCGCAATATAAACCATACCCTGAAAATAAGACATAGTGATAGGCGTGGCTAAGCGTACCGGCGCGAAGCAGTAAATAAGACGGGCAGCCCTTCTCATTTGCCCCATTGTGACAGCTGCTATCTCGGAGGTGACCGGAGAGGGAGAAATAGAAAGTGAAAGTAAAAGTCTCCTCAGTGAAGTGAGGAGCAGGAAGTTCTGCTTTAGGTATTGTGTGTCCTCAGGGGGAAGAATAAAGCTGTGGCTGCGGCTTTGGATTAACATCATACATAGTTTTGGTATTGGGTGGTGGAACCGGAGTGTGCTCCATCCACTCCATGCATTGACCTGGTATTACAGTGCTTCCAGGACCGGTGCAAAAAAACAGAAAAAAAAAAAATGCTGTTTTAAAAATAAGACATCCCCCGAAAATAAGCCATAGTGTGTCTTCTTGAGGAAAAATAAATATAAGACAGTGTCTTATTTTCGGGGAAACACGGTAGTAGATGTTGAGGGGCCAGTCCTGCTCTTACAGGAGTCAGGAAAAGTAGGATTAGGCTAAGTGCACATGCTTTATTTTAGATACTGGAAATAGAGTAATTGAAGTCAGTGTATGATGTTAAGCAATGCTTATGCCTTAGCAGGATTCAGGGTCTTGCTTTTAAACAATACCATCTGTATCTGTTCTTTCAAATAGCTAAATTATTCCAAGAAGTAACTTTCCTATGGAATAACTGCATAATGTAAAGACAGATTTCAGTTCAAAATCCCCAAATGATCTGAGAGTTTCAGAACCTGAAGTTCTTGGAACATTGCTAGATTTCCAGCATCGGTCCAAATTATTGTTGTTTTCTCTCAGTGGGAAAATAACTTCTGTTGAAAGATTTCCATTTTTTCTTCTTGTTTCTTTCTCTTCATAGACATTGAAAATATGTTTATTGAGGTAGAATTATGCTGAAATAAAATACCATATAACTACAACACAATTACTGAAGATGGTCTGTACATATGACTTAGACAACTGGTATTTAATTAGCAATTAATTACTTTAATCTAAAGGCATATATTTCACTAGACTTTTTATGAGACTAGGCATAATTATTGGCCTAAAATTACGCACCAAAGCAAAACAGCTCAGCTAAGCAGTTGATACTACCAAAAAGTATGTATTTTTAATAAGCCACTGGTATTTGCAAACAATCTAATAACTTTCTCACTGAGATGGAATGAAATCTGTGTTTGTGACATGAAGGGAAAAGCAATTGAAAAACTGATTTGTTTGTAAGCTAAATTCTTTCCAGATGTAACTTCAGGAAAGTCAATGATTTTACATAAAGAATAATTTAGTTGTATGAAGCCAGATCCTTATCTGGTGTAAATCAATGTGGCACCCTCCAAAGCCACCCTCCACATTTACTTGAACATTATGTATTGAAACAGTTGGGGGAAAAATCTCCCTTCATTGAAAAATATGAAACTTTTAAAATGTAACGTGAACATGTAAAAAGTTGCCAATGCATGCTGGGCATATTTGATAAAGCTAACTGTCTGCTGTTAGTGGTCTCAGCTACAAGTACAGGCAGCACTACTCTTTCTGATCAGGCCCTAACAGAAACCTAATGGGAATCTCAACTGCTTTTCTGTACTTAAACTCCTTGTTTCCCACATTTTAGATTCATTACAGTCCATAAAAACAGTGAATAACATAAAGTCCTAAACCCAGGGCCAACCTTGGCTTTACAAAAACAAATGGTTCTTCACTCTAGTTTACTGCATACACACAGAAACAATGGGTGTTCCACCTTGGTGCTTCTGTTGCTTGATACATTTACTCATCTCTTCTGCCTGTTTACAATTTGAAAAAGGCCATGATTGTAGGAAAATCCCTCCTTCCAGACATGCCAGATATTGGCTTGACCTAAGGCCCCATCTTATAACCAATCAAAACCTGGGATGTTTGAAATCCAGATCAAGTTCGGCAGTGTGAGTCCCCTAGGAAGTTAGGTTTCGTTTCTGTTTGTGGGCTCTGCTTACCCAGATGGAGAAGGTTTTGCATTTGAGTTCAAATAAATTGACCAGGGAGATTAATTTACTCACTGTCTCTGAGCTAGCGCCCCCAAGTAGAATTTGAACATGTTGCAGGGCAGCGTAGAAGAACCTGCATTGAATTTAGTTAGGCCATTCTGTACAAAAGTACCAGGGACCAACACTGTCCTCATTGAAGTCAGTGGAATTTTTAGCAACATTTCCTCCAGAAAAGGACTCTAGAACCCACTGTTCTCTCATATTCCTTTGTAGAACTGAGCAAACTGGTTCAGACAGCATAAAACTGACTCAAACTTGTGCCCATATATTAAACTGTACTTGAAGTAAAGCTTTCCTGGAGATCTGAGAAAAAATGTGGTTAGCCTGAAACCATACCGAACAACAGCTGCCATTTTTAACATTAAGATTTTGACAAATACCAGAAGGAAGTAGCCAGTTACCACATGAAAAATCAGTCCTCTTGCATTTATGTGCATTTCCAACTGGTGCCAAATCAGGGAACCATGATTACAATGATTATTACACACAGAAGCCTAATCTCTCAACAGACAAAGCTTTTGCAGTAGATTTTGGGAAAGTTGTCCTGAATGACACTATATATAATATTTCTTTAATAGAATTTTGCACAAAAGTGTTTGACATTTCATTTCACATAACTTTAGTACATTGGGGAAATGCTGTTTTCACACCAGTGAGAAGTGGAAAATGCCAGTAGTTTGTCCCAAATCCATATGGCATTGTGGATGATTCATCTTTATGACATTGTGGGCTGCTAAATTTTTGCACAACCCTGTAATCAGTCAGAGGTGTGAAAAATAAAATAAATAGAAAAACGTGTGATTTTTAGGAAAGTTTTCAAAGCCTGGAAGGTGCGTATGTATCTAAGCATGAACTGGTACAAAATCAGGTTCAGTTTGTGATGCCAAAAATGTCCATTTTGATTTTAACAAGTAAGTTGCAATATTATGGTCCTTTCCTTAGTCTTTTGAGATTCATTCATATCTAGTATACAATGCACACTTCTGAATATACCTTCTAGGTCCATCAACCTCCATGAAAATGGAGATAAGCACCCTTTTCTTTTAGTGCTCAGATTGGAAGATGGAAGTAGAACTCTTTCCTTTTTTTCCCTGCTCCTCTGGCAATGCCAAAAAACCACAATTGATTGGATGACTGTCCGACTCTTATGTTTTTTAACATTCTCTCTCACTTTGGGACTAGCACTGTCCCAACGTCCCCCTTCCTGCTCTCCTGTTTTGACAAGACAATACAAATACAGTACAAATAATAAATTCAGTAGTGTTGACTTGTAATATATTAGAAATCCTTTGGTAATTCAAATGAAGACAGCAGAATACATCACTTTGCTTTTTCCACCACTATTTCTGTACTACCTTTCCTTTTTGATCCTGTTACTTTCTTTTCTCATACAATTCCCTTTTCCTCACCCTAGGTTTCAGACCAGTCTCTTCTCTTCTGAACTGCAGGGTTTTGATGGCAACAGGGCATTTATCATCTTGCCTACTCTGAAGCCTGTAGGGCTACTTGTTTTTCATTTTTCCCTCCAGGTCACATAGCAAGTCAGTATTTTTTAACCTTTCAGAGTACCAATGCCAGGTTAGCAGACTGAGGATGGTGTCACATGTTCAACTTAACACTCACTAAGTGAAGTTAAAAGGCAAGCAGATGCAGTTCCCTTTCAGGCAAGGGTTATCTCCTAACATGTACTGATTTTAATAGGTCTTGTTTAACTGTTGCAAGTGAACAAGTGACAAGGCAGGTTCTAGAGGACTATTTCTATGGCAAAGCAGGTACCTGAATTAGCAGAGCCGTGGCTACACATTGATCATTCAGTGTGGTGTTGTTGTGACCTATGCATTTTTCTGTCTACAAAATGCCTGAGAAAGATGGTGACTGCTTCGGATCTGGACTTTGGCTTCATTTTATGCAAACCAGGGAATGGACTCTGCTGGCATCTAGCCACTGTGGTGCTGAATTCAGAAAAGTTTGAGTCTGTCTTGGCCCTGGAGTCTGCCAGATTTCTAGTTTAATATGCATTTGTCTTCGCTACATTCAGGGGAATGCATAATGAAAATCGCCATATTAGTCATGAGCTGTCAACAGTGAAGAATTTCAATTACTGTCTTACAGTGTCAGCTCGCTTGTGAGAAAGGAATATAGCATGACACATCAGAATAACAAATGTGTGACAGATCTATTTTAATTGCCTTTCTCATCCATACTTAACCTCTATCATTGTGGCAGGAAGAAGAAGCGAAGAGAGGAGGCAACCTTTTATTTAAAACCAATGATGGAAGGTAGGGAAAGGTTTGGGAAGTCAAGTAGAATCCATCAACTCATGAAGCAACTTTGTCAAGGGGCTTCCCCATGGTGCCTGAGAATTGTGCCTCTGTCCTTATCAAAACAGTTTGCATGTAATCAGCTGATTGGATGTTCCTGCTGTTTGCCTATACATTATTCATCACTTAAAAGGGACAGACTGGTTTTCTCTTATCATGAGCTGAATTTTAATTGGGCCATAGCTCAGGCTCTGTCAGTGATTTCCCATGTCCACTTGAGGGTGTATTCTGATCATCATTTGATGGTTGAGTAGTGATGAGTTTCAGCATGTGAATCTGTCACATTAAGCTTTGTTATTTCTTTATTTTTGTGGGGACTATGGTTTTCTTTTCTGGGAAATAATGTGACGGCTTAATGTATTGCAAATTATTGACTGGGTATGTATCATACTTACAGACTTCCCAGGGTGCAGCTTGCAATCTGGCATGCCTATCTGAGAACCTTTAAAAGCAGATGCTTTCCTTTATTGGTTTCAATTAATCTCTTTCCCAAGGTTCCTAACCTGCTATATTAGCAACTGATTTCACATTATCTGGGCAAGGACTGTTTTTGAAATGGTTATGCCCTCAGAAGATGTGGTGTTAGAGGAGCCGAATCACTGTTTGAGAGGCATTTCCCCTTAAAAATAATAATGTTTTAAACAGCTCCTGAGTCTGTTAGGTGTTGCAAAATTATAGATACTGGAATTAAAGAAGATCCTTATTTGCCTAACAATGTTTGAATTTGATGGACTGCTTCTGGTCCATCTCAACTGAAAATAGAGCAAGAAAGTGACCTGTCTACTCTTATTGCCCAAGACAACCGAAATATGAAAAATAACCAGTATAATGGGTGATAAGAGATGACATGTGATTGTGAAGCAGACTAAATAATGATGGGAAGATAACATTAAATCTGGTCTGGAAGGGACAGGCAAAGATGTGACAAGGTGAAAGGAGACTGAGCAAGAGAGGAGGAGATGGAGGCTGTAGTTAAGGCTGTTATAGGACCTTAAGGCCTATGAGACCAGAGAGAGAGAGAGAAATAGTGGGTGCAAATATAGATTGACTGGAGTTCTGAATGGGATTTACAGGATCTCAGTACCTGTTAGGGTGTGTGGTTTTTACTTTGCATTGCTCTAAATGTGTTCCATAAATATTCAAGAGCTGTTTTGATGAAGTGTGGCACATGATTTCTCAGCTGTGTTTACAGACCCTTCACCTGGTTCTTTTAAAAAGAATGTTGTTATGCATTCTGTCGGGGAAAACCGAACAGAATGGATCGGGCCCCAAGGTCACGGTGGGCCGGGGGTGGCGATCAGATACGGACAGGTGGGATTAGCTGCTGCGGAATCTGAGAGGCACCCAAGCGTATGGTTTTAACTAAAGATGATTTATTTACTCACGCTTTGAAGTGGAGGCACAAGGTTGCTTTCTTCAGTTACAGTTGCAGAAACACAAACGATTAACAACAGAGGGGTCTGTTGGCCCACGAGGTTCAGTCCGAAGACCTAGTCCCAGGGCTGGTCAACAGCTCATTAATGGCGAATACAAACAACAAGACGTAAACTGTAACTCTGTACACGGTAAGTCGTGTGACGCCAGTCCCGCAGGACAACGATGAGAAGCGGTGATGTCGGAAGCCGAAGTCAAAACCAGGTAAGTTGAGCCGAGGTTGCAAACAAAGTCCGAAAGGGTGATCCAAAATCATAGCCTAAAGTCAGTGCGAAGGTGAGTTGGAAGCCAGGTAAGTTGAGTCAAAGCCGTAGTAGAACAAGCAACACGAAGTGCCAAGTGAAGGAGACGGAGGAGGAGATCAATAGGCCCTAAAGCCTGACTGAGAGACAGTCCCTGCAGCAGCAGCCTCTGTCTTCAGTTAGCGCGATCTCCCCCCTAGGGAGGGATTCACAGAACTTTTATATGAATTTAGTGGCCAATCAGAACGCTCTCCGCAGAGAAATTTCTAGTCAGATTACCTCATGTCAGGTTCTGACTGAGCATGCTCTCAGTTAGAAGCTGGCACAATCTGAGCATGCGTCTGTGGGGAAAGTAGGTCAGCAATGATTGACAGGCCCGCAGGTCACCCGGGGGCAAGGGCTGGGTGAGCCTTGGAACTTTCCACTCACAGAGTCAAACCGCGCATGTCAGGTTAACCTCTTCTGTGTTGGCAGCATATACTTAAGATTTTTCCATGACACATTCCACAACTCCATTGTTATATTCATTAAGAAGGAATTGATGAGCTCTGTCGGGATCGATCGATCTATCTATCTATCTATCTATCTATCTTCTTGATTGCAAGGAGAAATTCCCAGACTTGCTTCTCAGATGTCTTTTGTAAAACCGCACAGGACATCAGTGAAGATTTTTACTAAGAATTTGAATTTAATAAAATCTCAAGCTTCTGAGACATGGTTCATTTTTATCACTCTGAAAATTGTTGAGAGGGCAGCTATTCAATGGAACAGCCATCAGGCTCCTCCTCAGAGGTGTTGGTTCTCTCTTCCCTCTCCTTTGATCAAGTGAAAGGCTTTTAACCCACTAAAGGGCACACTTTTCCCTGGTGCTATTACAAATGGTATCTTTTCCAAGCACTGAGTACGACTACCTGTGCTGTGCTTCCTCGACTGACTTTGAGCTTCACATGCGTTTCTGCCCTAGAGTTTCTTATAACATTTCAAATTCTCAGAGTCTGAAGAGTCAAAGAAATGTCCAGCTTAATTTTGGACTGGATAACTTGTTAAAAAAAACAGACATGGTTTGCAAAGGCTTTATTCTGGAACTTCCTGTGGTCTCTAAGATTTTTTTGTTGTTGTTCAATATCCCAGGTACAAATTGGTCTCTTCTCAGGGTATCAAAACAGCAAATGTGACTTTCAATCTCAGATCTGTCTAGAGCTTCTCATTACTTTTCTGTATAGCTTTCATGTGTTTCATCTTTAGGTGGAGTGTGGTACTCAAATTTCTGTATTAGCATTTCATAGTACAGTGAGTAACTAACCAGACCTAGGGCTCAATCCAGACCAAAGTGAGAAGAAAATGAAGATTTGCCATTAGCTTTGATTAATATTGCACCAGGTACCTGTTTTTTAGGTGCACAGGTACATTTTTGTTTGTAAACCCTCTTTACAGAACTTCAAACTGAACTAAGCTGTGTGCACCTTTAACAAAGTACATTTGTGTAGATATTTTTGTACCGGGTGAATGATTAAATCCAGGAAACTAAATTAAGTAGATCCTGACAAGTTAATCAAGGCTACAAAGGAGTAGTAGAATTAACCATGCTCATTTAGTTTGAATGAGAAGTGATCATAGAAATGACAGAATACATAAAAGAGGCCCAAACCAAATTTATTAACCATTTAACATCCTTCTATAGCTAAATAAAAATGTAAATGGATCTATATAATTACTGTTGATTTTATTATTTTATGGAAATATCACAAGCTAGATTACAAAATGATGCAGAAACATATAAGAAAAAGGTGGCCTCAGTGTATTAACATTGTATACTTCATTAACATGTTGAAAAGTAGTATGTAGTTAGAATGATTAACACTAATGCAAGGGCATAGGTTCTGATTATGAAGGTAATAACTACTCTATTTGGCAAATAGTATATAGATCCTGAAGAGTTTGTTCCTTACTAGGCAGAAGTTGAGTTCCAGCCAATTGGATGATAAACTATGTGGTCAAAGCACTAGTGCTGTGCTACTGTTTAGTGTGACATTTGCTGCTGTCTTTTATGGATCCTGCATTACTATTCAAACTTTAAGCTGCCATACTGCTTTGAAAAATGACTGTAAAGTAGTGCCTTCTTACTCAATGGATATCCTCCTTGTGTATATATTCAGATTGACTGTAGCTAGGGTTATCAGTTATCAGCAGCTTCCATAATGTGTTAATCGCTTTCCCAACAAAAACATGTCTTAGACCATGTCCAGAAGGGCTGGCAACTGAAAACAAAAAAAGGGTAGGAAGAAATAATATGTATAAAGTGGACGTTCTGGTAATTTTGCATGTTAGGTGTCACTGGGCGTATCTACATAAGTGCCCTACTGTGCAGTTGTTCCTGCACAGTCATTTAGTACCTGCTAAAATACTAAATAGCAAGTACTAAATAACTTTAGCAAGTACTAAATGACTGTGCAATACCTGCGTAGTAACTCGTTGCTACTGTGCAGTAGTGTTGGTGTCATGGTTTGCGCCCGCTGATGCTTGTTGCTACATTGCTATTGCTTGTCGCTGTATCATTGTAGCATCTTGTGTAGACATGCCCACCATGTTTTAGCAGTATAATGAATGCTGTGGGGTGAGAGGGGAAGAGAGAGAGAGAGAGAGAGAGAGAGAGAGATGGATGGATTGATTAAGCACTCAGCAACTAATCAGAATCAGTGAGCTGCTCTTCTTAGGTATCCTGCTGGAAACTGAGCTTCATCAGATGGAGATGACAATGGCCTCTGAAACAGCTGTGAAAGAGTTGGGGCTATAAAAAATGAGGTGCAAAGATGCTTATGGCAGAAGTGGATAAATGGAGCAATGAAGATGGAGATGGGTAAGCAGCTAAGTGCAATGTTAAAAAAAGACAAGGGCAGATGAATAGTGAAGGGCAAGGTCAGACCATATGATATTTTGTAACTTCTTACTTCTGCTAATCCTGTGGAGCAAGCACAACTAAAAGAGAATGAGGTGAAGTTTGTTTTATCTAGTGTATCCACAACAGAAATAGCTTGCCAAATTCCTGTCAGAAGCACCTGCAAGTCCCCCAGTGGAGATATTGGAATTTCAGCAGAAAGTCGTAACTGCAAGACAGTTGGCTTGCACAGGGCAGAACCTTCAGAACCATCACTGCTGCTGGTGGTGCAGGGGCAGGGAAGAGCCTCTCTACAGCCTCAGGTACTGGGATGGGTTTGCAGAGAGAACAGTAAGAAAATGATCTTTTTAAAAGAGAGAATTTAATCTACAGTCAATAAGAAACAACAAACATAAAGTCATTTTTAAAGCTTTTGAAGCAGAACCACAATTGGAATTACGCAAAAACACTCTATAAAGGGCTCATTTATTCCCCTTGTCCCACCACAGCAATTAAGAGCAACATGACTAATCTGTTGATCATACCACATTATAACCTCCTTGGGCAAGCAGCAAGACAGGCTAGTTGAAGGATGGCCTGTTGCTGGAACAACCTCTTGCCCTCTCTGTGCTAGAGTTTCTGAGGCACTCTCTTGGCTACTGAGTGATTTTATGTGGTACTGTATGCTGTATGGCACCTAACTTGTAATTACTTCTGTTAGGACACCATGTAGCCTTTGGACATAGCCGTCTGCAACACAGAACTGAGATCCTTACTGTTGCCCCAAATAAAACAAGTCCACCATATTACTGCTGATTTGCAGATTCACTATTTTAGACTTAGAGACCCTAGAAATTCAACTACGACAGGATGCACACACTTTTGTTCTCCACGAGCAGTTTAGAATTCTATCAGACTCAAGGCTGTACAGAACCAGTGCTGCTCTGCTCAGCTTAGCATTCACCACTTGACTCTGACTTGCAAGTCTTTAGACATGTATACAGTGTATAAAGGTTATTAGATCTCAAAGCAAAGGAGCCTAACAAGTAGAAGGTAAATGTCATCTAAACAAATGCTTGGGACATGTAAAGTAAAGCTACAGAATTAGGAGTTACATGTTTCCAAGAGAAACATAGCATTATTCAAACAGGAACATGGGCAAGCCTGGGAAATAGCTGGGGACTTGCTCTATTAGAATGCATGAACTGCCAAAAGCTAGAAGCAAAGTGAAGCAGGAGAGGGACGACAGTTCTTGAGCGAGTTGATTAGGTCTGTAGAGAGAAACAGTATAAATATGTCTACTGACACAGTTTGATTAGAAGTTAAGGGCATTAAAGGGAGTTGGATGATGTTTCTCCTGAGACCTCCAGGGCAATTAGAGAAAGGAGAGGATCAGGAGATATGTTTACAGATAAAAGACACCAGTAGGAAGGCTCAGGACTTTGATCGTGGGATTTTAATTACTTGGATATTGATTTAGATAACAAGTATGCAAAAGATAAGGAGGACATATGTTTGCAAAAGCAGAATTAAGGATGACTTTCTCACAAAAATTTGCTGAAGACTACATGCTCTGAGGCAATTCTGGAACTATAACAAACACTATTAGATGGATGATAACAAATCTTGCATGCCTATATAGATTTTCTTTCTAAAGGACCCCAAAAGAACCTAACAAATGTTATGCTATATCTTAACATTTTTACTATCAGTCAGAGTCCTGTATCCTTATTAACCCTGAGCAATATCATATTGCACAAGCAATCTTTTTGATTTGAATGCAACTACTGGCATAGTAAAATGCTGATCAATGTCAGGGCCATGTCACATGGGGCACTTAATATGTGTTAAATAAACTTAAATGTGAGTGATGAGCATTCAAGCAGTAAAACACTTGCTAAGTGCACTCATTCCATAGCAAAGCTATGACTTTTTGGGCAAGGAGTGTATCCAGATTGCATTAAGGAACATGTGTTCAGCTACCCTTGGCCTGCTTCATGGAGATAATATGAGCAAATTGTGTTCCTCCAGTATCTCAGGCTGCATCACTCTCCGTCTCCCGCTTCTGCTCCAAGGGACAGTCTATCCACCCTCGAGAATTTTGCTGTCCAGTGGATGGTATCACCTCAAGGCACCACCCCATACATCTTTGGGTCTGACCTCAGCCCACATGGCACCATCCAAAGCATCCATTGATACCCTCAAGGTTTGTCAAGTTCTATCACTTTTGCTTGAGTGCTCTGTTAAGAACAGGAATCACTCAGTTTAATGAACTAAACCAAACCAGAGAATGTCCCCTCAGACTGCTGCAGGAGGGCTGTTAACTGGAATTGCGGTGAGATGCTGGATCTCATCATGACCTGGGATGAGGAGAAAAACCATTGCCACCACTGCTAAGGGCACAAAGGGCAGCCAACAAAACAAGAAGGGCATTCTGTCCCAGATGGTGGCTTGGAGGTATCCGTGGGACTGGCAGCAGAACTGCACTAAAATCAAGTGCATGAAATTGCAGTATGTTCACAGCAGGGACACCAACAGCATTCCCTCTAAGCTGTGTGGTGTGTGCGGCCATGCAGGCTTGCTCATGCTACACTGCCAAGTGCACCTGCACAGCCATGCACACCACACAGCTTAGAGGAAAGCTGGATACCAACAAGGTCTTGGGTGCCACAAGGACTATGGTGTCCTTTCTCAAGGAGCTGTTGAGAATCTTTGAAGAGCACCACACCTTTGCTTCCTACCACACCGTGCATTGCATGCGCACAGGTCTGGACTTCATGATAACAATGATGAAAAACTACAGACCAATTAGCTTAACTTCTATTCCAAGGAAAATCTGAGAAACATTCATCAAAGAGGCTGTATGCAACAGACTTGCAGAAGGCATGATACTGAATGACAGCTAGCACGGCTTCATTATAGGCAGGTCTTATCTGACCAACCTCATTTCTCTCATCCAGGTGATGAGTCACCTGATCATAGAAAGAAAAGTGGCTGACACCATATACCTCAACTTCCAGAAAGCCTTTGACCTGATATCCCATGAGGTACTGGTCAGAAAACTGAAAGATATCGTGCTCAACTGCAGGACCATCAAGTGGGTGTGAAACTGGTTGTGGGGTAGGACACAGAGAGTCCAAATGAATGGATCGGTGTTGTCCTGGTGAGATGTGGGCAGCGGCGTACCCCAGGGGTTGGTACTTGGCCCAGTGCTCAATATCTTCATCAACAACCTGGATGAGGGGGTGAAAAACCCTTTGGCCAAGTTTGTGGATGAAACCAAGGTGTGGGGTTGTACTGAGACATCTGCAGAAAGGCAGCAGACATAGACAGGCTGGCATGCTGGGCAGAATGGAACCAGATGAGGTTCAATGTAAAGAAATGCAAAGTGCTGCATCTGGGAAGGAAGAACCCCCAGCACACCTACAGGCTAGGCATCGTTAACCTGACCAGCACTACAAATGAAAGGTAACCTGACCAGCACTACAAATGGGGGTAACAATAGACCTAGCATGAATATGAGCCAGCAGTGCGACGCAGTAGCCACTAGGGCCAATAAAACTCTGTCATGCATCAATTGATGCATCTCCAGTAAATCCAAAGAAGTGATTCTCCCACTTTACTCAACATTGGTGTGGCTGCAGCTGGAGTATTGCGTCCAGGTCTGGGCGCCACACTTCAACAAGGACATGCTAAAGCTTGAGAGGGTCCATAGAAGGGCCACCCACATGATCGGGGCTAGCATGGCAAGCCATATGAGGAAAGGCTGATGGATCTTGGACTCTTCAGCCTAAAGAAAAGAAGGCTGAGAGGGGACCTGATTGCAGCTATTGCTATATCAGATGCGTATATCAGGGGCTCAGTGAACACCTGTTCACCAGGGCACCCTGGGGAAAAACTAAAAACAATGGCCACAGACTCCTGGAAGAGTTTTAGGCTGAACATTAGGAAAAACGTCTTTACAACTTGGGTGTCCAGACTATGGAACAAGCTCCCCGCCAGAGGTGGTACAATCATCTACCGTAGAGGTCTTCAAGAGAAGACTGGACTATCACCTGGCTGGGGTCACCTGACCCCAGATGTCTTTCCTGCTCATGCAGGGGGCTGGACCCGATGATCCTTTGGGGTCCCTTCCAGCCCTACGATTTTATGATTCTAAAACAATGGAGTCTCCCTTGCCACTTCCTACAGAAATGGCCATCTCTGGGAAAATGGAGTTCCTGAATATGTGAGCATTATGTACCCAGCCTGACTACCCAACATTGATGTTAGTGAAGCACCCTTGGTGGTTCACAACTGCTTGGTGTAGAATTGAAAAGAAACCCTTATGGTTCATATAATCCAAGGAGCGTTTGTGTGTGTGTGTGTGAGGGTGGGGGGCAGGAATAGGCATATGGGTCTTATTTATGGCCAACATGCAGTTTGGGAAACTCATCTGTTTGAACCCAGGGACCTCCTGTGGCTCCGTGAGATGGATGAACCAAGGCCTCAGATCTTTAAGTATGGCACTGCTCTCTTTATGCATGGATGTTGTTGCCATTATCTGCCCCACACTGAATTGGTTGGTGACAGAACAGAGGCTGTTGGTGTTTCCCAACTTCCAAATCATGAGGGCTATGTGTCTCTCAACATAGGGAGCCTGATGTCCTGGTGCTGCAATAGGAGGGGTGGGCGGGGGTGGGGGTGAATGTGTCATGAGACATTCTGAAATTTTGCTACCACTGCTTCTTGTTTCATGTCTGGATTGCTCCCACCAATCTGAGCTCACTGGTAGTGTCCAGTACGGATGAGGTTGCATCCACTATCTGGCATACAGCACCTCAGCTTGTCCAGTGTTGTGCTGTGCCCCCTGCAAGTGGGTAAGTGTGATGACCATGGGAACATTGTGGTCTTCAGAGTAGTGCCTCACTAAGGCTAGGAGATCATGCTGCCAAAGCACATAGTATCTGCGGATTAGAGTGGCCAGGGCAAGGATTTGCTTGGCTATAAATAGGATGAGGAATCTCCTGTGTGGATGTGGCTGCAGTGAGAGCTGTCTCCAGAGCCTGTGCCACAGTAGATCCAAAAAACAGCCTCCCTGTCTCACTGGAAGCTGAGGACAGAGCTAGACATTAACTTTGGGACAAAAATTGCTTCTGTCTGAGGATCTTCAATCTACATTGCTGAGGAGTCAAAGTGGTAAGGGTGCCCTTCTCCATCAGCGATCCACACACACTTTTAATACCCCAGTAGTGTTAACACAGAAGGAGTGCTTGAGCAAACTTGTTGTGGAAGCTACAACTGCTGGTTATCAATGTTTATGTATGCTTAAGGAAGTTAATCCTTAAGAAGTTGCATGGCACTATTTCCTGGTGGTTTGACACTGAAGTAGGATTTTCTTTTTATCCTGAAGAAAGTGATCTCTGGCCTGTACTTCAGTGACAAAGTGTACTGAGGTGGGGCAAAAGTGTATTAGAGTTATGTATAATGCATTAGACCCTTGACCTCTAACACACATTATATTCAGGTATTTTACATACCACTGCAATGCTTTTGATAGGAATTTGGGGTGGAAGACAATTGCTGGTTAACAGTGCTGTACTGTAGATTCATTCCTGCTTTAACTCATTTGCAGTCAGTGAATGCCACCTCCGACATAACTTTTCACTGATAAATTGTAAGTTTTTATGGTTATGGATGCTACACAAAATTGTCTCCAGTGCACTTAAATTTAGTCTGAAGTGAAAAAAAAATGCCGTATCCAATTAGAATCACAAGGTGAATTTTAGGCAAGTAAAAATATAATCCATGAGACTGGAAGCTGACCAGGACAAAGTTATAATTGGGACTACTAGTCAGGGAAGAGAATATACCCTGTGCCTTACTCATCCAATCAAAGCATTCGGATTGAAGACATTGCTTTATCTCAGCAAACAGCTTCAAACATAGGCTACCATCCAAAAGCATATTTTTGCAAATTTACCATTTGTAAATTGGCAGGAAGTAAATATGTGTACAACTGCCATTTACTTCGGTGTATATATAATTCAGTTTCATGGATTATATTTTTACATGCTTAAAGGTGGTGCTCTCCCCTACCTTGGGGGTCTTCAAGAGGAGGTTGGATAGATACCTGGCTGGGCTATTATGATCCCAGCAACTCGTTTCTGCCTAGGGCAGGGGGTCGGACTTAATGATCTGTTCAGGTCCCTTCCAACCCTAAAAACTATGAAACTATGAAGGACACCACTTTATTGCATGTCTTTACTTACTAATGTAGGGCTAGATGGTGTCCCCTTCATCTGTGGGACTATGGCTGGCAGAAGAAAAATTCTGGCAAATTCATCTATATTCTTTCATTCAAAGGGCAGAGATTTCTTTCCACTGGTTAAAAAGTGGGACAGAGCCCTCAGATGCCACAGCAGAAGCCCTCTGTCTTTTGAATGGCTTCCTGGATCCTTGCAGCTCCTCCTGTTCTCCCAATCAGTATGGCTGTTCTTTCCACTGACAGCTACCCCTACCAACCTATGTGAAGAATTTATGTTAGTACTGAGTACTGAGGAAGGGGTCTGATCTTCATTCATTCAGGTTGGAGAAAGAGAGCCATGTCTGAAGACAGCCTCAATGGACTGACACAGGGGGAATGAAAATTCTGACTCCAAAAATGTATTTGGTTGAAAACTGTAACACTAGGCAAAAAAACAAGGTGAAACACTCCCCCCCCCCACCCAAAAGAGACAGACAGACCATATCTCAGCTGGCAAAAATCCACTTAGGTCCAGTGACTACAGTGAAACTATGCCAGTGTACCCCAGTCTTGGGCGGAGAATACATATGTAGATGCCAGTGCAGAGACTTGTAAAGACAGTGAACTGGGGGTGCTTTCTATTCATGACAGCACATTCACATGTTGAATTAAGTAGAAAGACACATCTGGGCATCTAAACAAACACAAATCTCTGACCTGCTCCCTTTAACTAGTGCTCCAGTCTGATGAGCTCATTAAGAGAAAATCTGTTACTGTTCCCTTCATGTTGGCAGAGGATTAACACGCAGTGCATGCTGTCCTCTCAACAGGAGATCAAGAGAATTCCAGCTCTGACATGACCCATCATTACTAAATAGCAAATTCCTGTAGTTACTTGTGTTACGCAAAACTGCTTGATGCACATTAAAGGGAACCTTTTGAACCCAAAGCTCATTATTATCTTTTTTTTTTTAATTCTTCAAATTCTCAGCCAGGCTGCCATACAGCCCAATTTTCTGTGCTTTTCTGTCAGCCACCTAATGAATATGGATGTTATTTGTGTTGCTTTTTTGCAGCAAAGGGCCAGATCCCTTTGAATTGACAAAATTTGCAGCAATTAGGCCTCAGTCCTGTGAGCTGTTGAGAGCTCTTAAGTCCCACTGACTTACAATGGATTTGGCAGCTCACACAAGGTGAGTCTGTGATGCCAATGGAAACTGTCAGAAAGTCCTGGCATGAAGCTGGTCACGGAGAGGGGTTTTCCATTTTTCTACAAGCTCTGATTTCCATTCCCGAATGAAAAATGAGAAAAACAGACCTATAGACACAGCTTCTTTTCATTAGTGGTAGATCAACTGTCTTAAGTATACAATGGGTTTCTGATGGATGTACATTTCTGGATCAAGATTTTTAGAATAAGGAGAAATGGTGAAAGTTTACAGATTAGGGTTCAATAGCACAGAAGACTGCTAGCAGAAGCCTTAAAAACCTTTAAATTGTCCATTCAAATTTATACTATCTTACTAGAGCAGACAAGGATCTTTGTGTAGATGTGATATCTTTTATTAGACCCACTAAGTCCTTGGAAAACTTGTTCTTTGCAAGCTTTTGGGCACAAACACCCTTCTTCAGGCATAGGGAGAGTTTGTTCTTGTTCAGTGTGCTCTCCTGGGCAGAATAGAAGCCAATATGCAAAATGCAGGTCTGGGAAAATGCCAATGTGTGGTAGTGAGGATTAGAGGCCATGAGAGACAATAGGTGTGAGACAGGTGAGGGGGGAAGGGGGAGTGTTGAACTGGTGATAGAATGTAGCTGGTAAAATGCAGATGGCTTACCTGGGGTTATCAGATGTCAGGCAGGTTATAATGTGCCATAAATCCAATGCTTATATTTAGTACATGATTTTTTGTATCCAGTAGATTTATGAAGTGAAGTTTGTAGGCTCGTCTATGAAAACTATTTTGTAAATTCCCTATGAGCTTTAGAACCGGGAGACTGGAGAGAGAGTGGTTGTCTTGTGAAAAGTGTGCACCCACAGGTAGTTGGGTTTTTTTGTCTTTGATAGATTTTCAGTGTGCGTTCATTGGTACGTGTGCGTTCATTGGTACAACTTAATAAGGCTTTGGTGTTTGCATTGCTGATGAATGTGTACACTAGATGTCCTTACCCCAGTACTGGCATGCCTGTACAACTGGATGGGAATATGAACAATAAACACAATATATTCTTTGCTTGTTGAGCTGCAGCTAACCCAGGGAACACCCATGCTATGCGTGCTTTGGCATGTGGCAAGTTACCTTGGCGGTGGTAGGGAAGGCTGAAGCCAGCACTGTGCTGGCCCCAGCAGCCTTACCTGGGATCCTGGGGGCCTCCTGGGGCTGCAGTCATAGCAATCTTCCAGGCAGAGCCTGGCTGGCCCCACAGCATGGCTTTGGGTAGCACGGCTCTGGTTTTCAGCAGTGCACACTCCCCAAGTGTGCGCTGCTTCATTTTTTTCCCCATGGTTTTTTTGACCTCATAGGTTTTTTGGACCCCTGGATGTCCAGGGGTCCAAAAAACCCTTGGGACTCCCGCCTCTCCCCACACACACACAAAACAGAGCACGCATAGGCAGTGTCCCCTTGCCAAGTGGAGAACACTGGACCGTGCGGTTTATGGCATTGCAAATGTTTGTGGCACCCATATTGCACAACCATGTTTGTCTGGATGTGCCCCTTAGGGTTCAATTACCTGAGCTTACACAGTTGAAAGCTGGGTCACAAAGCATAAATACATTTCCTTCACACCACTGTACACCTAAGTTGGCTTTTGTACAACACAAAATTATACCAGACGGTACACTACAGTGGGCAATATATATTGCTCTCAATAAGTCCATGACTGAAATAGAAAGCTCAAAAGTGAAGTGTAATGGTTGAACTGTGTGTGTATATTAAAACATCATTGTTTAGCATATCCACAGCTGTGAGAAAAGGTAGTGTGGAGGTGTGGGTGGAGCTAGGATTTAGAAAAGTGGGGGAGGGGTACAGAGGGTGTGGTATATCATCATATATAGCATTACACACGTTTTTGCTTGTTAAAGTGAAACTAGAAGCTTTATTAATATGCTAGGTGGCTAGCACTACATTATTCAGCTTAAGGTCAGAGCAAAAGCAAATATAATTTTATTGGAATGTACACTAATTTGGAAGATTGTGTATATGGGGGTTTACGTTGTAGCCATTTTGGTTTAAGGGCATAAGCAGACAAGGTTCTTTGGATGAATCTGATATCTTTTATTAGACCAACTTAAATAGCTGGAAAAGAATTTTAAGCAAGCTTTTGGGTTTAAAAACCCTTCATCAGGCAGCAAAACAGTTTATAGAGCTGTGAAAAAGAAGAAAGATATTACCAAGACTAGCTAACAGACAGCAAAAATGCAGAAGAAAGGATAGGTTGAATAGTGGAACATCAAGATCTGCCCCTGTGTGAAGAGGAGAATGGATTTAAGGTCAGGCAGAAGTGTAAGGATATTATCAGGGATCCAAAGCTGAGACTGATATAAGTCAGGGCAATGAGGTTCAGCACTGGAATTGTTTCCAGTACCAGATCACCCTGACACACTGAGTCTGAAAGAACTGGTAGAACTCTTGCATAGAGAAAACAGGAGGGTGAAATCTTTTATTGTATACCTGGCTGTACCCTGTGATATCGGCTCTCCTCTTTCATGAATGCTCACAGGTTAAAAAAATAAAGAAAGAACACTTAGTCTTGTGCAGTGTGGACTTTTCTTTAACTTCTTTTTCAAAAATGACCTAAAATCTAAGTTTTCTCTTTGACTATCTTCAAATTTCTGATGCTTTTATGTGCTGTGTTTTTTCCCCCCCATGATTGTTGGTATTGCTATTGAAATAACTGAAAGGAATCTTAGCTAGGGGTAAAGAAATGACATACATAGATGTTTTCATTATATGAGGGGTTTTGATTTAAACCCCTTATTCTATGAGCTAATAGAATGCAGTGATTTATCAAACATGATATGCTGCCTTTTTGTGTAATTTCTTATTATGCAGAATCTGCAATAATATAATGCAAAGGCTGAGCAGCGTGAAACACTTTGCACTGACATTTTTCTTCACACTGAAATCATGTGATAGAAAAATGTATTTTAACTGCACAGAACCCAGCAGAATATAGGTTTTTTAGAAATAGGCATCAGTCTCAAAAGACAAAACAATTATGCTAAGACATCAGCTCACTGAACATAATCCTCACTTGAGATATAGGAAGTCTATAGTTGATAAGATGTTCCCGAGCCTTTTACAAAACAGTGATCTAGATATTGGAAGCACGAAAGCTGTGGAAGGTGAGCAGCAAAGCCATTGGGTACTTGCACACAGCAGACTGGGATGCTAGGATCTGACTCAGTGGGGAGTGGGGTGTTGTTTTTTGTCTGTAATCAGAAGTCCACAGAATCCTTTATCAAATAAAAGGCACAAAAGGGGAAGCAGTTCTGCCATGTATCTGTTCCTTCCGGCTCCTTTTTTAAGGCCCTTCTATTGTTTTCAAATACAGAAGGGGTTTACTCACCTCGCTCTACACAATTAGAACAGTGGTTCTTAACCATTTTTGTACTGGGACCCATTTGTAAACATCAATGGCCAGTCCTGACCCAGTGCCCCTCACTTCCTACCTGTTGCACCCTGCCCCCACTCCCCAGATTCCCAGGGTGTGGAGCAGGGGGTCAGTGTGTCACAGCTCTTACATATACTCTTGCAACCCACTCTTGGGTTGCAACCCACCGGTTGAGAAGCGCTGAATTAAAAGACTCAAAGACCCCAATCAAGGAGAGAAGCTTATTTTGATAAAGATTTAAACACGTAGACAAACAGTTGGGGCTGAGAACCTACAATTCACTATTTTCATACTTTTCTGGAGCTCACTGGCTTAGCTAGTTTTACCTAGTTTTTCTGGCAGGAGTTTTGATGGCAAAGAGCAAGCAGCTGTCACTGCTAAGTCTCTGGATAATGTATACACCAGTGTGTTTCTGGCAGCTCTGAGTAGCTTCACTGCAGCATCTGTCTCAACAGGGTGCAAAGTGCACTGTAGAAAGCACCCGGCCTTCTATATCATAGAGGCAAAAAAGATCATATGTATTTTTTGTATATTGGTTATCTTTAAATATTATTTAATACCCTGAGGAGGATCCTATAAAATGTCTATACTGCAGCAGCATAACCCACTCCATAGCCTCCATAGCCCACTCTTGATTGCATGTGCCATAGCTAGGAATAAGCCAGTGGGTCATTCTTGGGTGTTCCTTTGTTGCCATTCTTGAGACCTTGGTCTCTACCATGTATCAGAGCAGTGACTGAAGACAACTTTGAAGATGCCCAACCGGTGTATGTCTGGATTTGGAGTGGGTGAGAGGGATACTTGGGAATGGTTAAGTTTGGGTATAATGAGGTGTAGACAAACCTCTAGTGTTCCTCTACATGCTAGTGAATGTTATCTGAAATGAATAAGCTCTATACATTCCATCCACTGATAGTAATGTGGTCAATACCTCCCATATACTATGTAAAAGGTGATTTTTGAAAAGATATGCTCTATCTGTAAAGAGATTTGCTAAACGCCTTTATTCTGCCATGAAAAAGGAGGTCATGATACCTGAGATTAGAGTTGTCATTAAAAAACAAAGGGCAATTTCATATATTTAATTGTGTTTGCATTGCATCACATCAGAGGGCACCAGGATTTACAATACATTTTTTAAAATTTAAATACACCAAGGTAACAACATCAACAATAATGAAAAGGCCCAAAGACTGCAGATTCCCACCTGGTCATTAACATGTAAATCACTGTCTTAATTAGAATTCCATTTAATGAAACATTTTTCAATGCTCATTCTTAAATGTTTTGGGGATAATTAAAATCATCAATTAGATTTGTTGTCATGCTTGGGGTTGCCTGAGAAAGATTGTGCTAGCTTTTAAAAAAATTTTAATTCTGTAAAAGGCAATAGGGAAGCAGAATTGAGAGATAAGATCAAAAGTTCCCGTGCCTTAACCTATAAAAACTAACAAGAACTATTGATGACTTTGTGCATGGTATTGAAAACACAATCCAGAGGAATGGTGTTTTACAGCTCAACAGGCACAGTGATGACCAGGCACAAAAAAGCCTCTCTTCAACTAATTTTTTCAAAGCAGGCCTGTCAAGCCTCACACGGCTCACTATAAACTGTAGTCTGATGCTGAATCTAGACTCAACTTTGTGAAGAAACTGCTCCTGTCCACCTCTGTGGTCTGTCAGATGTTTAGCCCTTCCTTATACCTCTGTCATGTATCTGTGTATGTACCACTTGTTTCCTCTATTAGTATCTTTTCACCATATCTTCCAATAGCAGGTCTTGCAATAAGGTGAGGCAAACACTTTATTTGAAAAATTCCATCTCATTAGACACAGGTGGCAAGACAAAGGGGCCTGGTATAAAAAAAGAATACTTATACATTTGGTAGCATTCTGGTTCTGCTGATGCTGGCTCTCAGTTATATATATAATGTTTCCATTTGAAGTATGTCGGACTTCCATTTCAAGGTTGCCTGTATGGCAGAAGGCCACCTCTGTTTCTCCCCAAAAGCTCTGCTCTGTGACAATTTGGTTAGTATGGGACCTGCAGAGGGTACACAACCTACCCTATCTCTTTAGGTAACCTGAGCTGAATACATTCCTGAGTGGGGGGGAGGGAGGGAGGAAACCTGCTCCCTTTGCCTACGTGACTGGCATCACATACCTGGGTGAGGGGCTTGGGCTCCCTGGTGGACTAGAGATTGCCAGTCTGCCCAGCAACCAGTGATGCATATCAAATTGATTGGCTGGCAGCCAACGGGTGCTGGCCTCTATTGGATCAGGTAAATTAGGTCATAAGGGCTATATAAGTTAAGGACTGCCCAGGAGGAAGGGGCAGCAGCCATGAGGAAAACTCAGAGAGAGAGAAGAGCTGGACCACCTAAAACTTGCTCTCTCTCTCAAAACTCATGATCATGGAACTGCCTGCCTCCAGAGGGAATCTCTACCTGCCTCTGGATGATGCTTGTGAATAAGCAACCTGAGATCTAACTAGATATATAGCTTGCAGTAATTCAGATGAATGATCAAAGGCTACTCCAGCCACCCTGTTTGCTCTATGGGATTTCTCTGATATTACTCAACTCTGTACCCTATTCCAACCCTATTCCTTGTAACCAATAAAGTTCTCCTTTGTACCTAGTGTGGAAAACTTATTGGGAGTGGGTCTAGATTATGCCTTGGGGTCCCCTTGGTTCGGCTGACTAAAGGAGACCACTACTTGTGCTTCTGACTGACGGAAGCACCACAAGTTCTTGAAGTGAGTCAAGTACCCTTGAGGGCTTCTAGGCCTGTGTTTCCCAGGGGGTGCAGTGCCAGAATCAATCCCTTCCCTGGGTGGTGGCAGCTTTACCCCAAGGCTAGTGGGTGTGCTCCAGGAAGGGGGTTGGCCACGCATGAGGCACCCCAAGGGAGGCACTTGGAGCCTGGAAGGTGGTCAGGTACAATGAGATGGGTGGCTCAGTGCAGGAGCACCCCCTACTGGCCTGCCACAGTTTGCTGACACCTAATGAATACAGTCAAGAATCCGGTATACTTATGTAATGGCCATATATAAAGAAACATCATGGTTATTAATGGTGATTAAATTTGGCCCCAAAACACAATTGGTCAAAGAAGAATTCCTCCTAACTGTACTTGACAGGCCACTATTATTTCTCGGGATAGCTAGTAGTGCAAGATAATCACACATACCAGTTTGCTGTGTTGTATTTACTTCTAAAGTTACATCAATGCGCATGTCTACACGAGATGCTTTAATGAGCATTAGCCAAATTTAATGTGCATTATGGGCAGGCTTCTACATCTGTGTACCCTTAATGTACATTAAAATGGTGAAATTAAGTTAATCACACCTAAATTTGATATCTGCAAATGCAGGTATCAAATTTAGGTGCAGTTAATTGCAGTGCATTATGCACGTGTAGATGCAACCTGGCACTAACTTTAGTGCCAAGTCTGCCTAGCCACTAGGGCCACATGGCAGAACTGCAGGGAAGTGCACTCATTTAAGTGCTGAGTCCCTGCACATGTAGATATCTGCCAAAAATTTCTTAATGAGCATTAGCTTAATGCACATTAAATTTACTCTTGCTTAAATGCATGTGTAGGTGCATCCAATCTGACTTTCCCAGCACTGCCAATTCTTCAGCTCTCTACAGTGCCAACCTCTACCACCCATATAAACGCCCTTGTGGAGGTGCTGAACTCCATTTCTCCTGCATTATAGCTATCTTCTTCCTCAACTACTGAAACTGCACCTTCCTTTTGAAGCACAAACCATCCAATGAGATGCTAAATCTTCTTCTGCTTGCTAAGCATTTGCTGAAACTACAGCTGTCGGTCACTAGGAACTATTTTTCCATGGATATTCACAAAAATCGATGCCATATGTTTCATTTTGTCAAGTTGGATTCATTATATTTTCCAACATAACCATTTTTTGGCATTAAAATGAAACAAAATTGGAGATTTTTCACATTTATTATATGAACGTATATAAGTTAAAACTCTGAATTTTGACATTTTGAAAATTTTGCATGTTATTGCTCAGAAGCAAAACTCTTTCTTGAGTGAAAACCCAGAGAACTTCAGACCCCCAAGTGAAAATGAATTAATAAATGTAAAGAAAAGAACAAAAGTTCTTGCTTAAAAATAGTATTTTTACATGCTTTTATCCAAAATGTCCCTGTTAGGTCCTTTCTCCTTCTCCCAAAAGGTCCCAACATTAACCTATCACGTCTCCCATAGTGGGTCTATTGACTTCCATAGTGTGGTTTTCACTTCTTTGGCCTTCACCTCTGTAATGGTTGCTATGTGACTCTGCTGAAGAAGAAGATAAGGGTTGAATGCACCATCTCTCAGTCCATTCTTTTTAGGGCTTCTCCATGTAGGAATAAATTTATGTTAGTTTTAGAATACAGTGCTGAACTGACAACCTTGGAACCTGATATATTCCACTTGTTCACAGAAAAAGGTATAGGAGAAGGATGACAGGTATTTTTTCCCTGTGCTACTGATGCTCCATTCAAAAGCAATCACCTTTGAAATTCATAAAGGTAAATTTTCCAGGAGGGACTATAGGGAAAGAAGAACTGCCTTCAAATGAAGTTCATTTGCTTCAATTTTAAACAATAATAAAAATGTTAAGATCATTGTTAAATCTGTCATGCACAGTAATATCAATAATATTAATAGCAATAATTATAATACATCCTATCAATGCTTTAATATGGCTCAGAGGAAATAAGGATGGTGGATTATATTAGCATTCATATCAGTGTCTCTTGATTGCAAAGGGGGTGATCGACACTGGGAAATGGCCTGTCATAGCATTTTATCCCATTTCACCAGGGCATCCTTGGGGAAAACTACAAGTAATGGTCACAAACTCCTAGAAGACCATTTCAGGCTCAACATTAGTAAAAATATTTTCACAGCTAGGGGTGTTCAGACCGTGGAATAAGCTCCCTAAAAAGGTGATGCAATCACCTACCCTGGAAATCTTCAAGAGGAGACTGGATGGCACCTTGATGTTGTCTTTCCTACTTGTTGCAGGGAGTCTGGACTCAATGATCTTCCAAGGTCCCTTCCAGCCTCACAAGCTATGAATCTATGAGTTACCAGGCTATCTGTGCTCAGCTCCCCACCTTCCCCTTTCAAATATTCCAGACCTGAGCCCTTGATGTACACCCCTGATGTAGTAGTAAGCTGCTACCACATCCCCTCTCAGCCCTCACTTTTTCAGGCTGAAGAGTCCCATATCCCTCAGCCCTTCTTTGTATGGCTTGCAGTGCAAGTCTCTGATCATATGGGCAGCACTTCTCTGGAATCTCTCAAGGTTTACCACATCCTTGCTAAAGTGCAGTGTCCAGAATTGGATGCAATACTCCAGCTCTGGTCTCAACAAGGCTGAGTAGAGTGATTCTCCAATCACTTCCTTGGTTTTGCTGGAGATGCATTGATTTATGCATGCCAGAGTATTATTTTCCCTGTTTTACACGCCTTTTCAGTGATGCTTAATGTGCAGTAGACTATTTTACTGTGCATTTGCATAATGTCATTTTTTTACATGATGCTTTAATGCACAGTAAAATAATCTATTGCACATTGAAGTGCAATACCTCTACACTAGATGCCTTACTGTGCAATAGATCTCCAAGTGACTGGGAGCCAGCTGCCCACCCAGATGGGATAGCTCTGCCCACCACTTCCCCTTCTTGGGGTCAGTCTGATCTTCCCCTGGCTAGGATGGAGCTGCTTGCTGTGCTGGGACAGCTGTCTTCCATCTCTGGAGCTCAGGGTAAGCCCCCCAGGCCTCTGCCAACCCAGGGCTGGCACTCTGGGGAGCCTGGAACTCCCCTTGGTTGCTGCAGTGGGCAAGAGCAGGGCATGAGCAGCTCTAGACTGGGCTGCTCTGTCAGGCTCAATTTGCTCCTGAAAGGGGGCAAACATGTAGGTGTGCTCTGGGGAGCGGTTTAATGAGCCTGAATTTTCTGCACAGAAAATTCAGGAGCATTAATTGAACATGTAGAAGTGCCCGGTAGGGGCAATATGGCTAGTAACAGAAGAGAAGTTCCTGAAGGTTGTTCAATTCCCACTGGCCTCTCCATGAATTTAGGGCATTTGCAGCAATGGCTCATATGATCCGCACCTACATATTTGAAAAAAACTGGGGAAAAGAAGAAGCAAACAGTAGTATTTTAAAATGTTTTAGAGATTTTCTGTTGGGCTGTATAATTTCATGAATATTTGAAATGTTGCTGATATAGACGATAACAATTGTTTGCTTCACGATATACTTAATTTGTAGCCCTCTTCTGCCTATGAAGGCCAGGAAGGAATTCTTTCTACCTTGCATAGTCACATTTGGTTAAGTGCACAACTAATATGCTCCAGCCTTTTAATTACTGAGAAATGGATAATACCAAAAGGAGAATAGTAAACTAGGTGGTAAGGCACCACATGAAGAAAATAGGCCTCACTATGATTTACTTGTGAATTAGAGTGGATTTTGATTTATTCCTCTCTCTTTCTCTCCCCCTGCCCTCCCTCCAGTATTTTTCTCCCTTTTTAGAAATGTCAGATAGTTTTGTTTTATAAAAAAATAATTATAGTGCACCTCTTCTCTATCTGCTCCCTTTCCAGCCACTTTGTATTGTCTGATGTGTATAAGACATATTGCATTATCTCGCACAAGGTTGCAATAAGTGTCTGCCTCATGGGAATACTGGAGCTAGACTCTGAAGGTAAATATCCCTATCACATGCCAGGAGTCAGTGCCCCGACTCTCCTGATGGTTTCCTTTACAAAGGTAAAAGTAAAGCTCAGGTCACTGAATACTGGATCTATCTGAAAAACTGTAAAAGGAATAGAAAAGAGTAAAGATACTGTTTAGTTTTCTTAAGGAAGGAAGGAAACCTACAAGCTTTCTCTCATTTTTAACACAGACCTAGCTGAGGTGTTTTATGCTATGCAGATTTTTGTTTCCCCAGAATATAAGGATTATTGACATTTGTAATTCTTTGACTTCAAGGTACTCAAGGAAAATCCACTGTATAGAGTTATTTAAAAAAAATTGTGTATGGCCACGCTAAAGCTTTGCAATTTTAATTTATATGGTAAGGGAGGTTTGTAAATGTAATTATGCTGGTGAAGTATCTTGTCTCCACTGTGCAAGAATTTTATTTCAGCTCTGTTAATCCCTCTTTTTTTGTACAGTTCTAAGGAAGAGGCAGAGAGAGAGAGGCTGGCCCTTGTATGCACATGGAGAATAATTCCTGCCAGAAATTGGATTAAGGCATATCTTTTAGAAAGATACCCAATCTTGCCCTAAGCAACAGTGGGCATGTCTACACAAGACACTACATGTGCAGTAGCCTAATAATACTGTGCAGTAGTGTGTCATGGCAGAAACAGTGCTAATAAGCTACTGAACAATATTATTGAGCTACTGCACACTAGCATCACTAAAAGGAAGTGCATCAGCAGTACTGTGTAGTAACGTGGGTTACTGCGCATTGATATAGTACTTGGTTATACAAGTACTAACTTAATGTGCAGTAACTAGAGTCCATTAGTGAGTGTGTAGATGTGCCTAGTGAGTCTAGCAACTCCAGTAGTAAACTGTTCTGTTGTGTAGTTACCCTCACTGATATGAAATTTAATCTTATTTCCAGGTGGCATTTGCCTAATTTCAACTTCCAGCATAGGATCTTGTCATGTCTGATGATAAGTTTTCTATGTGGAAGTGCCTAACCACAGAGATCAAGTCACTTCTCAACCTTCTCTTTGATAAACTGAATAGACTGAGTTCTTGAAACTTCCTATTTTTGTGGTCTTTATTTGAACCATCTTCGGTATGTTCACAACTGTTTTGAAGTGTGGCCATCAAAACTAGTATTTTAACAGTAGTTTTGCCGGTGCTGTATACAGAGGCAAGATTGCTTTCCAAACACCTGATGGCAACATCTTTGTCTGGAAAGCTTATATTGAGGTGGTTATAAATAAAGAAGACCCTCTAAGCCTTTCTTAACTTTGTTGTCCAAGACAGGGTTTACTTGCTGTAAATATAGCTTGCATTCTTTGGTCATACCTTGCATTTGGTTATGATTAAAATGCCTTTTGTTGAATGAAGATCATTTAACCAGGGAAATCTGATCACTCTTTACCAGTAAGCTGGGAGACTGTGTTAGAAAGAGTGGTATCTCCCCGCTAACAACTACACTGTGAAGCCTGTCAGCAGGTTGTAATATATCCAATGTACACCCTGTTAGTCCCAGATAATGCAAGTTTTAAAACCATTTGATACTAAGTCAAATATTTTGGAGAAATCCAACAAGATATTATCAACACAGTTGCTTTTATTGACCACATTTACTTAACAAGATCCATCTGTCTTCCATGAAAACATATTTGGAACTTAATTTTTAGTTTCTTGATTATTTGAAGGTAGATTTCTAAAGTAAATCCATTATTTTGTTCCAAATGTATTTCATTTTATAGCTAGTCAATAGTCCCTGGAACTGACCATCTACTTTTTTGTTAAATATTGGAATTGCATTGGCAGTCATCCAGTTCCTTAGCATTTCCCCAGTTATTCAAGATTTATTAAAAATTAATATGAATAGCTTATAGCACCCATAGCTAAGTCCATTAAGACCTTTAGTATAAATTATCTGGCCTGATTGTTTATGAAAATATTACATTTGAGCATATGGTGCCTCCCATCCTCCTTAGTTGTATATAGCAAATTTTATATTACATCCACCACATCCTATGGGATAAATGCATCCTCTTGCTTCCATCCAAATACAGAACATGATTTCTTCCTTCTCTGCTTCACTATTTATAAAGTTACCATCTGGATCTACCACAGCACCTTCTACCAACCAAGGTATTTTTGGTTGTTTGTTTACTCCTAGCGTGTTTAAATATACCCCCTTATTGTTTTAATCCCATTGACTACTGATGTTAATTCCTTCAGTTTATTTTACCACTCAGCAAAGAACTTGTAAATATTCATTACCACTTATTTCTTCTTTTGCCTATTGTATATGGATTGGTTTATTGATTTTTATGTTTTATTGTGAAGACATTCCCAAGTAATCCACATAGCTTTCTGCCCAGCACAGTGTGTGTGCACATGCGTGCACCCATAATCATAGCTTTTTGAATTCTGGAAGGATGTCCTTGAGCAAACCCCAATTTTAATTTACACTTCCCAGTTTTGTACCTCTCTTATCCCTTCCATCTTTCTTCCTGTCTTGTCTACTGCAGATTTTAATGTTTTGGGTGGGGACTGTCACCTGCTACATGTGTATGCAGTGCCTAGCACAAGGGAGGCCAGACCTTGGTTGAAGTCTTGAGGTGTTATTTCAATAGAAATCATAACCAAAGCAAGGCATCACCAAGTATATTTTGGTGTTTATTAAAGTGCTGGCCAGAAATGCAGAGATGATCCCATTCCTGCTGTGATGCAAATAGTCCTGATTTTAGAACTGGGAATGAGGACCAAAGGGCACACCTACACATGCAGTTAGTCACAACTAAATTTACTGCACATTAAGCTAATGCGCAGTAATCGATTTTTAGCAGGTGTCTACACTTGGCAGCCATGTTGAGCCAGACCCAGATGCCAACACTTGGCAGCCATCTTGGAAACACAGCCCTGCCCTCTGATCTTTGGCCAGCCCTGTGGCCATCAAAAGGGCAGCAGCTCCCTCCTTGCACACCCTGCCTCCCTGCACCATGGCTGCTCCAGATCTCTTCCTGCACTCCCCACTCCAGCCCACCTGCCCTGCCACCTGCACACCCCCACTGCCCACTCCCAGCACCACTCTCAGGACACACACGGTTGAAACAAAAATCTTTATTACCCTCACAATATATACTCCCCATCCCTCTCCCCTCCCCCCTCAACACATAAAGCCCCCTTCCCCTCCCTCCCCAACATGCAGAGCCCCTCCACTCTCCCCTTAAACAAAAGCGACCGTCCACCACCTTACCCACCCAACAACAAGAAACCTGCTTACAATGTGAAAACTATTTACAGTATATCTGGTTTTCAAGCCCAGAGTGGGGGGCCGTAGGAAATAGGGCCCTAGGAGGCAGAGCCCAGGGGCAGGTGCCTAGCACCCCAGCCTTGGGCCATTTTCCCATCAGTCCAGGGACTGCGGTGACCCCAGCGGGTGGCAGCCTCATGCTGTAGCCTTCTGGGATGGTGCTCCCTGAGAGCAGGTAGCTCCCTCTCTGGCTGCCTCAGTGCATCCATAGCACCCTGGGAAGCACATCTGGGTCCTTGGGTGCTTGGTGCAGGGGAGAGCAGCAGGGCTGGGCCCAGGTATATGGTGGAAGGTCCTGGGTGGGGGCCAGGCTAGGGGGTCTGGCAGGCAGGAGGTGCCTGAGGACCTCCTCCAAGGCCCAGGGGGGGCCTGCTGCGGGGTGGCAGGCAGGACCAAGGGGCCCTGTGGGGACATAGGGATATAGGCAGGGACTGGGCAGTGGAGGGCATGGATGCAGCTGCTAGGCCCAGGATGGTGTCCAAGACCTGGTGGTTGGTGTCCTTGGCCTCCACTGCCCAGGTCTGGAGGGTCACCTGGTGCAGGAGCACCTCAGTGTGCTCCCACTCCAGGACCTCCATTTGCATCCAGTGGTCCACTGCACCTGGCCCCATGCCTCCTTCTAGGTAATATCTTCCACCCACCATGCCTGCTTCCAGGCCTCCCACTCCTCTGCCACCACTGCCAGTCACTGGTCCATTGTGCGCTGGTGGTACAGGTGGCACATCTGGGTGACAGTGACCTGGAGCCCATGTCCCTGCTGGGGCTGCTGGCCTCTCCCCCACGTCCAGATGCTTACTCCTGCAGAGGCAAGAGACAGAAGCCTTTTGTGAGAGTTTGCAACATTTTGGAGATAAGATGCTCTGTACCAGGGGCTGTGCACTGTCTGGACTTAGATTGGGGGTTGGAGGTACATGGGTTTCCAGGGACTCTGGGAAGTTGTCCAGGTCCAAGTCCAGGTTGTTGCTGGTCAAGCCCTGCATCCCCAAGCCCTGCATCCCAGTCAGAAGCCCTGGGGCTGGGCTCAGCCTGCCCCCTAGTGGCAGGGCAGACCTGGCACTAAAGTTAGTGGTGGGTCACTTCTACACATGCATTACTACGCATTAATTGTGACTAAATTTGATACCTGCAGTTGCAGGTATCAGCCATTTTTTCTGTGCAGTAATGGTCAGGTGTATACGTGAGCCCTTACTGTGGAGTAAGTTGGGCTAAGGTGCATTAATGTGCTTCGTGTAGTTGTGCACAAAGAGAATCAAAGCCAGTGCATCCCACATTGATGTGACAGTTCCCTATTTGTAGTTGGGTCTGATTCTGATTCTACTGCCAAACCAACATGTGTGTTGGATTGTGTCTTACTGAGTCTGTTGTCTGGGATGAACAGACTGTGTATGTCTGCAAGCCAATCACAGCTTGCAGCTCTGACTGTAGTATTGCCATTTGTACCAAAACCCAAACAGTGCACAGTAAGATGGGAGGAGACAGAATGAATATAAAAGGAAGATATTAAACCAGTGAGAGACAAACATTAATGTAGTCTTTTCTTTATAACACTAATAAAACGAAACAGGAATGCAGGGTACTTACACTAGCAATGCCCTCAGGTGGATCTGTGCTGGTTGAACACAGATATTTCACACTGGTGTTCTGGTATATTAAAGAGCACTGAAATTGCTTTTATTAACTCTGTCTTATACATCAACTCTCTATAATTTATTAGCATGCAATGGGGAAGTATAACTGAAAAGGAAACAACTCTATATAGCAGAATATTAGGCTGAAATTAAAATTAAGATAGGGATATAACTTAAAGAACAGGGGAAATGTATGTGTTTTTTCTTAACCTTTATAGCACCTTGTTATAATTTCTGTAGTGAGAATAACTTTATTCAACTGTTAGCCAATAGAACATCAAATACACAATCCTGGTGAAGTCTTCTGAGTTTTTCCTCTTGAAATCCTAAGGCTTGGAGCAACTTTTTCATCTAAAAAAATTAGATTAGCTGCAATTTCTGAACATTTACCCTTAATTTGATCTACATCTGGATTCAACTTCTAGGCCCCAGTAGCAAACCCTTCCCCAAATGCTATAGGTGTGCAGATCCAGTTGCTGAGAACCCATCTTTCAATTTTATCATTTATACAGGGACCTTAGAGCCAACTTCCCTTTTGCTGCAGTTTGATTGGTATGTTTGATATTAGGGCTGTACGAAGTGGGGGGTCCCTGATTAGATTTGGCAGAGATTCGGCCTGATTTGGTGGCTAAATCTCCTAATCTAAATTGAATCAGAGGACCCTTTAATCTCTCCAAGTTGAATTGGAACCCTCTGAATCAATTCAGAGAGATTTGGAAAGATTTGGAAATTAGAACACAGAGACAGCTTTAAATGTTTTTTCTACATACCTCAAGGTAGCAGGCAGCTCATGAATGATGCAATGCTGGTGCACATGGAGCATCCCACAGGGGTGCGGGGGGCTCCCTAGTGTGGTCAGCAGCAGACCCGCAAGTGGACCAGAAGCACTTCTAGTCCACTTCCATGTCCACTGGAGAGCACACGGGGGGATCCCCCATGCTCCCCTGACTTGACAATTGGTGCCTTCTGGGTCTGGGGGGGCACCTGGCCTCCCTTGTGGCTGATTGATAAGCCAGGGAGGTGTGGGGGGGGCCCCAGCACACTCCCCAGAGGACCCAGAAGTGTACCGGAAGTATGTCCAGTCCACTTCTGGGTTTACCACTGAGTCTGTGGAGGGTAAACCTGCACAGCCTCCCTGCACTCCTGTGAGATGCTCCATGCATCCCAGCATCACTACATTCACAAGCTGTGCTGGTACCTCGAGGTATGTAGAAAAAACATTTATAGCTGTGTTTGTGTCTGAATCACTGATTCTCTGAATCAGCATCGAATCTTCAGATTTGGATTTGGCTGAATTGAATCAGGTACAGGGATCTGAATCAAACAATCGAATCACTGTCCCTGATTCAGGCCAAATCTGAATCCGAATCGAATAGAGCCTGCTTTGCACAGCCCTATTTTGGTATATATAGAATAAGTGCACTTCTATTATATCTCAATGAATCTTATGTTTCTTGGCAAATACACCTCTGACCTGCCCTCTGGCTCTGAGATCATACTTGAATAATGTTTTCACTGTATTGCATTGTATTTCATTATTTCATTTACCTCTAGATTTACTTCTTACAAATGGAGGAGATTTAGAGAAACCGCCTCAATTTTTAAAGTCAGGTACCTTGGGAGGGGAGAACCTTCCAAGATTCACCTCAGTTTCAAAATGCCAGCAATTTTCTCAGACACTGCAACCTGGCTCAACACCTCATGAATATTGCTAATTATCTTCTCACCCTCCACCAGTGAGATTCTGTTTTGAATTTGTAATGCTTGTGGTTCATTGGTACATTGTGACTTTACTTATTGGTGGAGGGATTGTTTTGAGAGGCTCAGAGAAGCACATATTGATTGTATCTTCATCAGTTTGAATTTTGACCTAATCTCATAGTAAACCAGTTATTACCCAGTTTGCCTTGAGACACTTTCATATTATTCCCTCTGCCATTGTTGTGTTGCACCCTTTGACCATTTGGTTTAATTCATGCCCATGTTGGCTACTCTATGATACTCCTCTGTATGTATCTTAATATAAAGAGACAGTTTCCTTGCCTAACTCTGATTCCATTTTGGAAGATATTGCTGAGGAGCAAATTTCAGTTTAACTGTGAAGTCCTTTTTTGCTGGGATTTTTCTAGAAATAAAAATGCAGTAAGAGAGTAAAGACATTGCTGAAAGGTATCATGAGTGATCAACTGGATTCACAGGATTGTAGAAATACCTAATTTTTTAAAATCCCATCAGAGGAAACAGCAATGAGAAGGGTTTCTGAAAGAATCCTGCACATTGGCCTCACATTTAACTTGCAGGTCCTGATCTTTTCATACAAAGCTGTTTGATTTTTCTAAGGATAGTAATTTTCTTCCATGTGATGGGTGACCTCAAATAGTGATCCAATGTTTGATAAGAGCTTGCACTACATACATTAAGAGGCAGCCAGGAACTTTTTGATGAACTTGCCTCTTTTGATGACAGTTTTATTAGGAAGGATTTCTCAGGTCCAGGATGAAATTTCTGGTGAAAATAAAAAAAAGAGAAATACCCATCCTAGTGTAGAAAATAGCCGGCTAGTTAGTGCACTCACCTCATAGATCCAAACTCACATCTCTGCTCTGCTTAATGCTTTAACTTGGATGTTCCCCCACCCTAGCTGCCAGTAGTTTAAAGATGGAAGGGACTAGAGCCCTACTCCCAGGGGACAACCTTGTGGGAAGTGGGAGGTGCAAAATAACAGTAGCAGCACTCATTCACCAACAGCCAATGATGCTGACTCGTGCTGCTGCCATCCAGGGCACTCCCATGCCCAGTAACTCTTCAGCTAACTGTGTGCTGTAACAGCAAGGATATCTCAACCTCTCCCACTGTTTCTCTCCCATTAAATAAAATGCACTTAGGGACTGAGGTACAAGTCTTGTTTTACTTTTATGCACTTAAGTGCTATTTATGTATCCAAATGTAGCTGTGTGATTGGCATTTTTGGTATTTTTGTAGAATTTGACTTTGTTTCCACTTGTTGTACTTGCCTTTCTGAGCATGCTCAGAAAGCTTCCCAATGGCTGCATGTGCTCTGTGGTGGAATAGAACTGCCTAATTAGGTAACTGCTTTTAAATCCTGGAAAGTATGTTTGGAGAAAATCAAGGACTGCTGACAAGAAGAGCCCTGTGACCTTTTAGCTCGAACCCTCATGGTTAGGACACTTGCAGTCCAGGGAGAGGGTAACTCAGGTTCTAGGCCCCGGGTAGAGTATGAACTTGTATCTTTCACTTTTTATCAAAGTACCTTAACCATTAGGGCATGAACTAAGGTACACTCTGGCCCTCTTCTGGAAGCAGTCTTGTGAGCAGACAGATGGATTGCAGGTCAGTGAGAGGAACACTGACTTAGAAAATAGAGAGTCCTGGCTTCTGCCCCTGTCCCAACTGGGGCAAAAAACGTTCCACTGCCGTTTCTTCATTTCATCTGAACACTATTAAAGATGTAGAAAAGTCATAGGGAGTTAGGGGCCAGGGTCTTCTGAGCATGCTTACAATGTCAAGCATAACTGTGTGAGTGGAAAATAGGAGTTAAACTCTGCATATTTGCCAAAAATGCCATTTACTACATTTGAACAGGAAAGTTACACTTAGATTCATACAGGTGAAATAGCTTTTGACCCTGGGTGTATATCTAATAGTTAGGGAATTTAACCTGGGACATGTGATACTCAAGATCATGTCCATGTTCTATGAATATTTATTAATATAGAATGGAACTTCCTACAGAAGAGAAACCCATGCCAGTGGAGCCAATAGCTTAATGGTTAGGCCATTCCTTTAATATAGGGGAGTAAGGCAGAGTAGCAACTTGAAGCAGATTTCCTCTTTCCTACTTTGTTCTAGCTACATGGGAGTCACTTCGGGGGGCAGGGGAAAGCAAGGTATGTGAAAAAACTTTAAATAGCCAGGGCCAACTCTTAGCAGAAGACACAAAGACGACAGAGCTGCTCAACAGCTACTTTGCTCCAAACTTCACAAAAAAAATTAGCTGCAAGCTAGATTATTAGCTGCAAGATTATTTGTATAAGGAGGGGGGATAGAAGAGGGGTAAGGTGAAGAATGAAATAACAAAAGAAAGAGTCAGAGAGTTTTTGATGAGTCTGAATGAATTCAAGTCAGCAGGCGCTGATGAACTTCATCCCAAGGTACTGAAAAAACTTGCAGAGGGGATCTCAGAGCCCTTGACAATAATATTTATGAAGTCATGGTAGATAGGCAAGGTACCAGAGGAATCAAATCATAGGCTTATAGAGAAGTGGGGCTAGAAGGGACCTTCTGCCTGAGGCAGGATCATCATTATCCAAACAACCCATATATATCCATTGTCTAACCTATTAGCAAAAGTACACAGTCAACCCTGTCATATCACTGTAGGGCCCAGCACCCTAACCTGCCACAGGTAAAGCAGGAGAACCATGGTGGCTAATGTCTTGCTGCTGCAAGGCTGTTAAAAAAAATCTTGAGAGATCCAAGGAAGAGGGCTACCCCTTGCTACAGAGAAGGGTAAACCCCACACAATCTGTACCAATCTGACCCTGGAATAAAATGAATTTTTGCCCCCAAATATGGCAAATGGTCTGATCCTGAGTGGGAACAAGACCCTCTAAACAGGAACCTCTAGCTTTAAGTTTGAGTAGGAGCACAGACACACCACAGTCACAATCCCTAGCCTTCTCTGCAGCCACTACCCAATTTTTCTGAGGAAGGCTTATTACAAAAAAAAAAAAGGAAGCAAAACAAAACCCTAACACTTGTAGCAGCAGTAAGGGGGAAAATTCCCTCCCGGCCCCATGTGGCAACCAGAAAAGCCCCAAAACATGGGAAATATGTAGTAGAGAATAGGTATAACTACTCGTAAATCATCCTGGTCCAACCTTTTCTTGAATACTTCCAGTGATGGAGATTCTACAACTGCCTTAAGGAGTGTACTCCACTGCCTCACTCTTCTAACAGTGAAGAAGTGTTTCCTGATATACAATCTAGCTGGATTCAGCCAATACAGTACCCCTCTATAAAAAGACAAAAAAGAGGAACCAGAGAACTGTAGACTGGTTAGCCTCACTTCAAGTCACTTGAGCATATCATAAGGGATTCTATTTGCAGGAGAAAAGACTGATTACAAGCAGCCAGCATGGATTGACTATGAACAAATTGTACCAAACAAATTTGATCTCCTTCTTTAACAAGAAAATGGGTTGAGTGGATGAAGGGGATGCAGTAGATATAATGTGCCTGGACTTCAGCAAGGCTTTTGACAAAGTCCCACATGAGCTTTTCATAAACAAATTGAAGAAATGTGGGTAATTATAAATGGACACATCAGAATGGCAGGAGGTTTTGAGTAGAGTCCTACAGTAAACTGTTCTGGGCCCAATGCTGTTCAACATGTTCATTAATTATTTGGATGCTGGAATAGAGAACTTTCTAAGCAAATATGCAGATGGCATGAAACGGGGAAGGACTGTGAACACACTAGAGGATAGGAATGCAATTCAGAAGGATCTTGACAGGCTGGAAATCTGGGCTAGAGCTAACAGGATGAAGTTCAGTGCTGACAAATGCAAAGTGCTACACATCATGGGCATTGCTGGTTGCCGTATGGGGCCAGGAGGGATTTTTCCCCTCCATCCTGTTGGTGCACATGTCAATTTTTTTCCATTCCACCTTTCTCAGAAGCTTTGGGGTTTGGCTCCAGTCAAAGCTGGGGATTTTGGCTGGGGTATATAAATGCTTCTGCTGAGATAAAAACTTGGAGGTTGTTGGGTAGAGTGTTTTTCTTCTCTGCTCAGGGTCAGACCAATTGCCATGTTTGGGGTCAGAAAGGAATGGTCAGATTGGTATGAAATGTGGAGATATTTACTTTTGTCTGGAGCAGGGTGTGTGGCTCACTTCCTTGGATCTCTTGAGTATATTGTAATAACACTTGTTGTAGCAAGACAGTGGCTGCCACTGTTCCCCTACCTTACCTGTGGCAGGTTAGAGTGCTGTGCCCTGTCGGAGTATGACAGGGTTGACTCTGTAGTTTTAGAAGTAGGTCAGACAGGTTTTATACGTAGAGTGACCACACGGGACAATGTGAAATCCAGGACACTGCCTCTCCAGTCATCAATGCTGCTGCAGGCAGAAGTGGGGCAGGGCAGCCGTGATGCAGCTCTGGTATTACTATTCATGCAGCTAAGGGAGTCAATGGCCCACTAATGATCCATTGTTCTTTACTTCACAGGTGTTAACAATCATCTCCCTTTTTAATGGTTATTCCACTAATTAAATTAATCTATTTCAGGGTAATTTTGTTAGGCTTCCTATTTCACAGCTCATGCCACTTCAACTCCCCACTTGCTAGGCTCGTTTTAATTTTCACCGGCCAGCTGGGACCGGCCTCCACAATCTGGGACTATCCTGGCCAAACTGGGATGTATGGTCACCCTATTTATATGAGATGGTTTGAATAGGGATGATTCCATCTCAGGCAGGGTGTGGGACTAGATAATCTCCAGAGACCCCCTTCCAGCCCTATTTTTTCTACGATTCTATGAAAGGTCTTGGATTTTTCATGATGTGGAACTGGATTTTTTTGAGAGGTTGGAAATGTGGAATGAGAAAAGAATTTCCTCACCAGCTGTCTACATCAATGGTCATTTGAGTGGATTTTATTGTCTGAAAATATTCATTTCCTTCCTAATCCCGCAAGCATATCCATTAACTTTTCCTTTCTACCATTAATGAGTTCAAACAAAATCTTATAGTAAGTACTGATTAGAATGTTAATTAAGTAGTCTCTGCTAGGATAATAACTTACACCCAGACTCCAGCAGTAAAAGAGTTATTCAGGAGAATACAGCAGCTAACATTAAAATGAGGACAGGCTGGACATAGTAAAGAACTTAGATTCAAAGCCAGATGGGGGCCTATAAGGGAGAACTCAAGCTAACTGTTGTGTTGGCAATTTTTCTCTTTTAAAATCACCTTCCTGGATTTTAAAATTCTACATACACTTGTACTGCTCTAGCTTTAAGAACTCAGCATACATCAACGTCTCCCAGATGATCACTAGGTTTCTCTGTTGAAGTCTTTGACTTCTTTTTCCGTCCCTCACCACAATTTTTCAGCATTTGATACTGCCCTATTGCTTGTGCAACCTCAAGAGATATTTGCTCCCTGAATACCTCCTTTTTTCTGAGACAGAGATAAAGTGAATAATAGCACAAGAATATTCACTTGCCAATATTCACTTACTTCTAAAATTAATTCACGTTGCCTATTCCCATGCTCCTGTTCCATTGCTTTCTGTGAATATCCATGAAACGGAGTCTGCCTGGCATGAATATTGTTAGAAAAAGAGTGTCAAAGTCATATGCTTGAACATTTACAGCAATAAATTTTAAATCTTCAAATGCAAATCTTGTTCCAGAAGTTCACAAAAATTTAAACAATTGGATAACAGAAATGATACTATACAATTTATATGGACAATTAGTTAATCGACATAACTTACTTAGTGCAGTAAGATACTTCAAAATGTACATAATAATTTCAGCACATATGGAGTTAAGAGGATCCTCTGGACCATTCACATACTTAAACACAGCAGCACCAGTTCCCCCAGTCTGGCTGGAGAACAGGTACGAAGCCCTGGCAGCCCAGGAGGAGGAGGAAGTAGAGGATGAAACCGGGGAGGAGGCAACTCCACGCTCACCGAGTTCCACGCAAGCTGAAGGAGGCAAGAAGGCCAGGAGGAGGAAGCATCACGTGATCATGACTCCATCCTGAGAGGTACGGAGGGCCCCATCTGTCGCCAGGACCCCTCGGCACGCAATGTCTACTGCCTACCTGGAGCGAGGATTCAGGACGTGACAGGGATGCTCCAAACCGTAATCTGGCCCACCGATTATTACCCCATGGTCCTAGTCCATGTGGGCACTAACGATGCAGCCAGGAGGAGCCCTGATCGCCTGATGGAGGACTACCATGCTCTGGGGTGTGTGCTGAAGGAGATGGGCGCACAGGTGGTTTTCTCTTCTATCCTGCCAGTGAGTGGACAAGGCAGACGGCATGAAATGTGCATCGTGGAGACCAACTGGCGGCTACAGGAATGGTGCTTCGAGGCGGGTTTTGGCTTCCTCAGCCATGACCGGCACATCACAATGAGAGACATGCTGGGATGGGATGGGCTCCACCTTTCCCCTAAAGGTAAGCGTGTGTTCTCTTCTAGGCTGGCGGACCTACTCTGGCGGGCTTTAAACTAGGCTCGCTGGGGGAAGGGGTAGACGAGGGGGGAGGAAACATCAGACTGCCAGACCAAACAGCACCCACAACTACAGCCCAGCCCAGACCACCAAGTGAAGCAAATAAACAGGTAAGAGATAGGGGCCAGGGTAACGCTGGGACTAGGGGGTCAGTATACACATCTACAGGAGCCCTCAAATGCCTCTACACAAACGCTCATAGTATGGGCAACAAGCAGGAGGAACTCACCCTCCTGCTGGCTGACACCAGCCCAGACATAGGGGATTACAGAAATGTGGTGGGACTCAACGCATGATTGGGCGGTGAATGTCAAGGGCTATAGGCTGTACAGAAGGGACAGGATAAGAAAGAGAGGTGGGGGCGTGGCTCTCTATATTAAGGAGGAATACACATCCTCATCAATTAGTAAGGAGTCAGGGGAGGGGCACTCTGAACTGTTTTGGATTAGGGTACAAGGCAGTCGAGGGGAAAGAGAATTAACGGTGGGAGTCTACTACAGACCTCCCAACCAGGGAGAGGAGCTTGACCAGGATTTCTTGGGTCAGCTCACAGAGGTAGTGAAAGCTAAGGATGTGGTAGTCATGGGGGACCTGAACTTCCTGGACATCTGCTGGGAAGAGCAGTCAGCCAGGTCTGACCACTCACGTAGGTTCTTAGACAGAGTGCAGGCCCTCCATCTAACCCAGGAGGTGCATAGCCCCACCAGGGGGGACGCCTTGTTGGACCTAGTGCTGGCCACGGGTGATGACCTGGTGAGAGGGCTGCGGGTGCTCGACCACCTGGGCGACAGCAATCATCGCCTGCTGGAATTCACCATCCAGTGCAAGGTGACAAAGGCAAGCAGTAAGGCAGTGGCCCTAGATTTTAAGAGGGCAAACTTCAACGAGCTAAGAAGGATAGTTGGAGAAATGCTGAGATCCCAGAGGGGAGGGGAGCCAGGTGTCCAAGGAGAGTGGTCGCTCCTTAAGGAGACGATCCTCCAAGCCCAAAGGAAGGTAATCCCGACGAGGATCAAAGGCAGCAGGAGAGCACACAAGCCTCCATGGCTCACCAAAAGCATCCGGGAATGTCTCCTTGCTAAAAAGGAGGCTTACACCCAATGGAAAGAAGGGGTCATCTCCAGGGAGGACTATTCTGCAGTTGCTCGGGGATGTAGGGGGGTAGTTAGAAACGCCAAGGCGGAGATAGAACTGGGACTAGCTTCCCAGATTAAGGACAATAAGAAGTCCTTTTTTAAATACATAGGAAGTAAAAAGAAGGTCCTGGGTAATGTGGGGCCCTTGCAGGACGCATTGGGAAACTTGGTTGTTACACCAGATGACAAAGCTAACATGTTTAACGATTTCTTTGCCTCCGTCTTCCTAAGTAGGGACCAGGGCAGCCACCTCAGGCCCCAGAGGAGGCACACCTAGGCCAAGGGTTAGCAAGGATTTAGTTAGGGAGCTTCTTGACGGACTGGATGTTTTCAAGTCAGCCAGTCTGGGTGATCTCCACCCTAGAGTTCTAAAGGAACTGGCCGAGGTCATTGCAAGACCCCAGCACGGCTTTATGAGCACTCATGGTGCTCTGGAGAGGTACTGGAGGACTGGAAGAGGGCCAACATGGTTCCCATCTTCAAAAAAGGGAGGAGGGATGACCCGGGAAACTATAGGCCAGTTAGTCTTACCTTGATCCTAGGCAAGCTGTTTGAGAAAATTATTCTGGCACACATCCACGAGGGGCCAGCAGGGGACTGCATACTTAGGGGCAACCAACACGGGTTCATCAGTGGCAGGTCCTGTCAGACCAACCTGGTGGCCTTTTACGATCAGATCACCAGATCATTAGATGCAGGGGTAGCAGTGGACATAGTCTTCCTGGACTTCTGGAAGGCTTTTGACACTGTCTTTCACCTCGTTCTCATTAAGAAAATGGGGGGCTGTGGTGTAGACACCCACACAGTCAAATGGGTCACCAACTGGCTGGAGGGCCGCACCCAGAGGGTGGTAGTAGATGGGTCCTTCTCAACCTGGAGGGACGTGGGCAGTGAGGTTCCGCGGGGCTCGGTCCTCGGGCCTGCACTATTCAATATCTTCATCAGTGATTTGGACGAGGGGTAAAAAGCACCCTGTTCAAATTTGCTGATGACACTAAGATGTGGGGGGACGTGGGCACACTAGAAGGAAGCAACAGGCTACAATCAGACCTAGACAGGTTACAAGGGTGGGCGGACGAGAATAGGATGGATTTCAACACAGACAAGTGCAAGGTGACGCACCTGGGGAGGAACAACTGGCACCATACCTACAGGTTGGGGAACTCTCCTCTTGTCAGCACAGAGGCAGAAAAGGATCTTGGAGTCACATTGACTCCAAGATGAACATGGGTCGGCAGTGTGGGGAGGCAGTTAGGAAGGCCATTAGCAGAAACAGTCAAAACAGTCAAAAAAACATTAACTGCTTGTTTCAGTTTTGAGTTACACAGCTGAACATCCAGGACTGCTAATAAACAGTAGTGCATTTCAGCAAGTAAGTTCCTTCTTCATTTGTTGCATGAAGGTAGTGGAGAAAAATCAGACATCCATTGAACTAGCCAGACTATAAACTGATGAAGAAAAGGACACTTCTGCCCCAAAGAGTTAAAAATCAACCCAAGAGTTTGGAGAGGAAAGAAATATGAAGTGTTGGTCACAGTTAAACTACAGATCAGTGACAGATAAAGAAATGGAATCCATGTTTTGTGTGTCTGTGTTCAGTCTACCGAATCAGGTCTCACATGTGCTGGTTATATAACATGGTTGCTGGCTACTGATGGTTTCTGGAGGAACCTGCTTCTACTTGCCAAAGCAGCTCTCCCTTAGTGTAGGCTATGGAGACCTCATTGGTTTTTTTGGCTTTGTTGTATTTTGAGTAAAAGGTCATGGGCTCAGTCTGGTTTCCTATGCATGTATGCTACTTATCTTTGACTTCTGATTTATTGTCTGTCATCAATAATTCATTATAAACTATTATAATGTGGATAATAAAAACAACAAGTAATTGGATAAGTAAGGGCCTACCAAGCTAACCAAGCAAGTTCAGTGTTTCAGGGCATCCAGCTGTATGTAGGAAGAATATTGTGCGGCATTATGCAGGGCCGTTATGGTTGATTAAGCAAATTGCAAGCTTTCTACTTTTTCTGTGTAAAATATGGTATAAACCATTGCTGGAGACGCCAGACTAAAGCTAGAAGAATCCCTGGTTTCTTCTGGTTTGGTAGTTTCTGATCTTCTAACAGCTTCAGTAATAGTTGAGATAAGGCCTTTTATTCATCTTGGACTAGTAGTTAGGATACCAGACCTTCACCTATGTCAGCTGTATGTTGTACAAATCAACTTTCTGGGCCTTCTTGAGAAGGAAAAAATATTTTCTAAAATGTCTTGATTCTGATGTATATATTTTTATATTAGATTAGATTATTTATAGGATAACAGCATGAATCAACATGACACATTCCCCATCCCTTATAAATAACTCAAAGGAAGATTTCACAGGGTGATAAATGCTAGTGATTTATTTCCGGTAACCTTTATGTAAACCTTGTAAAGAGTGCGCAGCTGTCAAGAGCTAAGAGCATCTAAGGTACTTACATAGTCCCCCTGCCCCCCCAACTCATAATAGGCTTTACAGTCTTTAATGTATGAATCCTAACAACCTCACTATGGATGTGGTAGTGTTATTAGCTCCATAATACAAATAGGAAAGTGAAGCCCACGGAGGTTAAGTGGTTTGCCCATTAAAACACAGACTGTATATAAAACAGCAGGGGCACAAATAAGGCATTGTAAGTCTCAGGTTAGTGCCCTACCCATTAGACCATCCTTTCAATGCAGCAATGCACAGTTCCAGCACTCTCCTATTTGTGGTTTTGTGCAGGTAGGTAAATTTACATGTAGATGTAGCAAGCGCTTGTCCCAGAAGTGGCCACAAAACCCCCTGGTGGCACTTCAGCCTCTGCTGCAGCTCTCCCCTTCAGGCTTACTCCCCTTCATCTTGCCCACCATGCCTTGTTGTTCTTATCTCATAAGAAAGAGAGGCTGCCCCAGGGACCCCTGATCTTATGTGGGCCTTCAGATGTTTGTACTTGACTTTAAGGCCTTATAACAAGGCTCTGACCATCCATTACACCACACCCATGCCTTGCAGATGTTATCAATCATATTGATCATCAGCCCTCTTGGGCCGTGGCCTCATTCCCTCTGACTGGGCCTCCCTGCCTGGGCACTTCCCTTAGCTCGGCTACTCTTTCACATAGCTTGTGGGTTTGCTGTGGCACCCAGGCACTTCATCTCTTATGGCTACTCCCAAATGCAGCATCCCAGACTGCATTCCTCACTTGGACACTTCATCTCCTGGGCTACTCCCAGGCACTGTACTGCTCTCTCAGGCTCCTACTTCTGCCCCTGCTGGGCTTTGGACCCCTGGGCCTGATCTCCTGGCTCTTTTACCCTATCTACTCACTTCTCCAGGCTTTGGGCTGCTGTCATCTCTGGGCTTCTTTGCCCTTCCTATGCCCCTCTTCAGGCTCCAGCCTTGCTCCCAGGTCTCTGACCGTTCAGAGTTGCTTAGCCCAGTTCAGCTGTTACCTGGGAGCCCTGCTGCCCAGCATCTCCTCTCTCTGTGGCTCTCAGGGCTAGTTCTGAATTAGTTCTGGCCCTGAATTTATATACTAATAGCCCAGCCCCTTGAAGGTCAGCTGACTCCCCTGATTACCACCTGAGCCCTCATTGCAGCCTCATCTCCTCTTAAAGTGACAGGTGTGCATTAAGCACTCGGTCACAGTAGACAACATTTTGCCAACCACTTGACTTAAAACTCTGCCTGGAACAGTGACAGAGAGAGTGGAAGCCATGTTGTTGCTTTCAGAGCAGAGCTGAGAAGCTTGAAGTTAACAATAAATAAATATATGAAACTAAAAAGGGAACATTTTTCCTTAGGCAAAGCATACACAACCAAAATAACACTCTAACTAGAAGAGAATGCATATTTAACCATGGCTCTAAGTTCACATCTGTCTGGCAATTAGAAATAATGCTTCAAATTTTGTATATAGCTATTTTCTCTCCAAGTTAATACTGAACCAACCCCTGCATAATGGTTTTGGAGGCTGTATTAGTGATGTACATTTGCATGTATTGTTAAAACAAGCTCATGACCACCAGCATGACCATTACTTTTTTTATCAAGAGTGTATGCCATTGCTTTAACCAGAAGTGGACCAGATTAATATAGTTCAGGCATAAGTCAGGCTGTCACTTGTGATCCAGACTCTGCAACTCCCCTTGTGGGGGATTCCCCCTGCTGCCCTGTGCTGCAGATTCTCCCCACTGTCAAGAGCTGCCATGGGTTAAATAGAAACTTGGCAGGCCAGGTCAAATCTTCTTGGCTAAGTACAGGCAGTCTAAAAGTCTGAGGCGGAATCACTTCAATATTCAGAGGTTAGTCTAAGCTGCATAGATTGAACTGATAATGCAGCTACATGCCTGCAGTAACCAGGAGCTGGGGGGAGGGAGGGATGCTAGAGTATGCCTCCCTGTTCTGCTGAAGGAGACAGCTTGGACTAAGGCTAGCCTGCCCACCCTGTAAGGAGGTGTTTGCAGAGGAGGTACAAAGCATCCTAGGATACTGGGGGACTGTGAGTTAACTTGAATCTGAAGGGGATTGGGACAGAAGTTCAATAAACTGATTTAACCTAAATCAGTTAAATCTGATATACTACCTCCATCCAAGTTTATCTTAAACTGGTTCCAGCCATTTTGAAAATGGTTTATGTGCACTGAATGTCTGTTGTGTTACAGATTTGAACCAGTTTCCAATCACTTTTGCTGGTTTGTAATTTCTGTCCATAGTGGGCTGAATCTGACCCCATGGTATATGTCGCTGACCACTGGTATATGGCTTTCTTGACCCATATGACCCTGAAAGCATTCTTAGAATGAAATTCTGGGCCAAATATCAAGATTTCAATAAGTAGTGGAATTTGTGCTGAGTACTGAATGTTCCTTTAAGCCAATGGACAAGGTAGGAGCCTTGTCTTTATGTTGTCAAATCTCTAACATTCTTCTGGCACTACATAAATTAATATTATAACAATAATTTGACCACCTGACAAAGGGTTTCTGTGCCTCAGGTGAATTAAAATAAAGTGTTATTATTGTCTAATTTAATTTTTATATGGTTTCCCACAACATTCTCCCAAGCAAGTTAAGGAAGTACAGGTTGGATGAATGGATTGTAGGACTGGACCAAACGCAATCTCATGAGGTTCAATAAGGAGAAATGCAAAGTCCTGCCCTTAAGCTGGAACAATCCTATGCACAGGCTAAGGACTGACTGGCTGAGCTGCAATGCTGCAGGAAAGGACCTGGGGGTTACAGTGAACAATAAGCTGAATATGAACCAACAGTGTGCCCTTGTTGTGTAGAAGGCTAATGGCATACTGGGCTGCATTAGTAGGAGCATTGCCAGCAGATCAAGGCAAGTGATTATTCCCCTCTATTTAGCACTGATAGGGCTACATCTGGAGTACTGTGTCCAGTTTTGAGCTCCCTACTACAGAAGGGATGTGGACAAATTGGAGAGAGTCCCATGGAGAGCAGTGAAAATGATTAGGGGGCTCAGGCACATGACTTCTGAGGCGAGGCTGAAGGAACTGGGCTTATTTATTCTAGAGAAGAGAAGACTCAGAGGGGATTTAATAGCAGCCTTCAACTACCTGAAGGATGGTTCCAAAGAGGATGGAGCTGGACTGTTCTCAGTGGTGGCAGACAACGGAACAAGAAATAGTGATCTCAAGTTGCAGCAAAGGAAGTTTAGGTTAGATATTAGGAAAAACTTTCTCACTAGGAGGGTAGTAAAACACTGGGACAGATTGCCCAGAGAGGTTGTGGAATTGCCATCCTCAGAGGTTTTTAAGACCCAGCTAGACAAACCCTTGGATGGCATGATCTAGCTGAGGACGGTCCTGCTTTGAGCATGGAGTTGGACTAGGTGACCTCCTGAGGTCCCTTTCAACACTAATTTTCTATGATTCTAATTTATAGTAATGTACCCTGAAATGCACTTGGTGTCTAGGTTAAATGTCTGTTTCAGAATCACAGATGATTTAAAAGTTGACAGTCCTTGGAGTTTCTTAGATTTAAAAATGTTTTCTTTTGGCCTCTCTTTCCCTTCTCCCCCTTTTTTTCAAGACCGCTGAAACTCTTATTCCCCAGGGAAATCATTCCCCTGGCCTAAAAGTTAGAGCACGTTTTTGTTTTTCATGTAATTTTTTAGGACCTTACTTTATTACTTAGGTTTTCTATGAGATCACTGTTAATTATCTCTGGAGGTAATGATTTGGCAAAGGTTAATGACTTACCTCATATAGGAAAAATTGTAATTTAGTTCTAATTCTAAATGAAGATGTGATTTTTTGTGGGGACAAAATCTTTACAGCTCAACTGGACTTCAAAGGAATATGTCAAAATTTGGGATAACCAACACTTCAGTTACAGTGAATAGATGCTCATAAACCTTGACCATTATTATTATTATTATTATTTTAAAAAATTAGTGTGAATCATTGTTAAGTTTATTATTTATAAATGTAAACTTATGGCTCACAAAATGAACATAACTTGGTTCATATACAAAAAAAAAAAAAAGGATTTACTCTTCTACAGAAAATTGCAAACATCCCAGGGTTGCCTATTGTCTTGCAAAATTAATGAATGAAAGTTCATAAGACTGCTGGGAAATAGGTGCGTATCCTTAAAAAATGTTATAAACACAGAAAACTGATATGTAGAAAAGTGCCAGTTCCCTTTGTATCTTTGCTTCCCTACCCCAGTGTCATACCCCAATATGTTATAGGCAAAAGCTGTATGGAGTATAGATATTTATTAGCATGTCAGTAAAAGGCGTAATAGATGGCTGAACAGCTTACTCACATGGTAGACTCTATAACAACTGTTCAACCATTCATTAAAACCTAAATCAATCATTTACTGACCTTTATAAATACTGTTTCTAAATGGGTCCTTAATCTAAACTGTGACTTGAAAGATGTAGTAATGCAGGATTTACTTTAATGTATTCATTTTTGTAAAAATATAGATATATCACAGTATACATTGCAAAAGTTGCATGATTAAGTTAAAAACTAAATTCAATACAAGATATTTGTGCTGTATATAGAAAAAGTGTCAGGTGACTAAAGACTATTTTTGGTCACCCAAAATTAGATTAAAATCATGATTTAAGAATTCTTGCTCAGCACCTGCCCAGCCCTAGAAGCACCTAACACTCATGAGGTCTTTCCCTGTTTGACCTGGAGGTTCCCTAGAAGCCTGCAGTTCTGCTAAAGTGTGTATTCATAACTGCCCTTTACTGAGCAGAAGACATACACCTCCTGCTTAAGCTCCATTGGGATTAGGATACAGGGCCTAGCTGCATGTAAGTGGTAAGTGTATGTTTCAGTAAGTAAATATACTCTGAGAATAACCAATCCACAACAGAATTGGTCCACTTACAAAACTCAAGTTGAAGCATCTTTCTTTCAAAATGGTGATAGCGGTGGTGCCCTTGGCTATTTATAAGCTGAGTGGCTAGAATACTTCCTCCAGCAGTGGGAGATCTGGATTCAACTCCTTTCTCAGTCTGAAGGAGTTTGAACCCATGTCTTCTAGGGGTGTGTGAAGTGGGCCATATTCAATTTGGATTTGGATTCAGCCCAATTCGGGGGACAGTGATTCCCTTATCTGGTTTGGATCACTGTCCTGATTCAATTCGGCCAAATCCAAATATTCAGTTCTGATTTGGAGAATCAGTGGTTCAGACATAGACACAGCTTTAAATGTTTTTTCTACGTACCTTGGAGTACCAGGTGTGGCTTAGGAACACTGAGATGGTGGGGCAGATGGAGCATCCCACAGGAGCTTGGGGGGGGTGTCTGCCACCAAGCGTGTAGGGGACCCCCCTGCACCCCTCTGGCTCAGCGATAGGCCGCGGGGGGACCCTGGTCCAGAACCAGGAGGCACCAGTTGCTGAGCTAGGGGGCAGGGGGAGGTCCCCCCACACATTCCACAGTGGAATCAAAAGTGCTTCTGGTCCACTTCCGGGTCCACCGCTGAGCGCTCTGGGGACCCCCTTGCACTCCTGTGGGACGCTCCAAACATCCCACCATCTCAGCATTCACAAGCTGCCTAGTACCTTGAGGTATGTAGAAAAAGCTTATAAAGCTGTGTCTATGTCTGAAACGTTGGATCTGTCTGAATCTCTCCAAATTAAATTGGAGGCTTCCAATTCAATTTGGAGAGATTAATGGGTCTCCTGATTCGATTTGTTGGCTGAATCTCCTCTGAATCAAATCAGTGACCGAAGCTTCACACAGCCCTAATGTCTTCCTTGTAGTAGAGATGCCTAACCGCTGGCTAGACATTATTTTAGGCAGGGGTGCCATCTATCCCATGTATTGAAATTGTGTTACAGTGCAACAAGGAATTCATAGGGTCAGAGAAATAGCCCACTCTTTCTTTAATTTAGTGTTTGGAAACTTAGCTGGGTGGGGAGTCTTCACTTGTGTTCTGTGTTCCAGGGGTTGCTTCTCCAATAGTGTAAAATGCAAAAATAACCCTTGGAGCTGAAATTGGAACTCAGCCCCCCTCCCCATCAGTCATGATCCTTGTTTGCTCTCTTTCTGACCCCTGGAATCTCACATTCCTTTGTGCACAGTGACACAACTTCAGTATGAAGGGTAGAGGATGTTATCAAACAGAAAGGCCTCTGCCTGGTGCTTAGGGCACTCTCCTCTGAACTCATTAATATGGGTTATATGAATCTATAAGTCTACCACTTCCTGGATGAGTGCTCTAATCACAATATGCTATACACATGCTCTGAGGTGGAGTGGGGGGAGGGGGAGGTGCTTTAATCAGAGCAGCTCCAAGAGCTCCTTTAATTAAAGTGCCTGCAGCATCAAGTACATTCAGTGTCCTGCTCTTCAAAATGGTGTTGGGGGCTCTTGACCTAAAGCTTATTCAACAAGTTTTAGTTCAAACACCGGTGTCACCATTTTGAAGTATGGGGATGCTGAATAGACATGACACTCCTAATTAGCACATGTTGGAGCATATGTCTGGCATGTGTATAGGTGCCCTAGGATACTACCGAAAAGCGGGGATTGCAGCACCACCTGAGGTACCTTATTAAGAAGAAGCCCTGTTATTTCCTTGAAAGAAGAGTTGGACACACTTCTCCTATAGAGCAGATTCATAGTGAACAAAGTTACTTCCCTGAAGCCCTGAGTAACTTGACTAAGCTCTGGAGAGCAGATGGTAGCTCAGACCAGGAGTGCAATAAGAAGTAGGTGACCCGACCACCAACCCTAAGTGCCCATTTAGAAGCCTGCACAAGAAGAGCAGCTGATGCCACCATCACAGCTCTTATCCCTGCTGTTGCTGCTGCTGCCGCCTAGGGTATAAACCTGCTGCTGATCAGATGCATCCTAATGCTTATTATTTCCTATCAGCTAGCTCTAGTACATGGGGTTTTTTTGGCTTACCTTTCTAAGGCACCATACCATGCACTGCCTAATCAGTCTCAGTCTGTAGCAGAAGACTGAATTCCAATCTAGGGGTCAGAAAGTTAGGAGTTGCAGTGCCCAAGTTGTAGGTGCTAAAGTCTTTTATTGCTTCTAGCCTCTTGGCTCATTTTTTATCAATATGATACAACCGTGAATATTTTATATAGCATCATGTAGCATTTACACAATATTAATTTATTGCTGCATTATAGCACTGTTATTAATGTGTTTTTAATTTCATGGATTGATATGAAAGCATGAAGCAGTTTTGAGTATAACTGAAAGATTTTTTTAAAATGGTTGTTTATTTATTAAAATATTTATTGCTTCATACTTTTTGTACTTGGAGGAAATGTTATGCATTGTTTCCCTTTTTATTTATAGTCACTTTAACTTTCTGCTTGTCTTGCAGAAGACTTGTGTTCTGATTTTGAATAGTGGAAAAGAAGGCAACATTTATAAACCTCACATGCTCTGTTTTTATAGCAAAAACAAAGACGTGAAAACTTTCCGTTTCATAATAGATTTTGTATTTTTCAAGAAAACCTAATTTGGGTCTGAGCTACTTGACAGTCTCTCTCTCTCTCTCTCTAATCTGGGTAGGCATTTGAAGCATGCTCCATCCACATGATATCTGAGCACCAAATGAAAGGTATCTTAGCACCAAATGAAATATCACTTTCAAATGTCCAGGAGGGTGATTATCAACCCTATTTTATATTCGATGAAATAAGAAATGCCAACTTCTCACTTTACCACTGCTGTACAACAAATATTCCATTTCAGCTGAGCATTATAGATTATATTGGCTCCCACTTTTCTCTCTGCCATCCCCAATGGGAAACAAACCCTTGCAAAAAAACTCAAAACAAAACAAAACAACCCCTCCAAGCCCTGCCAAAACAAAACCAAAACCAAAAACCATGCATTTCAACTTGTGCTTCATACACAATTTTAGTGACAGTTTTACATATATTACTGACACCAAATACATCCAGAGGTCAAATCAGTATTTAAACAGACATTCTCAATGGACATGAGCTTCAAGTCATTTAGATGTTCTTGCTGTGTGCAGATTCCTCTCCTCTTGGTAATGAACAGTGGAGAAAGAGCTTGAAAACAAAACCTGTAAATACTGATTCTTTCAAACACTTGAAAGCAGAGATTGAACAAATGTGCTTAATTATCTTGTGTTGAACCCTTTCAATGACCAGCAGCAGTGTCTCCTGAAGTATGTTTGTCCAGGAATGACACTACTTCCATTTTCCCTAGAAAGCCTAATTCTATAGCTTGACACATCATTTAGTTTGGACAGTTTTTCTGCTATCCAGCTATAATTTCCCTATGCTTAATTTTAGTTCTTTGTTTCTGCCCTCTTTGATCTTCATGCTATTCCTTTTTCAGTTAATTTCCACTAACACTTAAGATGTGGCCACTTAGTTCCTCTCACTGACCCCTACATTCATGGGTGGATCTATGACTTTGAAAAGGGGGATGCAGACAGTGAAAAATCCCTACTTTTCAGTTATGAAAAAGTAATCCCAATTCCATATTTTTCTGTCAGTTAAATGGAGCACCACTAATATATGCAAATACACACACACACACACACACACACACACACACACACATATATAGTAGCATTTCATTTTAATCATGGAAAAATGTGGATTTGGGGTTCCCTTCTTTTTTAACTAAAAATTGGAGATTGTCTTTAAATCAGAGAAAACCAGGATCCCTGCTCATCACACATATTTCTTCAATTAAAAGGAAACTAGAAGCTTTACTGATAACTTAGGGGCCCAGGGCTATATTATTCATTTTAAGATTGAAGTGAAAACAAATATAACTTTATTGGAAAGTACATTAATTTGCTACATAGATTTCCTAGATGTTAGGGATGGAAGGGCCCTAATGAGATCATCAGGTCCAGCTCCTTGCCCAAAGGGCAGGAAGTCAGCTCAGCAAGGTGAGCATTCAGGCATTTCTTGAATATATGCAAAGTAGGTGCTTGCACCTCTTCTGGCAGAAATCTATTCCAGACTCTGGATACTCAGATGGTAAAGAAGTTTTTCTTTATGTCCTTTCTAAAACTGTCTTCCAGAAGTTTGTGACCATTAGACCTGGACTTCCCTTGGGGTACAATCTTCTGAGAGGAGTGGCTGAGCATTCCTGCAAGCTGATATTGTTGATCCTGCCAGAGAAATGCTGCAGGAACAACCAAAAGGAGGAGGCATGCGGAGGTATGCCTACATGAGGATTTTGAAAAGTACTGAAATTGAGTAGCTGCTGAGGACCCTGAAGGGTAGCAAGGAAGACTTCTTTCTCAGGTTACAGCCTCCCTAGTGGGGCTTTGCTTTGCTGGGAAGAGGGATCCTACCGGGGACTGTATATGCTCACCGGTAGACCTGTGCAGATCTGTACTGAGCAGCATTAGATTCACTGTTTTTTTTTAATATGAGAGATTGATCCCAAGGTAAAGGGGACACGGACTGAATCTAACGAGAGACTGAAACAGTTGTGTTTGGGGTGTCTGAGCCCAATCCAAGGCCATCCCCTGGATGGGGTGTGTGTTGGACTAAGACTGCAGTGCTTTAGGTGGCAGGCTACAGAGGGCTGAGTGTTAGAGAATTGGGTAGCATCAAAACCAGGCTGAAGAGGAACTTTGAATTCTATCTGGAGTGGGTAAGGTGGAGTAAAGGGGAGGTTTGGAGCCCCACAGAAAAAGACACAGATCAAGATCTGAAGGATCATCTTGGGGTATTGCTTCCTATTAACATTGTACCAGGAAAGTCATGGCAGAAGAGACAAGTAAGATCAGTCTCCTGGCAGGCCAGGTGGTCTGAGATTGAGGTCCGTCTTGTCATTGCCTGTAGGTAAACAAACTCTTGGCAGTGGCAGTAAGCCCTATAATACCTACAGTCATCACACCCTGGTGAACAGGTGTTCTCCCAGTTCCTTATGCACACCTCTTATATAGTGCCACCAAGTTCCCCCTGAGCCTTCTCTTCTCCAGGCTCTCAGCCTCTCCTTATAAATCCTGCTCTCTTGACCTCTAGTAATGCGCATGGCTCTCCACTGGAATCTCTCATATATTATGCATAAAAACACAACAAACTAGGCAAAAAATAATAAAAAGATTTGCTTCATTAATCCTGTAGTCATTAGAACAAAATATACATCTTGTTTCAAATTCATAAATCAAAATCTAACCTTCTTGAGCATCTTGACAGTGTACTCAACACTTCTCTGAAAATTATTTTTACACTTGAATTAACAGTCACCTGAGTTAAGGTTCCCATACCTGAGTTACTGTTTCATATGAGTTACTGTTTTTAGCTAGAGTTAAAGCCAGTCTCCACAGCTGTGAAATAGGAGCTACATTACCAGAAGCAACTTACAGACAGCAGAATTGAAGAAGAAAGGATAGTTTGATTAATGGAACATCAAGACCATTACAAAAGAGAGATGGTTGTTAATACCTATGGAATGAAGAGATTAGGAGTAATCAGGTAGATTATAAAGAGTCATGAAGTGAATTGACTCTCATACTGCTTCCTGATTAGAAATTCTTCTGCCACTGACAGGCAGTTGGTTTTAAACTTTGGGTGGACCAGGAATTAAAGGGGGGGTGCAATTCATATCCTCCTGTTCCAAATGCAGAAACTGAAACCACTCACACTAAAGGACACTCTTTATTAGCTGTTCCCCATGTAAGTCTTATGAGCAGACCTGTGTGAATACTAATTTCACCCTGAAAATATTAATTTACATATCTAAAAAAAGGTACTTGGTTCCTTTTGTGTTTACTTTCCAGGCTGGGAGGGAGGAAGAGGGATGACGTATTGGTGAGTGAAGAGATACATGCCATATGATAGATGTAGCCAATGCAAACTGACCACATCTGGCATTTCAGCTAGCAAAGCTGAACAGCCAAATGTTTGCGGATGAGCTACAGAACTTGTTTGGGTGATATGCTGGAATTGCAAATAAATTCAAGGAAATGGTGGGTTGTTCCATCAGGCAAAAACTAGTGTATTCATTGCCAAATTTTACATAAATCAGTGATACACAATTGAACAGTTGAATCCATCTAGTAGAAGATACTAGATGGAACACACTGGCTGACTGACCACAATCTATGTCTCAGTCATGCTCCCTTATTTCTTATTAATTTATTTTTATTGTTCTCAGTGGTCACATCTACATGAGCAGCGGGGTAAACAGTTGTTATTGCACAGTCATTTAGCACTTGCATAATCAAGTACTACATGACTGTGTAGTAACCAGTGTTACTGCACAGTAGTGTTCCTACATAGTTTTTTTCAGACACTACTGCACAGGTAGACTCATCTAGTATCACCTTCAGTTTTTCCACCTGTTTATGATATTGAGCTGCCCAGGTCTCAATGCAGTCTCAGGGACTGGAAAGAAGACTCTCTCATTATTCCATTGTTATATGTTGAGAAGATTTTCAGTTACTCACAGCCCAGAAAAGAGAATCTCAAATGTTATCTTCTCAAAGCAGCCTTGATATTTTCATTGCTCCAGTGTGCCTCTAATACACCAAACTTCCTCTTCTACAAAGGACTAACTCTCAAAGCAAAATTGGAAAGAGTGTAAGTGCAAGTCCATCTGTAACAGGGAACCATAGCCCTGTTACTAAGAGACAGGCTGGTCCCTGCCCAGTGGCAAGGACCCTATAAAATTATACACCAAGTGGAGCCTGTAGATTATGAGGTGCATCAGACAGATAAACAAAAAAAGAAGCAAGTATGCCACATCAATATATTGAAGTGGGAAAAGCAAGAGTGTATGTACTTAGCCCTTCATCCCGAGAAATCAGAATTGGGACCCTCTTTGACAGAGGGAAGTGGACTGGGTGACGTAGAACTGGCCCTGTGACTATCTGAAGAGCAGAGAAGACAGGCCGCCAAGCTAGTCAGGGAACATGGAGATGTGTTCAGAAATTCTAGGAAACTTCTGGGGAAGCTTGGGATGTGGTACACCAGATAAAAACTACACTGGGCCAGGTGATCCATGGGAACTGGAGACAGATTCCACAGTGACTGCAGAGCCAGATAAAAATGGAGATTGAAATGATGCTGGAGAAAGGCATCATATGCCAGTCCCACAGTGACTGGTGTAGCCCCATCATAGCAGTGCCCAAGCCTAATGGGAAAATGTATCTGGAAGGTAAATGCAGTAGCTAAGTTTGATGCCTATCCAATGCCAAGAGTATATGAACTGGTGGAAAACACTGGGCAAGCTTGCTATGTTTCCGCTTTAGACATGACAAAAGGTTACTGGCAGGTCCCAGTAGCACCCAAAGATCAAGAAAAGACAGTGTTTTCCACCCCTTGGGGGTCTCTTCCTGTTCCAGCACATGCCATTTGGATTACGTGGAGCTGCGGCTACATTTCAGCATCTAATGGACAAAGTTTGGCTCCTCATGGGGGTTACGCCATGGCTTACATAGACAGTATATTTATATACACTGAAGACTGGGATGAACACCTTACTGCTCTGAGAGCAGTAATGCAAGACTTGAGAAGGACCAGGTTCACAGCCAATCTGAAGAAATGTACCATAGAGAAAGAAGAAACACAATACCTTGGGTTACTAGTAGGAAGCAGGAAGGTGAGACTGTTGTTAGACAAGGTGGAGGCACTGCGAAAGTACCGAGCTCCTCATACCAAGAAACAAGTGAAGGCTTTGATCGGACAAGCTAATTATTATAGAAGGTTTGTACCTCACTTTGCAGACTTAGTAGTGCCTTTGGTGGAGATGATAAAGGCAGGGGCTCCAATTAAGGTGAGATGGACGCTGGATGCAGAAAAGGCATTTTGAGTGGTGAAGGACACACTATGCTTACATCCCCTACTATATACACTGGATTTTAATAAACCTTTCCTGGTGCAGACCGATATATCAAATGTGGCTATTGGAATGATGTTGGTCCAGAGAGAAGGAGAAGAAGAACGCTCTATAGCCTACATAACTTGGAAATTAAATCCACCAGAATGGAATTTTATGCCACGATAGAGAAAGAGTGTTTGGCGATTAAGTGGGCTGTTGAAACACTACGATATTATCTGTTAGAGCGGCGGTTCATGCTGATCACTGATCACGTGCCTCTACGCTGGTTACAGAGCATGAAGATGAACAATGCTAGAGTGATGAGATGGGTCCTTAGTCTGCAACCATATTGTTTTGAGGTAGACCATCACCCAGGAACCCAGAATATAGGTGCCAATTTTGTCTCAAGACAATACAAGGAAGAAGAGGGGCTAGGGGAAAAAGAAGGACCCAGGACGAGAAGAGAAGGGGGTGTGTAACAGGGAACCTTAGCCCTGTTACTAAGAGACAGGGTGGTCCCTTTAAATTCAGAACCTTCCAGTCACAGGCAGCTGGTCAAATAGAGGTTAAGGCTCAAGCCCTGCCAGCTGATCAGGTGACAAAAAGAAGAAGGCCAGGATCCTACAAATGGCAAGTAGAGAAGGCCAGAGGGGCAGCAGGGAGAAGGACTGCCAATGACCATGGTGCCACGGCTGCAGTCTCTGTCAGAAGACTATGCCATGCTGTGAGCCACCCTCATGATCATCTAAAGTAAGCAGGCATGTTGCTTCTCTTGTTTCTGTATTATCATTTTTCCATTATATGGCCTTAGAAGCCTATGTTTTGTGTTGAATGTTAAGACCGGTGGTTTGGGTGAAGGTATTTGGGGAAGGAGGAGGCCTCATTGGGGGCCCACTGCAGTGTGGGGACCCCAGCACCAGAGAGGGCACGCTATTCGGAGGTGAGCTGACCCTAGCACCAGAGAGGGTGTAGTATTTGGGGGTGAGCAGACCCCAGTGCCACAGAGGGTGCAGGAGCCCTACTGAGGGTTTTTTTTGAGAGCTAGGGCCTGGGAGTCAAACCCTGATTAGTGGGAGTTTTTTTGACTGCCATGCCTAACTAAAGAGAGAAGGGGTAGGCTGACAGTGGCTGAGACCCTAACATAAAGAGGAATTTACAAATATCATCTGCGAGGCTTGGTCTGCAATGTAGGGGAGGAACAGAGCCGCAGATGGCACCCCCTGGCATTGGGGCATATAATGGGCAGCCTCCTGCTTAATTAACAACAATTAATTAACAACAAGGCATGGCAGGAAAGAAGGTGGGCGGTTGGCCCATAACAGGTGGGTGGGGCCACCAGTAGATGGACGCTGAGCAGGCCCCCCCATTACACCATCACTGTTGTTTACTTCATCTGATTAGCAGTGCTCAATTGTGGGTTTGTTGTAAATCTTGTACTACTGGCTGATAATGGAGATGGCCTTTGCGCTGCAATGGTAAGGGTCTGGTCTCTTGAAGAAAGATGAGTTGAACAGTAGTTGTGGTTGTGCAGGGCTGAAGGGCCAATAGGTTCTACACTATCACTACTGTGAAGCCCAAGGTAGCCATAGATTTATTGCATATAAAATCACTGGGAAAACTAATTGTAATAAACACAGCATTGATGAGAAGTTCCTGATTTTTTTGTACTACAATTTTTTTTTTAACTTAAATGGACTATTGACACAAAAATTCTTTTTTTAATCTAGTCCCCAGTGCTTTAAATTTAGGTGTTGTAGAACTTGCTTTGTAGGCAACTATGTCTCTTTTTGGAAATGATGCTAAATATGTTTGACTATCCCGTCCAAATTATTTCCTACAGAGTCCTTTAATAGTCTGTAATTGGTTGTAAAACATCCTCTAGCTCTCTCAGCCAATCAGAATATAGCTTTTCAATACTGCTGTCACTTCTAAAACCCATCAAGTAAAATGATTAAATCTGCATCAATCATGGAGTATAATTAATCAATAGCGTATAACAGATGATGCAGTGCTGATTAATTTGTAGTTTAGGTGCATACATCTCCTGCTTCCAGCTTACCTGAGAAGTATATTAATCAGTCCAGCCATACAGAATGCAGCATGTTTAAACAAAGCTATCTTAGTTAATTCTATCATCCGTGTCACTCAAGTATCCAATTCTACCTCAAATCTTTAAAACTTACATCCTTGCAACATGCCTTGGCACCTTAATGCTAGGGGAATGGAAGGATTGTTTAATCAGAATGAAGGAATGTAGCAGTTACAACCAAATTCAGATGCTTTACCCTGTATTTCATCATATTCCCTGTCTAATTTTATTAGTCTCAAATTACTTTTACCTTTTGCTACTGCTTGTGCTATTCAGAACTCCTGTTTCCTGGCCTAGCCTGCATTTTTCAGTATTTCTCCTCTAATAATCCTATTGAATTCTGGCAGGATTTATAGAAGTATGAAAGAGGAGGAGAACAGAGGCAGAGGGGCTTCCTGTGTAGCTTTAGTACCTTGTGTTTGTGTTACTCTAGAACTGTGAACAAGTGCTGCTAACTAGATGGTTTCTTTCTCACCCAGGGAGAACTCACCCTGTGATGGGATGTTCTGGTTCAACATCTCCAGTTTGTCTTATACTATACTAAAAGAGCTCCCTGATCAGATCTGTACTCAGTGCCAGTGCTCTTTACTGTATATTAAAGTTCAAAGTGAAATACAGGGAAGTTGGTTGGTATATAAGGATGGAGTAAGGGGAGGCAGCATTTATGGAAAACAAGAACTTCAAAGTTTAAGTCCTTCAAAGCATTACAGTGCCATGGCTTTGCATAGAAAAATGTAAAAGCCTCAATAAAATAATCACAGCAGTGAAGATGCTTTGGATACCATAGGAATTAGTGAAGGTGAAGCCCAAATTTGGTTTAGAAAAGCAGTGAAAATCTTGAAACTATTATCTGCATTTTTCAAAATGTTGTGAGTCTATAAGACTAGTCTGGAAGTCACTAAAGCAGCTTGGCTTGCATAGGAAAGAACTTCCAATTCCAGGAGATTTCAGAGACAGATAACACCATGTAAAACGAAAGATGAGTTTCAAAAATGTTAACAGATTACCACTGTCTAGTAGGCCTGTGGGAAGCTTCAGGTGCTGATTTGATTCAGACAAGATTCAGCCCAATTCAGTGGTGTGAGGGGGTCAAGGCCCCGGGGGCCCAGGGTCGGGCGGAAAACAGCGGAGTTCCGCCTAACTTCCGGGTGCGAACCCGGAAGTGTGTTCGGGAGCCTTTCCTTTCCCGGAACCCGGACAGGTCCGGGCCAGGACCGACCCAGAAGGATAAAAGGAGCCCCCCTACCCCAAACAGAAGGAGGGAGAGGCTCCAGCCGGAGCCTATGCCGGTGGCTGCGGAGCCGGGAGCGGCGGAGCCGGAGCCTACGCTGGGAGCCGCGGAGCCGAGAGCCATGCAGCCGGCGGCCGCGGAGCCAGGAGCTGCGGAGCCGAGAGCCGTGCAGCCGGAGACAGCGGAGCCAGGAGCCGCGGAGCCAAAGGCGGCGGAGCCGGCGGGTCCCGGGAAGAGGGGCCCCGAACGAAAGACCCTTCTCCGGTGGCTGCAGGCCGTTTGGCCACTCAACAGGACCCGTGGGCATGGAGGTAAGCCACAGCGCACCCCCGGGTCTCGAGCGACAGGCGGTAGGAGCACGGCGACCCCTGAGCCGCAGAAGACAGCGGCACCTGGCCGAAGCCAGGTACCGTGAGAATTCCTATAGGGTCCGGCAGCGAGAGAACAGAACCCCACTGCAGGACTGGGGGATGGACAAAGGGGCAAGGGTCCCTGCCCGACGGGGGCCGGAGGCTATTAGAAGAGGGAAAATTAACCTCCGCCCCAGCGGAGCGGGCACCTACGTTGGACTGTCGTTATATTACTTTGTTTCTTTGACCTTGTTACCTAACAGGGGTTAACCCCTGTAGGGAGCCACCCAGAGGGCGGCTATCCCGGAGGACCAGGCGAGGGTGTAGGGGAGGAGGAGCCCTCAGGACCCCTGGACTTTAGAGACGAGGGACCTCATCCGGACTGCCAGCTTCCCCAGACGGGTGAACCCCCTACATTACATCTAGTCATGGCAGGCGAGATCGGCGGACGCACGGGACGGACAGCCGAGTCCCCCCCTCTTCTCCAGGGGCCGTTGAGGGGATACGGGGACCCACATCGGGTAGTCCAACCCCTATCCCCCGACAGGTGGCCAAATCTGAATCAAATTGGGAGACCAATAAAAAGGTCTGAATTGATTCGAAGCTCTCCAAATGGATTCAGAAAAGATTCAGAGAGCTTCAGAGATTTAGGCAGTCCCTGCTTACTGCAGCAGGGAGCTGGACCCAGACTCCGTAGTGGTGTGTAGCAGCTGGAGGAGTGGGGAGGAGACCATGGGGGGACCCCCCCCAGGCCCCATTCCTTGCCTGCTTCCCCAGCCCCGCTAAGTGGCCACCAACCCCTGCCCACTTTCCTAGCCCCATCAATGGCTACCTCATCTGGTCCCAGGTCTTGGGTCTCGGGGCTTTAAAAAAAAAAAAAAAGCCCCCACTCACTGGCTGCTGCAGCAGTGTCACAGGTTCTGGGGGCTTGTGGCAGTGAGGATTGCACCCCTGTTTGGCAGGAGCTGGTGAGTTTGGGGCTTTTTTTTTTTAAAGAGCTGGGGCTGGGCAGGGCAACCATTGATGGGGCTGGGAGAGCGGGTGTGGGATGGGACCTGTTTGAGTCAGAGATGCATCTGATTTGGCAGTGGACAAATCTCTGAATCAGATACCACCAATTCGATTTAGGATAGTGATTCCAATCACCAAACTGAATCACTGTCCCCTGCATCGGCTGAATTTGAATCAGAAGTGAATACTAGCTGCTTTGCACAGGCCTACTGTCTAGCAGCAAGAATAAGACTGAAGAGGAGGGTGCACTGATAACATCTCATTAACATGATGAGGTTTGATCTTGAATATTCATAAATGATCCCATGCCATATTTCTTTGACTCTATGCACGTAAGCCCAGAACTAATTGGCATTTTTTTAAATGAAACATTTTCCTGATGAAAATACTAGTTCTTTAAAACCAAAACCATCTAAAGGAAAAAACTGGTTTTGAAAGAATTCGCTGCATTTATGTGTGCACACGTATGTACACACATATACACACATACCTGCAGTAAACACACTCCCCCTGGGTCAGAAGCCCAAATCAGAAAAACAGAAAATAGAAACCTCAAAAGCAAAATGGAATATTTTGAAAGCAGCCAAACACAATTTTTTTTGACTGGACTCTTTTTTTCCCCAGATGATCTTTCAAATGAATCTGCAGTGAAAATTACTTTAGATTTCAGATTTCCACCCCAGCTTGAGATGGAAAATTATCTTGAAGTTGAAAAAAAATTCCCATGTAGGAAAACCATTTTTGGCTAAGTTGTAATTGGGGATGTACATGCATATGTGAGGAGGTAATTTTTTTAAAGCGGGTGTGTCTACACGTGCCTTAGATTTGGGAGTAGTTTACTTGCAAGTAAACTACTCACAAGTAAATGCTCCCAGGCAGGCTTCTACACATGTAGGGAAGCAGAAGCAGATTTGCTGCTAATGGCAGCAAACTACTCTTGCTTTCTAGACCCTGCAGTGAGCCCCTGCTGCCTCCAGGGGGAGCTCTAGACTCCACCTGGGTACCAGAGTAGGGATTGGCAAGGAGCACTGGGCCAGGAGACAACTGTCTACTGGTCAGGGATGGGACATTGCTCCCTGCCCCTGGGGGGATGCCTGCTGACGGGGTGGGGACAGTGTTCCCCTGCCCTGCCAGCATGGAGCAACCAGCCCTGGCTCCCTGGTTGGGACAGGGGACTTGGAAAGAGCTGTAGGAGAGAGGCAGGTCCCAGCCCTCTGCCCTGATCCACTGGTGGAGAAGTTAACAGCAACCCCCCAGGTAGGCAGGGATTCCCTAAGATTCATAGCAAGCCTGATCTCTCCATTAATTGATTATTTGGATTGATGCAAACTGGCCAGAGCTGAATGTAGACATTTCCATTTCTTCCCCCACTGCTCAACATCACTCCTGCCATCTCAAAGCCATATCACTTCAGTTCTAGAAGTGGCCTGGGCCATGGCAGCTTTATGGTCCTGGGTTTTGAAACATCATAGAAAATGTGGCAGGAAAAATCTAAATATTTAGAAAGGCTGCAGTTACCTTCTCCTTGCTGTGCTTTTTGATAAGCATCACAAATCTTTAACCCAACAGCTCTGTGTTTTGTTGATCTCCCCTGATCTAATAAGCCAAGGATAATACATATGCTCTGGAAATATCCAACCACCTGACCCTTCATTAGGTCATGGAATCCTGGCTTTGCTTGTAATAAATTACCATTTCCATTCACATAATCCTTTACAGCAAAGCACTTAAGCAATTATCCTTCAAAAATTAGTCAGTACCAGGAGTCATTAACAGGTTTGTAGGTTAATGACCCAAGACCCCATCTGCCTGAGACCCCTATGAAATTGAAGTAAAGGGCTTAAAGTTTTCTTTTTGACTGCATATTAATAAGTAGATAGAGCCAGGAGGAAGTGGAGAGCAAAGCTGCTAGCAAGCAAAGAACCTGGATTTTGCTACCTCTCCGCATGTATGTGTATGTAATTACTAAAGCATATTTAAAATAAGGGACTGAATGGTTCTAGTGACTTAATGGAATATGGGGGGGCACTAATTTTGGTGCATGACAGAATGCTGATGGTTGAAAGTTGTTACCATCCGATAACCAGCTAACTGACCATCTGAAATAAATTGATGGTCAGAATCCAGTTCCCAAGACAGAGTTTTCAAGATACCACAGAGTTAGTATCATTAGCATCACAGTCTCAGCAGGGAATCCTAAATTGGGCTGAGCCATGTGTGGCAGGGCACTGGTAGTGCCTGCTACTTTATGGACTGGGCCAGGGAGGGGCAAGTGCTTGATGATGGTGGCCATTTTAAGGTCCAGCTCCCTGAGATGAGGGCAGTTTGTGATCGGCCAGCAGAGGAGAACCATCTCTCTGCTGAGCTCCACCAGGAACACCATGGAGGTAAGGATGGGGCTCTGGGGATGGCTTGGAGGCCACATTCGTCCTGGGCATGACCTAAAACTGCACCCTGCTGGGGCAGAAAGGCCTGGTGGGGCTGCTGGTGGTGCAGCAGTTCCCATGTAAATGCCAGGAGTGAGCACCTCCCTGGTGTAAAGTGGGTCAGGGCACCTTAACCCCAGCCTCCACCTTTGGCAGGGAAGGCGAAGTAAGCTTCTCGAAGTGATTGAGCCTGCTGTGAAGCACCTGATCTGGGAATGGGGAAACACCATACTGCTTAAATCTGACCCGAGGGACCTTGACTGGTCTATGCTGGGTCCAGGACCCAAAGGGGGTTTGAAAGGCCAAGGTGGCCCACTTCAAGGAATGCCCAGAGAGAATCTCAGGATCCTGACTGCCCTGAGATGGGCCCAGGGCCTAAGGGGGAGCCAAAGGTCCTAGAGAGGATACTATAGCTAATGCAGTGGAGGGTATGGCTGAGTTAGCTGCCTGGGATGCCATCTGTGATGCTTGGGCCACAGTTTGGGGGGGGGAACGGAGTTGCAGATATTCCCATAAACATTGGGGTTCAAGACGGGCAGCCTCCCAAATAATTAACACCTCAATACTATTACATAAAGGTGTGGCAAGTGAGGTGGGCAGCTGGCTCATAGACAGGAGGCAGGCTGGTGTGAAAGCCTGCCCCTGTCACATCATAGACTATGCAGTGGCAGTTTGCTTTTCCAAAGAAAGTATGAGGTATGTTGGTGAGGTGTATTGTGGGCAACTCATGTGCTGCTGTTGCACCTCACCTGTGCACCTTCTGAAGACATAAGTGCTAGAGAAAATTGTCATGCTTGACAGGGCTAAACCCCAATCATTCACATAAACCACTCCCAGCAGAATACTATGGACCCTCCTTTTAAAATTGGATTATAAAATTGTATTACAAGTGCAGCAAGACTGCTAATTACTTTGAGTAGCTCCAGTGCTGTCACTCATTTCCTACTAATCAAAATGCAGTGTGTGCTGGGGTATATTTATGTTTCACAGTTCTGAATTTACTGTTACTGTGCTGTAGCATTCTTCAAAATAAAGTGCTTTGCTCATTGCTTTTTTTTTTTTTTTTGGAGTTGTCTCCAGGATGCCCTTGTAACTGAAAAGACTTAATAGGTTTTGTGGCTGTGAATTATTTCCATGAATACTTGAGTACATAACATTATGTGTACTGGAACTGCTCAGCCTTTTCAGCTAATCAGTACAAGCCCATATAGCTTATTAAATAATTTGTTCAGCTTCACAATTTATCTGCCTGTTCATGTCTGATCTCAGCCCATCCAGTATTTGAAAGCCTAGTGCATTAGAGATTTCCAGCAATATAAACTATTCAGCCTGGGTGCCCTACCCTTGATAATGCATGGTCTTGCCAGTACCCCATTCTTGGGGAATTTTTTGCTTTGTCTGTTCTTAACTGAATGAATAACCCATATGGGGAGGCAGAGTTAAAATCAAGTATGTGATTAGGGAAGCTGATCTTTGATGTTGCCAGTCAGGTTGCATTCCAGGTGCTGGAGCAGCAGATGCATTGTTTTCCTCTCAGAATAATGAAGCAAATTTGATACGACTTGGACAAGAAAGAATTTTTTAGTTTGATTAAAAAATTACAGTCCCTGACAGAGAGAATCAAAGGAGCCAATTTTGTACACTTGGAGGACTAAGGGGACATGGAAAGTGGGCTGAGCAAGAGTGGGGGGAGGTTGAGTACATGTCTGATGAAGGTACATTACCTTCCTATGTTTGACCAGAGGCAAGGATTTCTTAGGGTAATATTTTTATTGGACCAACTGCATAGTTGGGATAGAGTTAGACAAGATTTTGAATGCAAGGTATTCTTCATCAGGTTTGACTACACAGTCCCATTCATGGAACTGTGAACAGCTCAGAAGTGCATGCAGTTTATAATCTTTAGCGAAAAAGGAGGATAAAATAACTACCTATAGCTGGGATACTTGAATCATACATAGTCTAGTCTGTGCTTCCATTATCACTGCCACATTTAAATGCTGTCTGGTCGTATATTAATTAACCTGACCATTACCTCTCATGTGGTTTTTGCTTGAGAAAAACAGGTGTGCCCTTTAATGCTTCCTATGATTTTAGACATCATGGTAATACTAGTCCCTAATCCTAATCTGCTATGTGCTGGGGAGTCCTTGTGCCAAAGCAGAATCTTTTACAAGTCAGTAGAGGCCCAGGTGGGTGCAGAACAAGTGGAAATCAGATCCAGAATCAGACCTATTGTCTTGGTAACCTCAAGCATCTTATTGCTGAGAGAGACTATTTTTTTAAAATACGGTTTGGTATCTGGCTTTGGGGAGTGACCACATCTAGAAAACAGACATCTCTACGTCTATGTAGGTTTGAATAGGGTCCCATCATGCTTGTACTTGATCATCGAACTCAAACAGGACAGGGACCAGATTTGCTGTTTCAGAGGAAACTCTGCTACTTGGACTTTTTTCTCCATTCTGAACTCTAATAAAACCAAAACATTTCATTCATTTTTTAGTCTAAAATAGTCTCCATTTTTGTCTAGCCTGTGGTTTGCTTTTTTATCAATTAGAAAAATGCACCAATTTCAATTTAGGTTGCTTCTTTTTATCTGTACAGAACTGATAAACTTGATAGACATAAAATGAAAGAATAAATGCTGAAAAAGGTAGGCTTCCTCTTTGCAATGTATTCATGAGTTCCTTTTCAGATCTAGCTTTGCTTATCTTAAGACTTAGGGCTTTTTAAAATAAAAAATGCATAGAGAAAGATTATGCTGTTCCACTGACCCTTTGCTGAAGCTATTGCCTAGAATAACCCCACATAACATCTAGTTTGTGGTGGACCTGAGAGCAGCTCAGGTGTGCTAAAGAAAGAATGCTAATACTTGGTAGGCATCTGTTCCTTTCATATTATTGGTTTAAAAGGAAGACATGGGGAATGGCTATTTTATGCTGGAAAGGCTCAGAAATGGCTTTCAGACCACATAATAGAAAAAGAGTAGGCTCTGTGGGAGTGAGAATGAGAGTTGCTATTGATATCAAGAAATGACTACCAAGTGAGATACTATCTGGGGTCTGGCTGTAAATAAAGTGTCCATTTGAGAAACAGATGTGTAGGGGAGAAATAAACTAAAGCCCTGGGGACTTCTTCAGTCTGGCATAACTTCAGTTCCATAGGTTTATGATCCCATCAAACTACAGTGATGTTGAAGACAATGGATCTTCTTCAGGCCTGTAGTTAATGTGTTTCCAAAAAGGGAATCTGTTTTGTAATGCATCAATCCAAATCTTGGTGTTGAAATGTAGAGTGATGAAAACGATGTAGTAGGATCATATAGTTAGGTTAAATAAACTTGCATGAGTGGCATTGTACTCAGCTGGATGTAGCAAGAGTCAATAATAATAATAATATACCTTTTATAACATGCTTTATAACAGTTGACATCAAAACACCCTATAAATGAGGTAAGCATTATTATCCCCATTTTACAGAGTGAAAATGAGACCCATTTGGTGAGGTCTTACGTTCCATTCCTGGCTCTGATATCGATGCAAGTGACCTGTAGCAAGGCATTTTGGGCTAGATCCAATAAAATACATAGGGTTCTCAACACTGTTTTAGTAGCTATGGTTTTCTGTACTGTGTAAGAAGCCCTTCATAATGTGACCCAGAACAGTGAGCATACTGAATGAAGAGTGATGCAGTGAACAGGAAATGCTAAACACAGAGGTATGTCTGAAAGTCCAGCCCCTTCTGGAGGTCAGGTAGGGCTATAGGAAGATATCTCAGTTACTTGGGACACACACCCAGAATCCTATTTTAAATGTAGGAGCATCCAATCACTTTGTTAAAGAATAGAGAAGAACTCATTCTTTCCTTTTAAAGTGCCATACAAATGCTGGTTAGAGCACAATTCCAATTTATGGCAGATCTCAGTTCAAACTCATATCTTTCATCCCCCAGAGGCTATGAAGTGGAGTCTTTTTCCACTCTGCTGTTGAAGCTGTGCCACAAGTCAGCAGAGAATACAAGAAGAATACAGCTGAGCTACTCAGGCTTCTATTGACTGGCCTAACGAACTTCAAATTCTTTGCTCTAGCAGCACAACCCCACTACAGAGGGTGGAGCGTGCTCCCTGCTCAGTCTTATCTTTAATTTGGTGGTTGGTTGGGACACTCTGCTGAAAGGTGTGAGATATAGGCTTGAACCTTCGGGTTGAAAAAGAGATTGAACTCCAGTTCAGTACTGTTCAGCCAAATGACTTCCACTAAGTTATTTTGTTAAGGCACCAAATGTATTGCGTCTCTCTTCTTCAAGTGGCTGCTGTAACATTTTGCGAGGACCCCACTCTGGGCAGTAGGTATGAAGCATGCTCCCAGAATGCCAAATGGGCCCCACCAGGGCATTCAGCAGAGGAATGCCTCATTCCTGGATCTCAGCTGGGCATATGTGGGGAGACAGGTGCTGAGATGCACAGACTAGGACAGATCTGAGCATGCACAAAGCAGAACTCCAAGTGCTAAGAACTTTGCAGTTATTCAGGGAGGTGTTTAACACATTTATGTCACAGCTAAATGGAGGCTTTTGAGTTACAATTTTGAAAGTAGGTGACCAAATTCCACCTAACTTGTGCTTTAGTAACCCAAGACCTTTATGGGATCTAGCCCTTAATTTCCTGTCTGTGCATGTAAAAATAGGGCCGATAGCACTTATCCAATTTCATACCGTGCTTTATAGGATCTCAAGGTACTGAAAGAAAAATTATAATGAATATTATTATGGTTTAATAAACCTCATTATGTGGGGTGCCTGGGGTATAAATACCTAGAAAGCCCACCTGCTCCAACAGAAAAGTCTTTGGTGACTTCAAATAGGCTCTTGTTTGAAGGGGAATCTGCTTTCACATTGCTGTAGTTGCTGATGTGGCATAATGGATGATTCAGGTCTCTTGACAGGGGCTTTGCTCCTTAATCTGTGAGTCACCAGCAAGGTTTACTGACATCCCTGATTCATGAGTTGAAAAAGCAGCCTTCAAGACTGTGCTTGCAGCTTTTTACACACAGGTTTTTTGCATGCTACAAAACTCAGACTGGCCTGACTATACTTGGGAAATAATACTGCTTCATTTTTCAATTTAACATGGCTTCTGACTTCATGACTGCTGTACATTTTGAGGACGCGATGATAGTTAAAAACATTAGCCTTTAATAAAGGAAAACTGTCTTTCCCTAGCTATTACACCAACAGGCTGAGGAATGCAAGTCTAAAACTGTGATCTTGAAAATCCCTGATCAGCTGCTGCCTAATCCTGGAGCCACCTAAAACCCGATGAATGCCCAGAACTGCTCTAGGATCTTGAAACAGATGAGGCTTGACACCTTTCTCACATCTGAGCCCAGTCAGAATCCAGAAAATAAACCTTCTATTGTTTAAGTCCTTCATGTGCCTTAATCAGGTAGGCATTGAATTCACACATACAAGATGAGGCTTCCTACAAAATGCATTTGCAAATGCTGCTTTCTTTTGAAATGGCACTAGTGGTACTTATACCCCTCTTATTTAATAAGCTAGTGATTAAACACTCACATGGGAAGTGAGAAGCCTAGATTTGGTAGTCTAAAGTACTAAAGGTTTCAAATCCATATCTCTCACTTCTCAGGACTATGTTTAACAAGGCTTCTTAGAGATCTCACACTGTTTTGTATAAAGGCTTTTTTGGGTACTTCTATTAACATTTAGACAACAAAAACTATTAGTTGATGTTAAAATAATTATCTGATTTATGCAAGTTTTGAGATGCTCAGTAACAGCCAAGTACTCAGCTGGATGTAGAGAGGTCCCATGGTTTACTGGGTAGGGCCTTGGACTGGAAGTTGGGACTATGAGCTGCTCTTGGTTCTGCCATGCACCTCCAGGGAGCTTCACCTCCTCTGCCCCTGTTTCCCATCCTAGACTTTGTCTATACTACTTCTTCAGAATATGATGTCCTCTGATCCAGACGGTTTTTCTCAGCGTGTTTGTACAGTGCCTAGCAAAATGGGTATCTGACTTGGGATGGAACATGTAGTTTTACCTTATGAAAACAGCATGTATCATCCAGGTGCCATATTTGTCCCATCCCAGCATGTCCTGTGGGACAGCCAACATGGATGCCTTTTTTGCACTGACCATGGGAAGGTTCTTTTGCTTTCTGTTCATGTTTTTTTATGACTGTGTTGCCCATATTCATATGTATGGAATGCGTAAGTGTGACTATTACCCTCTCTGGAGGCGGCTTCTCTATTTGTTCAAGAGGGAAAGGCATAAATTGAGCCATTAGTGGGAGAAATAGAACCTGAACACACAGCGGCAACCGCTTTTTAATGAGTCTATTTGTACTGGGCCAGCGGGTAGTCTTGACGTTGAGTCAAGCCTGAGAGAGACCAGAGCTGGCAAACAGCCAAAGTTCTGCTGAGAAGGAGCTAAATTATGCATCTTATTTAGTACATTTATTAAAAGATCTTCTAACATTTCCAGGCAAACGTCCCAAAACAAACGCTACTATCATTTAAGAGCCTTGCAGTCCTGAGCCACATTTAATGCATTATAGTTCCTTCATAATAGCTTTCTGATATTTGCAGAGCTTCATCTCTTGATGGCATTTTATGAATTGTTATTGTGGGGAGGAATTAAAGGGAAAGAATTCTCCCTGGGATAAAGTGGAGGGAGATGATTAGTGCCTGGAAGAGGGAGAGATGGATAATGCTGACTCTCTATGCAAGATTCTCTGCTAATGTACCTCGGTCCTGATGTCATGTTTGAGTCCCAAGGTCTCATCCAGCTCCGCCAATGTACGTCAGTCAGTCCTGACTTGAAGCACCCTTGAAGTCAGGGCTTCTTAGAGCAGAGATTGCTGCGAATCAGATTAAACTGTGTGGTGCTTGCTGCTACAGTTGACACAGAAGTATGCCCTGGTGTCTTTTACATGATTATACCAGCTCTAACCTCATGACCCTGCCTTAGCTTGAGCCTCTCTAACTAGTGGTATTAGAGAAAAAAATTGATTCATTTATTACTTCATTTTACTGCAAGCACCTCATCTAAAAGCTCTTGGCAGATTATTATAAATAACCATACTGTTATTGAGCAGATTCAACAACGTGTTCAATGCTGTACCATGCTCAGGAGGCTAGGCCCCTGATTTGGTTGTTTAGGACAGTGGGAGCCAACATTTTTGGCTGGTGTGTCACAAATTAGCCTTGCACCCTCTCTGGGATTCACTCTCATCCCTTAGCTCAGCTTTCAACTGACTGTCCTGTGCTCCCTGATCAAGCTGCTTCTCTGCTTTCTGCTTCATGCCCTGTGCTCCCTGCCTGATCTGAAGCTTCACTTTCTACTCCCTTTCTTATCTACCATTGTGCTGCCTGTTCCCTTCCCAGTCTTCCATGTGCCACACACAGAGGCTGCCAGTGCCATTTAAGGCACCCATGCTACAGGTCAGCTTCCCTTAATTTAGAACATTATTTTTGGAGGAGCTGAGCACCCACAATTCTGCACAAAGTCAATGGAAATTGTAGATGTGCAATACCTCTGAGAACTACGCCTTGTTGTGGTCAGAGTAATAGACACACAACATGAAATTTAGTCTCACGCTCAGAGCAAGAGTCATGCCTGTGAACTGCCTTGGATAGCCCCTTATGTAGCAGTAAATTTGGATCGCAGGCAGATGTTATGCAAGACTGGGACTGAGATGTATGTTAGGGTTGCATCAAACAACCTTTGCATTTTTTAACACTTTTCCTTATTTTTGAAAACAAACACACTCTATGATTGTTGTTCTTTGACTTACCTGAACATACTAATGCAACATTTCCCAGCTGTATGACCTATAGGAACATACATGCTTTGGCTAGAGATACAATAATCTGTTTTCTACTATTTAAAAAACAATATACCCCCCAAATTCAGTAACTGAAGAAATAAACCAAATACAGTGGCAGCCATAGAGGAAAAGGGGCCATTTGCAATATTGCATTAAAGACTAGGGATTTAAAAAATGACATCAGCCTGTAGAATAATAATAATTCACAGTCAGCAGCATATTACTACTCACTTAATCATCAATCTCTGTATAAAGCTCTGAATGGGGTGGTACAGGTAGCCTGGAGACAAATTGACCTTTTCCAGTAGTGTACAAGAGACATATGGGCTTCATGTCCCCAATTCCTATTTTACAGTCTCTCTTGTGTTTAAAGTTCAAATCTGCTTATTTTTTATATTCAGTGCTTTGATCAAGTGATAACTATCTAAGTCATGTCAGGCATGGAGAGCAGTTAAGATAATTAACTGTTACCAATTTGCATTAAATGTTAGCACTCATATTGTTATAGGCGGGGCTGGTTGCACTGTCAGTTATTATAATAGAACATCAGCTCTGTTATATGTAATGCTGAGAACCCCTTTTTATTAAAAGGTCAGCTCATCCAAGGTTGTTTGATTTTTCCCATTATAAGGTCCTGTTTCAGTTGCTTATAAATTTGCCAAACTTTAGCTGTTTGGGCTGAAAATTCCTATGCCAGATGCCTGCCACAATCTGAATCTTTCAGAAGTTTTCTGTCAAAAGGAAATGTCAGTGAACTGGCTGGGTAGCTGCCACTTGGGTGCACAAAGTGAACTATGATTCTGCTGTTAAGTGTTTTGTCCATGGCACCACCATGCCACTCAGTGTATTGAATGAACCTGCCCTAAGGATGGATTAGCTGTGTGGTGAAGGAGGCTGTTGTCTGAAAATGCCTTGCCTCATTTCTTTCAGGAGTGAATGAGAGCAAGAATAGTAGGAAGAGAAAGGACTGCCTAATAGCTAAGGCAGTTGAATGCCACCCTGGAGAATTGTATTCTACCCTGCCTTTGCTACAGGGCTCCTATGTGAAGCCAAGCAAGTCACTTAAATCAAACTTTTCAGTAATTGTGTATTTTTCAATGTCTGGCTGTCCTGATTCAAGACTCTGAGAAAAAAATTGCCGAAGTGCTGAGTACTCACAGCTGTAAGTGAAGGCAATGGGAGCTACACTCTGACGATAGAAAATATAATATAATGTTAAGTATTCTGAAGAATCAGGTCTAAGATATCTCAAATTGAACACCCCAAATTAGTAGCAACTTTTGTTTCTCCGTAATCTGAAGATAATAATGCCTGAAGATAATAATGCCTCACAATGATGTACAAATAAATTAATTTGTATTTGTAAAATGCTCTGATTCTACAGTGATGAACACCATAGAAAAGCTATAAAGAAATTCATAATACTGTCTTCAGAGTAGGGTTAGAATAATCTGTAAAGAACAAAGGCGTGAAACCATTTTTTGGACAATGAAGAGAAACCAAAATGTTGAATAAATGCTCAGGAGGTAAACACCTTCCTTTGTACCCACTGAATGAGGTACAGAGGTCCTATGAAAAATCAATGTGTGGGCAGGTAATTAAAGACTATCATAAAGCATAAACACAGGACATTTTCCAGCATGTCCTAATTCTTGAGTGCGTGTCTTTGTAACTTTTAACCTCAAGAATGTTTTTTTAAATATATTTTTCTGTGTGTATGTTTGTGTGTGTGTGTATATATATATATATGACATCTACACAGACAGCAGCACAGCTGAGTCTGTATGCGTGTGCATTCTGTGGAACAAACAGATGCATTATGGAGAATCTGACCGTCACAGGTGCTTTTCCAAGTTGCATATTGTTCAATGATGGGATTGACTGATGCACAGTTTTCATGCCAGGAAAAGGGTGCTCAAACTGTAGGACAGTTTTCGAAAAATCATAAAGATAGACTTTAAACATAAAAGTGCTAAATGCTTATGATCATATTTTACCAATTAAAAAGTCTGAGTTTAAGTATTTAAGGTTTTTTAAACTGTATTAACAAATCCAAAATATCAAATAACAAATTTAACATTTAACAATACATGCAATTCCCTAAAATAAACATAAAGACAGATATCTATCTTTCACTGTTTCAGGATTTTTAAATTAAATAATATGTTACATCAAAATAGAAATGTTTTGTTTGTGAAGGTGAATTGGAAGGAAAAAATCGTCTAAGTTTAATTAGAAACTTTCTGTGAAAAACTTGAAATTTGAATTGAAAATTTTCAAATACATATTTTTTTCAAAAAAATTATTGTGGAAAAAATGTCACTTTTCCAATCACCTTCTGGTCAACATTACCATGAAAACAGAGCTGACCCAAAGGATCATTAACCTCAGTTAAAAATGTGCACCTTATTTCAAACCTGATTTTGTCTACCTTAAGCCTCCAGCCTCTAGATCTCATTATGCTTTTTTTTCCTGCTAAATTACAAGCCACACAATTTCAGAAATCTTTTTCCCTATGTAAGTATTTGTAGTTAAACACTCATTAAGGGCTTGTTACATGCTGCACTTTGAGCTGCTCAAATATTGATCGGTGTTAGTGCTAGTTCGAGTTTGGAACAGTCACACCTTAAGGCTAAAAACCTCCTTTGACTGTCCCTGACCTGCAGAACTGGGACTTTCCACTAGAGAACTGGTGAGCAGGGGGCTGACTAGGAGCTACAGATGTGCCTTGCCACTACAGGGTTGGTGAGCTAGGACAAGTTTTTATCTCTGTTTTAGGTGGGGTGTGAGACAGGTGGGTTGGGGGGTGGGGGTGGGAACACGAAACTGGGATGTAGAGAATTAATGGGATGGGGTGGGTTATCAAATGGGAGGTGGAAAAAAATTGGGGGTAGGGGGAGGATGGTGAAATGAAGTAAGGATAAAGTAAAAAGAAGTAAGAAAATAATTTAAAAATAAAAGAGGAAGTTTAAATAAAATGGGATTTGGAATTGGGTTGTGGGGGTGCTGGTCATGCTTCTCAGGGTGGCTGGGAGGTGGGAGTGGTGAGGAAAGACACTTTTGGGGGAGCTACAGCCCCTACCCTGGAAAGGAAGCCCTACTTCATGGGGATCCAATCTGGTCTCCTACCTTATTTGCCTCTCCGCCCATCAATCCCACTCTTGGACCCATTCGTGCCCTGTTACGTGGCTAGCTGGCATGTGCTATGCAGGTTGCTTGCATGGGGTTACACCCATGGGGATAGGAAGGTCATACCCCCAGGGGCAAGAGGGGGATTTGCTTGGTGCCAGAACTGCCCCTTTGGCAGTACAATTCAGGGGCTGGAAAAATTGTTCACACAGAACAGGGGAGTGGGTGATAGGACACTGCATCCTGAAATGCTGGAGGACTGCAGCTTGGGCTGCTTATCTGTGGGGAGTGGCCACACATTAATGGAATAACTATGAAACTCTGATCATGAGCTGGGTAACATAGACCGGAGATAAACCTGTCCTGGAGTGCCATAACTTTAAGCTGATTAAAGTGTGCTTTAAATTAGTTTCAGGTGTTGATATGTAGACAATTCAAGGGTTAAGAGCTCCAGGAGTCACTTAAAATTAATGTGCAACAACGCCCTAACATACTCTTGGTTTAGCCACATAGATTGGACCTTCATGTGGGAAGGAATAAGGTTTCTACCTTTTTTCAGAAAAGAGGCTAGCTCCATGAAAGGTTCCATCTTACTTTCCTATTGGTGTCTACAGCCAAGATTCAGATCCTGAGATGCTACACTCAGCTACTGCCCAGTTCCGGAGCTGCCTAAATCTCCTAAGCACCAATATGGTTTTCCAGGTAGCAAAAAGTTGGCTTTTGTGTCTTCTCAGCACTTTGTAAGCTTTCAAAGTATTGTCTTGGTTGGTGCTCAAGCACCAACTGGACCCAAAAACCAGGCATTCTCCTGCCCGTCTTGCTTTCAGGATCTGGCCTTGTAGGCATTCTCAGATCATGCCTCCTAGACTGAACCCCATAAATCCCAGCGGGCAGTGGTGTTGAGGCCCTATTTTGCCCACCAGCAAACCTAGGCTTCAGTTCTGTCCTTGATCTGAGGAAACTGTGACCTTCAATACGCCACACGAATACTCCAGCTCAGGCTATGGAGTAGTTTGGGGTAAGACTCTTACAGTCTCATCGGTCAGTGTTCTTTTAAAGGCTTATTGGTGGTTTTAATTCATTTATACTCAGGAGCTGCTGGTTGTCTGTGGCATCCAGATATCATACTGCTAACCCATTTAAATAATCTCTTCACTTTTCTTGTTGTGGTGCACAGTTCTTTAATTGTTTAGTCTATTATTCTGCAAGGACTTTCTTTAGAGATGGAGATTGAAAAAATATCTAATTGTTTTTTGCTATGATAAATTTCACTGGAGGTTAAAAATAAAAATGTAAATAGTGCTTAAAAAAATTAAAGGCACAAACATGCAAGTCTTTTAAGGTGAATGTTATTGCCAAATTACCGTGGGCACAATGAGACCTGTATGGAGATTACTAATGAGCATTGGTTTCTTTACAGGAACTCTGAGCCCTGTGACTTTTGTCACGTGAATGGTTTAATTCCCAATGAGCCCAGTGGGAGCTGAAGATGCTCACAGGTCTGAGCCCTGCATGCATCAGGGCAGCTTCTGAACTGTGTAATTTGGGGTAGTTCCACTAACATCTGCATCTATTCCTGCAGGTCGGATGATTTGTTTTTCTTTCAGACTGTTGAATTTGGAGGAAGACTAGTTCTTTTACAGGCATACAGGTGCAAAAAAAATGCTCACTTTCTTATGTGTACCACTTCAGTTGAGTGTTTGCTTGTTAGGCATACACAGAGTTGTCTGTAACATGGTAACTATGAAGAAAATTCACCAGAGCAAGGCACCAGACAGTTTTATGTGTATTTATCTGTCACACAATGGATGTCACGGTGCTTTAATGATTATCTAATCCATCAAGAAATAAAGTATCAAACTGGATAAGTTCCAGAAGGCTGCTGCGGTCATATCTCAACATATCTTCCTAGGGTTTGCATATACCACTGCCCTATTACTTAGGAGATAATTTACTGATATGGACTTTGACTGAAAGGGAATGTTTTCAGATACTAACATTAGAATTGATTGATTTTCGCAAAGTGCCTTTTGCCAGCCTTTTAGGTTTTTACTGAATGCTATACTGTGCAGATATATAGGAGAAGTCCTTTTAATGCCCCTCTGTGCTGCTTGGCCCTCTGGCCACAAAAGCTTTGTTAGGACTTTGGCCTTTCTGGTTTTGGCCCCTTTCCTCTGGCTGGGTACCCTAGCCTCAGGTCTACTGCTCTGGACCCCATTTTCTGGGCCCTAGCCCTGGTTTTGGCCCCTGTTGGGCTGTAGCCTAGCTTTCATAGCCTCATGCTGCCCCTCTCATAGGCTTTAAGTTTCTTGTCTTTGACCTAGCCTGTGTTTTGAGCCCAGCCCTAGTAGAGCCCAAAACACCCTTGTGCCCCTTGGGCACCACTGTGGCCTGCTGTGACTTAGCTCAGCTGCCTGTAGCCCTTTGCTTCCGGGTTGTTTAGATGCCTGTCTGGCATGGCTTACTGCCCTGCTTCTATCCCCTGGGATAGTGACCTCCCCTTCCACACCCGCTTAGCCTCTAACTGTGGGGTTACTAGTTTGTTTGCTTTCTAGCAGTTAGCTCATTGGCAGTTAACCTGCTCCCTAGCTGCCAGCCCACCATGTAGCCAGCACAGCCTACTGCAGACTCCTCTTAAAGTAATAGGAGCCCTCTGGCTCCCTGTTACAGACCTCAAAACACTTTACAAATTTCCATTAATTGATTAATTAATTTAAGGGTTAAAACATACTTGGTCCCATAGAAGACCAAACTGTCAGGAAAGTTTTACAGCGTTGAGCCCTTGTACTTTGAAAACCTGATGCCCCTCCCTCCTACTATATACTCATTAAGACTTACAAATGGGAAACTAATGGAAAAGGAATTAAAAACTAAGGCTGTCGACAGACATGTAAAAAACCCAACAAACCCCAGTGCTTTACCGGAAGAAGAAGAGTGTTAGTTTGACCTGGCTCCCTAGTATTGGTATAGATCGGGTGCTTCAGCAGGGTTTTTAATCTAATAGCTAATTGAATCAGCTTTAGATAAATGTGCTAAAAAGTCCCACTGGATGAGCTGGGTCAAATTAATGTGGTGCCTCCTCTGGGCATGCGCTGTGCTTTGTGTGGGGGCTCACCGAGCTGAAACTAAAGCATTGCTTCCTTCCCCACACTATCCCCACCCCTCCCCCCATCTGTAAGCAGCCTAAATGACTGCCTTATGGTCACTCAACAGGACCTTGCCCATAGTCAACTGGTGAGACAGGGGCAGCACTGAGAACAGAAGCGTGACATTTTGTTTCCTATTATAAAGTTTAGACTGTGATACATAGTGGCAGCATCTACAAGAAACACTGACTGAGCAGTCATTACTGTATAGTTATTTAGTACTCATATATACTGTTCAGCCCACCATTTAGTACTTGTATAAAACAAGTATGACATGACTGAAGCATCACTGAATGGCTTTTTTGTGGCACTCACTGTACAATAGCCTGAGACTACTGCACAGTAGTGTTGGGTCATGCTTTCTGTTGCGTGATGCTAGTGTGCAGTATTCATGGGCTACTGCGCAGTCAGCATCTCATGTAGATATGGCCAGTCTGTCAAAACATCTCATGAATGAAACATTCAGGCAGGTATTATTATTTAATCTGATTATCAATAGAAATGATGACCACTGTACTAACCCTTAAAACTTAATATCTGTCTGACTCTGTCCAGAGGAGACAACAGGCTTCCATTTTAAAGACAGCTAGAGTACATACTGTAAACCAGAAAGCAAAGTGAGATAACTACAACCTCATGGGAGACTATGAAATAATGAAGAACGAAGTTAACAAGGCCATTCTCCCCTGGTGTAACGTTGACCTGTAAAGCCAAGAACGTTTTGTTCATTTAATTGAAATGAATGTTGCTGTTATATTAGTTCCAGCTGAAGATTTTATATCTAGCTGAGATATTTGGGCATAGGCTGTTTTGGAATGGGGTAGCCTGTTAGTACAGATCAACAGGTAAGGTACAAACTTCAGCCAAGGGGGAAATTCAATAGGGAGAGGTGGCATCATGCATCTGCCACACTATTTAACTAAGATCAGGCCTAGCTTCAATTACTGAAGTCAAACGAGCCCAAGGCATGAGTGTATTTAGATCCAGGCTTTTGAATTAGATTAGGTCCCAAAGCTAGATTATGTCATAAGCACAATACTATCTTCAGTGAGCCAGGAGCAATAGCGCTCAGATGTGTGAACTCCACATTTACCTCAATGCAGCATGATCTTCAAGATCAATTTTTCCTAGAGAATCTGTCAACACTATGCCAAAAAAGGCTGTGCATGTAGAAAGTGAAGAGGAGCATCACAGTCCTATCCATTGACTAAATCAGAGGTACTCTTAAAAATGGGTATGGGCACATCCAGCCTATGCTGCTCCCAGAGGAGATAGAGGAAGCCAGTCTGTTGCCTCTGTCCTTCTGAGAGAGGAGAAAGACCCATGCCACTATCACTTCAAAAGGAAGGACAGAGCCAAAGAAAGGCTCCATGTTGTGGGATGCATGAAGTCCTGAATTGCTTTAATTTGTCCTGTGGCTATCAGCTGCAAGATTTTGATAGGGATCCAAACTGACCCCATGCGTGACAAATACAGCCAGCAAGGCACTTGAGTCAGAACTTTCATGCTTTCCATAGATACTTCTATACATCTTCCTCATCCTTAGACAAGGGAGATCCCATTTTGCACCGATCACAATTTAAAAGTATGCCTGTTAAAACAGAATATTATTTTAAAAACTTTTTTCAGAGATGCAGCTACAAGGATCAACCTCCTGTAGCTCATGGTAGGGGCTGAGGCATCGAGTCAGCCTTCACAACAGAAGCAGCTACTGCTTTAACTATGTCAGCAGGGCTATAGCAGCTGTGCTCCCTAGTGTGGCTACTGCTTTGCCAGGAAGCTTTGTTTCTGCCAGAGCTCCCAGAACAGCAGAAGTTCTGCGAGTAGAAGAAGGCTGCATCGACACTGGGAGTTTTGCCTATTGATCTTTTCACACTGCTTACTAGTTTTGTCCTGGCAAGACTTGGTAATATAGGGAAGGCCTGAGTTTCAGGACAGTGATATGAAACCCATTTCTTTTTCTGTCTGCCTTCATGAAGAAGGGAGAGAGCCGTGCAGAGTGTAATGGTGGAAGGAGAAAAAATCCCACTGGTGATAGCTGCACAGGTTCAACTGATACATTTGGACATATCATTTTATTACACCTTATACATAAAAAGCAACATGTACTACAAGTGCACATTTGTGCTACTTGCCTCTTTAAAGGGTTATGCAAGTCAAAGGAACATCTTATCCAAGTCAAAGGAAACCCACTTACAGCATCTTAGCATTCAGCTTCAAGCGACACAGAGTAGCTATACTATGCATTCAATAATTGACTAGCTCGTTCTAATGCTAATGCAATTCTATGGGCAAGGGTTATTTGTATTTATAACAGCCTTAAATCAATTTATAGCCTTAGTCATGCCCTCAGCTTTTTGCTTTTGTGCATAAGGCATGGGATCTAATGACTTGAAATGCAACTCAAGGGTGCTTCAAAGGTGGCATCCCCATGCTTCAAAATGGTGGTGGAGGCACCTTAACTAAAGTTCACCAAAAAAATACATGTGATCCTGTTGATGCTTTAATTAGAGTGGGTCTCAGAGCTGCTTTAATTTCAGCGCCCTCCCTTCTACCCTGGAGCATGTACATAAATGCCCATAGTGCCTCTTCGGTCTGGGGATCTCAATGTACTTTACAAATGTTAATTATGCTTCACATCAGTACCAGTGATATCCAACCCATTTGGCCTGCAGGCAGGATGAGTGGTGCAAGGCTGCTCCATAGGTTGGAATGGACCATTGTGCAGGATTGACATATGGGCTATATGACTGGCTCCACATGCTGGATCTGGTTGCTTACTGGCTCCACATACTGGGTCTGGCTGTGGACTGGTCCTGCACGCTGGCCTGATCAGGTGCACAGGGTCATGTTATCTGGCTCACAGGGCAGCCCAGAGGCACAGAAGGGCAGCTTTGTGTGTGAGGCATCCATAAAGCATGGGGCGGCACCTGCTGCCCAAGTGACAGTGGCAAAAACATGATCAGCTATCAATGCAGAGATGACTATTTTTGCACCCCTCCACAGACCCAGCAACTGAATTCCAGATCCATGGCAATTAATGCAGTCATTGCTTCCCTGCCTCCAAATATCTAGACCTATGGAGAGGACCAGGGACTGGATGACATGGTTTTGCAGGCTGGATCTGGCCCCATGAACTAGAGGTTGAGCACCACTGATCTGTATTATTCTCATGGCACTTTATCAGGGAACTGCGATACAGAGATGTTATGAGCTGAACTATAAAGGAGTAGTGTACCTAAAGAGGCCTTGGGTAGAACTGAGGTGCCTAAGTCCAAAACTGTAATAAAAAATTCAGCTACTATCTACCAGCTACCTAGAGATCCCTAAATTCTTTCTGTGCCTCCCTGTCTATAAAGTTCACGAAGTGCTAGACTCACACAGTCTAAGCCGCTCAGCACCTAGCCTCATGTTAGCTCTATTAGGATCCAGGAACTAAAAATTCCTTGTGTTTTCTTTCTCTCCCTTATTCAACATGCAGTAAATTAAAACATAGCGAAGTCAAAACCAATACGAGAAGATACCTTTTCCCCATACAGACTCTGGACCTCACTGCCACAAGTTGTTGAGGCCTAAAATTTGGCAAAATGTTCACAATATTAGTCATTTATATGGTTAACAAGAAAATCCAGTTATAATAGTTTATGACTGCATACCTATTAAACCTCCTGCTTCCAGGTTAAGACTATCTCTGATTATTATGCATTATTATGCATCTAATCTAGGGAGCAGAATATCCCAAGTCTTCCTCATACAATAGTCTTCTGGACTGGCTGCTAGTGGAGACAGGGTACTGGACTAGATAGACTTAATTGTGATTTAGGACAGTTCTTATCTTTTCATGTAGTAATATGCACTAAACCGCAGCAATTTTACCCATTTTATGTTAGGTACCTCAGCTGTCACATGCTTTTACTATTAGCCCAGTTATATAGCACAGGTGGAAAAAAAATACTGATAGAGCAAACTCCCATTCCTGATACTTTTAATTGAAGTTGATGGGCTTTAAAATGAAAAGAATCAGGTCCTACTAGTAACTGTAGTGGCAGAAGGGATTGGCTTATAAAAACACAATGTCAAGTGTTGAGTCATTGCTGTATATGCAAACGAGTATACAGACACCTTTTAATAACAAGCCTGATTGCTATATTTGGTATGATGACTTGGCTTATGACTGGAGTGGAGACTCCAATTTTCATGCCCTTTCTCTACTCAGATATATACACATAATTGCTATGCTATTCTTGTGCATCTCAAAAATACCTCTTCTATTTTTTTCACAGATAATCTTCACATTATTTCAGTGGTTAGATTCTATGGTAGTAATTGCTATGCAAAACCAAAAGTTAGATAGATAGATCGGTCTTCACATATTGCTTTAGAAAAGTGCTTTGGGGGGTCTTTGGATGAGAAACAGTACTTTTTAGAACCCCATTCCAGTGACTTTTGAAAGCAATGGAAATTTTCTCATTTACTTTGGTGTTGGGAGATAAATTGCATGGTTTTTGTTATCAGGGCTTTTTCCTTCAATATGCATTTTGAAACCTTCGGTAACAGAATATAAAGATGTTGTTGCTAACCCTGTAGACCCATGGACTTCTTCAGAGTACATATTTAAACCATAACATGAGCCTTGCTCTATGTTGAGTGCTAAGCTTGATGAGAACATGTGGAAAATTGGATGAAAGGAAAAATGAAGAGAATTAAAAATAAATGGCAAAAAATGGCCTGAATAACAGTGGTACAGCAACTTCTCACATTCTGTTCATTAAGGTTTGCTATACTGCATCAAGTTCTTTAAATGAACATGAACACAGAGTGTCTCCTGTTGTTAAAGAGCAAAATAATTCTTTTTCTTATTTTATCATTTCACCGCTGGGACCCAGAGTACTCTCGTATGTCAGGAAAACTCCACAGTATCATTAGAGACATTGTGAAAGAAAGTGCTGTGCAAGTATCTACTCTCACTCCAGAAACTAGCAAAGACTCAGCCAACAAACCTTACCCATGGGCCACTCCAATTTACCTTCTCAGCTGGGGAATATTTTAAGAAGAAAGCAGCTGCTGCAAAAGCGATTCAAGATCTGAAAAGCCGCAAGAACAATGTATGAAATCCACTAAGCCGTTGAAAACAATTTAGTGATATAAAATCAGTAGAAATGTTTCTGGATGTTGTGCATTCAGTTGGGATCCATGAGAATTCATCACTGGAACAATCTTACTGTAAGCAGAATACTTTGAAATTCTATCACATCCTTTAAAATGACATTTTCTACTTTACCATAACTTCTCCCCCACCTTATTGTGAGCAGGCAGTGAAGCAAACACTTGAATCTGTTGCCTGTGCCTAGTACAGCTAATTTTTCAATTTACATAAATAAATAACCTGCCAAAACTAATTACTTCTCTTCAAACTCTAAATACATTATTTCTCCTTCCCCCCTCCCCCTCCCCATCTGTCTTGGTTTAATTATTTTTGCATCAGTTGTCATTTTAGGAGCTGGTTTAGACTAAAAGAGATAATCGGATGTGTCTTGCTGTTTTAGTTTAACTAATTAAGATTGCTGCTTTTGTCTAGGTATCTGCAGGCAGAAATAAAGGGTCTCTTCATACTTTGATGTTGTTTTTATTATCAATAAAGAGGCTGCTGCAATCTGCAGTCATCTAAAAATAATGGCGAATAAAAAACTAAGGTCAAGAATTACAAAATTAGTGCTGGGATTTTCAAAAGTAGCTAAGGGAGTTAGGCAGTCCAGTCCTGTTGAAAGCATAAGGGACTTATGCTCTATAATCATTCTGGGTATAGGGGCATAAGCACCAAGGGTCAAATCCTATTTCACCTTAATGGGCCTAAGTGCTAGTTATAGAGCTGTGTAAGTGCTATTGCTGGCACTATGCAGACTCTATTCTATTTCCATCCATGTAGTGACACTTGCCCGGCATTTACATACTGAGCATGGGTATATTCCTGAAAGCCTGTGCATGTGGGAGTGGTGGCTCAGTTCTGGCCCCTGTCTCCACTCTTTTTTCTTCATTCAGTCTTCTTTGAATAAAATGGTCAGAGAGCAGTGGGACAGTATCTGCTCCATTAGGGGTTAGGGCCAGGACCAGAACCCAGAGCCCCTTCCTTTCAGGTCAACATCCATTTCATTGACCCAGGCTCTTGCTGGCATGCTCTCTTCCTGGTCCTACTTATCTTTCCCTCTTGGCTGCCCAATGGACAACTGTGAAAGGTAGGCTGGCCTAGAATATGAGACAGATACCTAAGTCGTGCCTCGCTGTTCCCTATATATAAAGGGATCCAGATGCACAACTTGGATGTGGACTCCACGATGTAACAGGGTAGATAAAAGTTAGGGGCTGCAAGGGAGAATTATTGTAATGTCTAATTCTCTTTTCTTGACCTAACTCAGCGTTCTTAAAGTTAGGTTCTTAGGAGCAGTGTTTAAAAGGTGTAAATGGCAATTAGTCTCCTAGGGTATCTATACACATGCTCCGGTGGTGGACTGGGTTGATGACGTGTTGTGTTCCTTCACGCTGCTTTGGGATATGTGGGTGGCTCCTGCCTGACCCAGCCATATGTCAGGGATTTGGGGTGGGGGAGAGGGTGCAGAGAGAAGGGGGAACAAAGTTAGGTTCCCCTAACCTTTGTTCTCTCTGCCCTTAGATCAGAGGTGGGCAGTTATTTAGGCTGGAGGGCCACTTAGGGAGTTTTGGTGAGCTGTTGTGGGGGGACGGTGTTGGTCTAACCTGCGACAACTGACCCAAAGTTCCTAAGTGGCCCTCTAGCCCAAATAATTACCCACCCCTGCCTTAGCCAGTCACTATGCTTGTGCTTATTTCAGAACCACTGGTTTCCCAGATCCCTGATTCAAAGCCTCAGGTGGTCACTGGTATGAACTTTCCCATTCTTCCTCACTGTTTATTTACAGGATGATCTCTTTGTTAGGATGCATGGGAGACTGATGCATCCTGAGTTGAGGGGGCACTTGCCCCCCCTGACTGGACAGTCAGTGACTGGTGGGGGGGTGGTCCCCTTGTGGCTGATCCTGCAGGCTGGGAGGTGGAGGTCCCACACACTTTCGGTTGCACCACTGGCACTTCTGGGTCAACAGGATGTGGCACGGGGAGACCACTTCTCCTGGCGCACTCCCTGACTAGCACTCTCGGGGGGGCACCAGAGCTCTTGCCTTCCCCCCCCCACCCGGGAATGCTGGCTGATGGGGGGCACCAGCACTCTCAGAGGGTGCACGTGCACCCTGTTCACCCCCTATGCGTCACCACTGGTAGGATGGTAGCTAAAGGCTTGAAAATCTGAGTTGAACTTTCTCTACTGTAAAATTGATTTGGACAAGTTATTGATACCAAGATCTGCAAAGATACTTAGCCATGTAATTAATTACAGTGGTAGGTAGGTGTCTAAATAGTTACCTTTGAGTGTCTGAATCAGTGCCTCAGTTCCTCATATGTAAAATGGACGCACACACACACATACCACTTTTGAAACTCATGGCACATTGTGAACCATTTGGGGCAGGTTTTTAAAGATATTTAGATACCCTAACTCCCACTAACTTTAACTTTGCTTTCATGGAAGTCAATGAGATGTCTGCTTTTGAAAATCCTGCCACTTAATTGGTTTAGACTAATGAAGGTGTCAGGTGAAATCATTGCTCCATTGAAGTCAGTGCAAAAGTCCTATAGATTTTACTGGGGCCAGAATTTCATCTTCTGTTTATTAATACTATATAGTACAAATGTACTAACCACTCTGTAGGATAAAACTCAGTATGTACTCAGTGTGTTACCTTTGGATTTACTACAATGGGAAGTAAACCTTCATATATCCTGCAAGAATACTGTAACTACTAATATCTCGACCACTATTCCCGAAGCTTTCTTAGGTGTTATGGGAGAAACATTCTCATTTTCATTCAGTTTATGTTTGAACATTTTTCATTTTATTTAGGTTTGAAGACAGCTTGGTAAGCTCTCACATTAAAGCACCTTGTATCTTACTCTGGATTTAAAAAAAAAATTGAATAGATGTTCATGCATACAAACAAACATAATTTATCCTTCCCACACTGCAAACAAATACATTAATAACCCTAGCACATTCTCTGTTATTTCCCACATGAACAGAACTGATTGCTACGGAGCAAACTAGCACACATTTCTTTATTTATGTGACAAGAAACTTCTTAAATTATTATGAAATGAAGCATTTTTTAAATCTGGTGTATTTTTTTACCTTTGTCTGTTTTTAATTCATTTAATTCAGCTTGAACAACAAACACAGACTAGCCAGTCCCACTTCTGTTTTCAGTTGTTAGTTCTTGTTCTTTGCAAAGCTGTAAGGCCAGTAAGTTCCACTCATAAACCAGGACTCCACTGTGAGAAGTGATGTGCAAACACAAAAAAGAATTACTCTTCATTGTCACATTCAGCTTCTAAAGCACCATCCCAATGCTTCAAAGTTTGAGTTGCAAACACAGCAGAGAACTGTGTAATTGTTTCAACTCCATTTTAAAAATATAAATCTCACCCACACATTTCTATTGGTCTGCAGCATTTACAAAACCTTGGACTTAACATATTCTTTTGTAAGTAACAGGGGAAAAAAAATCTCTGCAATGTATTCTCAGAGAGGCATATAAAAATACACTCATTTTTCCCACACAATGCGACATGAGCATCAAGCAGGGAGCATCGTTTTCTAATGAATTATATTATAAGACTACATAGTAATTATTTTCTTATTCAGATGATAGTTCTAGTATATAACAGCCTGCTACTTCCTCTCAACTCAGTTACTTCACCCTAAGCTTAGGTGGTAATTCATTGGTTTTGCTGCTCAGCATACTGGGTTCAGTCATCTCTGATGATTATGTCGTTTCTCTTTGTTACATTTGCATAGATGCTGTGAAAGTATCTTCCACTGTCTCCTAGAGACCCAGAGCATAGCATATTGTAATTGTAACAAGGAGTTTACGGTGAAAGATCCCCTCTGCATATCAGAGATGTAGTGACAGCTATTTGTATCAGAAAAAGTAGGCTGAGAAAAAATATTGAAGGTTAGTAGAATACTGGACTGCAGGGATGATAAAAGTACAAACAAATCAAAGATGACAGAAGAAACATTCAATGAATTCAGACACACATGTGCTCAAGCATTGATGGTCTGTGTACTAATATTATGCAATCATATTCTGACTATAATAGTTGTCTAAGGATAAAATCCTAATTGACTTCTAAGGCCCTCTATTAAGTTGTCACCTAACTGTTTTCAAGGGTAAGTTGTCACCTACCCTTTTTCCTTACAATATCCCTTTACGGTACTCTGCTTACTGAAGCAAAAGGTAGATTATGTGGAGAACTGAACCTTTAAGAGGCTCTCATAAGAGGTATTTATAATCTGGTTTTATATTTTCAAGAGATTGGTATAATGTTATGCTGGTCACAACTCAGCTGTTGAATAAAGCAGATCTGTCTCAGATTCTTTGGCTCTTGGGCCACCTCTACACATTACATGCATTACACAATTAACCAGTTAACTGCACCATTAATTTAAACCAGCTACACATACAAATGAACTGTCAAGCCATAACAAGGCCCATCCACCTATAAAGTTAGAGCTGCAAAATGTGTAATACATTTATAGCTGGTTTTTATTCTGCTTTAATTTGCATGTGTAGCAGGGTCTCCCCCTGCAGCTTGGATCCCTGCTAGCCAACTGGACTCGAAGCCAGCCCATGCACCATGCACAGGTGGGACTGGGAGTCCCATAGCTGGTGGGACTTTCAGCCCTGGCAGCCAAGGGGCACTGTTAGGACCAAGAACCTGCAGCTGTGGGACTCTCAGTCCCAGCACCTGTGAGGCACTGCTGGGACCAAGACTTCTGCCAGCTGTGGCACTTGCAGCTGCGGGAACTTGCTATTTACCAATGTAGGGAGAGCTCAGGGTGACAATCCCAGGCTCCCCCTGTATTAGCAATAAGGCATGATAGGATCTGATGCTGGATCCTACAGTTATGCCTCTTGCTATGCATGCCTGGCATGGCAGGAGGCACAATGGTGTAGATCGCACATTAGATTCTATTGCACCTTTACCTGCATGTGTAGAGGGGTCCCTGGGGATTTCTGAACAGCATAGTACCAGGAGTGAAACTAAGAAAATAACTTTAGTGGAAGACTGGAACTGTTAAAAGTCCCACTAGGGTTGAAACTGCATCTCTAGAGGGAACTGGAGGAGCTTAAATGCTGCGTTACTCTGTAGCTGTCAGCAGTAGGTGCCAGAACAAACCCTGTGGTCAAGAGGTAGTTTTATTTTTGACAACAGCTGGTTTTGAAGCACTTGAAGTTTTTAATAGTTTTCAGTTAACTAAGGTATAGGAGGCCAACTGTGAAACTGTAGTACAGCCATTTGAGTTGAACTTTATTCCACATAAAAATGAAGCAAAGGAGCAATATGTTTTTAAACAGAGTACAAAAAGGAGATGAATACATGAAGGAGTTTGTGAATGATCTAAGGCTAAGGAACCAACCTTACAATTTCAGGAGTCAGTCCCTGATAAAAAATCATGACTGGGATAAGAGGCAGAACCCTGGGAGAGACACTACTGGAAGACCCAGAGTGAACTCTTGACAAAACCAGTAGTGTAACTTGGGAGAGGCAAAGGGGCTGGAGTCCTGGGTGCTGCCTAAGATGGAGTGCCAGTATGTAGCCTGGTGGGTACCTCACCTTCCACCTCCCCCATTACCCCTTCTACCCTGTATCTTCTATACAGTGGCTCCAGAAGCCAGATGCAGTGCTAGTTGTGATTAAATTGCTGCTCAACACACATTTCAGTAGCATCTTCCTTATAAACCCCTGCAGCAGCAGTTTACTCTGTTATGCTCCTGCTGGCTGCTGCCCAGAGTGCAGAATTGCCCAGTTGCATCTCTGGACAAAACACCTGGAATATGTTAAGAAAGGAGATCCCCTTCAATCCATCTTACTGAAGACGGCCAGTGCTCTGATACTGCAGATAATGCAGAAATATCTTGGAAAGCTAGTCATAAGCTAGGATTTGACTGAAGAAATACAGAACAAAAGATCTGCAAAGCGCTCAAATTTAAATAAAGGAGACAATAACTTACTGTATTCAAATTGATAGTATCTGGAATCTCATCCTCATGAGATGCATACATAATTTTCAGGAGATTTCTTCACGAATTGGCAATGTCACACTTTCTGTTGCTGCAGAATTTGATTTTGTCAGGTTTTACAAGATTTTATCACTCTTGAATGTTAGTGGTTTGACAACCCTGAAAACCACAGTCCCCTGTATATGGAGAAAGTAGCTACATTTGGGCAGCACGGATGTAGGCTTCCCCCACATTTGCCATCTGCCATAGTTGTGCCTCCTTTCTAATCTGGGGTCACATGGCAGTTTATCTTCATTGACTGAGCTGTTAACAGATAATAGCAGCTGTGATGTAAGCATCTGCCTAGTAGAAATAGATTAGGACAACTGATTTATTTTGCTGTGGCCACTCAACCAGGATGACTCCCTAACAATAACAACTTGGGTTGGACTATCATCCTTATTTAGAGAAATGAATGGCTCCATAACATACCTCTGGGCCATGATCCTTTATTAACAATCATTAGGGCTAAACTGTCTTGGGTACCGGAACACATGAGCAGTGGATCATGGACACATAGCGCTTTCTTTGGCTTTGACAATAATGGTTTGATAGAAGGCAGGGTGGAGTTACAATTTTTTTTAGATTTTATTTTATTTATTCAATTTTTGTTTGTTTATAAAAACAATGCTAAAACACAACATAATTTTGTATGTTTACCAAAACTATGGTGTGTAAATTATAACATTTTGCCAAATATCGTATGTTTTGCTTTTGGTGGAAGGCAGTGGAAGACTTCCCTGCTGTTGTAAGACTTATCAATTGAGATTCTCTATGTCATTATGTACCACTGAGACATGCACTGGAAATCCTCACTGAGCTGCCATAAGCATAATTTTTCGAGGACTTTTGACATATGAGCTCATTATTTCTTATTGGTTTGGTTTGTCAATATTATTTTACATTAAGCCAGTTGCTCCACATAAATAAAAGCAAGTACAAAGGAGGACACCATAACAAATATATTTTTACATGCTGATCAGTGCCAGCAACATTAGATTTTATTTTTAAGTAGACTATTGTAGAATGTATGTATCAATGCACAGAACCTGCAGCTGGGCTCTAGCCACTGCCTGTGGCCGTTTCTCCCGTGGCCACTTCTCCCGTGCCGTGCCTGTCTCCAGCGGCACTCTCCTGCTATCTGCGTGTCCGTGGCTGGGCTCCAGCCACCACCTGTGGCCGCTTCTCCCACAGTGTGCCCGTCTCCAGTGGCACTCTCCCTCTCTCTGCGTGCCTGCGACTGGGCTCCACTGAGCAGAGTTGCACAAGCTCCCCTCTTTGCTCAGTGACAGCTCCTAGGAATTTCCCTCTGCTATTCTGGGCCTTGGAGAGAGTTTCGCTCCCCCACATCTCCTTCTGCGCCCCTCCAGGTAGCTCTCTCTTCACGGAGCAGCTGCTCCAGAAACACTGTTCCTCTCCATACAGCTCCATACCTGGCCACACTGAGGTATCAATACCGTGCCCTGATGCCCACTTAAACAAGTGAGTGTTGCAATCCATTTGAAGTGTTCGAGTGGTTCTATTGCACATGCACCCCTGGGGCAGTAAGGAGATCACCCCAAGGTGCCTTACGGTGCATATGTATATGTAGTGGACTGGACGAGCATAATCATGATATTGATCATGACGTTTTGAAACTGGTGGGGCTTTGCCCGAGCACCCCCTATTGACTGTCCGGCCCTGGCGGAAGCTTCATTTATCAGCTGCTGATAAAAGTTAGCTCAAAGGATGGTGCAATTTTCCCCATTCCTGGTGCAAGACCTCTTCCGCTCTGCACTGCCCCTATTGCAGCATTTGCCTATATGGTATAATTTAGCTCTTATAATTTAGCCCTTTTAGCTCATTAAAAGGAGATGATTCACAAAGTAGGATTCTTCCCTATGAATTGGTGCTGAATAGTAACCCAACAGTTAGCTGTGGTCAGATATACAAATGAAAGATCCTTCTTTCAACTAAGATAGTTTTAGTTCTCAATCCATTTCACTGTTGTCACCCTAATGTAATCTTTGTAAGACCGCGTTTTCTAGAGCTGTGTTGCATCAAACTTTTCATTTTTCTGAAAAATCTTAAATTTTGTAATTCTTTTACATTTTGAATAGGGATAATTTCACATTCTGCAATTTCTCCTGAAATTATTTTTAAAAAATAAATTCTTTTGGGTCAATTTGAATGTTTCCTTTCTATTTCAACCTTTTTGGGTCATGTTCTGTACTATATTATATTTTGAAACAAAAACTTGTATTGATACAGAAAACGGAAACATTCTATCCTGACAAGGTCAAAATTAGGACCTTATGAAAATCTTTAGCTTAATTTTTTTTTTCAAAATGAAATTTCAAATGTCAGAGGTGTCAATATCAACAAATTTGTATTTTCCCATGGAAAAACTTTCAGTTCAGTAAAACTGATGCAAGTCTTTAATACAGATGTACCTGGGTATGGTTAATTTGTTTTCCTTCCTCTTCAGTTGTTGATTAGCCACAAAACAAATGTTTATTAAGTCTCAAGAGCATATATCCTCTAAGGCCCTGATGAAGAGAGCCAAAGTAAATGACATGGGCCATATTCCATGGTGGGCTGATCAGAATTAGAGAGAGATTTGTTATGGTCTCCTAAATTTGAGAAGAAAGGAAGTAGGGCAGAATGAGCTTTTAGCCAAGGACAACATAAATGAGATACCATGATATAGATGGATAAAATGATGTATGGCAGTACTGTAATATGTTTTTCCTTGGATTAATTCATTTACTCTCTGTTTATTTTCTCTTTGTTGTTGACTGGAGCAATAACAAAGATGGAGTATATAAAATGAGCCTGGGGGGTACAGTAATAAAGCCACAGTTATTAATGGTCTATTCTACATCTAGCAATGAGACCCTGACAGCTGTCAACTTTCAAGCATATCAAACACCTAGTGTGAAATGTAGTGAGAATATCAGAGGCCTGTTATGATTCTCAAAGTGTTGCGTATGACCAACCTTGGGAAGCCTGACGAGCCCCTTGGAATTAAGCATCATACATTAACATGACAGAGAATTTTTATAGAGGGGAAAAATTGACTTGTTGGATTTGTGTCCTTCCTGCTATGCAGCTTCCTACCTTTAAGTTGCAGTAACGGTGTATTTCTACACTTTTACAGTGAAACATTAGGGCTGTCTCTATTTGGAGTTAAGATTCCAGATTACAGAGATACCCTTGAGTCTAAATCCACTCAAAATCGAGGGATGCTTTTACTTATTTAGTGCATGACATGACTGTAACAAAAGAGAACATGACAATACCAAGCCTATTATGAATGAGCTCAATCTGTCAAGGCCCTTGGGGTCTCTGGAAAGTGCTGGCTCCCCCCCAGTTCCTATTCACTGGAAAGGAGTCCCAGCGTGCTGGGCCCCAAATCATGTGAATTTTATTACAAAAGATTATGTCCTTTGATGATGAAATGGGATACAATCAGATGTACAGGCTTTGTTTATTTCGGCATGTTCTCTAGGGAAAAAAGGAGGTAGCATTCCTCTGAACATGAAGAACAATGGCTGCTTAAGACACAAAGGGTAACCAGGTATCAGTAATTAGGAAAATCAGGGTTCTGTAGGACCAAATGGGACACATGGAGCAAGTTTTGTTTGTACCATTACACAGATAAAAAGCCAAATTCTGAAATCCTTACTTTCTTTTTCTCTTTTTGGTAAGGCCAGATTAAAAGAGAGTTAGTAGTAAGTAGCATGACATAATTATCTGGAAAGTTATGTGCTTTAAACAGTATCCATGATGCCAGCTCTCATACTTTTATCATAAACCTCAGAAATAATATCTGGTGTTTCCTCTTAGGGTTCCAAATATGTGAAATTATCAGGGATCAATTTTAAAAGGGCATTTCAGCCTTATGGCAAATTTTAAAAAGTGTATTTTTTAAATCTCTTGCTTTTAAAGCCACTCCTATGCTACAGGGGGAATATTATTCCTGAAGTTTGTTCATACTTATCGACACCATTTGAGTTCAGGATAGTGACAGAAATTACACATAAACCAGTATAAATGATTGGAAACTGGTTCAAATGTGTAACACAACAGAAATTCCGTGAACATAACCCACTTTCAAAATGGTGGAAACTGGTTTGAGATAAACCTGGATGGATGTAGTATCAGACTTAACTGATTTAGGTTAAATCAATTAATTGAACTTCTGTCCCAGATCCCCTCCAGATCCAAGTTAACTTTTAGTCCCCCAGCATCCCGGGGTGCTTTGCACCTTCCTTGCATATGCTCTTTTGCAGGGTCAGCAGGCTAGCCTTGGTCCAAGCAGTCTGCTCCAGCCCAGGTGTGCTTTAGTTCCCCCTGGCTTCACTTGGGACGCTACAGGCATGTGACTGCATTTCCAGAATCAAAAGTGAATGTCTGTTCACTTGCTTATTGGTTCAATGTACACATCTTAGACTAACCTGTGAAAATTGAATCAATTCAGCCTCAGGCTTTTTGACTGCCTGTACTTAGCCCATTTGTGTGTGTCTCAGTATGAAGTGACAGTGGGTTTATTTTATTTCTGTCACTATCTTGTTCCCATTTAGGAGTGATACCAGCCCAGGACAAACCTAGTGAAATCAACACTGCGGAGCTCCTGGCACACAGAAGTCCTGCAGAGTTTTTCTTAGCTCACAAAGGGACAAGATCTTCCGTTAGATGTAGCATCATTCCAAACACACTGCAGGCACTAAGGGCATTGATAGGTGTTCATGTGCACCTCCACAGTCTGGCTCATGATGCCTCACACAGTGCCATGAGTTAGACTGACCCCCCCCACCAACCCAACAGACATTTGCTGTTGGATTGGGAGTGCGTGTAATTTAGCTCCCCTTTGGAGCTGATCTGGGGAGCTGATCTGTCTGCAGCAGTCTGCTCCCTAGCCCTGCCCCCTTTTTCAAGCTTCTGTGCTCCCTTAGGATACGAGGGAAGAAGGCAGGGGAGTAAGTTCAGTCTGGGGTTTCCCCAGCCATACTGGAGTGCAGGGGAGGAGGTGGATTGGAGCTCCCCCATCTCAGGGGGTCCAACCCACCTGGAATCCCCAGATTGAACTCACTCCCCTCCCTTTCCTCGCTCCTATCCTGAAGACAGAGCAGAGCTGAGCTGCATCAGCTGAACCCTGCTTCTGGCTGTGTTGACAGATGTTAAATGAAAGCACTCCACTTTGGAGCATCTTCATTTGAACCCTCATGCAATTGCCAGATTGTCACGTGATTGGGCATTTTTAAAGTGTTCTGCAGCCATACACTTCTGTCAGTGGCCTTTCAGTGGCCACCTCTTTCAGTGGCCTTTCAGTGTGTGACACTGCATTGACAGACATGTCCATACACTTCTTTCAGTGGCCTTTCAGTGTGACAAACTGTCACGTCCGTCAATGCCCTAAGGACTAGATTCAAAACAACCTCTACAACACCTAGATAGGAATCTGATGCCTCAGTCACAAAGAGGGATGCCAAGTGACTCCGTCCAGCAGTAAAAAAAAAACTGCTAAGGTACCTACATTCATTTGAACCTGAAAAGATCCCTGGGGACCTAGAGTTGGACTCCTGTGCTCAATAATGATCCAGACCAACAGCCTCAGTACCATACTCCAATCTAACTATTGTGATCTGCCACCAATTTGTGTTGCAACTGTTAGGCACCTGGATTCTGCCTAATCCTTAAATGTCTTAGGTGGGGTCAGAACATGCCTAGAGATTGTCTGATGCTGAGTGCATTCATGCTGCCTGGGTGATGAAACTGGATTGCTTCTAACTTTGATGGACTGAAGTTACTAAGTTTCATAGTTGGGAGGGTCAGATGGGACCTGAACAGATCACCAAGTCCAACCCCCTGCCATGGCGTAATGTCTAAGGAGTAATCTAGTTTGGTTCTGCTCCAAAAATGCCAAAGCTTAATAAGTGCCTAAATTCTGTTTAGCTACTGCTGAGTACAAACTGGATCACGCCTGATGTCCAGTGGCAAATGTGTCACGAGGACCATGTGTGTAGTGAGATAGATTTCTCTCACACACCAACAAGCAGCCATCATTTTACATTTTGTGTTTGACTGCACTGCTGTCACTTCACATCAATGCTGTGGTAACTCATAGACTGAGAACAAGAAGCCATAAAAAGATGAGAACCCTGAGACCTAAACATTGGGACTGAGTGCTGATATGCAATAACTCTTTCATTATCTGCTTGGAAAGTATATTCTGTCTTTATGTTTCACTTCATGACTCAGACTGTCCTATGTTACTGGTTGGGCTTCCTGCTGCTTCCCATCATGTTGCAGTCTACGCTTTTCTCTGCTGTCTCCTTTCAACATGACACAAAGCTTGTAACTGTGACACCAGCTCATGTGGTGAAATGCAGGATGGTTCCTATCACCCCTAAAAAGCAGGCAGTTTTCCAGGTCTGAAAGCAAAAACAACACAAAATGACATTTGATAGAAGAACTTAGGTAAAGATATACTTGATGTTTTTCTTCCTTTTGTACTGTGCTGCGTCCCTAAATCAGGAGCCTCACATTTACATCCTTTAACACCAGGCAGGGGCGATGTGTAGAGGGTGCACGCAGGGGTACATTCACCCCCTAAGTGTGATGGTGCACCCCTACAAAAAGGTGCTGCTGGCACTACTGGTGGCATCTGGAGGCGATCCATGATGCCTGCTCTCCACCACTAATGCTGTCGGCGGTGGCTGCAGGTGGTCCCTGACCCTCGGTCAGTGCTTGCCACCCCGTCCCCCTGCTCTGCCGATGACAGTGCAGGTAGCATCTGCAGGAGCTTCCCCACTCACCGCTGCCATGCTCCTGTCACTCCTGCCACCACCGCTGTGCTCCTGCCACTGCCGTGCCCCCCAGCCTCCGGGGGCTTGAGTTGTTCATGATGCTGGGCTGGCCTCAGGTCCTGACATATCATGTCACGTATTGAGGCCAGAAAATTCTGGAAGCCTGTGTTTACTTCTAGCAACAGCACCAAGAACACGGAATTTGCCATACCACTTATTCTACTGATTTGTTTTTAATACTTTTATAAATCTGTCAGTCATGAGAATAAGCGATTGCTAAACTAATCCTGAAAAAGCTGCATTTCATGCTGGAATCCACAGACATTCCTGAATGCACCGCTCTGTCGCTGTGTCTTAACTGTAACCTGTAAGATACATTTTTTCCCAGCCCAGAGACCATCCCTACATTATTACTCTTATACTTTAATCCTGATGGGCAGCAGATGTCTTCACTTTATTTTATATGTCCTTTCCCTTATGACAGAGGGTGTATGATCTTTTCAATGTTGTCCAAAAAGCTAATCTGTGATGGAGTCAAATGTCTGTTAGGGGGCAAGTCCATAAAACTCAAAGCCTGAATCAGGAGGATTTGAACACAAGCCACCAGTGTGAAAACACTAGCGTGTTAATACTTTGCATATTTAGACTCTAAAGCCAATTGGATAAACTGGACTGAACAGGATCAGTTAAGATCCAACTTTCAGAGACTCCTCCCAGATCCAGCTATTGAAATACAGGTGATCCCCAAAAACTTCTCACATCTTGGCACAGTAAGGGCTGTATATTGTACTGATTAGTATTGGATGCCCCTTCTGCCATATGCAAATATGACATTAATTTTGTATCAGGCAACTTGAGAGCTCATTAGCTTGGAAAGGGGATGCCGAGCTTTTCACCCTCTAGATTATTACTTTGAATGCATGCTATTAGCCAAATATTGTTGCCATTTGATAGCTGTCCGGTGGCAGCTCTCAGGGTGGATCAGTCAAGTTCCTAGCAAACAGACACTCACATTAGCAAACCCATTCAAAATGGCATTATTAGGAAGTCTCAGCAGAGAGCTCAGGATGAAATAATGATGAAGGCCAAGCTTGACCATTTACCCTTTGCCTTTCAGGAATGGGAAGGCTGCTGATGGCAGTCAACTTGAGGGAAATTTGCATAGCTATTCTCAAGGTTGTACCTCTTTCCTGAGTAAACGACAGGCCTGTCATTCTGGTGTGTTTCACCAGCACAATGTTAAAACAATAATATGAACGTACATCTGTGCATGCTCATTCTATCTGATATAGATTTGTGAACAAGTCTAGCAGCTTTTGATTCCTTGAGTTTCTTGAAACTAAGCAAAACTCTGGTTAAGTACATGATTTTAAAAAAAGAATATCGTCTGCTGCTTGGATTTGGACTGACATGACTGAGTCATTGTTCAAGTGCTAAAGAGAGTTGATGGTTTTTATTTATGAGCTACTACCTTCATATTACTGTCACTTGGATGCACCACAGAACGAATGCTTCCCATCTCAAAGGCTACAGCAGGTCACTTTTTTGAATATTAACTCAAAATGAATGTGTCATTGTATCACGAAGATGAGACATGAGAACTTTCTGAAGATTATTTATTTGTTAACAAAGCACAGATCAGACACTTACCTCCTCTGGAGAAAAACAAAAGAAGCAAAGTATCCTTCCTGTGTTCTCTCTCTCTCTCTCTCTCTCTCTCTCCTTCTCTTTCTCTCTCTTTGGCCCCAGTACAAAATAACTTTTGTCTTTACAACCAGGTTAAATGTTAGGACTTGATAATTTCTTTATTTAGTTCATTAAATTGTCTTTTAAAATCTCTTAATACTATTCTTTATATGGAATTTTTAATCTTAGGAATGTGGGTATGGAATCATCGGTTGCAATAAGAACAACCTGCTGTGGTGGGAGGGGAGTCTGAGTTTAGGTGGTTAGTAAGAAAGGATGGGGCCATTTAAAATTCTCAGAATCTCGATTCATTTGTAACACTGAAATCAAACAGAAACATTTTTAAGGAGTTCATAGGCTTGCAGATTTTGCCCAGAGCAGAACAGCTAGAAATCTCGAGAAAAATCCTATTGTTAAAAGATTTACTGCCTTATGTTGCAAACTCAGGAGGTTTAGGTATCTTGCATCAGTATCTAACCAGTTGAATGTAATTTCCATGCTGAATATGAATATGAAGTATTTGGGGTCTCTTCTTCATTAGCTCTGCGCTTGCTTCCATGCCTTCTACAGGTACAGAAGTATATAACCAACTCCTAAGACTGATGTAGGAAAATTTGATGTTCTGTTCCAGGCAGGAAAACCAAACATTCCCAAAAAATAGAAAGGTTTTAGTTCATTTTTGTTTCCATCCTAACAGCTCCAGCAATCTCAGGCCACAATCAGCCCAGCAGTAAGAATCACATATTGCTCCAAGTGCTGGGAAAGCACAGGGTTTGGAGTAGTATACATACCTAAACAGGTAGATTAACCAGATAGATACTGCCTCATCTTTTCCTATCTTGAAACAGAGGGAGGAGTGGGGGACTTGTTTACCTTTAGGCTGAGGGAAAAAGTGGAAAACATTTTCTCTTTCTTTCTTTCATTCCTAAAACTCCTCCACATTGATGTCTCTAAACAACCCCCTCCCATCATTCCTTCTCTACACATTTGGCTTTAGTTTTCAAATCACGGCTATCTTAACTTTAGATACTACAGGTTTTGAATGCAAACTATGCAAACAGGACAAAGAAAACTTGGGTATGCAACTGTTATATTTGCAGCAGTACAAATTTGATACATGCAGTTCCCATTTCTTACTAATCAAAGAGCGTATCTCATTCGTTGTACATCAAAGCTAAAAATACACTTTACGTCTCCGCTTTTAACTTCCTCTCAAATAGTGTAATCATTCATTAGAGCTTTTCTTGGCTCACAGGTGAAGATTATTATTTTAAGGAATCAACTCTGTTTACTGAGTGTCTCAAAACCTCAAGATTTACCTGTCTAAACGTCTAAGTCAGTTTCCTTGGTTACATGTGATTTACAAGTATTGTATTTCTCTTTTCAAGGCTGATCCAGGAATAGTTTTTATACTGACCCTCAAACTTGGATTTTACATGGTTTCTTTTATGTGTACAAATGGATGGTTTGGATACTGAAATCCAATTTACTACTTAAATGCTCCAAGGATCTAATAGGATAGGAATCTCTGTTAATGTCTGTTCTGCAAAATTTATACTACTATTACTACAACTAACAATAATATTATGCTAACCACTTCCTTGCTCTGTCTCTCAAACACATTGGAATGATCTGTTGAAGATTTTCTCAGGATTGTAGAATATGCCTTCACTTACTGTCTGGGTGTTGGTGTCTTTATCAAAGTGAAAGTCCTTTTTGCTTGTCAGAAATGATCAGAGTTTTCTTTGGATCATCCTGTCCCCCTGCTGTTTGCAGATACCTGACTTTTAGATATGAGAAATCTCTCTCTCTCTTCTTCATTTGTAAGGCACTATCTCCATGGTGCCCTCATTTCATTTTCTTCCTCTTCTTCTCGGCCTCTTCTCTGTGCTCTGATCCTGAAGAGAATCCTACAAGGTGTGCTGTCATGTGTACTTCAAAAACTCTATGCTTCTTGGGAAGATTTGAGCTGCTTGATCTCATTTTATATTTTAATCATTATTCCTTGTTGTGCTTTGGCTTTGTTTTAAAATATAGTTGACCAAACCCCATTTGCCAAACCCTTTGTTCTTTTATAAATGATTTCCTTTTATGTTGATATGTCTTATATCTTCCTTTAACCCTATTGATGTCTACCCTCTTTAGTCAATGTATTAGGAATAAATGTTACTTTCCTCCCCTTTCCCCTCACTTTCTGACTCTCTTTCTGTCTACAGAATTTCTAAAGCCCTTATCACTATAGGCTTCAGTCTTGTGGCCACAGTTTTACAATTGTTTGCAATGGGTAGTATATGACACAGGACTGGAAATGAAGTACTGAAACCTTCGCTTACACAAAAGCCCTAACCCTGGCCTAGCTTCTTTTGTCTATATTTTTCCTCTTTGCTCTTTTGTAGAACCTACCTAACTGTCGATTTAAAAAAAAAATGCAACACAGAGCTAAGATTGCCTGGTGGTATGTTACTGTCAGAGTACTGAGACACTGGCTGCCTAACCTACTAGTTAGAGCCAAGGTTTAGGCCACGAGGCAGGGAAACTATAACAGACCAGGATATAGGGCCTTTTCACACATTAATTTTAGGCAGCTCCTGAAGCTCTTAACCCCTGGATTGTTCACATATTAACACATGAAACTAATCTTAAGCACTCTTTAGGCAGCTTAAAGTTACCTCACTCCAGCCTAGGTTTATCACCCTAGGCTACATTTTAGTGTGAACGCCACAACTGCCCCCCTCCTCCCCCTTTCCCACTGGCCCAGTATTGGTCCAGCATTGGTCCCAGAGGAATTGGTCCCTGTCCCTCTGATTGGACTGCTGCCCCCTGCCCCCAGCCCCTACCAGTTCAGATTGGCCCACTGATCCCTTGCCCTGGGATTTGGCTCACTGACTCCCACTCCTCCCTGCTCACCCCCTATGTTCTTTGGCTTACTTTTGGCTGCCACTGCTAGCTGATCTGAGCAAGCAGGGAAAGGTAACACCCCTGCTTGGCCCCTACTACCGCCATCACCATCGCCACCACCATTGCCACCACCACTCTTTGGGCTGGGCTCAGCCTGGAGAAAAACAGCAGCCTGGAGGCAGCAGCTGTGATAGTGGGGGCCAGGCAGGCAGGTTCCTTTTCCCTGCCAGGAGGGATGGGGGGAGCCCTAGGGGTAAAGGGGCCTGGGGGGAACCTCAAGGGGTCAGAGGAGAGCCACCATCCTGGATTGGCCTTCTAACTCCCTCCCCGCATCCTCCCTAGATAGGTTCCACCATCTCCCATGCTCCTTGCACGCCAGACTGCTGCTTCCCCTTCCCTCCCAGTCCCAATTTACTTGACGCTGTCCCAGGGGAGCAAGCAGGAAGGGGGCACCTGCCTGCCTGCAATTGCCACTGCTCTGGGCTGGGCAAGCAGCCACAAGTAAGCCGGGTGGGGATGGTCATCTATGAAGGCTGCGAGGGAGCACGGGGAGGAGCCCTGGGGGTGGTGTGGGGGGCAGGTGGAACTCCAAGGGGCAGAGGGGAGCCCCAGGGAGCGAGGGGAAGGGGGGAAGCCTGGAATGGGAGCTGAGGGGGGATTCTTACCTTTCAGTCCTCAAAGCACCTGCTGGCTTGAATGTGTGAATACTCTAAACTCAAGCAGCACTAACACTGATCAACATTTGAGCAGCCCAAAGCACAATGTGTAACAAGGCCCATACACAGTTATGACAGGGGAAAAGGACCAGTTGCACAGACTGGGATGTTGGTGGTCTAAAGGCCAGAGCCAGGATGTGAATGCAAATCAGTGGCTCAGAATGGGAGGTACTGGGAGCATGTTGGCCTGCTGACTTGCTGGAAAACCCAGAATTAGGCACATGCCAATTCAACGTTTATGCTGCCTCCTATACCTGGCAAAAGCTCCATACCCAGCAGGTGTATTAATAATGTTTGGTGTAGTTTCATTGAATGGTGGGGGGATGAACAAGAGAGGCTGAACAGAGCTATGGTTGTCATGTCGAGCCTGTTCCGTCAAGTGGGGAGGGGAGAAAATAGTTTTGCCTACCTCATACCACACATGCAAAAAATAGATACAGGCATATCTATATCTTCAGGGATACAGTTTACTAGTCTCACCCAATATGCAAATCAAATGAGGCTACATCAAAGGGTTTTTCTTTTCATGCAGGTGTAAATATGAGGTGGGCAAGTAACATGCTTCTGTTAATTTAGTCTGTAAGGGTGAGGGAGTTAGAATAGGTGTGGGGTTGATTTTTCATGACGAGGCTTAGTGCTTGAGTATGCCACACGTAAAAGTAGGTCCTGTTCGCTACAGCTTATCTGAATACAAGTTTTTGCTTCAGCAAAGAGACAGTGCTGCATGTTGTCTGATAGTAACCCAATTCCCTGGGTGTTCTACATTATCTGCAAAAGCAGATTGCGCACATACATATTATGGATATACTGAGGCATCAGTCAAAAGAGACAGTGAAAGTTACATTGGCATGACCCTTAATTCTGTATTTTTTATTTTTTAGATGTTTCCATATGAAATATCATAATTCTGTGTTCTCAGATTTACAGAAATTTGACTAGGACTTTTCAGCTTGGAAAAGAAATGACAGTGGGGGAATCTGATAGAAGCCTAAATAGTGAGGAAGGGAGAATAAGGGACCTGTTGTACTCTACGGAATTCTATTACCCGTTGTGTGGCCTAAGTGGCAGTTTTCCAAATACACAAATTCCATTTCTGGCACTTATTGCACAGGCTGTGATTCTATTACCCTTGTCCTGTGGACCATACATGTGAGTGTGTAGAATGAATAAGTGCGGTAGTCATACATTGGCTAGGAAGATGTGTAGCTATGTACATGTATATCTGAGTATGGGTCTTGATAAGTGGAGAAGGAATGGTGCTTCTCATGTTTTAGCCCCAGTACCTGAGTAGTTAGGGAACTTTCCCAGGAAATAGTTGACCCCTGTTCTAGGCCCCAGACCAGATTTGAATCAGTGGGCACATCTACACATTGATTAAAGTACTTTAGGCCATGTGCATTAAATCTAGTACCTTCATTGTGAGGTACTAGAAAAATGTGCGTTAGCCTATTTTAATGCACATTAGCTAAAAAGTACATTTTTTGTATGATGCTTTAATGCACATTAAAATAGGCAAATGCACATTAAAGTATACATGTAGACATGCCCAGTGGCCACGTCTACATGAGATGCTGACTGCGTGGTTACTGTGCAGTCATTTAGTACTTGCATACACAAGTAATAAATGACTGCGCAGTAACTGGAGTCACTGTGCAGTAGTGTTTTTGAACGGCTTTTTTGGTGACACCGACTTCACAATAGCTCATTACTACTACACAGTAGCTCATTGTGCTATGTGATGCTACTGTGCAGTAGTAACGATCAGTTGCGGAGCCAGAATCTTATGTAGCTACAACTAGTGTCTCTTTGACTTCTTAGCATAGTGGTCTAACTCCACAAGCTATACAGTACACATGGCCCTTTATAGCAGTCCTTTTGAAAATGAGCTACTACATCTTGCATTTAATAGTCATGAAGTGGAGAGCAGCACAGTTGGGAGTAAAATACTGCACAGTAAGCCTTCCCTGGGAGCACATTTAGATGTGTTCACTCTTGGGAGCAGATTTACTCCCAATGGGAGAAGGCTAATACAGGGCTGTTCCCACCCTGTTCTGCCCTCCTGAAACATGCAGGGGGAGGTCCAGGTTTATTTGGGGGTGCTAAACAAAAGAATCAGAGATGTAACCTCAGGTTTATGATATCCTTAAAACTATGACAGCTGGTGACTAGGACAGTATGGCAGGGAATGGCTCACAGTGCACATGCCCTGTTTCTTATGCCTAGAAGGTCATGCCCACATGCTATCTTATGGGGGTGGGGCAAACAGGGGAGATGAGACTCACCACAGGTCTGAGACTGCCCATTCTCACAGTTGTCCCTTCCTTTGCTGTGTCTTCAGAACCTTTTGTTCCTATTCTTCTCACATCTGTGTTCTTATCCCTAGCTACTGCTTTCTTCCTACATCCAAACCTTCAGCACTGCTTTCCCTCCACATTTATCTTCTCTGCCAAAACCCCCAGAGATTCTCTATGGGCATGTCTACCCATGCATTAATGTGCCTTGATTAGAATTAGTCTACTGCACATTTAGTGTCTTGTGTAAAGATGCCCTATTTCTATTATAAGAAAGTCATAACACTTTAAAATGCTATGCCCAGTTCACCTTTTAGGATTATAGACTCTAGTCCGTTGTTTAGAAAACACGTTTATATAATCCTAATTTTTTTCATATTTCTTACAATTAATCAGTGCAAATTAATTAATTTGTGCTGGTATTTAGTATAATAATTCCCCAGATGGAAAAGTAGCAACAGTCCAGCAAGCGTCCTGTGTAGATCACGAGTAGTTTATTACCTTTACCTAAATTAGTGTAGCACTCTTCTTAAAGAAACAATAACATCAACAGAAACCATGATAGAGGCAGATAGTAGCAATTTGCTTACATATTATTCTCAAGTTTCTGCCATGGTCAGTTCAGTGAAGATGGTGATTTGATGACCTAGCATGTTCTTTTAAGGACACTCATATAATGTGAACATTTTCTATCTGAAAAACCCTCTTGCCTAATCTTCCTGCATTTCTTTTTTCCTGTTTTGTGAGTGCTTGGCACACACTATTCCAGACAGCCACATACTTCCTTTGCTAATGCTTGTAGTTTTGATTCCCCAATCTGGCAGTGAGTACCATGAACTGGCTGTAATAAATAAGTTTTTGCATGTAAAGTAGTTTTAAGAATATGATGATTCTGTAAAATGTTGTTTCACCCATGCTAGGAACAATAGCTTATTAAGTCTGTCCTCCAATGACCTCAATTTTGGCAAAAAAATTTGACCCTAATGAAGCACAGCCAATTTCAAGACAATTCAAGTAATCAAGTGGATTTTAGAGAACCTAGAAGACTCAAGTTTTAAACTGAAAGAGCTCCTCAGTCTTAGCTACAGCAGAGCTGGCACTCTGCTATTATCTCTCTAGACACAATGGGGTGGAATGCTATTACCCTTTGTGCACCTAAATGGCACTCACCAGCTGAGTAAGTGGTATTTTTGGCACTTACACACAGCTTGCAATTCTACTCTCCACGCAGAGTAAAAGCATAAGTGGAAGCGTACCTATGTATACTGAGCATGCTCATTAAGCTATATGTTGGCCAGGCAGCTGATACACATCCTGGAAAAAGGAGAAGAAGTTTCTCCGCAGCCTATGTTTTAGCCCAAATAGATGTTTTAGCCCCTCTCACCGAAAGGGGGTTTGAATCTGAATTTCTCAGACTTCCCACCCTAGAGTTCTATCCTATGAGTTTCTTCTGTCCTCCTCAGACATCTAGTGCTGCATGTCTTTAGATCTGTTTCTCACCCCATGCTCATAAAAAAATGAGGCGATTGTAGCATCGATGCCTATACAGTCAGATGGGTGGCAAATTGGCTTGATGGTCGCACACAGAGAGTGGTGTTGAACGGGCCATTTTTGACCTGTGGGGATGTGGGCAGTGGAGTTCCCCAGGGCTCGGTCCTTGGGCCTGTGCTATTAAACATCTTTATCAGCAACTCGGAAGTGGAAAGCATGCTGTCCAAATTCGCTGATGACACAAAGATGTGGGGGGAAATGGGCACGCTGGAGGGGAGGGACCAAATTCAGCTAAATCTAGACAGGTTACAGAGGTGGGCGGATGAGAATAGGATGGAATTCAACACAGGCAAGTGCAAGGTGCTGCATCTAGGGAGAAGGAACCTGCAACACACCCACAAGCTGGGGAACACCCTTCTTGTCAACAGGGTGGCAGAAAGGGATATTGGAGTCATTGTTGACTCCAGGATGGACATGAGCCGCCAATGTGAGGAAGTGGTCAGTAAGGCTAACTGCACCTTGTCATGCATCTAAAGATGCATCACAAGCAGGTCCAGGAAGGTGATCCTTCCCCTCTGTGTGGTGCTGGTCAGGCTGCAGTTAGAGTATTGTGTCCAGCTCTGGGCGCCGCACTTCAAGAGGGATGTGGCTAACCTTGAGAGGGTCCAGAGGAAGGCGTGGTCAGGGGGCAGCAGGCCAGGCCCTACAAAGATAGACTAAAGGGCCTGAATCTATTCAGCCTCCACAAGAGAAGACTGAGAGGAGATCTGGTGGCCGTCTATAAACTCATGGGGGGGGGGGGACCAGCGGAAAATAGGTGAGGCTCTGTTCCCCTGGGCACCACCTGGGATAACAAGGAATAACAGCCACAAATTGATTGAGAGTAGGTTCAGGCTTGATATCAGGAGGCATTACTTTACAGTTAGGACTACCAGGCACTGGAGTGGGCTCCCAAGGGAGGTGATGCTCTCTCCTATCTTGGGGGTCTTCAAGAGGAGGTTGGATAGATAGCTGGCTGGGGTATTATGGTCCCAGCACTAGTTCCTGCCCAGGGCAGGGGGTCGGACTTGATGATCTATTCAGGTCCCTTCCGACCCTAGAAACTATGAAACTATCATCATCATAATCGCCTTTTAAGTTTTCCAAGCTATTATTATAATTGTCATTATGATCATTACTGAAACATCTTATGCACCACAGTCAAGACTTGGACCTTTTTGTGCTCTATTTCAAACAGTTATTTTTGAAGAAAAACATAAGCCCCAACTTCTGATCTTCAATGAAGCAGAGATCTGTTAATTACAGTCCTACTAAGGGCTTTGTTACACCTTCCATTGTGATCCGCACAAAGTTGATGGATGTCAGTGCTAGCTCAAGTTTAGAGCAGTCACACTTTAGGTTAGCAGAGGCCTGGAAGACCAAAAGGTAAGAATCCCTCTTTCCCCACCCCCACAAAAAAAAATAATTCTAGGCATCCCTTTGCCCCCTGGGGCTTTTCCAGCTCTCCCTGCCACTGGGTCTTCCCCAGACCACCCACTGGTTACTTGTGGCTGCCCACATTATCTGTCCCAGGGGAGCAGACAAGGAAGAGTCAACCTGTCTTTTTTTTAAATTTATTTTAAAATGCATTCCCTCCCCTTCCCCAACCATTTCTGACTTTTTCTCTCCCTCTCTATTCTCTATAGATAAGTACAAGTGAGCTCAGACTTAGGATAAGCTTTAACAATTTTATTTTGGTAACAAGTTTTTCATTTTGGATATCCACTGTTTTATATTGTATAATTATTAGGTTTGTATTGATTTTTACTGTTGTATATTGTAGTATTATTATTTTTGTATTGATTTTTATTGTTTCAAATAGATATTGTATGGTTTAGGCCTGTGTTTGTAAGTGAACTGAAGTCATGTAAAGTTTCCATTTTATATGTCAAGCCTCCATCTTCTGTCCTCTGCCTGGGCATCCGATATTGCAACTGTATGAGTCACGTACCCCTTCCATGTAAATTGGTTCCCAGATGAATGAGAATGATTGGGAATGATTGAAATACAATGGTAGCAGGCCTCTACTGAATGGCCTGTAATGACTGAGGCATCACCTTACATTGATTCATCCAGGAACCACAGACCTCACCCAGGAACAGAGACAAGAACCCAGCATTTGAAAGACTTTTTGTCCAGCAGTGGAGCCAGCAGCAGGGGCAGCAGCAGCTGATCCCCCCAAGTTAAGTGGGCAGAGGGACCGGATGCAGCTGAGCCGGATCTGAAGGGGAAGCCCTCCTGATCCTTCTTAGCTGAGCCGGTAGGGAGCCGTACTGCATGAACAGAATGTGCAAACAGGGGAAGGGCTAGGGGGGACTGTACCCCCAAGCTAGGGAGCACCCCTGGGGTTAACCCTTGGGGAGCAGGCTCCAGAGGCACCGGATCCTCCCAGCAGGGGAGCGTAGGGGACGGGACTGCTGGCAGGCACTTCCGGGAAGACTGGAGTGCCTGATTGGCTGATTGGGGCAGTGACAGGAAATTCAAACTGTGGCCTTTAAAAGCCACAGTTCAACATAGCCCCTGGTACTCAGGAGCCAGGAGCAGTGGGGAGAGGAGGGATCCAGGCACATGTGTGTCCCACACTCATGTGTGCCCCCTTACCAGACCTGAGGCAGAAGTAGATGCAGCAGCAGCGGAGCCAGCAGCAGGGGCAACAGCAGCTGATTCCCCTAAAGTAAGTGGGCAGAGGGACCAGACGCAGCTGAGCCAGATCTGTAGGGGAAGTCCCCCGGATCCCTGTTAGCTGAGCTGGTAGGGAGCCGTGCTCCTGAGCTGCGCCACGTGAACAGAGCACAGGAACAGAGCATGCAAAAAGGTGTGCTCTGTAAGACCGTGCCAGTGTTTGCGTTGGTGTTCACGCTGGCGGGTGAGCAGGAAGGGCCAGGAGGGAGACTCCTACTAGGGCAGGGAGAAGGCACTGTACTAAGCTAAAAACAAGCAGCAACTCCTATGATGGTGTTGACGTGGAATGCTGCCAGGGCCCCTGCCCGGGGGGGAACAGCCTACCCAGGGCTTGTCTGAGGCCTCCACCCAGACAGACCCCTTGGGGGAGCTGGTGTCCCCCCACCCCCTGGCCTGTGGGGGTTTCCCAGCAAGGCCTTGGGGGACAGGGATTGGGGACCCCCACACCTGTCCTGCAGGCGCCCGCCTTAGGGCCCTGGAGGCGCAGGTGAGGGAGTTCTAGGAGGAGGTTAGCAGGCTGAGGGGAATCAGGAGGGTGGAAGAAGAAATTGATGGCTATTTCCTTTCCTTGCAGGGCCACACACCCAAAGAAGAAGCACCTCGGGAAGTGCCCTCCACTGCAGAATGGCAGACGGTCACCTCCAGAACCAGTGCTGCTTGTAACACAGCAGTACCAGTTCCTCCAGTCCGGCTGGAGGACAGGTACAAGGCCCTGGCAACACTGGAGGAGAAGGAGGGAGAGGAGGCAACTCCACACTCTCCATGCTTCAAACAGGCTGAAGGAGCTAAGCAGCCCAAGAGGAGAAAGCTTTGAGTGATCATTATAGATGACTCCATCCTGAGAGGTACAGAAGGCCCCAGAGGTATAAAACAGCACCTTGTCACCAGGACCCCTCGACACGCGAGGTCTACTGCCAACCCGGAGCAAAGATTCATGACATGACGGGGATGATCCAGGCTGTGATCCAGCCTACTGATTAATACCTCATTGTCCTAATCCATGTGGGTACTAATGACGTGGCCAGGAGAAGCCCTGATCACCTGATGGTGGACTACCATGCTCTGGGGGGGCATGCTGAAGGAGATAGGTGCACAGGTGGTATTCTCTTCTGTTCTACCAGTGAGTGGATGTGGTAGACAGCATGAAATGTGCATCACAGAGACCAACCAGCAGCTTCAGAAATGGTGTCTTGAGGCGGGCTTTGGCTTCCTTGACAACGACCCACATATCACAATGAGAGACATACTCGGGTGGGATGGGCTCCACCTTTCTCCTGAAGGTAAGCGTGTGTTCTCTTCTAGGTTGGTGGATCTCCTCTTGCGGGCTTTAAACTAAGCTCATCAGGGGAAGGGGAAGATGAGGGAGGAGGAAGCCTTGGACCGCTAAACCAAGCAGCACTCACAAGTACAGCCCAGCCTAGACCGATGAGCGGAACATATACACAGGTAAGCAACAGGGGCCAGGGCAATGCTATGATTAGGGGGCCAGTGTACACATCCACAGGAGGCCTCAAATGCCTCTACACAAACGCTCGTAGTATGGGAAACAAGCAGGAGGAACTTACTCTCCTGCTAGCTAACAGCAACCCAGACATAATGGGGCTCACTGCAATGGGGTGGGACCTAACGCATGACTGGGCAGTGAATGTCAAGGGCTATAGGCTGTACAGGAGGGACAGGACAGGGAGGAAAGGCGGGGGTGTGGCACTCTACATTAAGGAGGAATACACATCCTCATCAGGTAGTACAGAATCAGAGGAGGGGCACACGAAAGTGCTCTGGGTTAGAATACAAGGCAGTCAAGGGGAAAGAGACTTAACGGTGGGGGTCTACTACAGACCACCCAACCAAGGGGAAGAGCTAGACCAGGAATTCTTAAGTCAGCTCACAGAGTTAGTTAGGTCAAAGGATGTGGTCATCATGGGTGACCTGAACTTTCCAGACATCTGCTGGGAAGAGCAGTCAGCCAGGTCTGACCACTCACGTAGGTTCCTAGCTCAAATGCAGGACCTCCATCTAACCCAGGAGGTGGACAGCCCCACCAGTAGAGATGCCTTGCTGGACCTGGTGCTGGCCACCGGCGATGACCTGGTGAGGGGGCTGTGGGTGCTCGACCACCTGGGTGACAGCAGTCATCGCCTGCTGGAATTCACCATTTAGCGCAAGGTGGCAAAGGCCTACAGCAAGGCAGCAGCCCTAGATTTCAGGAGGGCGGACTTCAATGAGCTAAGTAGAATAGTTGGGGAAGCACTGAGGTCCCGGAGGGGCGGGGAGCCAGCTGTCCAAGAAGAGTGGTTGCTCCTTAAGGAGACGATCCTCCAAGCCCAAAGGGAAGTAAGGGCAGGAGGTCACAAAAGCCCCCATGGCTCACCAAAAGCATCCGGGAATGTCTCCTAGCTAAAAGGGAGGTGTACACTCAATGGAAGGGAGGGGCCATCACCAGGGAGGACTATACTGCGGTTGCTCAGGGATGCAGGGGGGCAGTCAGGAAGGCCAAGGCGGAGATGGAACTGGGACTAGCTTCCCGGATCAAGGACAACCAGAAGTCCTTTTTTAAATACATAGGGGGCAAAAAGAAGGTTCCGGGTAATGTGTCCTGTAAGACACGCTAGGAAATTTGGTTGTCACACCAGACGACAAAGCTAACCTATTTAATGACTTCTTTGCTTCCATTTTCCTGAGCAGGGACCAGATCAGCCCCCCCACCAGACCCCCCTCAGGCCCCAGGGGAGGTGTACCTAAGCCAAGGGTCAGTGAGGCTCTAGTCAGGGAACTTCTGGAGGGACTGGATGTATTCAAATCAGCTGGTACAGACAATCTCCACCCCAGAGTGCTGAGAGAATTAGCTGAGGTCATTGCAGGACCTCTGGCACGGCTGTATGAGCACTCATGGTGCTCTGGTGTGGTACCAGAGGACTGGAAGAGGGCCAGTGTGGTTCCCATCTTCAAAAAAGGGAGGAAGGAGGACCCAGGGAACTATAGGCCAGTTAGTCTTACCTCAATTCTGGGTAAGCTTTTTGAGAAAACTATTCTGGCACATGTCCACGAGGGGCCAGCCAGGGAGATTATGCTTAGGGGCAACCAACACGGGTTCATTAGAGGCAGATCCTCTCAGACCAACCTGGTGGCCGCCTATGACCAGGTCACCAAATCCTTAGATGCAGGGGTAGCAGTGGATGTAGTTTTTCTGGACTTTCGGAAGGCCTTCAACACTGTCTCTCACCCTGTTCTTATTAAGAAACTGGGGGACTTTCGTGTCGACACCTACACAGTCAAATGGGTCGCCAGCTGGGTGCAGGGTTGCACCCAGAGAGTGGTTGTGGATGGGTCATTTTCAACCTGAAGGGCAGTGGGGTTCTGCAGGGCTCGGTCCTTGGGCCTGCATTGTTCAACATCTTCATCAGTGACTTGGACGAGGGGCTAAAAAGCACCCTGTTCAAATTTGCTGATGACACTAAGATGTGGTGGGATGTGGGCATGCTAGAAGGAAGGAATAGGCTATAATCGGACCTAGACAGGTTACAGGGGTGGGCGGATGAGAATAGGATGGGATTCAACACTGATGAGTGCAAGGTGATACACCTGGGGAGGAAGAACCAGCAGCATACCTACAGGCTGGGGAACTCCCTTCTCGTCAGTGCAGAGGCAGACAAGGATCTTGGAGTCATCATTGACTCCAAGATGAACATGGGCCGGCAGTGTGGGGATGCAGTCAGGAAGGCCAACTGCACCTTGTCATGCATCCACAGATGCATCTCAAGCAGGTCCAAGGACGTGATCCTCCCCTTCTATGTGGCACTGGTCAGGCCGCAGCTGGAGTACTGCATCCAGTTCTGGGTGCCGCACTTCAAGAGGGATGTGGACAACATGGAGAGGGTCCAGGGGAGGGCCACTCGGATGATCAGGGGGCAGCAGGGCAGGCCCTATGAGGATAGGCTACGAGACCTGAACCTGTTCAGTCTCCACAAGAGAAGGCTGGGGGGGTGGGGGGGTCTAGTGACCTGTTACAGTCTCAAGCTGGCAGAGGGTAAATTCAGATTAGACATCAGGAGGCACTACTTCACGGTCAGGGCGGCTAGGATCTGGAACCAACTTCCAAGCGAAGTGGTGCTGGCTCCTACCCTGGGGGTCTTTAAGACAAGGCTTGACAATCACCTTGCTGGGGTCGTTTGACCCCAGTACTCTTTCCTGCTATGGAAGGGGGTCGGATTTGATGATCTGCTTGGGTCCCTTCTGACCCTAGAAACTATGAAACTATGAAAAGACTGTGCAGAACTGGCAACTCTGCTGTTGTACCTCGTCATTACAGACACCCAGAACTGCACATGCCTGCATGGAGCACACATGCTTAGTACACTAGGGGCTGACCCTTGCCTGGGCATGGCTCCTGTCACTAGGGTCACACAAGGTCTGCCCCTATAAAAAGCGGCAGTGAAGACAGAGCCAGTGAGATGCCCTCTCCATCTGGAGCAGCACCATGCCACACCACCCAGAGGCCATGCTGGCGACCCCCCTCTGGACAACACCTACTGTACACAGACCCCTTTCCAGCCTGGGATAGGTAGATATTACCTGCACACCTCCTCCTACAATTTGGACTCTCTCTCTCTCTCCTCCTGGACTTCAGTGGATATCAGCCCCTGCACCAAGCCTATCTAACCCCTGCTGCCATTGTGTGTGGGTGTGCGTGTATGTGGGTGCAAGGGAATGAATAAGACATTGTGTCACCATCTCCCCTGTTCAATAAAACCATTGTCATCTGCAACCCCAAGTTGGGTAATGTTTTACTGAATCCCAGTCCCTTCCCTATCTTAAATTCCAGCCTCATTCTCTCTCAGCTCCAGCCCCCTCTTTGCTAGTTTCCTGATCTCCCAATTCCATCTCCCCTTTTCTGCCACCTCACAGCCTCTCCTTGCTTTCCTGCTGTCCCTGCTGCCTTTCAGTCTCCTGTGCCATCTACTGGCTTTTTCCTTTCTGCTGCCTTTCTCTGTTTTCCCGTTGCTTTGCTGCTTTACAGTCTCTCCTGCCACTTTTCCTGTGATTTGATGCTCCCCCCCTGCTCCACTGGCTTTTCCCTGTAACTTTCTGCTGCCTTTTTCTGCTTTCCTGCTGCCCTGCTGCCTTTCAGTCTCTCCTGCCTCTTTTCCTGTGTTTTTCTGCTGTCCGTCTCTCTGTTTTCAGGCTTCCCCCTCACCTACTGTAGTCATCCCCCCCTTCCCTGCCACCCGCAGCTTCCCAGCTCTTCGTGGCTGTCCTGCAGTTTTCTCCAGCAGCTGGAGCATTTCTCCAGCTCCCAGCACCTAATTTCATAGATTTCATAGACATTAGGGCTGGAAGGGACCTCGGGAGATCATCGAGTCCAGCCCCCTGCCCAAAGGGCAGGAAGTCAGCTGAGGTCATAGGATCCCAGCAAGATAAGCATCCAATTTACTCTTGAAGGTGTTCAATGTAGGTGCTTGAACCACCTCCGCTGGCAGACTGTTCCAGACCTTGGGGGCTCAGACAGTAAAGAAATTCTTCCTTATGTCCAGCCTGAAACGGTCTTGCAGGAGTTTGTGACCGTTTGACCTCGTCATCCCTTGGGGAGCTCTGGTGAACAAACGTTCCCCCAGATCCTGGTGGTCACCCCGATAAACTTATAGGTGGCCATCAGATCACCCCTGAGCCTGCGCTTTTCCAGGCTAAAGAGTCCCATGGCTCTCAGCCTGTCATCGTAAGATCTGTTTTCCTGACCTCTGATCATGCGCGTGGCTCTCCTCTGGACTCTCTCAAGCTTCTCCACATCCTTTTTGAATTGTGGAGCCCAAAACTGGACGCAGTACTCCAGCTGCGGCCTCACCAAGGCCGAGTACAAGGGGAGAATGACGTCCCGGGATTTGCTCGAGAAGCATCTATGGATGCACGCCAGCATTTTGGTTGCTTTACTAGCCGCAGCATCGCATTGGAGGCTCATGTTCATTTTGTGGTCAATGATGACCCCCAAGTCTTTTTCTTCTGTAGTGCTAACCAACGTAGCACTGCTGAGCCTATAAGGGTGCTGCAGGTTTTTCCTCCCAAGGTGGAGAACCTTCCATTTTTCGGTGTTAAACACCATCAGGTTCTCGTCTGCCCATTTGCTGAGCTTGTCCAGGTCAGCCTGGATCACCCGCCTATCTTCTGGCGTGGATGCTTTGCCCCAAAGTTTGGTGTCATCGGCAAACTTGGCCAGTCCACTCCTAACTCCAATGTCCACATCATTAATGAAGATGTTGAACAGTATGGGTCCCAGGACAGAGTCTTGAGGGACCCCACTGGTTACAGGGCACCATGATGAGTGACTGCCATCAATCACAACCCTCTGGGTCCGACCACGAAGCCAATTTCCCAGCCAGCGGATCGTGGTGGAGCCAAGGCCACAACTGGGCAGTTTGGCCAAGAGGTGATCATGGGATACCAGATCAAAAGCTTTTTTGAAGTCAAGATATATGACATCAATCTCTTCTCCCTTGTCCAGGTGATAGGTCACCTGATCATAGAAGGAAATGAGATTGGTCAAACAAGACCTACCCGCAACAAACTCGTGCTGGCTGTCCCTTAGAATGTTAGCCTGGGCCAGTCCCCCAAGGATGGCCTCCTTAATAAACTTTTCTAAGATCTTCCCCAGGATAGAAGTCAGGCTAATGGGCCTGTAGTTAGCCAGATCCACTCTCCTCCCTTTCTTGAAGATCGGCACCACATTGGCCTTCTTCCAGTCTTCGGGCACTACACCAGAGCGCCAGGAGTTTTCAAAGATCCGTGCCAGGGGCTGGGCTATGACGCTCGCCAGCTCCTTGAGTACCCTGGGGTGCAGGTTGTCAGGGCCAGCTAATGCCTCTCCCTGTAACTTCTCTAGCTTCCCCAGAGCCATCCTCTGGCTCCCTACCCCTAGAGCCCCTCTTTAGCACCCGCACTTTCCCTTAGTCCCATTTTCCCTCTTCCCACCTACTTTTTCAGCTCCCCTGTACCTTTGGCTCTAGTCTTACCCCCTGTGCCAGCATTGCTCCCCTGTTCTGTAGGCTTTGGTCATTGTCTTTTAATCAGTTACGATCAATTCACCTAAAGTTACCCCCGAGCCTCAATTCTTCAGCCCAGGCCCCTCTAGTCTACCAGTTTTAATCCCAGTCCTGGTGACTTTCACTCCCAGCAACTTTCACTCCCGACACTTCTACTTTCTTACCTTAACCTTTGCCTAGGTATCCCAAGTACACCAAGCACATACGTACATACATACATACACATCACAACACCCAACTTAGGAAGTCACCTGTGTGTAAGCATAGGTGGGTAGTATGTGTGTGAATTAGTGAATACACATATATAGATATCATTGTGTGTGTGTCATATATGAATTAGTACTCCACGTATGTGTATTGGATATGCAAGTGTTGGTAACTGATTCTGTCTAAATTTGGTGTAGCGTGTATGGGCTTAAACTTTTGATAGGTGTGCATGAACCTAGACTGGTTATTTTGAATGTGTGTGTATCTGAGTTGCTGGTGTGAGTGTGTATGTGTGTATCTATATATGGCATTGTGTGCATGATATATTAATTAGTGATCTGTGTCTAACTTTTGGGATGTATAGCGTATGTGCTTGAATTGGTGATAGGTATGCATGTGCCTAGGCTGGTTTGGATGTGTATGTGTCTGAGCTGGTAGTGTGTGTGTATGCACCTAATTGATTTGTGAGTTTGTATATGTGCAGTTGTATACCATGCCCTCCTGTCTAACAGCGCAATATTGAGATCCTGAGCATTGGCCTGGTCCCTCAGGGCAACAAACCTGCCTGCCTGGCCACTGCTGCCACCACTGCTGCTGGGCTGTTGCTCTTCTCCAAGTTGAGCACAGCCCAGCATAACAAGCCACAAGTAAATTGGTGGTGGGGAATGGCAGGGTGGGAAGAGTGGGCCAGATTTGGGCCAGCAGGGGAGGGGGCAGGTGGGTTGTTTACACTAAGGTGTAGACTAGAGTGGCTACACCTTAGTGCAACATGAGCTGGATAGCAGGGATCAGAAAGAATCCTGCCCCGGAGTGGCCATCACCTTAATAACGATTGCTTAAAACCATTTCAGTTGTTAATGTGCAGACACTCTAGGTGTTAAGAGCTCCAGGACCTAACCAAAATTACCATGTAACATCGCTGTAAGGTTGAACTTAAATGCTATATTTTTCACATTAAATTAATCATAAAAGTGATAGTTTTAGAACACATTTACGTCATGTTTCTGCTTTTCTCTTAACTCCCTTACTTGTAACTAAATACAAGCTAAAACAGTTGAGAGAGACAAAAATTTAGCAACTGGATCCTTCTAACCAGTTTATTTCCTCTCCCCATCACCCTCCCAGCACTCAAAATAACTCCATGATTCATTGCCAGATTATGAATAGAGTCCCAATACCTGGGCATTCACCATATATAAAGATTTCTATTTGCTATTCTTTTTTCTATATCACAAATAGACAGCCAGTTGATATACAATTAGATGAAAAAACATGAAATCTTCCTCAGAGAGCTTATGATCTTCAGAGCTGACTTGCAGGAAAAGGGAAGGAATTTGCGTGCAAATGAATTAGTGGGGCAGTTGATCGTGTCTTTTAAAGGTGATTGTACTGTTTAATTTGATAAAGATTAAGGTAGTGGTTCTCAACCAGGTGTCCATGAGGTGTTCTCAAAGGTGCCATGTACATAGTATTAGCACTGTTAGGGTTACAAACATGTTTCACAAGATAAATGCAGAAATTTAAAGTATAGTTTTGGTTTTTCTGAGTTAATTGCTACAGAAAAAAGCCTCTATTATTTTTGTATTAAAAAAAAAAGTGAAAACTAAGAGCTGGCATTTTCTGAGTGCCTTGAGTCTATCCAGTGGTGCCTTGAATCTTATAAGGTTGAAAACTACTGAATTAAGGTCTCATTATCAAAAAGTGACACTTTTGGAAGTTATCAAGGAGCTTTATTTGAATAAGAAAAACAGTATTATCCCTTAAGGTACCACCTCTGCTTCACTGTAGAGTTTCACAGCCTGTCTGGCTTCCTGCAAAATTAAAGTAACACAGAGCCACAAAACCCTCTATCAGCAGTCTGTGGTGCGAAGCATACACAAAACTCTAAAAGCAGTGTCCTTATTTAATATGATCAGTTAAAGATAGTTTAGTCTCATAAAATAGTGTATGATCATGCTTGTACTATAATCAGAGAGAGTTTGGAAAATGACTTTAATGAGAGCAGAATCAGGACTATAATTACTGTTTGTTGACACCCTGCTGTGTACCATGAATGCATTTAATTTATGTGAAATCATACAGAACTGGAACTTTCCCTCTCTGGATTGCTTGTGCAATTTCAATTTAACTTAGGTAAATAATTAATCTCTTACTCTTAGTAAAAAAATCTTATATCTTGCATCTGGACTCTAAAAACTATTTCTGCAAAGTCAACCCTACCTTTGACTTCAATATTTTAGGTAGTGAATTTTTAGTTATGTGTTTCCCAAGTATGACATTGCTGATTTGGGATGTGATGTACTTCAGTTACTTAAGAACTAGATTTAGGTTCAGAATACTTTGGGTGTATTCTCCATCATGATAGTGACCTGCTCCATGACTTCTTGTAAATCACTTTTCTCTCTGTTTCTTTCCTTACCTAACATGGCTTTCCTATTTAGGGTGTAATCTTTCAGAGCAGGGATTGTTTCTTACTTTGTGTTTATATGGAGGACTGAGCTCTTGGTTTGGAGTGGGACCTCTGGGTGCTACTGTGACATAAATAAGAATGATCTGCATAGGCAGTGTCACATGTAAACCACCCATGTTTCAGGGTGTTGATTATAGCCATATTGGTCTAAGGGCATAGGCAGACAAGATTATTTTGGTAAATGTGATATCTTTTATTAGACCAACTAATTAGTTGGAAAAATTGTTATTTGCAAACTTTCTGATATAAACACCTTTCTTCAGGCATAGGCAGAGTCTGCTGGTGTTTGTGGGCTTTTTTACATGTGTTCTTGACATGGCGCTGAGCACTTTATTAGCGAGACACATTAATTAAAACTGCCTGCACGTCACGTGTATCAGCAGTGCAGTGCATCCCCATGCTGAGAAAATGGTGGTGTGGCGCTTTGAACTAAAGCACATCGAATGTATTTTATTTCAGCAAGCACCGCCGCCATTTTCGCAGTGCAGAGACGTGTTGTGCTGTTGATACATGTGACATGCAAGGCTGCCAGAGAGCATCAATTTATGTGCTCCAGCAGACTTGATTAATCAAGCCTGCTTCGACATGGTGGATTTCCAGCACATTGGAGCAAGCTCCCTGCATGTGCGTAATTCCCCATGTGCTCTCCTGCATGTAATTTTGCATATTGGCTTTTTGCTTATTGGCTTCTGTTCCATCCAGGAGAGCACACAGACACCAACAGACCCGGTGCCTGAAGAAGGGTGTTTGTGCCTGAAAGCTTGTGAAGAACAGTTTTTTTGATAACTTAGTTGATCTAATAAAAAATATCATCACATTTACCCAAATACCCTTGTCTGCACATGTAAACCATGTCATTTTAGGCTATTGTATTAGGCCATCCACCTGTCTCTGCAGGAAGCTCTTCACTTCAGGCTCTAAGGCTATCTACCATCTACCTCTTTCTCTCCTTGTATCAAACATCTTTCAAGTTTCCCTCACTGAAGTTTCTCTGAAATTCCCCTCCCTGTTACCACTCATTTACAACAAGGACATAGGTAGATAAGACTTACTTAAAACAACTTTCCTTCCCTAGTTGTTTTAAAATGACCTTAAAAATGAAGATCCTTGTTGTTCTTTGTAAATTCCCTTCCAAACAGTAGTGTTTACCATACAGGGCACACTCTGAAATGAGATAAATACGCATGCAATTTGTCTAGAGGGCTCTGTTTCAACAAATAATTTATGAGACATTAATAAAGCAGAGCTAATGCCTTCGTTGTATAAAATACATACCAAGGATTACATCTGGCTCACAAAATCCAAAATAATGTACATTTTTTCCAACAAATCAAAAACCCCGAGTTTTTTTTCCCTTAGGTTGTATTTTCTTTATTAATGTCTCCAGCTGTCGGCTAAGCCAACTCTTCAGGTAGGTACAATGACCTATTGGTACACTACAGTAAATTCCCCAGGCTTACTCTCTTTGTCTTCAGTACAGTGGATTCAGTGAACCTTGGGGGCCTTTATTTTTATTGTAGCAATAAATTCTCTTGGTGAGATGAAGACTTATTTTACAACTCTTCCCTTTGATAATGGTAGTACAGCATAGTACAAGGCCAGCTGAGCTCAGAATGCCAAATTGTATGTAGCATGAAACTCAGAAAATAGTCTGATAGCTGCAAAATGAAGAAGATATTCATTAATTCAGTGACATTATCCAAGGAAGGTTGATTTTACTAGTACCCATATAAGCATATGAGTCCTGATGCTACAAAAAGCACCCCCTGGATGAATCTCCATTCACTCATTAATACTGACTAAACTGGAGGGTAAAAATTGATTTCACTGGAACTCTAGTATTGCCACCGGGGTTTCCCTGAACAATTCTCTTTGCAGAATCACAGCTGCTAGACACAAATTAATTTTCCAAGTTGCTCTGCTCTACCTGGTGTTAAGAAAACTGAGAGAGGGAAAATCAAAACAAAACAACACAATGTAAATCTTGCCCCACTCCATTCATTTTTTAATGTTACAAGTCCCTTTCCAGTGTCACCAGACTGATGTTGCAAAAAGGTGTTTACCAATAGTTGTTCTAATTCTGATAGTCTCCGAGCATCAAACCCTGTGAATTTCAAGGGGCCATGCTGGGCACAAACAGCATTACAATCCCCTATTGAAGAGAACTTGGTATTTGGTTGAACTTTTATGTCAATTGTCTGCTGAATGATTTGTTAGGGATACATCAGGACCAGGCACTCCAGATGCAAAACTCTTCAGGTTCTTGGGATCTTCAGCTCTGAGGCTCCTGGAACCTGCCTTGAAGGCATTGTTTTCACCTGGTCTGATTTTCCTTTACATCATATTCTTCAAGGATAGGTCTTACACTTGTCAAAATGTTTATGTGTTTGATTTACATGTTCATTTTCTTAAATTAAAGTCTCTTTTTTCATTATGCAAAGAAAAAAAAATCTAGTAGATAGCCTTCCTTTACTGTGTTCTGGATACTGGAGATATTTTCTGACAGGCAGGTCATCTACCATGCAAACAGTTCATTTGTATGCAGCTGTCACTCCTATCTAGGTATGTGACAGTCCATTTGCTATTTAAAAAAAAAAGGAACTGGACGAGCGGCGGGAGGATAATTTATAGCAGCCTGAAGAGCTTATAGATATGGTAGGTCTATTTTTCAGAGGGGTAGGATATACAGGTAACTGGGATTCAATCACATTTAAGACAAGTCAGATATTCACAAAACACAAGGAAATATTGCCCTCAGCCAACAATGTTTTTGTCCATTTTTGTTTAAGAAACATAGCTTTATTTAAACCCTTTAAATAAAGCTGACTTTTAGCCAAATCAGATATTTAGTGTTTTCTATGCCCAACACACCACACAGCTATTAGTTAATTAATCCTCACAAGAACCCCATTCATAGCCAGGTAAAACTAACTGCCCTGTTAAAGGTCACAATTAAGACACAAAGGTGATATGAAATTGCCCAGGACCATGGTGTGTCAGTGGTAAGAATAGATTTAGAGCTCACATCTTTCTGAGTCTCATCTCTCTGTTCATTCCTGTGGGCTTCACTGTCTTTTAAAAGGCTGAAATTTATGGGGGGTAAAAGAAGCTGGATCAACAGCTGCATTATGCTGAGCAGGAAATTGTTCGCCTGAGTAGTCTCCATTGATGGTTTTGAAGTCAGTGGGGTACTCATGGGATTAATGTTACACACATGGTGGAGTGGCGGTCTGAAAAAAGGATCTTAGTAACTCATTGGTGCATAACAAACTAATTTCTGGCCATGTGGAGTTAAAGCTGTTAGGTGTATATCTGTAGGGAGATTTCAGACTGAACTCTGAAACTAGTGCAGGGGACAAATTGAGGAAGGGAGAGGTAGTTGTATGAGTCACTGGTGAAAAGGTTCCCTATATTGCGATTCCCCAACTGAGAGACAGAGATTCAAAAATGAAGGAAAAGCAGAGAAGACAAGAAACAGAATAGTCCTGGAATATTTTACATTTCATGCCTACTATTTTGAATGATAGGTTTCACTATTAAATCAATTTATAGACTCAAATAAGGGACAAGTTCTGGGTTTGTGTGAAGAGCAAAGGTAAATTTGTTGTAAGGGCTTGAGATGTCTGACTGGTCACAGGCTTTGAAGGGAACAAAACTCCTGATTAATAATCACATCAGGGGCAAAACACCATATTCCTACTAATATTTTTTCTCCTACAGACCAGTCTAATTCCTAAAACAGCAATTCACTTGCCCAAGGGCTCCCCAAGGCACCAGTGAACTTCAGAAAACTACTCTGGGATCTGTCATATATTAAGCTGCTGCCACTATAACTATTTTGAAAGAGTCATTGGTGACTTTATGCTGAGACGGTCTGGGAAAACACCAAGTGCATTGCTGGCTTTACCTTGTACACTATTTATCACCATTTGCAACAGCGGCATAATGATAAGATTGATAATTATGATAAGGTCACTGCCATAGCATTAAATGATAAAGATAAGAGTGATAAGACCACTGCCACAGATACAAAACAAAAAGAACAAAACTACTGCCTGTTTGGTTGCCTATGTGAAATGAAAAGGGAATACTTTTCAGGTCCTAGTGGACGTTCACCTCATATAATACATTATCACAACTGCTACTATATGGTATCTATGTGGACAGACTCAGCAGATAGGACAAGGACTAAATGAGTCAAGGAGAATACATTTCCTATCACCACTTGGAAGTGTTTTCTCCAGACCTTGAGTAAAACATGCTGGCCAAGAGCTGTCTGAGAAAGATTGCCTTGCTTTTGTTCCTGCTGTCAGTTCTGTAGGTAAATGCTGGAGGAAGGCTTCAGTTTCTTGGGCTGCAACTCCAAAGACCTCTCATATCACTAGATATCACTAGAGGCATTTAAAATATTTTTATACTGTGCTGGATGGGTAAAATGGTCTTGGGCAGAACTCATGGGCAGGGTGGCAGGGGAGAGGTGTAACAGGGAGGCAGCCTCACGTAGGGGCAAAGGCAACTTTAGGCCAGCACTGTGCCACTGGTGCAAGTGTTTTTTTCTGCTCCCCACTGTGCAAGTTAAAGCCTGAGGCAGCTGCCCCAGTTCACTCTGCCCTAGTTATGCCACGGTGCCAGGAACAGTACAGTTCTAATCCCAGTGGGCCTTTCCCTTGATTTTTAGCTTTGTGAAAGTTACTGAAGCCAAATCCAAAAACAACTGCAATAACAACAAAGGATTCAGCTCCTTAAAACATTACATAAGCTGATGGTAGATTCATAGATTGTAAGGGGCTGGAAGGGACCTCAGAAGATCATTGGGTCCAGCACCCTGGACCAAGCAGGAAAGACAACTGGGGGTCAGGTGACCCCAGCAAGGTGACTGTCTAGTCTCCTCTTGAAGTTTTCCAGGGTAGGTGACTATACCACCTCTGGAGGGAGCTTATTCCACAGTCTGTACACCCTGACCATGAAGAAGCTTTTCTTAATTCTAAGCCTGAATCAATCTTCCAGGAGTTTGCATCCATTGATTTTGGTTTTCCCCTTGGGTGCCCTGGTGAACAGTTGCTCACTGAGCCCTTGATGTATTCCCCTCATGTTGCAGTAAGCTGCTACCAGGTCCCCTCTCTGCCTTCATTTCCTCAGGCTGAAGAGTTCCAGATTCCTCATCCTTTCCTCATATGGTTTGTTTTTTAAGACTTTGATCATAGAGGTGGCTCTTCTTTGAATGCTCTCAAGCTTGTCCACATCCTTGTTAAAGTGTGGTGCCCAGAACTGGATGCAGTACTGCAGCTGTGGTCTCACCAGTGCTGAGTAGAGAAGAAGAATCGCCTCCTTGGCTTTGCTAGAGATGCATTGATTGATGCATGCCAGAGTATTATTTACCCAAATGACTACAGCATCGCACTGCCAGCTCATATTCATACTTTGATGCCCCAGTACAAAACTGTTACCAAGAAATCTCATTGCTCATCCTAAGATACCTCATCCTGGAGGTGCCTCCCTATTTAGACTACAGTGTATGATTGTAGTTGCTGCTCTGCCCATGCTCTTAACTTAAATTCTTTTATCAAATCTCGCCACTAATCTCTATCTTTTACTCTCTACCTACAAAATGGGGATAATCACCCCTCTATATCTACCATAGAGGTACTATGTGGGATGATCACTGAATGCTTGTAGAGGTTTCTAAATGTACAACATAATAAAATAGTATCTTATTCTTGCAATTATCAACAAAGAGGTATTTTAAACAAAAGGATGTGCTCTTATATATGATGAGAGGCAATGTTTGTTAGGGTGATATCTATTATTGGACCAACTATGATGTTGGGATAGAGTTAGATAAGCTTTTGAATGCAATACATTCTCTTATACTGTCTCATATATGCTCACATTTATTCATGGAATTATTGTGATTGTGCCTTTAAATCAAGGATTGATATGTGAATGCATGGATAATTGTGGTAATAGGCCCCCCAGTAGAAGTATACAAGTGTGCTGACCTCCTTTTAAAAAGATGGCCCTCAAGTGACACTACATATAAGCAATCCTTGATCACATTAAACAAATTAATTCAGGAACTGGACAAAAAGCTAGAAACTTAAAGTGCTCAGTTCATTCAGCTTCTGCAAAAGATGATTGTGAGGTGACTCACAATGTGTAAGTACTTACACAAACTATCAATAGGCTCTTAAAACTAGCAGAGAAAGGCATAATGGCTGGAAGCTGGGGCCAACAAAATTCAAATTGGAAATAAGGCATTCATTGTAATAACAAGGTTGGTTAACCACTGCAACAAACTACCAAGGGTAGTGGTAGATTTTCCATTTCTGGAAGTTCTCAAATTATGCATAAAACATTTTTGGAGATCTGGATTAGTCTACCAAATATCACAGGACCCAGGACACAGGGCTACCAGGGTAACATTCTTTTGAATGTGTTACAGAGGAAACCAGACTAGATCATCTAATGGTTCTTTGTGGCCTTCAAGCTATTAATCTATGAAAATGAAGTGCTCCTGCTTGTTCTTAGGCATCTCATCCTGTGAATAAATCATTAACATTTATCATCACGTTCTGTGCATTTAGTGTTATGCTTGTGAAGTGTAACATAGAAATATTGGTGCCTGGAATAGTCAAAATGCAATTGCACTATTTGGATGGCAGACAAAGCTTTTATCATCCAGGACTACACTGCTGTTGTACCCCAGAAAATATATGTCTGCCCTAGCAGACGCTGCATCTCATCTGCTTAATGCAAAGAGAGCAAAGATGGAGCAAATATATACACATACCCATGCTTTGCATCTGACAAGAAATATGCTTGTTTCTTACTCAAAGAAACAGGGCTGCTGCATATTCATGAGATGGATACATTCAACCCCCCATAGGCACAAAATATGTCTATTAATAAGAAGTTTATGCATAATTATATGATAGCAGACATTCCCTAGGGACTGAATATACTTATTTAGCACCAAAAGGTCCTGCCGGTCCATGGATATTATTAAATGAAAAAAGTGTTTGGAGGGTGTAAATGTCAACAAAGAGAGGAATTGTTTAGAGCTGACCAAAGGGATATAGCTAGGATTAATGTGGTGACACCGAGCATATAAGATAGTTCAGGCTATGTTTTTGGAAAGACAGCCAAGCAATAAACGTTTTTACCTGGTAGAATAAGAAAACAGTGAAAAATCAATTGATGGAGCATTTATAACTAGGACGAATTTAATCAGTGGCTTAGTTCTGCACCATTAAACAAAATGCATGCACAGGAGCAAAATGATAAAGGTTACTTCATGGTGTGGGGTTTGGGAGGTGGAAGAGGCTGGGTTTGTTCCCATGGGATGGAAGCAGAACTGGTAAATGAGATACAGCAGCACTGAGGTCAGCCAGAGTCAATACATCTCTTTGTACAAAGGCAATATTTAGGCCCTCATTCAGCCAAGCCCTTTCATACGTTTTTAAATTCCATGCAAGTCTGTGGTTAAGGTTCAGCACATGGTTAAATGCTTTACTGAACAAGGATCAATTTCAGTATTTGTTTAAGTGTTGTTAAATTTGGCCCTTAAATCACTGACTAAAATAAGAAACTTAAATTCCTGATTGTGATCTTGAGAAAATGAAATCCTCTAATTGTTTACCTGATAGGTGCAGCACTGTAAGCTTTTGCCACCTCCCTTGCCTAGAAGCCTTAATCCTTATGGAAATGTCCCAGGGAAAAGTAGGTTCTGAAGACATTGTTTTTAAAGTTGATAGCATTTGATAAAAAATGATTGTTTTTCTGCAATTCTTTTCAATCATTCCTGATGGCATCAAACCAGCCAGGTGGATGGGAATCTCTAGTTGCCTGTTTAAACAAGCTTTTTCTCTCATTGACATCTTGATTGCGGTGCCCAGTGGACTGGGTGAAGCCAAGACATCTTTCCCAGTTCACTTATCTTTCTGAGTCTTTTGCAATCAGACTCCTATGTCACAGTCTGGCACCTTCATAGAGTAAAATAATGGTAATTATATTGCTCCTACTCTTAATTTTTCCTATGAGAATACAAGAACTTTTTGCATTCTGAGGCTAAAGAGGTGTCTAGTGGCAACTCATAGACTCCACAAAATTCCTGGCTCCCTTGGTTTATATTCTATTTCTTTAATAATGCTTACACAGTAACCTGTATGCCTTTTTCACTGCAGCTGTGCTGGAGTTTCAAGAACTAAAGTGTAACTGCCCCATTTTACCTCTGTGTTTAGACTCAAATCACTTTTGTAGAGCAACTGTCTTACGGTTGGCTTCTCAGGCACTAAGCTTACGATTAGCACTCAGTTAATAAAAGGTAGAGCAAACAATGGGCCCTTCTCCGTTTTTAATAATATTTGCTCAAGAAATTGAGCAAATTTCATGCTCAGTTACATCAGTTTAAATCCAGAGTAACTCCACTGAATACAATTAAATTGTAGTGGCACCAGAGAAAGAACACTTACTGTCTCAGTTATAGCACTATGTTAGTGCCATAGACCTTCTTCTTGAGGTCTGACCCAAAGCCTGCTGAAGTCAAAGGAAATTTTACAGCAAATGGAACATATATCATTATCATGACTCCATGATAGATGAGGATGGCAATATTGCTATGGGGTGGTCAAGTTAAATGTGTTGAGTGCACAGACGATTGTGCAGGTCTATGTGAGATAAGCACCTTTTGTCGGATAATTTACAGTACTGCTCAACGTATGGATTGGACTGCTGCTCCTACATCCTTCATCTTGCGTGCTTTTTCTGCCTGAGGATATGCCATTGCTTTTCAAAAAGGTTTATTTTTTCCTCACCTTGACATTCCCTTGCTGTCTATTTATGGCTACAAGCGCAAACAAATGCATTGATAGGTTATACTCAATCACATGTTCCTTTAGGGTGTCCTTGGGCCACTATGCTTCCTTTCCAGTGCACCAATTCACCATAAAGGACTGATCTGAAATTCGTGCATCTTGACTGACTGGCTAAACTATTCAAATGGCACAAGGCATTGTTCAAAATTGTGAACAGCACTGCTTAATAAGGAAGTCTGATACATGTACACAAGCAACAAGCAAGAAAACTAATGAATGAATCCATGAGTGTTGACCTAGAGATAAAATCATTGTCACAGGCCAGAAGCAGACATATAATTTCCATTACAATCTCTATGGTTCAGAAGGAGGTTTTAGTTTATTTTTCTATTAAATTATATAAAGGTTTTCTAACAGCATCCTTTTTAATGGAATTCAGAAGCCATGCTACAATCTTGAAGGAAACTAGCTGATTTTTTAAAATGTTCTTTTAACACTTTTATATTTTTTTGTGGAAGCAAGCAGAAAATTGTGAAAGGTGAAATATACCACATTATTTGAGCCAGAGGCAATGGGACTTGCAATATACTCAAGGGAGTGCATAAAGGTTTATAGGTTCCTAGATAATGTCATTCAGAAATTTAAAGATATTGTCATCCCTGCAACAATGTCACTTTGTAAAGGTGCATTATCTTTACAAGCAGTCAGGTTCCAAGTGAGACCATTGGATAATACAAATGCAGTACAGTTAAGTCATATGAATTTTTTTAAAAAGAACAGGTTAATTGGAAACTATTAGCAAGAAATTACACACAGCAGTTTGCTCATTCTGGGCTTTCTGCTTGAAGAAAGTGTGAATTCACTTATGTTTAAATCATATAAACTTTTAAAGGGAAATTTAAACTGTTGCAGGATAATATATTATATTATTGTATATCACACACATCAAATATTGCCAAATGTGACATATTTATTAAAGCAAAGCAAAACTAATATTCAGAAGGACCCCTCAAAACTTTCATCATCTTTGCAGACACTGATATTTTACAGTAGAATCTTTAGCATAAAATTAGAGATAGTAAACTAAAGTTTACCCACTCCAAACATTTGCTGATACTACTGGATCAAGTAGATAGGGGCATAATCTGCAATACACAAACTGATAAGAATATTTTACATCTGATGTAGATAAGGAGTATAGCTCCATGATTTGAAATTTAAATCCATGTATGTAGGACAAAATCATTGTAGTCACATTCAAAAATCAAAGAAAGTGATTTTTCTCTATTTTCCTTTTTCTATGAACATCTGACAGGAGAGACGCAGTAAATAACAACAATATTAAAAGCACTTAGAGATAGCAGAGGTATACAATGCATATGCCTTGCTTTTGTATATTGTTTCAAACTTTGATCTGCAAAGTGAATGGCTACGATTTCAACTAGGGGAAAGCAAGCAAATGTTGGTTAATTAATTCTTTTCCCAACATTTTGGATACCTTGTGTGTTAGAGATAACAAACAACTTTGCTTTTCCTAGAGAAATCTACCTTGAATGCTGCTGTAAAGCATTATTCTATATTATTCAGACTTGTGTCTAAAAATGGAATAAAATGCTTTGAATTAATCCCATTTAGCAGTGGTTAAAGTGGATTGAAACAGCAGGGGGAGCTCTCATTACACAAGCCAGGAGCAGGGGGAACTTGGATAGAGCACTGCTTAGTGAAGCTAGGGAAAGGAAGGAAAGTTTCTTAAATTTCACTGAGGAGGGGGATCTGTGCCCCCTTTGCTACTTCTCTTTACTTCAACCCCTGCTGTTGGCATGACAACTATCTTTTCCACACTTGATTGGAACTTGCATGGCATAGGTAGGCGTGCCTTATTCATGGTCCACTTGAAGCAACAAAAAAGAGCCCTTACCTCTGAATCTGCCACCTTAGGACTTCCCTAGCAGTGTTGGGGCCCTATAAAACAGCATTCTGGTAGGTAAATGTTGTTGTAAATATTGTATAGATGTGACAGCAATGGATGATCAATCTGTTGTGGAACGATGGAAAGTTACATTGGGTAAGATCAGTTCCAGACATTACATTCTTGGATCACTGCTTTGGCACTTCTCACCTTCCACATGGCTTGATAGAAATACAGACCAATCATTCCGAAGGTTCAGTCTTGCATGCAGGCTAACTGTTTGCAGCAAGAATACCTTCTTTAAGAACATCTGGCATAACAAAGACCTGAGCCACAAACACAGTTCAATAACAGGCTCTATTTCTATGCTATTCTTATCAGTGTGTGCAACAGTTGTAATCCCCTTCTGAATCTAGTGGGAGACCAATGCAGAAAAAAATCGGAGAACCCATTCATAAGGAGCTGCATTTCCAACCCTTCCAAGGTAGGTAACATAATCAACATCCTGATGAAGTGGAGTCATGCTAATAATAATAAACAAGTATGTGATC